>NC_141255.1:4765665-5410665 GCF_054856555.1 Leptonotus elevatus
CGAATTACAAATGCTCATACGGCACGGCGCAGTCACTTCCTGTTCTTCTTCTTCTTTTGGATCACATCTCTATGGTGTATACCGCCACCGACAGGGGCGAAGTCTTCTCTCAATATTGGCAAAAGAAGAACAGATGTCCGTTTTGCGCATTTTCAGTACATTCGCTTGGAAAATTTGAAACAATTGGATGAATGACTCTTGACGCTGCTTTTCTTCTTCCAGGTCTATTATTTTCATCGTTTTCATGCATTTAAAACAAAAGTAACGACCTTGTTTTGAATATGTATCGAAAAGTAAAAGTCAAAAGTAGTCTAAAAAATAAATACTCAGGAAAAAAATACTTAAGTAGTGTAACAAAGTATTTGTACTTTGTTACTTCCCATCTCTGTTAATAATGCCTCAAAGTAAGCAAATGACACGGGGACAGACGAACAATATTGATTTATGAACAAATGTGGCTGGATAGATGTCAAATTGACCATATTTGGTCATAGAAGTTGTCCGCCCAACAGTGACGATACACAACCAGTTTTTGCATCCGACAACATCACAGTGTGCTGTTTGTCTCCGTTTCTCCCCATCCCAGACCAACATCCCGTTCCTCCAGAACGTCTTCTCCAACCACCAGTTCCTCCACTCCACCGTGGACACGCAGTTCATCGACGAGAACCAGGAACTGTTCAACCTCAAGCCCACGCAGAACCGCGCGCAGAAGCTGTTGCACTATCTGGGTCAGTCGATAAACAAATGTAGCAAATGTATCTATTTGCTGCCGCCTTCCAACCGTCTGCTGCCTTTGAAGGTCACGTGATGGTGAACGGCCCGACCACGCCCATCCCGGTGAAGGCCAAGCCGTCCTCTATTGACCCTGTTGTTCCACCCGTCACCATGGGTATGTAGTTTTGCCAATTACATGATGTGCATTTGGTAACTGGACTTTCGTTGGGGATTTACAAAATGACAATTCAAGTTAAAGGGCCCTATTTTTTTGTGCCGAAGCTGAGTCTCGCGCAAAGCACAGTCTAACTGTGCCCATGGGTGAAGTTTTCTCTTTCAGAGTTTTTTCCTAGACTCCGTGCAGGTAGAATTGGGCGTAACAAGGCACATTTTGAGGATGGAATGTAGCCGACTCGAGGCCTTTTATAATGGCATTCTTCATTTGCATTCAAATAAGGAGAGTCGGAGCGCACGCCGGGCTTGACGTCACAGAAGCAAATTGACTCGCTGGGCTCCGGGAGATGAGATTGGCACACGCATAGTGCGTTTATACATGCAAACCACAAATTGTGTTAAACCACCTGCCACCACTTGATAGACCTGGTTTTACTAAGTCTAAAGTCTCATCGAGATTTTGTCACCGGCGCGCCGGAGCACCCATGCACATCTATCAAATTCACAAACATGCTCAATTAAACTTGACCCGGCAGGAAAATTGAGATGCACCCATTTTTAGACCACACGGGCACCTGTCTACGAAAATACAGCCCAAAGTGTTTAGTAAGTTAACCACTCAAACTGAAATAGATTAAAAAAAAAAGATACATAAAGACAACTGTCAACATGTGCGTTAATTCATTTGAATTCTGCCCACTTCTGTCTCATCGAAGCAGATGGGTTCACTTCCCTTCCGGGCCTCGCGTTCTCAAATTGTAAACACTTGTGATGGAACCTGAGGCACTTTGGATAAAAGCAGTGTCTGAATGACAAATGGGCCGTCCAACAGGCGGATGACTTTAGGCGGAAAAAAGCCTCCCAAAAAGGTTCCGTTTAGCACCCGCCCTGGGAAAGGACTGCACCGTGGGTTGCTCAACTGAGCGATGAGTAAAGGGATACGGGAGAGCGAGCGCAATTCACGAAGCCCAAAGTTGCTGTCTTCCCTCAAGTCCTGCAGGACCGACTTAACGGCCGAGCCGTGCTGAGCGCAATCTCGGGAGTCAGGCTCTTTGGCCTCCTTGTTCATTTATGAATTTGCCCCAAACGCTCTTTACACGGCACACTGTGGACTTTGGATCGATTAACCAGAGACCCGCGTTGCCCCTTCGGTCTCTGTGGGCTTTTTTTCAAAAGACGTCTTTCCATCCTTTGCTTCTTTTGTGAATGGAAAATCAGCCTCACCGCAGTACAGCCCCCCCCCCCCCGATATGAAGCCGATAAGTCGAGGTATCGGTTGCAAGGTTATTTTAGTTAGCGAAAATTAATGAAAAAACTAAAACTAAAATTCAAAAATACTATTTTGTAAACGAAAAAAAAAAAAAAATGAAAATGCTTTTAAAAAAAAAACGAAAACTAACTGAAACTACATTTTATCTTTATACAAAACTAACTATAATTATAGTATCTTTGGTAAGGATTTTAAATGTGATTTTAAGGATATTTATTTCAATATTAACCGAAATAAACCGTTTGAAAGTGTGTCACACTGAAGTAATGTTTTCATTTTACGATAAAGGGTTAAATACTGTGCACAAGTAATACACATTAAAAATAAATTAATAAATAAAAAAACTAAAACTAATGCTGAAACTAACTAAAACAAAATCTAAGCTTTTTTTTTTAATTAAAACTAACATAACCATCCTGAAAACTAATCAAAACTAACTAAATTTAAATAACAAAATGAAATAAAAATACAAATGAAAATGAAAATTCCCAAACTATAATAACCCTGAGATTCAGTAGTATACTTGAAATGGCGGCCGATACTGGTCTTGTGGCTGTTTTATGATCAGAAATGAGAAATTCAATTAGTAGAATAGAAAATTACCATTATTTATTATTTGCCTTATTTTTTTTCAAAACGTGTACATTTCTGTTGGGAACTTTCACCGGTTATTTTATCTTTAATGTTCGCCACAATAATAATAACAACAACAACAACCAGGGAACTGCGTATACTCAGTTGAACTATTTACGGGATGCCAGAAAGATCGAGTACACACCTGCGGAGCCTTTTCTGCTGGATGCGGAAGAAGGTCTAATCTGTTCAAAACGGTTTCTACTCTTATGCGGTCTTAGGCCGCTCAGCCTAGCCCATGTGAAAATGTGTGTGACCCGATGGTCTTAACTGTTTGCCCTGCAGGGAGCCGGTATACGGGCCCGTGGAGATGAATGCACCTAAAGCTGAGTAATGAGATTTGTAATGTGCGTTTCTTTCATTCAAATGAGGGATTGAGGGAGAGAAGAGAAGGATTAGGCCAGTATTATCACACTCCGCCCAGGGAGAGGGACGTGAAAGGAGAGCGGGGTTATAAAAAGAGGACAAGAGCGGCTTTGGTCCGGTGTCGGCTATAATCCTGCCCGCATACAGAGGCAATCATCGGCCAGGTGCAAACGGGTGCAAACGTGACGAGCGATGAGCTGATCCGGTCAGCTTTTAAAGGCCGCCACATGATATACAGCAAAATGTCAACATTGAGTCAAAGTTCTCCCTGACGGAGGTAATAAAATGGTCAATTAACTCCATTCCTGCGCATGTAGGGTACATCGAGTGTGTGGTTACAGTAATCGTAATGCACACAGTAGGCGCGCAACACAAATGGATTTATAATGCGTGTTGTGAAGCTCTAAGTGACATTCGATTGCTTGTTGTATTATTTACACGGAAGCCAGCGCCTTTGCTCCGTGGCGTTGTCAAAGATAATAACCGCATTTGGCGGCAAAATGCACATAAATCATTTGCCTGATTTGATTTTGATAAGTTTAAACTAGTGTTCTTTTTAGTTGGGGGGGGGGGGGCAGCTCGCGCGGCTCATTACTGGCGGGAGTTAATTTGCTTTCGCGGGGGGGGGGGGGGGGGGGCGCACCAGGGAAAAGGTCACGTGCAAAGAAACCCAAAAGAGAAGTATGAGAGGCCTGTGAGCATACGCGCGGACACACGCTAGCTCATTAACTGGACTAATTGATTGATGAACATCCACTCCCCGGCTCAGATTGATCGGACTCGGGTTCCCAATATTTGTAAAGCCTCTGGTTACGCTCGCGTTTAATTGCCCGGCAGAGGCTTGGTGAGATCGGCGCCGAAGTGACTCTTTGTTGTTGTTTTTCCTGTTTATTGATATGTTAGCGGGAAATTTGTGCTGTCAAAGTTAAAGCATTAACTGATTAATTAAACACAAAAAATGATCGCATTAATCATGAATTAACACAGATTAATCGCACTATTAAATTTGGCCATAGATGATCCTTAAGCGTGACAGCGGATGGCTATGTTGAAGATAGCGCATGTTGTGTTTGAGCAATAAACATAACTACATGCATTAAATGTTTGCGTATGACATTTAGAATATTTGTTCTTGTCAAAATATTGGGGTCATTTTAACTCTACGGCTATAGACGTCAAAAATTCATTTTAACTATTTCTATTTCAACATTTTTGTTAAGAAAAATATAAAAACCTATAAAAAAAAATGTGTATTAGAACAGATATAAAATCGTGAGTTAACTATAGTCATGCGTTTAATTACGTTTAAAAATTGTAATCGCCCGACGCCCCTAATTTTCTTTTATTTTTTCTTTAAAAATAATTTATTAAAAATTTTAAATATATTTTTTTAAAGAAAGGGTTATTAAAAATTAGGGGCATCAGGTGATTAACATCTATAATCGTAATTAATCGCATGACTTCACTAGTTAACTCACGAATAATCACACATTTTATATATGTTCTAAATGTTAAAAAAAAAACATTTCATAATCTTGTTAACAAAAATGAAAAAAAAAATGTAACTAATAAAAATAGTTCAAATTAATTTTTGACGTTTATAGCTGTCAATGGCAGTGAATGAGTTAAATTATGCAAGTAACTAACTGATTAGAAAAAGAGGAGGATGAGCGTGTGCAGTGGATCCAAAAATGTTGAAGACGTCCTCATAACATTAATTGTCAAAAAATTTACTGATAACCGGTGCTCTTCAAATTTGGCGGGAACGTTTTTTTTTTGTTGAAAAAAGCCTTTTTAATTAAGCAATTAATCGTCAATAAAAATTCTAAGATGTGATTAATCTGATTTTAAAAATTAATTGTTTGTCTCTAATAAAAATCCACTTGAAAGAGATAAAAACATAAAACAGAATTGCACATTTTATATTTGAAGTCTGCTAGCTCAATGCTAACACATAATGCGAAACATCATTGACAGGCTAATAGAAATTAGCATTATCGTTATGGTAAATATAAACCTGGATTCCCTGTTATTAAAATGTTTTATTCTCCCATCATTTGCACCTTTAGGAGAGCCTCCGGTAGGATTCCGCGACGTCCTGCTGCGCGACGGTCCGGAGGGCTTCGCCAAGGCCGTGCGTGCCCACCAGGGCCTCTTGCTGATGGACACCACCTTCAGAGATGCGCACCAGTCTCTGCTGGCCACCAGGGTGCGGACCCACGACTTGAAGAAGATCTCGCCCTTTGTCAGTCATAACTTCAACAACCTTTTTAGCCTGGAGAACTGGGGAGGTAGGTCACAGCAACTGCTGCATTTATTTTTAACTCAAGAACTGCCATTGATGGCTATATACGTCAAAAATTCATTTGAACTATTTCTATTAGTATTTTTTTTTCCACTTTTGTTAACAAGAGCATGACAACCTTTTTTTTTTTTTTATTGTACATTTAGAACAGATAATACATTTGTGATTAATCGTGAGTTAACTAGTGAAGTCTTGCGATTAATTACGATAAAAATTTTAACCGCCTGATGCCCCTAATTTTTAATAATCTTTTTCTTTTATTTAAATTTAGATTTAGAAGATTAAACATTTTTAAAATCTGTTCTAAATTTACAATACAATTTTTTTTTTATAGGTTGTCATACTCTTATTAACAAGTGGAAAAAATGTGAAACTAATAGAAATAGTTCAAATGAATTTTTGACGTCTATAGCCGTCAATGGCAGTGAATTAGTTAATGTCTGAGAAGCACACAAAAAAGGAGCAAAATGTGAAACAGCTGATGAGTCAGCAAGGTTTTCTCTCCATGCGCTGTCCCATGTAGGGCGCGTAGGTGTCAATCAATGGCGAGGTGACGGTTTGTCATCTTGACATATTGTCTCGGCGCCGTGCTCTGGTAACATATTTGGCGTCACGTGTGCCAGCCGCTCACGGGCACAATGAATCATTGGGCAGATTAAGCCGCAAAAGCCCTTTGAGGATTAGTCCCTTCCTGATTTAGCGTTTCTCCCAACACCGTGGAGGATGTAGTACTTTTCATTTGGCTCGCATAACGTATGGCTATGCTCATCACGTGCCACACTAACCATTTGAACCGTTATCAGATCAAGCAGATCCAGTTATCATGTGTGAACTTTTCAACATGAATGCCAATTGTTAGCGAAAATGCCACTTCCCAGTAAAGCGCGCCGTTTGGGATGAACTCCTTGGCTCAGCATCATTCCATATCAAAGTCCGGCGAGCTGACGTCGGCTGAAATCCAACTCGGGCGGCTCGGTAAACAATTGATAAAGCGCGGAGGCTGCTCGCGGGGCTTTCCTGGTCTTCCCAGAGCGCTGTCGACTCACTCCATTTCCAAACGCACACTGCAAATGAGATTTAAGGGTGACAGTGTTGGATCAGCACAAACCCACAAACCCGCGGCTTCAATATCTCTGGCTTATATGATAAATGTCTAATCCACGGCGGAATATGAGAGATTGCTATCGTCTTCCCCCCCCCCCCCCCCCCCCCCCTTCTCGTCCCTCTTCAATGGAGAAAATGTCACACAAGCGGCCTTAACTCATTCACTGCCATTGACGGCTATAGACGTCAAAAATTCATTTGAACTATTTCTACTAGTTTAACTTTTTTTCCACTTTTGTTAACAAGAGTATGAAAACCTAGAAACAAATATTGTACATTTAGAATAGATATTAAAAAAATAAGAATAATCGTGAGTTAACTATTGAAGTCGTACAATTAATTACAGTAAATAATTGTAATCGCCTGACGCGATAAAGAGAAAAGATTATTAAAAATTAGAGGCGTCAGGCGAGTACAATTTTTTTATCGTAATTAATCACATTACTTCACTAATTAACTCACGATTAATGACAAATTTTATAACTCCTAAATGTACAATAAAAAAAATCTGGGTTTCACATGGCCCTGGTTGATCTCTTATACTCTGCTGCCACCTGCTGGCCGTTTCTGTAATAATTACCTTTCTTTGCAGTTCAGAGTCTTTATCAAAGCCTTCTGTATTAAATTATAAAATAAATTCCCTTTTGTTAACAAAAGTGGCAAAAAATGTAAACTAATAGAAATAGTTCAAATGAATTTTTGACGTCTATAGCCGTCAATGGCAGTGAATGAGTTAAAATGACAAAGTGTTTGTATCCTTACATATTATTTGCTATCATGTTATGTCACATGTCAAGCCGGTCACACTTAATGTCAATGTGTGTGTGTGTGTGTTTACACACAGGTGCCACCTTCGACGTGGCCCTGCGCTTCCTGTCCGAGTGCCCGTGGAAGAGATTGCAGGAGTTGAGGGCTTTGATCCCGAATGTCCCGTTCCAGATGCTGCTGAGGGGGGCCAACGCCGTGGGCTACACCAACTACCCCGACAACGCCGTCTTCAAGTGAGTGACGACGCCGGGTGTGTGTTCTGCACGGCCACTCCATTAGGGACATCTGCGAGAGACGGTATTCAAGTCATACGGTGTAATCTGACTGATTAATTGGAGACTTTTTTTTTTAACTGTATCATACTGATTGAGAGTTTTCAGTAAAAAAAAATTGTCATGTGTTTTAATTCATTCTCTGCCATTGACGGCTATAGACGTCAAAAACAATTTATATTAGTTTACATTTTTTTCCCATTTTTGCTAACAAGAGTATGAAAACCTAGATTTTTTTTATTGTTCATTTAGAACAGATATAACATTTGTGATTAATCGTGAGTTAACTAGTGAATGCAATTAATTATGATTAAAAAATGAATCGCCTGACGCCCCTAATTTTTAATAATCTTTTCTTTTTCTTCTTTTTTTTAAAGAAAAGATTATTAAAAACAAAAAATAAAATTACTTTTTTTTTTTTAAGAAGAAAAGATTATTAAAAATTAGGGCCGTTTTTTTTTTCGTAATTTATTGCATGACTTCACTAGTTAACTCACGATTAATCACAAATTGTATATCTGTTCTAAATGTACAATCATTTTTTTCTAGGTTTTCTTACTCTTGTTAACAAAAGTGGACAAAAAAAAGAAACTAATAGAAATAGTTCAATGGCAGTGAATGAATTCATAAGAAAAATAATACTCTAAAAGATTACAGTAATTAACTAATTTGCTCCCAAAAATGTATAAATACGTTCTATTTTAAATGTTTTACGTGTCCCAAAGACGTATTTATACGTATTTTATGTTACAGCATACAAAAGGCTTTGATACAGCCTCTGAACTTCAAAGAACGGTTGAAGAAATGGTAGTTATTACAGAAACGGCCAGCAGGTGGCAGCAGAGTATATGAGATCAACCAGGGCCATGTTGTAACCCTAACCCTTTCCCCGAAGTGTTAAACAGATTTGTGAATAATGATGAAACTTAGCTATATTCTATTCTATTCTGTGGGCTTTTGCAAAATCAGTCAAAATCCGTCAAAATCCAATAAAACAGCCGGGAGCGAAGGGGGTTGCTTCAGTGAAAATGAATGAGTTAAGTATGACATTTAAAAGAGGTGACCAGTGTGAGGGGCCAGTAGAGAAATGTACATCTCAAAAGAAACCTTTTTTAAATTTTTATTTCAGACATTGGAATTTTTTAAATGGCCGATGCCGATATGCGCCATAACCATAAGGTGCACTTAGAAAACTTTAATTTGATCCAAAATTACGCCTCATAATCCGGAGTGTGCTATGTTTTGATAGTCGACGATCGTCTTTAACTCAAATCACTTTCTATTATCTTCACATTTTCATTCTCATACACATCTATTTGCTAGCACTGGAATTAAAACTACTTACTGTTTCTGTATCTAAGAATCATGGGAAATGCAGTACTACTTGCCTAAAAATCCTGCCATGGCTGGTTAGACCCAATGCAAACGGATATTTCCGATGTCGCAATGTGGGACCGGGGGCCGAGCAAAAAAGCTTGGATAATGGTGAATGCACTGAACTTGTCAAAGAAGGAGGTGAAAATGTTAGATTGATGGATTTTATTGTGACAACGTGAAAAATGTGAGCCAGTAAATTGTTACTTAAAAATACTTTTGCGGTCTTCTGCCTATCTAACACACATCTGTTTGCCTAAATTCCACGACACGCGCTCTTCACCAAACTACATGACACACCAGTGTAACGCTTTTGAGGGCCCATAAATAATAAATGTCATCTCTGCCTGGAGCCCTTTTCCCAAATAGATTGATTAGTCACCTCCCTGTCGTGGGTGACTCATGCCTGCACATGAACATGCACACACGCTTGAAGGTGTAAGACCCCCTCCACGCACACACACTGGGCGCAGATAAATTAGTAGTGGCTTTATGACTAATATGGCAGCCCACGCACACATACAAGTTTGTTTTACTATCTTTGTGGGGCCATCTCATTGACATGATGCGTTTCCTAGCCCCTCCCCCTAACCCCAACCATCAAAAATTATTGCCTAACCCCATTCCTTACCCTAACCTCAACCATAACCCAATTCAAACCTAAATCCTAAAACCAAGTCTTGACCCTCTAAAAGAGGTCTAAACTTGTGGGGCCCAGTGAAATGGCCCCACAAGTCTGTGAAATCCCAATATATTGCCTCCCTCACACACACACACGCACACATGTTGGGTTTACATGTCTAGTGGGGCCATCTCATTGACATAATGCATTTCCAAGCCCCTCCCCCTAACCCCAACCACCAAAAATGATTGCCTACCCCCATTCATTACCCTAACCTCAACCATAACCCAATTCAAACCTAAACTCTAAAACCAAGTTTTGATCCTCAAAAAGAGGTCTAAACTTGTGGGGCCCAGCAAAATGGCCCCACAAGTCTGTGAAATCCCGATATATTGCTTCACACACACACACACACACACACCCACACACACACACACACACACACACACACACACACACATGTTGGGTTTACATGTCTAGTGGGGTCATCTCAATGAAATTATGCATTATCTAGCCCCTCCCCCTAACCCCAACCATCAAAAATTATTGCCTAACCCCATTCCTTACCCTAACCTCAAACATAACCCAATTCAAACCTAAACTCTAAAACCAAGTTTTGATCCTGAAAAGGAGGTCTAAACTTGTGGGGCCCAGCAAAATGGCCCCACAAGTCTGTGAAATCCCAATATATTGCCTCCCTCACACACACACACACTCACACAAGTTTGTTTTACTATATTTCTGGGGTCATCTCATTGACATGATGCATTTTCTAGCCCTTCCCCCTAAACCCAACCATCAAAAATGATTGCCTACCCCCATTCCTTACCCTAACCTCAACCGTAACCCAATTCAAACCTAAACTCTAAAACCAAGTTTTGATCCTCAAAAGGAGGTCTAAACTTGTGGGGCCCAGCAAAATGGCCCCACAAGGACACGTGGTCCCCACAGTGATAGTAAAAAACCCGAAAATGGTCCCCGTGACGTGCTATAAACCCGCGCGCACACCTCCCCCTGCCCTCTGTGACGTTGTTGTGTCTGCCCATCCCTCTCCATTTTGACTATTCATCCCCCTTCTCTTATACTTCATTTTTATGCTTCCATTCATCTCTCATCTCTCTATTGAAAACGAGCACCATCACGATTAATGTCTTTGATCCATTTGCCTCCGCACCACCCCCCCCCCCCCTTTTCACGCCGTCTCTCTCGACAGTTCTCTTTTTAGTGCTGCAGGCTGCTTGTGAAATGGCCCAAAGCGGCGCTATCGACACGACGGAATCAAAGTGTAATTCCATGCCGTCTAATTGATTTCAAGTGCGTTTCATCGGGTCACGCTACAAGTTCTCCGATGCTAATGAGGATCTTTCGTGTCGCTTCAGGACGAAGGGGAGAGGGAGGTTGGCGGGCGGGCGGGCGGGCGGGCGAGCGAGAATAAGAACAACAAAATTTAGGACGTGTTTGTGTTGCCGTGTGTAAACACTGGACAACAGCGCCTGATGATAATCCCCCTTGTGGCTCGCCGCTAAGTGTTTGTCGAGCGGGACAATGGCTCTTGTGCAAATGTTGCGTTGAAGCAGCTGCAGTCAGGTGCTGACAAGCCTGATTAGGATTGCCAGGTACCACAATAAAGGCAAGGATTCCCCACTCGGGCTTTTTACGGGACGGATTTGAACAGCTTATCCCGTCTCGCACGCGCGGCGTTATCTGCGACAACGCCGATTCATGACCACTTATTCGCCGCGCGCGCGCGTGTAAGCGACAAATCTTTGTCGTGTTACTTTAAATCACGGGATGTCAAACTTGTTTTCATTGCGGGCTACGTCAAAGTTATTGGGGCCCTCGGGGGACCGGTTATAAAATCGGTCAGAATGTCACAGAAAGCCGAAAGTGATGATTTTTTTTTGGGGTCATGCTTCGGTTCACGCAGGAACCAATTTGATGACATTTGAAGTGGAAAATAATCTTCTTTTCAGGAAAGTGCAACAGCAATAGTAGCCGTAGTCATAAAATCCGCTCATCTACAGTTCACGTTGGTGTTTGTAGGTTAGCCTATGTGCAGAACAAATTTAATTTATTTATTGAAAACCTAAAATATTCTTCGAAGAATGCTGATGGAAATTCAATTTTCCACAACAAACGGAGGGAAACGGGAATTAAAAAATCCTGGAAAAAATGGGGAAAAATCCAAAATGTAAAAAAAAAAATTTGGAATTTAATATTAGAATTTTTTTTTTTTTGTGGATTTGGAAAGATATGTTGGACAAACACATTAACTCATTCACTCCCAGACATTTTCACTGAAGCAACCCCTTCACAGAATATTGTGTTCTATTGCTATAAAAACATACCAAAATAAAAATTAAGAGTCTCTTCTTTCATCAGGAAAAAAACATATATTTCTATCTGTTTCCGTTTTGCAGCATTAGAATATAGCTAAATTTCATCATTATTCACAAATCTGTTGGCCCTGATTGATTTCTTATACTTTACTGACACCTGTTGGCCTTTTTTGTAACAACTACCATTGCTTCATGCATTCTCTTCAGTTCAAAGTCCGCATCAAAGTGTTTTGTGTGTTATAGCATTTAAAAAATTTCAATTTTGTGAAAAAGTTAGTGATAGACCGTCTTTTTAGGACTGATACCGATTATTCAGAGTAAGGTGGCCGATAACCGATATTTGGAGCCAATCTTCATTTGCAGTAAAAGAGAAAATATTTGTGTCAAAATTTTAAACTTCACTTTGTTGATGATTTCTACAGTAGTTTTCCAAAATTTCAACAGAAGTGAAATATTAAAACTTTCACTTAATTTTGTTTTAAAAAATTGCATGGTTCCCAGTGTCAGTAAAGTTAAGTGAAAATTTAAAAAAATATACATAAAAAGTTCCCTGAAGTTAATCCACTTTAAATTTTATCGGAGCAGTGAACGCTTGCGAACGTGACAAATTTTGGTTGCAAAGATGTTTGAATGATGTTTGATGATGAAGTGAAAACTGTCTGCTTTTACAAACCCCAAATTTGCTACGTTCACAAGCATTCGTCACCCAGTGACATACGAGCTATATCGGCCTTCCGATTTGTAAAAAATAAAAATAATAATAATAATATTCATCAAAAATCCAGATATCGGCGTCAATAATAAGCACAGCCGATCATCGGTCTATCCCTAGAAAAATGGGACATCTGTAACCGATTAATTACATTTCCATTCATTTGAATAGGAAGAAATGACTTGAGACATGCGTGATTGAGTCACGGAACCAATTACATTTATTGACCAGCGGCCGGATCCGGCCCCCGGGCCTCGAGTTTGATACCTGTCTGTCTCTCGTCAGATTCTGCGAGGTGGCAAAAGAGAATGGCATGGACGTCTTCCGCGTTTTCGATTCCCTCAACTACTTGCCCAACATGCTGCTGGGCATGGAGGCCGCCGGATCAGCGGGGGGCGTCGTGGAGGCCGCCATCTCGTACACGGGCGACGTGTCGGACCCCATGAGGCAGAAGTACTCCCTCAGCTACTACCTGGAGCTAGCAGAGGAGCTGGTCAAAGCCGGAACGCACATCCTATGCATCAAGGTGAGGGAGCGGAACCCGCGCTTATCATGGACGATGCGCTCTGGGATTCGTCTGAACCAAAAGAGTTTGTATATTTTTGTATTCCAGGATATGGCCGGCCTGCTCAAGCCCGAGTCCAGCAAGCTCCTCGTCGGAGCTCTGAGGGAGCGTTTCCCCCACGTGCCCATCCACGTGCACACGCACGACACGGCCGGCGCGGGCGTGGCCGCCATGCTGGCGTGTGCGGAGGCCGGAGCTGACGTTGTGGACGTGGCGGTGAGTGTGACTGCGTTGACCTATATAGTTATTAGGGAGAAGGGAATGAGCCAGCGAGTCCAAACACAGCCTGCGTCGCCTTCTGTGCTTCTTCCATCTCGACCAAAAAGGCGCCGTCACGTCGTTCCATTAACATGAGCAAATACGATTTTTCCGATGTTTGCATAGTGAGATCTGAAAACATTCTCAAAACCATTCATTGAAGCAAGAAGCTGCTGTTTGCAATTTGGGCCTCTGAACATTTCAATAGTACGCCCCCCCCCCCTTTTTTTTCCCCCTTGCATGCTTATTCTACTTTATAATGGAAGAAAGTAAAGTTGATTATTTGCATTGCCTGGCTGGGTAAATTTTTCAGGGATGAATTTGTGGCTTGGGATAAAATCATTTCGTTGTCTTTTTGTATTTTTTGATAAAAAGAAACTGAGCAAAGGTTAAGGCTGCTACGTTAGCCAACTAGCAGCTAGCTGCACTTTTGTCATTTATGATGAAAAGGTAGCACTCTATGTGTGTTAAATATGTTAATGATTTACAGTTTTTTTTTTTTTTCTAGTGCTGTCAAAGTTAAAGCATTAACTAATTAAAAAAAATTCATCATAAATTACCGCAGATTAATTAATTTTGACCATACATTATCCTTTAGCGTGACAGCGGGTGGTTACATTAAAAGCAATAAACATAATTACATGCATTAAAGTAAAGCATTTCATAAATGTTTGCGTATCACATTTGGAATATTTGTTCATGTCAAAATATTGGGGTAATTTTTTCCCCCCATTTTAAATTATGCAAGTAATTAACTGATTAGAAAAAGATGAAATGAGCGTGTGCAGTGGATCAAAAAATGTTGAAGACGTCCTCAACCGGTGCTCTTCAAATTTGGCGGCAAACAAAATGTTGATAAAAATGCCTTTTTTTTGTTTAACGATTAATCGTGATTAATCAAAATGCTAAGATGTGATGAATCTGATTGAAAAATTAAATCGTTTGTCAACTTTACTCCCCCCCCTTTTTTTCCCCTTTATACCAATGTCTCAACCCCACCAGTTTCCGATACACATTCGTTGAACCCTTCTTTATTGAAAAAAATATTTATTTATTTTCAAATTCAAGACAAGTTTACCCATTTCCATGCATCTTAACCAAGTGTTCCTTTAGTTTTGCTAGATAACTAGATGTGACTAGAATTGCATTGCAAATCATGCAGTTAGGATGCTGAGTCCCGTCACTCAATTTTTATAGAGCACTTTAAAACAACTAGTGCTGTTTTCTTAAGCTGGATAGCAGATACCATGAAAACAGCAGAGGGCTCAGAATTTAACCCTGTGGAACACCATACGTTCCCTTATACATGTGAATTCATATTGCACATATTCGTCCAATCACTTTTTTTGCGTGATGAAGGGATTACAATAATAAAGAAATCACACGACGTACCATCACAGCAGCCACAAGTCGACTAACGAGTGCACCAAAACAAAAAATTATTTGATCTATTCATAACATTTTTTTTCACTTTTGTTAACAAGAGTATGAAAACCTAGAAAACAATTATTGTACATTTAGAACAGATATAAAATTTGTCATTAATCGTGAGTTAACTAGTGAAGTCATGCGATTAATTACAATTAAAAAATGTAATCGCCTGACGCCCCTAATTTTTAATATTTTCTTAAAAAAAAAAAAAAGATTATTTAAAAATGTCTAGGTTTTCATACTCTTGTTAACAAAAGTGGGGGGAAAAAATTCCTTTTTGACGTTTATAGGCGTCAATGGCAGTGAATGAGTTAAGAAGGACCGATTTCTACTTTTGTCTCTGTCTTCTTCTCGGGACCGCCAGGTTGACTCGATGGCCGGCATGACGTCGCAACCCAGCATGGGAGCAATGGTCGCCTGCGCCAAAGGGACCAAGTTGGACACCGGTAAGCATGTTTCCGTCCCGCAAAAAGGACAAGTGCAGGCGTGCCTAATGTTCCGACCGCCGAGGCTGAATAAAAGCCAGCGCGTTATAGAAGATGTAAATCTTTACGGGTTGTTATTAATGGTGCGGAACATGTCTGGGCGAGCAGTGATTTGCGTTTTGAGAGTGTCCTTCCCCGCACGCTCGGGAAAACAAACAATCAATAAACGACAGCATGTTTCTTTATTGAAGTCGCAGACACAGCGGCGCGTCGGACTCGCTGATATTCGGCCAATTATGTGGGGAAGGAATCGAGGAGGAGGGAGCCGGAGCCAAACGGGGATCAATAAATAAAGACGTCGGCTTGCTTCGTTAATGAAATGATTTGAAGTTGTGCCTGGAAAGACCCCCAAAAAATTTAGAAAGGGGGGGGGGGATTGTTGTGGCACGATAGCGGGGCAATTTGTTTTAAGACCCTGTAATGTGCTTTCACAAATCATAACATTATAATACATGTTTGAAGAGAATTGCTGAAAACTGTGGAGATATAGCGTGAAGTTTTTCAGATTGGGGGGTGGCGCCATGTTACACTTTGTCCGGCGCAATTGCGAGCCAGCTATGCCGACACTGATGCAGCTAAGGTTCGAAAAGTCTGCTGGTGTGGTTGCTTTAGAGTGCCTCATTGTTGGCCATAAGCAAGCGCACTTGGAACTGCATGGGGGTTGGATGTTTGTATTATTTATATAATGTATTTATTTATTTTAAGTCTGACTTGACAGCTAATGTGTACACTGGAGCTTTGGGCTAGGGTAGCCGCTTTAGAGTGCTTCGTTGTTGGCCGTGAGTAAGCGCACTCAGAAGAGCAAAGTTTGTATTTTTATTTGTTTATTTATTTTTAAGTGTTTAAGTTTTATGTGTGGACTGGAGCTTTGGGCTGGTGTCACTGCTTTAGAGTGCCTCGTTGACAGCTGAGAGAAAAAAAAAATTGAAATATTGTCAAATATTTTTTATTTACAATAACTCAATTGGCAAATGACGGTATGAGATATGAATGTAAACGAATACATTTTAATTAACAAATGGGGGAAAAACATTTAAAATAATGAAACTCTCAGGCAGGATTAAAGTAACCGAGTTTGCCGGTCCACATACTTTGCCCACTTTTTACAAAAAAGTCTGTGGCTCATTATCATTCAGAAGCAAGTTTCTTTTATCATATTCCATAAGGAAAGACTTTGAAAATTCTGTCAAACCCGTCACCTTGTGTGCTCCGTTCTCCTTTTGAAGGCCTGCCGCTTCTCGTCTTTTCATTCTCACCAAACAGCGCGGCCTTGAATGCTTCAGAATGTTCTGCAACGTTCTTGACCTTAGACTGTTTTCATCACCACCACCACCCCCCCCCCCCCCCCCGTCCCCCACATACCCCCCACCCCCAGCCCCCCTTTTTCATTCCATCTGGGCTCCCAAGCAATAATGAGTGGTTTGCTGCGTGCTCTGCTTCCTCTTTCACGTCGTCTCTCCATCCTCCTCCTCGTCCTCAGTGGCATAGCAATTAACAGCACTTTACATGCACATTTCACTCGCCACCCCCTTTGGCAAGCACTATCATCACTATTTGTTTGTGGTGAAAAGTGACTGTTAATCCATTTGTCTCCGCGTTCAATCGCTGGCACACTCGGGGGATGACATATTTACTTGGCAAAGCATCCATTTTGTTGCTCTTTCTTACTTAGTGTGAAGATGATTTCATTAATGGCAGCTGCCGAAGACTGCCAGATTTTGAACAGTGCACACACAACAGCACATGGTTTAGGGATGATGTGAATGTGCAAAAAAATAATAATAGAAGACACACAAAGTCAAATTGAAGACAAGGGGAATAAAAATAAATTATCATAAAAAAAAAATTAAAAAGTGAATGCGTACTGTTGGAAATCATTTCTCTGATTTCTGCGTGTTCAAATAAATTCAAAGTTGAAATCTGTGAACAAGTTTGCCAGCTTTATTTCAGATTCTGAAAGCCACTTGGAGTTACTGCTCAATCATGCAGCTCACCCACAAATGTTTTCTTCTCAAAGTTCATGCATGCATATATACACAAGTGTACCCCCACCCCCTGTCATTGGAAAAAAAGTACCATTTGGTCTATCAGAACATGTGACATTTCCTGTCAAAACAAGTCTACACACCCCCTCTCCTTATCTCAGGACATGGAGCAAACACTTCCTCTGTACCAGAAACTCCCCTAACACCCCAGATAGAGCATAGCCCCCCAAGGGATGAAAGAGAAACTTTGATCTTGTTTTGTCAGCAAAGAGAAATACAATCAGGCCATCTCCCATTGAGTTCTTTCAGTCCTTAACAGATGTGAGGTAAATTATTGGCTTCCTAGATAAACAATTGAACTCTGTAGCAGCTTCGCACCAGAGATTCCCGCATATCTGCCCTGTAGATTCCGACACCCCTTATTCAGATTAAGTCAGACACCTCACTTCCTTAGGGGGAAAGAAAACGGACCACATTCTAACTACCATATGGGTAACAGTTGTATTTATCTAACTAAAATCAAAAACACTTTGAAGAATATATATTGAAACAGAAAAACAATGTTAATAATCCAACAGTACACATACAAACAAATTACTCCATTGTCACACCCAGAGGTGGCAAATCCAGGTTCAGAAAGTAAAAACCCTGCCACAGTTTGGCTTTAGCCCCAGGTACTAGCTAGCTAGCTCCCTATCTAGCTCCCATGGTGCTCGTTTACCTGCTAGGTAGCTAGTTAACCAGCACCTGGGGCTAAAGCCAAACTGTGGGATGCTAGCTCCCTAGCTAGCTCCCATGGTGCTCGTTTACCTGCTGGGGAGCTAGCTAACTAGCACCTGGGGCTAAGGCCAAACTGTGGGATGCTAGCTCCCATGGTGCTCATTTTCCTGCTGGGGAGCTAGCTAACTAGCACCTGGGGCTAAAGCCAAACTGTGGGATGCTAGGGAGCTAGCTAACTGGCACCTGGGGCTAAAGCCAAACTGTGGGATGCTAGCTCCCTAGCTAGCTCCCATGGTGATCGTTTACCTGCTGGGGAGCTAGCTAGCTAGCTAGCATCAATGGTTAAAGCAAAACTGTGGCACTTTCTGGACCTGGATTTTCCACCTCTGCTCCCACCTTAGCTTTGGCCCAATAAAAAGCTCTGATATGATTATCATCACAGAAATCTGACATCATCTAATTGATAGTCACATGCCGTACAATTTAGTTTGAACATAATCGAGAATATACTGTTCTATTTTTTTAAAGAGATTAATGGCCTCCGGTTATATTAGAAGAATAAAGTTGTACCTCGTTGACCTCTGACTTAAATATCATAATATTATGACATTAGCTTTGATTCTAAATAACTGGGGGGGGGGAAAGCTGTTGAAAGTGTTGACATGCCCTGAAGTCTTTTTTGTTTTCACCTCTGTCTGTCCTTCAGCAGTTTTCTCCACAGTTTTCTCGTGGAAGCTCGTGTGCACGAACGACGCGTATATCGACACCGCTGTGACTGATGTGCGCGCCGCGTCGCCACCATGTTGGATGCGCGGAGGAGTTTAACCGAGCAAACAAACAAACAAAGGCGCCGACTTCTACCTCCGGCTCCGTCATTGAACGTTTAATGCGCCGTTAAGCTTTTAGACACACGTTTAGAGAAGTCAGCATTAATTCCGCCTTAAGTCAGGCTTCATAAGGATACTAATAAGTGTGTGTTTGCCCGCTGGAACGCATTTGAAGCCGTTTTTTTGCGCGTTGTCAGGGATCACACTGGAGAAGGTGTTTGACTACAGCGAGTACTGGGAAGTGGCCCGAGGCCTCTACGCTCCGTTCGACTGCACGGCCACCATGAAGTCCGGCAACGCCGACGTCTACGAGAACGAGATACCCGGAGGGCAGTACACCAACCTCCACTTCCAGGTACCCCGCGGCTATTCTTGTCTACTCGCCGTCCCCCTCCCCCCCCCCTTTTTTTTTTAAAGCTCAATGAAGCGAAATGGCGTTTTAGTCTCACAGCTGACCTGTGAAATTGAGATGATGTAAACACGGACCTCGCTGTATGCCTGTAGGTCCAGCCATGACAGTCTAATAATAGAGGTCCTTTTCCAGCAGAAGTCATTGCCGACGTGTCACACAAACTACAGGAAACGTGTTTGCCCTCTTCAGAGCGGTTATTTCTCACCATCGGCTGCACCATCTAATGAGATCTTTGCAGATCATTCCTGGTTTTAACTGAATATCATCATATTAGAGTGTTGACCTTAGAAGGTCAGACGAGCTTTAGAACAGCAATTCTCAAAGTGTATTTACTGGTGCTGGTGCTTCAATAGGTAAGTCGCGATTAATCACAAATTTTATATCTATTCTAAATGAACAATAAAAAAAAAAAAATCTAGGTCTTCATACTCTTGTTAACAAAAGTGGAAAAAATGTGAATGAGATCATGTGGCCATTCAAGTAGGCGAAAAGCATTAGAACAGAAGTTGACCCAGAATTTCCAAGTAATCATCTCGCTCACGCTCTTGTTGTTGTTGTTGTTGTGTGACTGCAGGCGCACAGTATGGGCCTGGGGAATAAGTTCAAGGAGGTGAAGAAGGCCTACACTGAAGCCAACAAGCTACTGGGAGACCTCATTAAGGTGAGACGCCGAGATGAAACACGGCCGACATCACAGAGGCTCATTTTCATGTTGCCTTCCTTCCCGCAAGTCACAAAGAAATGGAACGTCCACCGTCTTCGTCAAGCTGACCTCGTTATCGTTATCGTCCATCGCGGTGTTGGTTCTGTTGCATGGAGGACGCACTTAAATTAACTCATTCGCTGCCATTGACGACTATAAACGTAAAAAGAATTCATGTGAGCTAGTTAGTTTAACATTTTTTTATGAAAACTTAATAAAATTAATTGTACATTTATAACATAAGTATAACGCCCCTTATTTTTAATTATGTATTTTTTATTAGGGGGCGTCAGGTGGTTAGAATTTTTAATTGTAATTAGTCACTTGACTTCACTAGTTAACTAACGATTACTCCAAATTTTTATGTCTGTTCTAAATTTACAATAAAAAAAATTCTAGATTTTTATACTCTTGTTAGCAAAAGCGGGGGAAAATGTTAAACTAAAAGAAATAGTAAAAATTATTTTTTGACGTCTATAGACGTCAATGGCAGTGAATGAGTTAAGATAAGATGAAATTTCAATGTTGTACATAACTTTACCTTTGAGTCCCTTAGCTCGAGGCTCGCACATAATGGGAAACGCCATTGATGGGCTAATGGATAGCATTGCTAATTGCCTCCAGTTTTAATTGGCAAACATTCGTCTGTCTTCTCTTCAGTTTTGCTTCTTCCTGCCGAGTGCCTCGCAATAGAGCAACAACTTGTGCACATATTTGTCTGTATTAGCTGGCTGTCTCTCTGTCAGCTTGCTTGTGGAATTAGAGGCCACGCACAGACGTTTCCAGCTTGAGCACTGCAGGTGTGCACGGCCGCCGTCGGTCTTCCCCCCCACACACACTTTCTTCACTCCATCATCCTCTGCCGCTCGTGCTCCGCCTCCATTTTGCTCGCCACTCAGACGTCATTTTGATTCGACTCTGGGCTCGTATCTCTAATCTGCGCCTCGCTCTCCCGGTGTCTCGTTATCGCTTCTGTCTGCCGTCTCCTCCTCTGGTGACAGGTACCATTCTTCACCGCTGCCGCTCGCCTGCCCGGCTCCCTTGACGCTGTAAAAGTGAGAGAGTTGTTTATGTGCTCGCTCGTAGACACGTAGAGGAGTGAGAAAGATGAGCAAAACCCTCAAGACGGGGTTTTTAGGAGGAGGGAGAGGAAGCGTGGAGGTATTAAGAACAGGAACAGAAACACCTAGCCAGGTGCTTTAAGGTACGAGGAGGACATGCATGAAAGGAAATGCATGAAAATACAAATACTAGGGTTCGACCGGCCTTCAAATATCGGCCTAATTTCTGATTATTTTCCCCTTAAAACATTATCGAAGAAAGCCGTCGTTTCCCATGCTGTGAAAGTGCCCTGAATGCACCATTTTGCTTGTGTAGCATTAGCAACTAGCAAGTGTGTAGCGTATGTTACGCTGGTTATTTTGTTCTCCTTAAGTGCCCTTTAAGCTGTTTAATGACACCACAGTTGGAGTTAACTGTAAAACTAATCACACAACGTTAAGAATCACGTCCACTGTATATTTTAATACAAAACATGGCTAGCCTAGCGCTAATGCTGAAAGCGAAGGGAGGATCCCATTCAAATGCTAACGGCAAGTTAGTATTGACGTTAGCTTAGTGTTTCTCCTTCAAATGATGAATATCCACACACAAATGCTGTGGGAACACATACCCACAGATGAGATAACACTACACAAAGGCACAAATTATTTACAATGTGTGGAAAAAAAATGTTTTTTTAATAGAATTTAATCGCAACTTTCTTCTGTACGCCATGGATGCACGTCCCCACACTGCCCCCAAGAGGCCAAAACGCAAAGGATCACTCAGTATTTGTTCTTACTGTTTTTTTCCGATGCTATTACTTACATTTATTCTATTCTTATTTCAGTTTCTTATTGTTTTATTTTGTCATTGTTGTTTCAAGTTATATTTACAGTTGATATTTCAAGGAATCAAAGACTTTATTTTCTCAAAATTCAAGGATGCATTTTTGATTTTTTTGTCACACATTTCCACATGACATGGCACGAAAATAGAAATTCAATCCCAGAGGTTCCCTATTAGCCCAGTAAAGTCCCAAGACTTAAAATAACACAAGATAAAAATATGTAAACGAAAGATGAATGCTTTACTGTACAGCAGATGTAAACAAGTAAGAATGGTTTTCTTATTGACACTTAATCTTTACAATTACTTTGTATACTTCATGAAATTTGTTGATAAGGTCATACTATGGCTTTCAAAGCGGAGAATCTTAATAGCGAAAGTTTGTGCGTAAGTGGCACCCGTTGAAAATAAATTTGGGGGGGGAGTATATATTTTTAAATAATCTGCAGATTAACCGGTAATTGGTATTTTTTTCTGACAAAAATCAGCATCGGCCTCAAAAAACGCATATCGGTCGGGCCCTAACAAATACAGCCCAATTATCAACTATGACTGCAAAAGATGGTGATATTGAATGAAATAGGTCTCCGAGTGAAGAAAGTATTTTAGTGTGAAGACAAATGCTGTTGCTGAGCAGCGAGAGAGAAAGTCATGATTCTTCAAGGCGCATGAGAAAACTAAAGGCAATGGGCTTTTTACTTTGCAATAAATAAGCAAAGATTGGCCTTGGGAAATGCTGATAACGTTGGAGAAAGTGAGTCACGTTGCAGTCTGCTTTGAGTTTTTTTTTTTTTTTTTTTACTTTTGGGACTCGCTTAATGACCACTCTGAAGATTGTAGACGTCGTTCGCGATCCCTCAAGCGTTCCTGTAAACAAGCGTTTAAACCAAAAAAAAAGTTTAAAAAAATAAATAACTACCAATGAGCTTTGATAACAACACTTGAATGCTGGTGTCTCATTACAGCAAGTAAGAATATATTCCTCTCACAAAAGCTGCTCGATTGTCCTCAGCAACGTATGCCGCTGATCTTCGCGCTGGGTCATGCAAATGAGCTTGCATTAGCATCATGATCCGCCGTCATAAATAATCAACGGGCACATGCGATTTTAATGACCGTTTTGTTGCTTGTCGAGAGCACGTTGCGGATTCTCCGCCGAGTACTCAACTGTGTGCGCGTCCTTCAGGTGACGCCGTCCTCCAAGATCGTGGGGGACCTGGCCCAGTTCATGGTCCAGAACAACCTGAGCCGCGCCGAGGTGGAGGAGAGGGCCGACGAGCTGTCCTTCCCTTTGTCTGTGGTGGAGTTCCTGCAGGGTTACGTTGGGATACCGCACGGAGGGTTCCCGGAGCCCTTCAGATCCAAGGTAATCACACCTCTTCCGTAAAAAAACAAACAAACACATTTTATTACTGCTAAATGTCAACGTAAACATGGCTTTCCAAGTAAGGGGTGGTCATTAACTCATTCACTGCCATTCAAAAATTATTTTTAACTATTTATATTATTACAATGTTTTCCTCTTTTGTTAACAAGAGTATGAAAACCTAGAAAATGTTTTTTTTTGGTACATTTAGAACAGATATAAAATTTGTGATTAATCATGAGTTAACTATTGAAGTCAGTCATAAAAAAATGAATCGCCTGATGACCTAATTTTTAATAATCAAATTTTTTTTATAATCTTTTTTCAAAAAATTAAAGATTATTAAAAATTAGGGCGTCAGGCGATTAAAAATTGTAATTGTAATTAATCGCATGACTTCAATAGTTAACTCATGATTAATCATAAATGTTATATCTGGTCTAAATGTACAATATTTTTTCCCCTAGGTTTTCATACTCTTGTTTAAAAAAAGTGGGAAAAAAATGTTAAACTAATAGAAATAGTTCAAATGAATTTTTGACGTCTATAGCCGTCAATGGCAGTGAATGAGTTAAAAAAAATAGTGGTGTTAAAGGAACTTTAAATTAACTCAACCTATCCACCCATAAAAACACTTTCTGCTGAAACCCCCCCTCTAAAAAAATGTGCTTAGTTGGTAAGCATCTTTGGTTTGCTGCCGCACACACACACACGCACACACACGGGTGATATCATCCGCTGCGTGTGCTCAAGCTGCCGGCGTTTTGTGCACGCGAAGCACGGAACATGTCATGTTTCTTTAATGGCGCCTAAAATAGTTAGCGAGCGGTCATTCGCAGGTTACGTCACATGCCATCAGGCCAGCAATTTAGGCTTTTTATCCCCCCTGCCATGCAAATACGCCCCCTAAAAAGAGGAAAGTGGCCCCTCGTGTTTTGTTCTTACATTCACGTCTTTCAGCTCATTGGCGATGAGCGTGGGAGTGTGCTGTTTAATAATTGTAAGCGAGAGAGCGAACACGCTTTGTCTTCATTTGTTCAAGCGACCTCCCGAGGACTTCAATGGCACGGCCATCTTTGAAGTGTCGGCGTGACGCGCGCGTTGAGTCAGCTGCCGTCGAACCGCCGAAGCGGTGTGACTAATAGCTTCGCGCCGCACCTCGAGCTTCGGCGAGGCCCACAAATGTGCTGATGTATTTTGGGCAACGTGGATCCAGAAATGTTTTGGATGAGTTTGTTGCCTTTTTTTTTTTTTTTTTTCTTCATATGTGGAGTAATGGATAGTCTGCCTCTTCCGAAGTCAACGGCAGGTTAAAGCTTTTACGGAAAGGCGAAAAATCCACTGTGAACTTTACGAGCTCTTAACACACAGCTCTTCACAGTTGTGCGAAACCCACGAGGGCTCTCCTTTTGACACACTGCAAAAAACACGTCTGCTTAAGATGAGATAAAAATACACTTGTTTTTAGTGTAGATTTACTAGAAACAAGGGAAGTTATCTGCCAGTGCAGTAAGATAATTATACTAACTTAGATTTCTTGAAAAGAGAAAAAATGTGTAGATCTATCTCATTCACTGCCATTGACGGCTATAGACGTCAAAAATTCATTTGAACTATTTCTATTAGTTTTTATTGAAGGGCTGTGCAAATAATCGAAATTCAATTACAATTTCAATTAATACGCTGTAAAATAAATAAATAAATAATACTAATTTTGAGTTGTTTAAATTTATACATTTGCACCTTTTTTAAATTTTAAAATAACTATTACATTTAGTTTCATCCAAAAGTAACTTGCATAATTAGTGTTTCAAATAATTGTATTTGTCAGAATATTTTTTTTTACGTTTAACATTTTCTTGTTTTCTACTCAAAATAAATTATCTTCCTAATCGCGTTTTCAATTATTACCAAAATAATCGTGATTAATATTTTCTTCATAATTGAGCAGCTTTACTATATTGCACTTTTGTTTGATTGTTATCACACTTGTATTTTTCCATTAATCTTGTTACTTGATTCTGCAAAATCTTAAAATCTTAAAATTCAATTCCTTTGATGTTGGTTTGTCATCTTAAAATGTGGAAAAAGTTTGTCTTCAGCCTCACATTACTCAAAACTGGCTGTTAACACTCAAGGCTAAAACTGCTTGATCAAATAAGATACTTAATTAATAAGTATCTTAAAATAAGCAGAATGATCTCGCCTGACAATCTTATTTTACGTAAAAATAACTTGTCAGACTCTTACAGCATTTTAGCTTATTGTGCATAAAAATTAACCGATTTTAAGATTCACAAACTAAGTAGGAAATAAAAGACAAATATGAATATAAATGAAAACGACCTGAACCCGCACGTTCCTCCTTGTCCAGGTACTCAAGTCCCTCCCTCGCGTGGAGGGCCGCCCCGGCGCCTCGCTGCCACCGATGGACTTCAAGTCCCTGGAGGCGGGGCTACGGGCGGCGCACGACGACGACATCACGACCGAAGACATCATGTCGGCCGCCATGTACCCCAAAGTGTTCCAGGAATACAAAGAATTCACCGGTGGGTTTCAAATTTGCAATTGAAATGTTCACAGCTTCAGAAAAATTCAGTCCGTTGCACAATTTGCAGTGGTGTGCAAACTAAGGCTGGGGGGGCCATTTGTGGCCCGCCATCCATTTTTAAGCATATACTAAAAATGACGTATTCTACGAACAAGTTTGTTTTATACACTCTAAAAGGAGCAGGAACTAAAGTAACCCAATTATGGATCAATTCGACCCAACTTTCTGGGTTGTTTTATAGCAAATGAGCCAATTTTTGACCCAAGTAAAGGATCTGACCAATCATTATGAGTTGTTGACTCAAAATTGGGTCAAATTGACCCAAAAAGAGGATCTGTCCATTCTTGACCCATAGTTGGGTTATTTTTGACCCAACTGTATCCTGTAGAGCGTTTCTAAATATGCAAAGATGAAAATTAACTATTTATTTCATAACGCTTTGCGATTCAATCCTAACATATTGACCTTATACAAAGGTAGCAGTTTAAAAATATATAATTTTTTAAACAAAGAGCTACATCTTGAGTACTGATTCATGCAAAGGGCTCTTACCAGTTCCATACACACTTCTGAAATAACGCGCTCAAATTAACTTTATGTTCTAATGTTATCGATAATAATGAATGATTTTCATGTTTGCGAAGGCAATGTTTGTAAACGATTTCGGTTTTCAAATGATCACGTCTGCAACTTTCCTAGGAAATTACAATGTCCCTTTACTGGTGAGCTTCTTTTTTTTTTTTTAGAACAGGCCAGGTCCTTAGGGGCTACCTGGTGCCAATTAAATAAAAATACATTTAAAAATTGCAATTGTGACACACACACATAATATGTACACACACACACACACACAGTATATACATATATATGTAATATGATGTTCTTGTGCTGCAGCCAACTTTGGCCCAGTGGACTGTCTCAGCACCAGGCTCTTCCTGGATGGACCAAAGATCGCTGAGGAGTTTGAGGTAACTTCTTTTTTTTTTTTTTTGCACACTGTGAAGCTGCATGTTACATTTGAATTTGTCAGCATCGCCACTGACCTTGAGAGGAAGTGACCGGGATTGTTTGTTATTATTTATAACAAGTGCTTCATGAGTCGTTTGACAAGTGTGAGCAGGCTGATAAATGACTGGCTGCAGAAAGTGTCGCATACTTTTCATGTGTCGAGCTCAATTGACTTTGGAGTCGCTCAAGTGCCTTTCATCAACAAGCAACCAGCTCCCCGCTGCAGGGAACTGGTTTTTTTTCCTTATTCCTCCTCATGTCATTCTAATCAGGCAGTCATCCATCTTTCATTGCCTTTTTTTTTTTGTAGAGATAGACCCGATACGCTTTTTTCAGGGCCGATACCGTATAGCGGTAGTCATGTTTGAAGCCGATTATTCATTTGCAGCAAAAAAAAAAAGAAAGAAACGTTTTTAGTAATACAAACTTGCGGGCTAACTGTTAACGCGGACGCTAATTTGCGAGCTAACTGTTAGCCAACACATTACTCCCAAATAGCTGTTAATTCGTGATCTAGCGGTTAGCTCAAGGGCTAATCATTAACCCGCGCGCTAACTCCCAAATAGCCATTAATTCGCGAGCTAGCGGTTAGCTCAAGGGCTAATCATTAGCCTGCATGCTAAATTGCGAGCTAACGCATTGTCAACTAGCAGGGGCAACTTTATTGATTTAGTCTATTCCTATTTTTCTGCACCTGCTGCAACATTTAGTCCTCGTATGTGAAATGAACACGTTCACATCCGCCTTGATGAATAATTTCTGCTTTTTCAACAATATCAATATTCTCATTACGTGGTACGGGCGCACACGGCAGCTTATTGTGAGCGGCCAAGGGTGAACGCGTTTCATTTGACGGCGGCAGAAGTGCTCCAGGTCGGTGTTAATTGATTTTCATATTGCTCGGGACCCGAGGAGCAGCACTTCACCGCTGCCGTGTTATCAAAGATTCAACATTTGCATCGATCGCTCAGATATGCTATTGACCCAAACTGCAAACCACTAACATGCCACTCATTCGCCAGGATTTTATTGTTTTGCCGCGCTTTCTTTTTAGTCATTCATCTCCAGTGGAAAACAACAGCGCTTTTTGTTGTCATGACAATAGATATTCCCACTGGATCGAGTCCTATTAGCGGCAGCGAGGAGTGAGAGACGGACTGAAAGCGCGTCAAAAAGTGACAACTTTTGCTTTTTTCACAAGCGTTGCTTTATGGCTTGTGAAAGGAGGCGAGGGAGACAAATGGCACTGCAAAGAAAAGGCGCTCGTGGTCCTCCTACCGGAGAGCAAATCATACACTTTTTATGCTCTTTCTGCAACTTCTCCATCCTACAATGGAGCAACATTAGCTTAGCTGTCAAAAAGGAATCTTTTGTGTCTTTGTTGCCATTTGGGGGATGTCCAAACTGATTTATGAGATCCAATACAAAAGCTATATGAAATATGTAACCCTTACAAATATAATGATCACGATTGATAGTCACTGTGGTCATAATATTGAATTATATGAGGATTTTGCACGGCGTGACAACGAGGCCCTCTAAATTGGCCTCACCTGCTCGAAGCCTAGTTGCACAGGTTGGCTGACAAGTCGGGGTTTTTTGTTTATGTCGACACTTCTACCTTTCTCATTGTGACTTGCATACACTCACTGCTAACAATGAGGCACTCCAGCCCCTGTACACACACTGGGTCATGCGCTCTAAAAGGAGTTGGGTTAAAAGTAACCCATGGATTGAAAATTGACCGATCTCCTGGTCAATTAGACAAAACTTTCTGGGTTGTTTTATATAAAATACCCCAATTTTTGACCCAAGTAGAGGATCTGACCCAACTTTATGGGTCTTATGTACAAAATGGCCTAATTTTTTTACCCAATGTTGGGTCAAATTGATCTAAGTAGAAGATCTGACTCAACTTTCTGAGTTGTTTTATTGAAAATGTCCCAATTTCTGTCTCGAACTTGGATCCAATTAACCCACGTAGAGGATCTAACCTAACCATATGGGTCATTATATACAATTTTTGACCCAAAGTTAGCTCAAATTGACCCAAGTAGAGGATCTATCTGTTTTATTTTATCCTTAAAAGAGGTTGTTTTTTTTTTTTACCTGTTTTTAGAGTGGGAGCATTTTGGATTTTTCATTGTAGTTATTTTTTATTTTGGTTTGATTTATATATTTTTTAAATAAATTTGTTTAGATTAATTTTGTGAATTTTTATTAGTTTTTTATTTTTAATCAGATTTTTTTTTAAATATATGGTGTATTTGTTGTGTGCAAGCTATAAAAAAGTATTTTGCAATCAAGTAAAGTAAACTACAATTCTTAAACGACTTGTTTAATCTTCCGTCATCTGTACGCATGTACAGCAATACAGAAATAAATACATTAAAAAATGAACCACAAAAGCTCCGTTTTGTTTTAGTTTTATAAACGCCAAATGTAGTTTCAGTTTCGTTTTTATTTCATTAACTAAAATGTTTTAGCCACTTTTTTTATTTATTTTTTGTTATTTCCTCCGTTTTTGTTACCCACACACTGACTGCCAAATCTCTGGATTGACTTTAAAGGGTCTTTTAGAAGCTCTAATGAATTGAAAAGGGCGCGTCTGAATGATTGAGTCCATCCACTAAGTGCTAGTTTGCTGACATGTCATTGAAGTAGACAGCGAGGAGCATCTGGCATCATCTCACACTTCATTTCCAGTCCGTTGCAAATCTCGTCAAAGAGCGTTGAAGGCGGTGCCTTGCGCACACGCACGCACGCACGCACGCACGCACACACACACTGCTGTCAGTCACCCACACGTGCGGCTAATAAAAACTTCGCCTTGGCCGGCCTTGTGCTGGTGATTCAGTCTCATTTTAATTACGTTTGACAGGAATGTAAACTTAGATTTGCACAAACACAGACTCCAACATACACGAGCTGTCACTTCGCATCTTCGCAGATGCCAACACACACACATGATCTCATTCCACGACAGGTTATTAATAAGGTCGCGTTAAGTCTAGAGTGAAACCCGTTTTGAGTCCGAGACGCCATGAGAGCTTAACGTGTTGTTAGCTTCGTCCTGGAGACCGCTCCTGCGGTAAAGGAGCGTTCGCTCACAGCATTAGACAAACACGCGCGACTAGGCACACACACACACACACACACACACACACACACACACAAAAAAAGATCTTACGAGCGTTATTATGCGCCACTTGATTGTTTAAGCAAGAATGGGGAAATTACGAGCCGGCTGTTTTGCACGTTGCACTCGACTGTGTCGAAAAGAAAAACAATCAAATGAGGGATTTAATTTGGCGCCTTATAAATGGAGAATAACAACGAGGGGCGGCCGATGCCGCCGGAGCCTCTCACGCGAGTTGACGCGAGTGTGACGGTTAACGTTGGGGAACACGTCGCGCTTTAATTGCTCTGTCGGCTTGATGAGACTGGCAGGCAAACGCGCAAGGCAACAACAGAGCCGGCGCGAGGCGCCCAAAGTCAACTTCTAAAATCTATTAGCCACACTGCACACATTTGTACCGGTGGCCACTTGACTGACTTGTTTTGGTCCCTGCGTCTGTCCGGCAATGTCTTATTTTCCCGCCCTCGGCCTGCAGGTGGAGCTGGAGAGGGGCAAGATCCTGCACATTAAGGCCCTGGCTCTGGGTGACCTGAACAAGGCCGGCCAGAGGGAAGTCTTCTTTGAGCTGAACGGACAGCTGAGATCTGTGCTGGTGAAAGACACGGTCGCCATGAAGGTACGACGTGATGGATTGCGCCCGAACGAGAATGAGAGCGAGCGGCCTTGGATGGATAAATGATAGACGCCGCGTACGAGGAGGATGAATTGCTCCGAGTAAACAATGAGGACGCGTATTAATGGAGAGAGAGCTTAGCGATGATGACGTTCTATTTCTCCTCACACCTGTAAACATATTTGTACCGATGATGGATGCCTGAATGAAATCTCCCCTCCAGGAGATGAAGTTCCATCCCAAGGCCCAGAAGTCCATCAAGGGTCAGGTGGGGGCGCCCATGCCTGGAAAAGTGCTGGAGGTCAAAGTGGAAGTGGGTTCCAAGGTAAACTTGTCACACACAATCCCAATCAGGGTTTAAGTACTCTTAAGGTGGTTTTGACATGTATCTGAGTTATACTGGAGAATTTAAAGCGGGCTAAAGGTTGTTTCACTGTCATGCTAATGTTGCTCAGCTTGAGCAACAGAATCCACCCTAATTGACAGAAACACTCAAATTGACTTCGTTTCCACACGCGGTGGTGTGATGATTGTAAGTTTTCAAATTTCCCATTAAGTGTACCAGGATAATTAAAAAAAAACATACCTAAGCAGATTTAGATCTGTGCTATACTTGAGAATGTATTCATGGCTAACAGTTGTTTCGCTATCATGCTAAAGCTAAATGACAAAAACCCAAACCCCAACTTCAACCAGTTCCAACAAACTAACTCCAATTAAAATATCCAAAATATCCTAAAAACAGCCATGCAACTTCCAACTCCCATAATATCCCAACTAACCCCCATCTAATTTCTACTAACTCCTACAAACTCTCACAAACTCCCAACTAACTCATTCCAACTAACATAAACTCAACTAACTCCTACAAACTCTCAACTAACTCCAATAAACGCTTAACTCCAATAAACTCCCAACTAATGTCTAAAAACTCCCAACTAAGTCTTACACACTCCCAAATTCCAACTAAATCCTACAAGCTCCTAAATCCTGCTAACTCCTATGAACTCAGAGAACTCGCAAGTAGCGCTTAAAAACTACTAGATGAACCTCCCAATTGTCTCCAACAAACTCCCAACTAACTCCTGTTAACGCGCCAAAAAAACTCTTCTAACTCCCAGTAACTAATGAACTAACTCTAATAAACTCCTAACTACCGTAAACTCAACTGACTCCAATAAACTCATAACTACCATGAACTCAACTAACTCCTACAAACTCTCAACTCACTCCAATAAACTCCCAACTAACGTCTTCAAACTCCCAACTAAGTCTTACACACTCCCAAATCCCAACTAAATCCTACAAGCTCCTAAATCCTGCTAACTCCCAACTAACTCCTATGAACTCCCAGATAATTCGCAAGTAGCTCTTAAAAACTACTAGATAAACCTCCCAATTGTCTCCAACGAACTCCAACAAACTTCCAATTAACTCCTGTGAGCGCGCCAAAAAAACTCCCTTATCACTCCCCGTAACTGATGAACTAACTCCAAACACCAACACCACTGAACTCAAACGAACTCCAACACAAAAAAAAAAACCTTTCCAGGTGGATTTTTTTCATGTATCTGTGCTATACATGACAATTTCTAAAAGGCTAAAAGTGGTTTCACTGTCATGCTAATGTTGCAAAAGCGAAACGATAGAAACGACCTTAGTTCACAGAAACTCTCAAATGGACTTGTTCAGTTTCCACACACGGCATGATAACAAACTGTGAAATGTAACTTTGTCCTTCACACTTGCATTGTTGCAGCCAAACACCGGGGGCACAAAAGAGCACCAATGATTGACATGTCACATCCACTACACAACGGCAAACTATTTCACGTAGCAATTTTGTCTCGTGGTCGCACGTAATGCCCAATGCTTCTTTACCACAGTAACCACGTGACAAAGCCACAGTTGAGGGTTTTTTTGTTTTACGTATAGCGAAGGTGCTGACTCAGCACTTCTACTTTTGCCCCTTTTGCAGGTGGAAAAGGGTCAGCCTCTGTGCGTGCTCTCCGCCATGAAAATGGAGACCGTGGTCAACTCCCCGCTGTCCGGCACCGTCAAGGCGGTGCACGCCGTGGCCGACGCCTCCCTGGAGGGAGATGACCTGATCCTGGAGATCGAGGAGTAGATTGAAAAGGCGGGGGGCGAGCAGGGGGGGCGCAGGGGGTTGAGGGTTCTTTATGGGTGACTGATTTTCTTTGAGTACATTTTTTGGGAGTCATCTACAGACAGCGAGAAGGGCGTAGTGTAGACACGCACAATAATATATGTAAAATTGTGATTATTTAGTCATTCTTCAGGATGAGGACTAGTTTTGCCCGAGCTACATTCCATCACGAGTCTTAAACTAACTGAAACATGCGCAAACGCTACTTTGCAATCAAAATGTCATCGGCTCCATTAGTTCTGTTAGTTCTTCCGCAAAAAAATTGGGGGCCGAGCGTAAGGGCCCCCCAAGGTGGTTCTGGCTTATCATTCGGGTTTCGTGTCAGGTGCATTCTGGGAATGTGTGAGGTCAGGACAATCTGTTTGGAGCTGGACACAGGGCGATAGTTCAGCTCGTCCTGGCGGCGAAGGTCGCGTTACTGTATCAGTAACATCAGCGAGCGGTCGTTACTCCCCCCCCGCATCGCGTCGGAGTAAAAACTGGACGTAAACGAGGTGGCGCGCTGACGTGAGGCAGAACCGCTGTGATTCATTTCTTCATTAATACTCTGTCAAGTGATGTGAAATTAGCCGGACTAATAAGAGTCTCTGGAGACCCCCGGCAGCAGCGGCGGCGCGGCTCCGATACTTCGACGTGTGTGCACGCATACATTAGCCTAATTGTGTGTGCGCAAGCAAATTTCCAAGCGGCTCTCGTCATGCCGCACCTCCAGAGGTTAAAAAAGAAAACAGCTCCTAAACGAGATGACATATTCGCAAACACGGAGGCGTTCTTTTGTTGCGCCCGGAAAGCCCAACACGAGCAGCTGAACTTGAAAATCTGTCAACTTCTAACATTAAAGTATGTGGAGGAAATAATTATGCCCCCCCCCCAATCCCCCAAATTAAAAACACAGATGGCCCCGCCCCCTTTCGTCCTCATCAGTGTCTACCTGATTACCGGCACATCCTTGCCAGCCTGCGCTCGTCAGGCCATTAAAATAAATGGTTTGCTTCTAGGGTTACGCCATCTACTGGCCAGTTACTGTCATGTGTGTGTTTTTTTTTCATCTCTCTATAACAAGCAACCAAAATGTTTGCTTACTCTTTCATATGCAAAAAGTCTCGCAAAAATATTAGTTTACATTTAGCTGCTAAATGGATGATAACTATGGATGTGTAGCCTGTACTGGATAAGAAGCACACCAGAAAAAAACAAAAACACTACAAAAAAAAAAAAAGGGAGGTGATTACATACCAAGAGCTCTAATTGTAATTGTCTTTACTTACAAATAAAGTTGAGTTAACAAAGCCTGTGTTTCGACTCCACGTTCACATCTTTAGTTCAATTGTGGCTTGGCTCCACCCCCGTGCGCGTGAGTGACAGGACATTCCCGCACGGCCGGATGATGGATGACGACGCACCCCCGCGGCCTTACGAGCTATCTGCTTAAACACCGACGGAGCGCACTGAATCAATCACGACTGTCGCGCGAGCGCCTCCATCGATCAGCCGCCCGCCGATCACTTGGATGGCGTTTTTGCGGCTTGTTTGGGACGCCGTGCCGCTGACAGCATGTTCGGCGCTCGGTCAAGCGGAATGCGAAGACGGAACACGATGTTGGAGGCGGCGGCGGCGGCACGGCCGGTAAGAGGTCCGACCTTCTTGCTGTTACAACCTTGACTTTTGGGTGTCGCTGTGATTGACGTGGTGACGTTTTACCCTCACCAGCTGGAGTTTATTTGTTATTATTACCATAAGTCTTTTCATAAAACGAGTCTCACAAATGTACTTAGTTTGAAAGAGAGTGAATAATTATTCTTCTTCTTAAAAAAAAAAAAAGGACTTAAAGATGTTTAATGCTACTCCCAGTTGAAGTTACTGTCAAGCTAAACAAAACAAAGATATTGACATTAGAGGTGGGAATCTTTGAATGTCTCCCGATTCGATTACGATTTTTGGGTGTGCGATTCGATTTCAGAATCGATTTTCGATTAAGAACGATTTTTGATTCAAAGTGATTTGATTGACAATGATTTTTGCTTCAATCTATAGATGTGCAAGGAATCGTAATGATCTAATCCAGTCTGACTCGCTAATGCTAATTAGCGCGCTACTCGCGGCACTTTTATCACTCAAAAGAACGGCCCCACGCTGCAAAAAAACAACTTTTATTGGAATAACTTGATCGTGACTTTTTCCGTCTACTCTCTAATGTGGCTACAACTTAACAGTGTATCAGACCGCGTGGAACCACACTGCCCCTAAGTGGCCAAATCAGGTACAACATAAACAGCGCTCCAAATAAAATGGAATTTGAGTCATTTAAAATCAATTCTGAATCATACTAAATGAGAATCGCGATTCTTATGAGAATCGATTTGCAATTAATCGCATGACTTCAATAGTTAACTCACGATTAATCATAAATGTTATATCTGTTCTAAATGTACAATAAAAAAATTCTAGGTTTTCATACTCTTGTTAACAAAAGTGGAAAAAATGTTAAACTAATAGAAATCGTTCAAATGATTTTTTTATGTCAATAGCCGTCAATGGCAGTGAATGAGTTATAATGGGATCTCTAAAAGGTGCTAAACTCTAGTTAACATGACTCTCAGGCCTTGACTCTGAGTCTGACCTTTCATCTTTGTGCGTCTTTGATTTCATCCAAGAGAGCAGAGAGACGCTTCCCCTGACTCCTTTTCTTTTCCCCTTTTCAGCCTCTCCTTTCTAGGCATTATGCTACAATTACTCAATAAATAGACCAATTGTAACCAAACAGGCCAATGGCATGAGAATAAATAAGACTGACTGATACAAACCAGACACCAACATCAGTTCATCACATTTTAAAGTTAAAAAATAAAAAGCCCCACAAATCAAATTACAATGATCCGAAGGGCACTTTTTTTTTAAGAGACCTTAAAGATTTATTTGGTTTTTTTTAGCCATCTTTTCGACAATTTTTGCTTAAATATGAGCGCTGTATAGCGTGAACTCAAGTTGTGCAGTTAAATTAACCAAACTTTCCAGATTAGATGCTAACAATTAGCATCAGTAAGTGGTCACAGGCAGATATTTGTGTTTCTTTATGTATAAATATATAAATATTGTCTTTGTTATACTGCCCCCAGGTGGTCAAGACATACTCACCAGGACATTGTCCACTGAATTTGGCTCTCTTTTTTTTGCGGAAGACACTTAGAGGTTTATCCACAATTTTTCAAGATATATTTTTTTAAGCTGGTGGGGGGGGGGGGGGTCTTTTTTTTTTTTTCTTAATGCATTGTGCCTGCCAATTATAGCATTTATATATCCAATGAATATTGTGGGCATTACTACAGTTTACTGGGGTGTCGTGCCCCCTCCCGCCCCCCGTCTGCCAGGCACCACTGTATTGAAAACTCCACCGTGCACAACCCAGACAGGATTGGAGGCATGAGGGAGCGCGAGTGTGTGTTTGTCTGTCTCCGTACGTGTGTTCTGTGCGCCTCCACTTTGAGAACGGTGCGCGGTTACCGTGGCAACAGGCACATTCAGGCCAAAAGGATGCTGTCTGGGGAAGAGCGGCCCGTGTTTCATCTGTGACGCCGCACGCACGTATATTTTACTTTAAAAACACACACACACACACACACACACACACACACCCTTCTCTCGCGATTGCAGACTGTGAGTGCCACCTGTGGCGAATTAACCCTACTCCGTTTTCATTTTCGACTTATCACTCATTAGATCCATCTCTATGAAAAGGATAACTGGAGTGATATGTTGATTATCGTAATGCAGGTGCAGCGTGTAAGCGGCGCTCGTTTTAATCATCTAAGGCAGTTAGTGTGACAACAAAGTGCGGAGAAGTGTGATTTAGTGCAGTCTGTCACTTGTTATCGGCTCCAGCACCCCATTTAAGATGACAGAGGACACACTGAGCTGTGTTATCGCTCCATCTGCACGCTGCTGGGAGTGAGGACCCATAATGTCATAATTACATGCTTTCCAAATAAATGTTAGGAGATTTGGGGGTGGGGGGGGTCAAGAACTATCTCGCTACTGCGTAACCTTTAAAACTTCGCTAAGCCCTTTCCAAAAGTTGATTTCAACATCTTGTCTGCTTTCAGTCTACACCTCAGTCATGTCACTTGTTTGTTTCACATTTAATTTGCAGTCTTATTCTAAAAAATCAATTAAATCTTAGTAGCCTACAGTGTTGGGAATAACGGCGTTTTCTCTATAAACGGACTAATCTAACTAATTATTTTCCCTATAATTGAAACGCCGTTGTCGTTATTGTATGAGAAATGCGTTGCGTTACAAGACGTTGTGCAGTGACTGGCTTCTCAAATGTCATTTGCGCACAGTTGGAGGCACTGTTGTTGTCGGACCTCGTCACAATAAAAGTGTTTTGACAGCTGAAATGTGTAGCGACTTTTATTTTGGAGGTGCCGCGGGAAGCGTGTCAAGACGTGACGGACGTGTCGTCCTTCCTTCTGGACCCTAAGGCTTAGCATCTTTTAGCATTTTAGCAAAGAGTCCACGTCCTCGCCTGGAACTGGAACTGGTTTGAAAACTTCGACAAGAGTGACGTTAATAATAATAACAGTCGAGATTTGCCGAAAAACAGCCGCCATGAGGAGCGATTTGTTGATAATTCGATGGAGTGACATTTGTATGTGAATGATGCATGTTAAGTCCAGGGTTATTATAGTTTTGGAATTTTTCATTTTAGTTAGTTTTTATTCCGTTTTGTTTGTTAAATTTAGTTAGTTTTAATTAGTTTTCGGGGTGGTTCTGTTAGTTTTTATTAGTTTTAGTTATTTCATAAATGCTTAGTTTTATTACTTGTGGGCAATATTTAAAAAAACAAAAAAAACACCATGGGAGCAACGTCATCTGAAGGTGCTTTTCGATTGGCTGCTGCTAGATGACGTCACTTTCGTGTGACACACTTTTGAATGTCCTTATTCCAGTTAATATCAAAATAAATCATCCCCAAAGGATCATGCATTAAATTGATTACCAATGACTAAAACGAAAGACATTTTTGCTATAATTATAGTTAGTTTTGCAAACATAAAATGTAGTTTCAGTTAGTTTCCGTTTTTTAAAAAGCATTTTCGTTTTTATTTTATTTCGTTAACAAATTTTGAATTTTAGTTTTAGTTTTTTCGTTAATTTTAGTTAACTAAAATAACCTTGGTTAAGCCTCGAGTTGGGCAGTTTTCTGACGTAGATCAATCATTAAACACGTCTTTAAATGTGTAGAATTATAAACTGAAGATATATCACCATATTGAAAGCATACAAAATTGTGTTTTTCAGAGAGATCAAGTGGAAGCTGATGATTTTGAGGAGTAAATGTAGTAGTAGTTATGGCAATCATTTTGGCCATGATAGCATTAAGCACCGTATATTTTATTAGCATTGGCAATTTATTTGATGTATTATTGATTATTTTAGCCAGCAACAATCAAAAAATGCCCGCGAAATCCTGGAGGGACTGGCTCGGACTGTCTACAAATAACCTATAGATGACATATGTGCCACAAATCGCCATATATCCAGTATTTATTTTATTTTTATTATTATTCTGATTGCTTTAGTAACTGGCAGTGGTAGAATATACATCACCATTTTTATTTATTTATTTATCATTATTATTATTATTATATGACATAAATACTCACAAAAATAAATGAAAACACCCTATATAGCCTGGACGTAATTTAAATTCCTTGTATAAAAATATAATAATAATAATAATATTTAAAAAAAAAAATCTTAATTGTTTGATATCAAACTTTTTTTTTTTATGTAGTGAAAATAGTTATTTTGCCTGGTAACGAGTTACTTTTATTATGAAGTAATTCAATTACTAACTCAGTTACTTTTTTAAGCAAGTAATATCTATCTCTGCATCTTGAGAATGCTCTTCTGTTCCGCCTTCTTTTGTTTCCGCCCCAGCTGTAAGGGAGCCGAGCCAAGAGCGCAGTCACGAATTATCCCGGGAAATCAAGAGTTTAAGTGGGAGCAGGTGACGCCTAAAAAAAAGCTTGGAGAATTAAAACGCGGGTACTGGAGATGTTGCAGGTGCACCACAAGGCCAGGTACGCAGTACCCGTTAATTACGCAAGTATGTCATTTGAATCAAAGAGCTTTCGTTTCTAAATGTGAGTGTAAATTGCATTTTGTTCTTCAAAATATTTCAAGTAACACATTGTTGTGGTGAAAATGATGTTTAAGATCCCCACCTTTTGTCTTTCAAGTGCGAATGAGACAAGAGGAGTGCGGCTCCCCGTGCAATTAGATGTCGGCATCCTTGCCAAGCCTCTGTGGCAGCTTCCAAGAAAAGTCAAATGCTCTGGGATGCTAGGCAAAAGGCGGCTATGTAAAGCGCTACACTGCCAATGTCTCTCCCATGAAATGAAATATTTGCATGAACTCATTTCATCAACATTTTGCAAGCCAGGAGCGGTAAAAGTAAAGCGTCCCTTTCAGCAACAGATATTTGAACACAAACCCTCGAGCAACACATAATGATACTCTCAGGCATATATTCTTTATCCTATGCATAGAGCGACTAATATTACTGCAGCCTACTGAGGAGTTGAAACGTCTGGTCTTCATGATGCCTTTTTTATATTGCCCCCAAGTGGCCAAGAATTGCTTTGAATGAGCTTTTTCATACTTATTGTTTGTACGATGAGTAGTAGTAAGGTCAAATTTATCGTTCTGCATACCATAGAATATATTAGTAGTATTAATACGTAGTGCTGGACGATATATATCGCCATGACGATATACACATTTTTATTGTGCCCTTTCTTACCTATCGTCTCTATTGTCATTTACACTCTTTTTAGACAAAGATGTCCATACTTTATGCAGTATTAGGACGCTAAAGTATTATTTATTTTAGTCATGCACTCGGATTATCTAAGTGCCAAATAAGAGTAAGAAACGACTTTTTGCAGAAGAATTTACGTCTCCGCAACCTTTACGTCATTTCGTTTTACTTTGCGGCATCGCGTATGAGCCGTTTAACAGCAGCTTCCCTGGATTTGCGACACCACGCTGCTTTACGTTATTCAACACACGAGCAGTCTCACACGGATAAAGGAGGAAGAAGGTAAAACAACGGCCCCTGAAATGGAAGCAGTTGCATCTTCAACTCCACAGAAAGAAGCACTTGTACCGAAAAAAGGGGGTACAACTCTTGTTTGGTTGCATTTTGGTTTCACGAAGTCCGACGTGGAGCAGAAAACAGTAATATGCAAGTTGTGCCACAGGAACATTCAAGCACCCGACGCGAACACAACAAACCTTTTTTATCACTTTGACAAGAAGCACGAATTTCGTTCGGTACTGTTGATCTACTACTTTAGCTGCACTACAAAGCTACAGACATGAGAAAGTTGAAACGTTGCACTTTGAAAAACTTTTTGTTTTGCATCGAGTTGAACTTGTATGCCTTATAAAAGAATGTGTTGGCTACTGTGCCTCCTTTGTTTACATTTGTAATTTTATTGCTATTTTAATTGCAGCACTACTGGATTCCTTTGTGACGTTCTGTTCAATGTCACTTACAAATAAAGTGTGAAAATGTATGCAAAGTACGTTGTGTAATTTTTAGAGCTGTCAAACAATTAAATTTTTTAAATCAGATTAATCACATCTTAGAATTCTGATTAATCACGCTTAATCGCCTAATAAAAATGGCTTTTTTATCAACATTTTTTCCCCGCCGAATCTGAAGAGCACCGGTTATGCGTTAATTATTTTTTACATTTAATATTATGAGGACGTGCACGCGCCGATCCTCTTTTTGTAATCAGTTAATTACTTGCATAATTTCAAATGGGAAAAAAAATGACCCCAAATATTCTAAATATGATACGCAAACATTCATGAAATGCTTTACTTTAATGGATGAAGTGATGTTTATTGCTCAAACACAACCTGTGCTACCTTAAACGTAGCCATCCGCTGTCACGCTAATGGCTAATCTATGGTCAAAACTAATAGTGCGATTAATCTGCATTAATTCATGAATAATGCGATATTTTTTTGTGATTAATTCATCTTTAACTTTGACAGCACAATTTTTTTTTTTTATGGAACAACTGAAAATCTATCAATATCGTGGTATACCGTTATCGTGATATAACCCCCACCACCACCCCCCATATCGCCCAGCACTATTAGTACGCAAATATGCGTGTGGCCGGCGGTCGCACCACTGACTGATGTTAGCAGATCGCGTTCAAATTGTGTGCTCGAACCATCTCCGAGCATGTGGAAGAGCATCCGCCAAGGCCCGCAGCAAACAACATCAATATTCAAGCGCTGTTGTGTAGCTGTATTCATATTTCATCAGCGGAGCTCCTCGGGGGAATCTGGCGTTTAACCAAAAACAAAACGTACCTTGCTAACGTCTGACATTCTTCTTCTTTATTTGATTCTATTCTGTCTCACCGGGCCAAGCTTGGGTTCGCCGTGCAGAATTTGGCAGTTTGCGGCACGGCAAATGCAAATACGCACGCGGAAAACTCTTTCTCGTTTGGAAAATTCACACCAACAATAAACTTGAGGTAATATTATGCATATTAACATGCATACTATACGATATTACGCTGTTGTGCCTCTGCATCTCAATGTACATTCGTTTTATGTGACTATTAGGCCTATCCAAGCATCAGTTTGATCATCGCTTTCCATCCATAATCAAAGACAATCAAGGTGTTCCACAAAGCTCACTACTCTGCCCCCTCCGGTTCACAATTCACATACATCAAATGAATTATAGGCTATATATATATATATATTCACAGTGCTGCTCGAAAATTTGTGAACCTCTTGAGCAATTTGGATTTGCCAATTGTTTCAACCTGATTTTGTTGTTCAATCTGAACCATTACATTTTAAATGAAATAACAGGTGTAGGTTTAGCATTTCAATGCATTCTTTTTTTTTTTTTTTAATCAATCAAAGTGGTTAGCTAAACTAACCACTTTAATCATTTAAAGTGGTTAGCTAAACTAACCACTAGGGGTGGGAGTCTTTGACTGCCTCATGATTCAATTCCGATTTTTAGGGTCTGCGATTCAATTCAGAACGATTTTTGATTCAAAATGATTTGATTGACAATGAATTCTGCTTCAATTTATGGATGTGCAAAGAATCATTATAATCTACTCCAGTCTGACTCGCTAATGCTAATTAGCACTCTACTCGCGGCCCTTTTATCACTCAAAAGAACGGCTATTCATACAAAACGCTTCAGGAATGTATGTAGAGAAGCATCTTAACGTTACTCATCGGCATAGGCTCTTCCTACGCTGCAAAAAAACTAACTTTTATTGGAATAACTTGATCGTGACTTTTTCTTTCTACTCTCTAATGTGGCTACAACGTAACAGTGTATCAGAATGTGCGGCACCACACTGCCTAATATGAATTCCGAGCCCTAGTTTGAAACCCTAATTTGAAACCTTAGTCCTAGTTTGAAACACTAACCCTAGTTTTAAACCCTAATATGAAACCCTAGCCCTTGTTTAAAACCCTAATTTTGAACCCTAGCCCTAGTTTGAAACCCTAATTTGAAGCCCTAGCCCTAGTTTGAAACCCTAATTTGAAACCCTAACCCTAATTTGAAACCCTGATTTGGAACCCTAACCCTAGTTTTAAACCCTAATTTGAAAAACTAGCCATAACTTAAAACCCTAATTTAAAACCCTAAATCTAGTTTAAAACCCTAAATTGAAATTTTAGCCCTAGTTTCACAACCTAAATTGAAATCCTAGCCCTAGTTTGAAACCCTAATTTTAAATGCTAACCCTAGTTTGAAACCCTAGCCCTAGTTTGAAACCCTAATTTGGAACCCTAACCCTAGTTTGAAACCCTAATTTGCAAATTTGCAACCCTAACCCTAGTTTTAAACCCTAATTTGAAAAACTAGCCATAACTTAAAACCCTAATTTAAAACCCTAGCTCTAGTTTAAAACCCTAATTTGAAATTTTAGCCCTAGTTTCACACCCTAATTTGAAATCCTAGCCCTAGTTTGAAACCCTAATTTTAAATGCTAACCCTAGTTTAAAACCCTAGCTCTAGTTTAAAACCCTAATTTGAAATTTTAGCCCTAGTTTCACACCCTAATTTGAAATCCTAGCCCTAGTTTGAAACCCTAATTTGAAACCCTAGCCATAGTTTTAACCCCTAATATGAAACCCTAGCTCTAGTTTAAAACCCTTATTTGAAATTTTAGCCCTAGTTTCACACCCTAATTTGAAATCCAAGCCCTAGTTTTAAAACCCTAATTTTAAATGCTAACCCTAGTTTGAAACCCTAGCCCTAGTTTGAAACCCTAATTTGAAACCCTAACCCTAGTTTTAACCCCTAATATGAAACCCTAGCTCTAGTTTGAAACCCTATTTTGAAACCCTAACCCTAGTTTGAAACCCTAATTTGGAAACCTAACCCAAGTTTGTTACCTTAATATGAAACCCTAGCCCTAGTTTTAAACCCTAATTTGGAACCCTAACCCTAGTTTTAAACCCTAATTTGAGACCCTAGCCCTAGTTTTAAACACTAATTTGAAACCCTAACCCTAGTTTGAAACCCTAATTTTGAAACCAAGCCCTAGTTTGAAACCCTAATTTGAAACCCTAGCCCTAGTTTGAAACCCTAATTTGAAACCCTAACCCTAGTTTGAAACCCTAATTTGGAACCCTAACCCTAGTTTGAAACCCTAATTTGAAACCCTAACCCTAGTTTGAAACCCTAATTTGAAGCCCCAGCCCTAGTTTGAAATCCTAATTTGGAACCCTAACCCTAGTTTGTTACCTTAATATGAAACCCTAGCCCGAGTTTTAAACCCTAATTTGGAACCCTAACCCTAGTTTTAAACCCTAATTTGAGACCCTAACCCTAGTTTGAAACCCTAATTTGTAACCCTAACCCTAGTTTGTTACCTTAATATGAAACCTTAGCCCTAGTTTTAAACACTAATTTGAAACCCTAACCCTAGTTTGAAACACTAATTTTGAAACCTAGCCCTAGTTTGAAACCCTAATTTGAAACCCTAGCCCTAGTTTGAAACCCTAATTTGAAACCCTAACCCTAGTTTAAAACCCTAATTTGGAACCCTAACCCTAGTTTGAAACCCTAATTTGAAACCCTAACCCTAGTTTGAAACCCTAATTTGAAGCCCCAGCCCTAGTTTGAAATCCTAATTTGGAACCCTAACCCTAGTTTGTTACCTTAATATGAAACCCTAGCCCGAGTTTTAAACCCTAATTTGGAACCCTAACCCTAGTTTTAAACCCTAATTTGAGACCCTAACCCTAGTTTGAAACCCTAATTTGTAACCCTAACCCTAGTTTGTTACCTTAATATGAATCCTTAGCCCTAGTTTTAAACCATAATTTGGAACCCTAACCCTAGTTTTTAACCCTAATTTGAGACCCTAGCCCTAGTTTTAAACACTAATTTGAAACCCTAACCCTAGTTTGAAACCCTAATTTTGAAACCTAGCCCTAGTTTGAAACCCTAATTTGAAACCCTAGCTCTAGTTTGTAACCCTAATTTGAAACCTTAAACCTAGTTTGAAACCCTAATTTGGAACCCTAACCCTAGTTTTAAACCCTAATTTGAGACCCTAACCCTAGTTTGAAAACTAATTTGAAACCCTAACCCTAGTTTGAAACCCTAATATGAAACCCTAACCCTAGTTTGAAACCCTAATTTGGAACCCTAACCCTAGTTTGTTACCTTAATTTGAAACCCCAGCCTTAGTTTCAAACCCTAATATGAAACCCCAGCCCTAGTTTCAAACCCTAATTTGAAACCCTAACCCTAGTTTGAAACCCAAGCCCTAGTTTGAAACCCTAAATTGAGACCCTAACCCTAGTTTTAAACCCCAATTTGAAACCCTAGCCCTAGTTTAAAACCCTAATTTGAAACCCTAACCCTAGTTTTAACCCCTAATATGAAACCCTAGCCCTAGTTTGAAACCCTAATTTTTAAACCCTAGCCCTAGTTTTAACCCCTAATATGAAACCCTAGCCCTAGTTTGAAACCCTAATTTGAAACCCTAACCCTAGTTTGAAACCCTAATTTGGAACCCTAACCCTAGTTTGTTACCTTAATATGAAACCTTAGCCCTAGTTTTAAACCATAATTTGGAACCCTAACCCTAGTTTTAAAGCCTTATTTTGAAACCTAGCCCTAGTTTGAAACCCTAATTTGAAACCCTAGCCCTAGTTTGAAACCCTAATTTGAAACCTTAACCCTAGTTTGAAACCCTAATTAAGAACCCTAACCCTAGTTTTAAACCCTAATTTGAGACCCTAGCCCTAGTTTGAAACCTAATTTGAAACCCTAATTTGAAACCCTAATTTGAAACCCTAACCCTAGTTTAAAACCCTAATTTGGAACCCTAACCCTAGTTTGTTACCTTAATTTGAAACCCAAGCCTTAGTTTCAAACCCTAATATGAAACCCCAGCCCTAGTTTCAAACCCTAATTTGAAACCTTAACCCTAGTTTGAAACCCTAATTTGGAACCCTAACCCTAGTTTTAAACCCTAATTTGAGACCCTAGCCCTAGTTTGAAACCTAATTTGAAACCCTAACCCTCGTTTGAAACCCTAATTTGAAACCCTAACCCTAGTTTGAAACCCTAATTTGGAACCCTAACCCTAGTTTGTTACCTTAATTTGAAATCCCAGCCTTAGTTTCAAACCCTAATATGAAACCCCAGCCCTAGTTTCAAACCCTAATTTGAAACCCTAACCCTAGTTTGAAACCCAAGCCCTAGTTTGAAACCCTAATTTGAGACCCCAACCCTAGTTTTAAACCCTAGTTTGAAACCCAAACCCTAGATTGAAACCCTAATTTGAGACCCTAACCCTAGTTTTAAACCCTAATTTGAAACCCTAGCCCTAGTTTGAAACCCTAATTTGAAACCCTAGCCCTAGTTTGAAACCCTAATCTGAACCCTTAACCCTAGTTTGAAACCCTAATTCGGAACCCTAACCCTAGTTTTAAACCCTAATTTGAGACCCTAGCCCTAGTTTGAAACCTAATTTGAAACCCTAACCCTCGTTTGAAACCCTAATTTGAAACCCTAACCCTAGTTTGAAACCCTAATTTGGAACCCTAACCCTAGTTTGTTACCTTAATTTGAAATCCCAGCCTTAGCTCCAAACCCTAATATGAAACCCCAGCCCTAGTTTCAAACCCTAATTTGAAACCCTAACCCTAGTTTGAAACCCAAGCCCTAGTTTGAAACCCTAATTTGAGACCCCAACCCTAGTTTTAAACCCTAGTTTGAAACCCAAACCCTAGATTGAAACCCTAATTTGAGACCCTAACCCTAGTTTTAAACCCTAATTTGAAACCCTAGCCCTAGTTTGAAACCCTAATTTGAAACCCTAGCCCTAGTTTGAAACCCTAATCTGAACCCTTAACCCTAGTTTGAAACCCTAATTCGGAACCCTAACCCTAGTTTTAAACCCTAATTTGAGACCCTAGCACTAGTTTGAAACCTAATTTGAAACCCTAACCCTAGTTTGAAACCCTAATTTGAAACCCTAACCCTAGTTTGAAACCCTAATTTGGAACCCTAACCCTAGTTTGTTACCTTAATTTGAAACCCCAGCCTTAGTTTCAAACCCTAATATGAAACCCCAGCCCTAGTTTCAAACCCTAATTTGAAACCCTAACCCTAGTTTGAAACCCAAGCCCTAGTTTGAAACCCTAATTTGAGACCCTAACCCTAGTTTTGAATCCAAATTTGAAACCCTAACCCTAGTTTTAACCCCTAATATGAAACCCTAGCCCTAGTTTGAAACCCTAATTTTGAAACCCTAGCCCTAGTTTTAACCCCTAATATGAAACCCTAGCCCTAGTTTAAAACCCTAATTTGAAACCCTAACCCTAGTTTGAAACCCTAATTTGGAACCCTAACCCTAGTTTGTTACCTTAATATGAAACCCTAGCCCTAGTTTTAAACAATAATTTGGAACCCTAACCCTAGTTTTAAACCCTAATTTGAGACCCTAGCCCTAGTTTTAAACACTAATTTGAAACCCTAACCCTAGTTTGAAACCCTAATTTTGAAACCTAGCCCTAGTTTGAAACCCTAACCCTAATTTGAAACCCTAATTTGAGACCCTAGCCCTAGTTTGAAACCCTAATTTGAAACCCTAACCCTAGTTTGAAACCCTAATTTGAAACCCTAACCCTAGTTTGAAACCCTAATTTGGAACCCTAACCCTAGTTTGTTACCTTAATTTGAAACCCCCGCCTTAGTTTCAAACCCTAATATGAAACCCCAGCCCTAGTTTCAAACCCTGATTTCAAAACCTTAACCATAGTTTGAAACCCTAATTTTTAATGCTAACCCTAATTTGAAACCCTAACCCTAGTTTGAAACCCTAATTTGAAACCCTTACCCTAGTTTTAACCCCTAATATGAAACCCTAGCCCTAGTTTGAAACCCTAATTTGAAACCCTAACCCTAGTTTGAAACCCTAATTTGGAACCCTAACCCTAGTTTGTTACCTTAATATGAAACCCTAGCCCGAGTTTTAAACCCTAATTTGGAACCTTAACCCTAGTTTTAAACCCTAATTTGAGACCCTAGCCCTAGTTTTAAACACTAATTTGAAACCCTAACCCTAGTTTGAAACCCTAATATGAAACCCTAGCCCTAGTTTAAAACCCTAATTTGAAACCCTAGCCCGAGTTTGAAACCCTAATTTGAAACCCTAACCCTAGTTTGAAACCCTAATTTGGAACCCTAACCCTTGTTTGTTACCTTAATATGAAACCCTAGCCCGAGTTTTAAACCCTAATTTGGAACCCTAACCCTAGTTTTAAACCCTAATTTGAGACCCTAGCCCTAGTTTTAAACACTAATTTGAAACCCTAACCCTAGTTTGAAACCCTAATTTTGAAACCTATCCCTAATTTGAAACCCTAATTTGAAACCCTAACCCTAGTTTGAAACCCTAATTTGGAATCCTAACCCTAGTTTTAAACCCTAATTTGAAACCTTAACCCGTTTGAAACCATAATTTGGAACCCTAACCCTAGTTTGTTACCTAAATATGAAACCCTAGCCCTAGTTTTAAACCCTAATTTGGAACCTTAACCCTAGTTTTAAACCCTAATTTAAGACCTTACCCCTAGTTTTAAACACTCATTTGAAACCCTAACCCTAGTTTGAAACCATAATTTTAAAACCTAGCCCTAGTTTGAAACCCTAATTTGAAACCCTAGCCCTAGTTTGAAACCCTAATTCGAAACCCTAACCCTAGTTTGAAACCCTAATTTGGAACCCTAACCCTCGTTTTAAACCCTAATTTGAGACCCTAACCTTAGTTTGAAACCCTAATTTGAAACCCTAACTTTAAACCCTAACCCTAGTTTGAAACCCTAATTTGAAACCCTAACCCTAGTTTGAAACCATAATTTGGAACCCTAACCCTAGTTTGTTACCTTAATTTGAAACCCCAGCCTTAGTTTCAAACCCTAATATGAAACCCCAGCCCTAGTTTCAAACCCTTATTTGAAACCCTAACCCTAGTTTGAAACCCTAGCCCTAGTTTGAAACCCTAATTTGAAACCGTAACCCTAGTTTTAACCCCTAATATGAAAACCTAGCCCTAGTTTGAAACCCTAATTTGAAACCCTAGCCCGAGTTTGGAACCCTAATTTGAAACCCTAATCCTAGTTTGAAACCCTAATTTGGAACCCTAACCCTAGTTTGTTACCTTAATATGAAACCCTAGCCCGAGTTTTAAACCCTAATTTGGAACCCTAACCCTAGTTTTAAACCCTAATTTTAGACCCTAGCCCTAGGTTTAAACACTAATTTGAAACCCTAACCCTAGTTTGAAACCCTAATTTTGAAACCTAGCCCTAGTTTGAAAACCTAATTTGAAACCCTAACCCTAGTTTGAAACCCTAATTTGGAATCCTAACCCTAGTTTTAAACCCTAATTTGAAACCTTAACCCGTTTGAAACCATAATTTGGAACCCTAACACTAGTTTGTTACCTAAATATGAAAATCTAGCCCTAGTTTTGAACCCTAATTTGGAACCTTAAACCTAGTTTTAAACCCTAATTTGAGACCCTAGCCCTAGTTTTAAATACTAATTTGAAACCCTAACCCTAGTTTGAAACCCTAATTTTGAAACCTAGCCCTAGTTTGAAACCCTAATTTGAAACCCTAGCCCTAGTATGAAACCCTAATTTGAAACCCTAACCCTAGTTTGAAACCCTAATTTAGAACCCTAACCCTAGTTTTAAACCCTAATTTGAGACCCTAACCCTAGTTTGAAACCCTAATTTGAAACCCTAACTTGAAACCCTAACCCTAGTTTGAAACCCTAACCCTAGTTTGAAACCCTAATTTGGAACCCTAACCCTAGTTTGTTACCTTAATTTGAAACCCCAGCCTTAGTTTCAAACCCTAATATGAAACCCCAGCCCTAGTTTCAAACCCTTATTTGAAACCCTAACCCTAGTTTGAAAACCTAGCCCTAGTTTGAAACCCTAATTTGAAACCGTAACCCTAGTTTTAACCCCTAATATGAAAACCTAGCCCTAGTTTGAAACCCTAATTTGAAACCCTAACCTGAGTTTGGAACCCTAATTTGAAACCCTAACCCTAGTTTGAAACCCTAATTTGGAACCCTAACCCTAGTTTGTTACCTTAATATGAAACCCTAGCCCGAGTTTTAAACCCTAATTTGGAACCCTAACCCTAGTTTTAAACCCTAATTTTAGACCCTAGCCCTAGGTTTAAACACTAATTTGAAACCCTAACCCTAGTTTGAAACCCTAATTTTGAAACCTAGCCCTAGTTTGAAACCCATATTTGAGACCCTAGCCCTAGTTTGAAACCCTAATTTGGAACCCTAACCCTAGATTGAAACCCTAATTTGAGACCCTAACCCTAGTTTTAAACCCTAATTAGAAAACCTTAGCCCTAGTTTCAAACCCTAATTTGAAACCCTAACCCTAGTTTTAATCCCTAATATAAAACCCCAGCCCTAGTTTCAAACCCTAATTTCAAAACCCTAACCCTAGTTTGAAACCCTAATTTTAAATGCTAACCCTAGTTTGAAACCCTAGCCCTAGTTTGAAACCCTAATTTGAAACCCTAACCCTAGTTTTAACCCCTAATATGAAACCCTAGCCCTAGTTTGTTACCTTAATATGAAACCCTAGCCCGAGTTTTAAACCCTAATTTGAGACCCTAGCCCTAGTTTTAAACACTAATTTGAAACCCTAACCCTAGTTTGAAACCCTAATTTTGAAACCTAGCCCTAGTTTGAAACCCTATTTTGAAACCCTAGCCCTGGTTTGAAACCCTAATTTGAAACCCTAACCCTAGTTTTAAATCCTAATTTGAGACACTAGCACTAGTTTTAAACACTAATTTGAAACCCTAACCCTAGTTTGAAACCCTATTTTGGAAATCTAACCCTAGTTTGTTACCTTAATATGAAACCCTAGCCCGAGTTTAAAACCCTAATTTGGAACCCTAACCCTAATTTTAAACCCTAATTTGAGACCCTAGCCCTAGTTTTAAACACAAATTTGAAACCCTAATTTTGAAACCCTAGCCCGAGTTTAAACCCTAATTTGGAACCCTAACCCTAGTTTTAAACCCTAATTTGAGACCCTAGCCCTAGTTTGAAACCCTAATTTGAAACCTTAACCCTAGTTTGAAACCCTAATTTGGAACCCTAACCCTAGTTTTAAACCCTAATTTGAGACCCTAGCCCTAGTTTGAAACCCTCATTTGAAACCCTAACCCTAGTTTGAAACCCTAATTTGAAACCCTAACCCTAGTTTGAAACCCTAATTTGGAACCCTAAACGTAGTTTGTTACCTTAATTTGAAACCCTAGCCCTAGTTTGAAACCCTAATTTGAAACCCTAGCCCTAGTTTGAAACCCTAATTTGAAACCCTAACCCTAGTTTTAACCCCTAATATGAAACCCTAGCCCTAGTTTGAAACCCTAATTTGAAACCCTAGCCCGAGTTTGAACCCCTAATTTGAAACCCTAACCCTAGTTTGAAACCCTAATTTGGAACCCTAACCCTAATTTGTTACCTTAATATGAAACCCTAGCCTGAGTTTTAAACCCTAGCCCGAGTTTTAAACCCTAATTTGAGACCCTAGCCCTAGTTTTAAACACTAAATTGAAACCCTAATTTTGAAACCTAGCCCTAGTTTGAAACCCTAATTTGAAACCCTAGCCCTGGTTTGAAACCCTAATTTGGAACCCTAACCCTAGTTTGAAACCCTAATTTGAAACCCTAACCCTAGTTTTAAACCCTAATTTGAGACCCTAGCCCTAGTTTTAAACAATAATTTGAAACCCTAACCCTAGTTTGAAACCCTAATTTTGAAACCTTGCCCTAGTTTGAAACCCTAATTTGAAACCCTACCCCTAGTTTTAAACCCTAATTTGAGAACCTAGCCCTAGTTTGAAACCCTAATTTGAAACCCTAACCCTTGTTTGAAACCCTAATTTGAAAGCCTAACCGTAGTTTGAAACCCTAATTTGGAACCCTAACCCTAGTTTGTTACCTTAATTTGAAACCCCAGCCTTAGTTTCACACCATAATATGAAACCCCAGCCCTAGTTTCAAACCCTGATTTCAAAACCCTAACCATAGTTTGAAACCCTAATTTTAAATGCTAACCCTAATTTGAAACCCTAACCCTAATTTGAAACCCTAATTTGAAACCCTAACCCTAGTTTTAACCCCTAATATGAAACCCTAGCCCTAGTTTGAAACCCTAATTTGTAACCCTAACCTGAGTTTGAACCCCTAATTTGAAACCCTAACCCTACTTTGAAACCCTAATTTGGAACCCTAACCCTAATTTGTTACCTAAATATGAAACCCTAGCCCGAGTTTTAAACCCTAGCCCGAGTTTTAAACCCTAATTTGAGACCCTAGCCCTAGTTTTAAACACTAATTTGAAACCCTAATTTTGAAACCTAGCCCTAGTTTGAAACCCTAATTTGAAACCCTAGCCCTGGTTTGAAACCCTAATTTGGAACCCTAGCCCTAGTTTGAAACCCCAATTTGAAACCCTACCCCAATTTTAAACCCTAATTTGAGACCCTAGCCCTAGTTTTAAACAATAATTTGAAACCCTAATTTTGAAACCTAGCCCTAGTTTGAAACCCTAATTTGAAATTCTAACCCTAGTTTGAAACCCTAATTTGGAACCCTAACCCTAGTTTTAAACCCTAATTTGAGACCCTAGCCCTAGTTTGAAACCCTAATTTGAAACCCTAATCCTAGTTTGAAACCCTAATTTGAAACCCTAACCCTAGTTTTAAACCCTAATTCGGAACCCTAACCCTAGTTTTAAACCCTAATTTGAGACCCTAGCCCTAGTTTTAAACACTAATTTGAAACCCTAACCCTAGTTTGAAACCCTAATTTTGAAACCTTGCCCTAGTTTGAAACCCTAATTTAAAACCCTAACCCTAGTTTGAAACCCTAATTTGGAATCCTAACCCTAGTTTTAAACCCTAATTTGAAACCCTAACCCTAGTTTTAAACCCTAATTTGAGACCCTAACCCTAGTTTGAAACCCTTATTTGAAACCCTAACCCTAGTTTGAAACCCTAATTTGAAACCCTAACCCTAGTTTGAAACCCTAATTTGGAACCCTAACCCTAGTTTTAAACCCTAATTTGAGACCCTAGCCCTAGTTTTAAATACTAATTTGAAACCCTAACCCTAGTTTGAAACCCTAATTTTGAAACCTTGCCCTAGTTTGAAACCCTAATTTGAAACCCCAGCCTTAGTTTCAAACCCTAATATGAAACCCCAGCCCTAGTTTCAAACCCTTATTTGATACCCTAACCCTAGTGTGAAACCCTAGCCCTAGTTTGAAACCCTAATTTGAAACCGTAACCCTAGTTTTAACCCCTAATATGAAAACCTAGCCCTAGTTTGAAACCCTAATTTGAAACCCAAGCCCTAGTTTCAAAACCAAATTTGAAACCCTAACCCTAGTTTGAAACCCTAATTTGGAACCCTAACCCTAGTTTGTTACCTTAATATGAAACCCTAACCCTAGTTTGAAACCCTAATTTGGAACCCTAACCCTAGTTTGTTACCTTAATATGAAACCCTAGCCCGAGTTTTAAACCCTAATTTGGAACCCTAACCCTAGTTTTAAAACCTAATTTGAGACCCTAGCCCTAGTTTTAAACACTAATTTGAAACCCTAACCCTAGTTTGAAACCCTAATATGAAACCCTAGCCCTAGTTTGAAACCCTAATTTGAAACCCTAGCCCGAGTTTGAAACCCTAATTTGAAACCCTAACCCTATTTTGAAACCCTAAATTGGAACCCTAACCCTAGTTTGTTACCTTAATATGAAACCCTAGCCCTAGTTTTAAACACTAATTTGAAACCCTAACCCTACTTTGAAACCCTAATTTTGAAACCTTGCCCTAGTTTGAAACCCTAATTTGAAACCCTAACCCTAGTTTGAAACCCTAATTTGGAATCATATCCCTAGTTTTAAACCCTAATTTGAAACCTTAACCCGTTTGAAACCATAATTTGGAACCCTAACCCTAGTTTGTTAACTAAACATGAAGCCCTAGCCGTAGTTTTAAACCCTAATTTGGAACCCTAACCCTAGTTTTAAACCCTAATTTGAGACCCTAGCCCTAGTTTTAAGCACTAATTTGAAACCCTAACCCTAGTTTGAAACCCTAATTTTGAAACCTTGCCCTAGTTTGAAACCCTAATTTAAAACCCTAACCCTAGTTTGTTAACTAAATATGAAACCCTAGCCCTAGTTTCAAACCCTAATTTGGAACCTTAACCCTAGTTTTAAACCCTAATTTGAGACCCTAGCCCTAGTTTTAAACACTAATTTGTAACCCTAACCCTAGTTTGAAACCCTAATTTTGAAACCTAGCCCTAGTTTGAAACCCTAATTTAAAACACTAGCCCTAGTTTGAAACCCTAATTTGAAACCCTAACCCTAGGTTGTTACCTTAATTTGAAAACCCAGCCTTAGTTTCAAACCCTAATATGAAACCCCAGCCCTAGTTTCAAACCCTTATTTGAAACCATAACCCTAATATGAAAACCTAGCCCTAGTTTGAAACCCTAATTTGAAACCCCAGCCCCAGTTTCAAACCCTAATTTGAAACCCTAACCCTAATTTGAAACCCTAATTTGGAACCCTAACCCTAGTTTGTTACCTTAATATGAAACCCTAGCCCGAGTTTTAAACCCTAATTTGGAACCCTAACCCTAGTTTGAAACCCTAATTTTAGACACTAGCCCTAGGTTTAAACACTAATTTGAAACCCTAACCCTAGTTTTTAAACCCTAATTTTGAAACCTTGCCCTAGTTTGAAACCCTAATTTGAGACCCTAGCCCTAGTTTGAAACCCTAATTTGGAACCCTAACCCTAGTTTGAAACCCTAACTTGAGACCCTAACCCTAGTTTTAAACCCTAATTTGAAACCCTAGCCCTAGTTTCAAACCCTAATTTGAAACCCTAACCCTAGTTTTAACCCCTAATATGAAACCCTAGCCCTAGTTTGAAACCCTAATTTGAAACCCTAACCCTAGTTCGAAACCCTTATTTGGAACCCTAACCCTAGTTTTAAACCCTAATTTGAGACCCTAGCCCTAGTTTTAAACAATAATTTGAAACCCTAACCCTAGTTTGAAACCCTAATTTGAAACCCTAGCCCTAGTTTTAAACCCTAATTTGAGAACCTAGCCCTAGTTTGAAACCCTAATTTGAAACCCTAACCCTTGTTTGAAACCCTAATTTGAAAGCCTAACCCTAGTTTGAAACCCTAATTTGGAACCCTAACCCTAGTTTGTTACCTTAATTTGAAACCCCAGCCTTAGTTTCACACCATAATATGAAACCCCAGCCCTAGTTTCAAACCCTGATTTCAAAACCCTAACCATAGTTTGAAACCCTAATTTTAAATGCTAACCCTAATTTGAAACCCTAACCCTAATTTGAAACCCTAACCCTAGTTTTAACCCCTAATATGAAACCCTAGCCCTAGTTTGAAACCCTAATTTGAAACCCTAACCTGAGTTTGAACCCCTAATTTGAAACCCTAACCCTAGTTTGAAACCCTAATTTGGAACCCTAACCCTAATTTGTTACCTTAATATGAAACCCTAGCCCGAGTTTTAAACCCTAGCCCGAGTTTTAAACCCTAATTTGAGACCCTAGCCCTAGTTTTAAACACTAGTTTGAAACCCTAATTTTGAAACCTAGCCCTAGTTTGAAACCCTAATTTGAAACCCTAGCCCTGGTTTGAAACCCTAATTTGGAACCCTAGCCCTAGTTTGAAACCCTAATTTGAAACCCTAACCCTATTTTGAAACCCTCATTTCAAACCGTAACCCTACTTTTAACCCCTAATATGAAAACCTAGCCCTAGTTTGAAACCCTAATTTGAAACCCCAGCCCTAGTTTCAAACCCTAATTTGAAACCCTAACCCTAATTTGAAACCCTAATTTGGAACCCTAACCCTAGTTTGTTACCTTAATATGAAACCCTAGCCCGAGTTTTAAACCCTAATTTGGAACCCTAACCCTAGTTTGAAACCCTAATTTTAGACCCTAGCCCTAGGTTTAAACACTAATTTGAAACCCTAACCCTAGTTTTTAAACCCTAATTTTGAAACCTTGCCCTAGTTTGAAACCCTAATTTGAGACCCTAGCCCTAGTTTGAAACCCTAATTTGGAACCCTAACCCTAGTTTGAAACCCTAACTTGAGACCCTAACCCTAGTTTTAAACCCTAATTTGAAACCCTAGCCCTGGTTTGAAACCCTAATTTGGAACCCTAGCCCTAGTTTTAAACCCTAATTTGAAACCCTAACCCTAGTTTTAAACCCTAATTTGAGACCCTAGCCCTAGTTTTAAACAATAATTTGAAACCCTAATTTTGAAACCTAGCCCTAGTTTGAAACCCTAATTTGAAACCGTAGCCCTAGTTTGGAACCCTAATTTGAAATTCTAACCCTAGTTTGAAACCCTAATTTGGAACCCTAACCCTAGTTTTAAACCCTAATTTGAGACCCTAACCCTAGTTTGAAACCCTAATTTGAAACCCTAATCCTAGTTTGAAACCCTAATTTGAAACCCTAACCCTAGTTTTAAACCCTAATTCGGAACCCTAACCCTAGTTTTAAACCCTAATTTGAGACCCTAGCCCTAGTTTTAAACACTAATTTGAAACCCTAACCCTAGTTTGAAACCCTAATTTTGAAACCTTGCCCTAGTTTGAAACCCTAATTTAAAACCCTAACCCTAGTTTGAAACCCTAATTTGGAATCCTAACCCTAGTTTTAAACCCTAATTTGAAACCCTAACCCTAGTTTTAAACCCTAATTTGGAACCCTAACCCTAGTTTTAAACCCTAATTTGAGACCCTAGCCCTAGTTTTAAACACTAATTTGAAACCCTAACCCTAGTTTGAAACCCTAATTTTGAAACCTTGCCCTAGTTTGAAACCCTAATTTGGAACCCTAACCCTAGTTTTAAACCCTAATTTGAAACCCAAGCCTTAGTTTCAAACCCTTATATGAAACCCCAGCCCTAGTTTCAAACCCTTATTTGAAACCCTAACCCTAGTTTGAAACCCTAATTTGAAACCGTAACCCTAGTTTTAACCCCTAATATGAAAACCTAGCCCTAGTTTGAAACCCTAATTTGAAACCCAAGCCCTAGTTTTAAAACCTAATTTGAAACCCTAACCCTAGTTTGAAACCCTAATTTGGAACCCTAACCCTAGTTTGTTACCTTAATATGAAACCCTAACCCTAGTTTGAAACCCTAATATGGAACCCTAACCCTAGTTTGTTACCTTAATATGAAACCCTAGCCCGAGTTTTAAACCCTAATTTGGAACCCTAACCCTAGTTTTAAAACCTAATTTGAGACCCTAACCCTAGTTTGAAACCCTAATATGAAACCCTAGCCCTAGTTTGAAACCCTAATTTGAAACCCTAGCCCGAGTTTGAAACCCTAATTTGAAACCCTAACCCTAGTTTGAAACCCTAAATTGGAACCCTAACCCTAGTTTGTTACCTTAATATGAAACCCTAGCCCTAGTTTTAAACACTAATTTGAAACCCTAACCCTAGTTTGAAACCCTAATTTTGAAACCTTGCCCTAGTTTGAAACCCTAATTTGAAACCCTAACCCTAGTTTGAAACCCTAATTTGGAATCCTATCCCTAGTTTTAAACCCTAATTTGAAACCTTAACCAGTTTGAAACCATAATTTGGAACCCTAACCCTAGTTTGTTAACTAAACATGAAACCCTAGCCGTAGTTTTAAACCCTAATTTGGAACCCTAACCCTAGTTTTAAACCCTAATTTGAGACCCTAGCCCTAGTTTTAAACACTAATTTGAAACCCTAACCCTAGTTTGAAACCCTAATTTTGAAACCTTGCCCTAGTTTGAAACCCTAATTTAAAACCCTAACCCTAGTTTGTTAACTAAATATGAAACCCTAGCCCTAGTTTTAAACCCTAATTTGGAACCTTAACCCTAGTTTTAAACCCTAATTTGAGACCCTAGCCCTAGTTTTAAACACTAATTTGAAACCCTAACCCTAGTTTGAAACCCTAATTTTGAAACCTAGCCCTAGTTTGAAACCCTAATTTAAAACACTAGCCCTAGTTTGAAACCCTAATTTGAAACCCTAACCCTAGGTTGTTACCTTAATTTGAAAACCCAATCTTAGTTTCAAACCCTAATATGAAACCACAGCCCTAGTTTCAAACCCTTATTTGAAACCATAACCCTAGTTTGAAACCCTAGCCCTAGTTTGAAACCCTAATTTGAAACCGTAACCCTACTTTTAACCCCTAATATGAAAACCTAGCCCTAGTTTGAAACCCTAATTTGAAACCCCAGCCCTAGTTTCAAACCCTAATTTGAAACCCTAACCCTAATTTGAAACCCTAATTTGGAACCCTAACCCTAGTTTGTTACCTTAATATGAAACCCTAGCCCGAGTTTTAAACCCTAATTTGGAACCCTAACCCTAGTTTGAAACCCTAATTATAGACCATAGCCCTAGGTTTAAACACTAATTTGAAACCCTAACCCTAGTTTTTAAACCCTAATTTTGAAACCTTGCCCTAGTTTGAAACCCTAATTTGAGACCCTAGCCCTAGTTTGAAACCCTAATTTGGAACCCTAACCCTAGTTTGAAACCCTAACTTGAGACCCTAACCCTAGTTTTAAACCCTAATTTGAAACCCTAGCCCTAGTTTCAAACCCTAATTTGAAACCCTAACCCTAGTTTTAACCCCTAATATGAAACCCTAGCCCTAGTTTGAAACCCTAATTTGAAACCCTAACCCTAGTTCGAAACCCTTATTTGGAACCCTAACCCTAGTTTGTTACCTTAATATGAAACCCTAGCCCTAGTTTTAAACCCTAATTTGGAACCCTAACCCTAGTTTTAAACCCTAATTTGAGACCCTAGCCCTAGTTTGAAACCCTAGCCCTTGTTTAAAACCCTAATTTGAAACCCTAGCCCTAGTTTTAAACCCTAATTTGAAACCTTAGCCCTAGTTTGAAACCCTAATTTGAAACCCTAACCCTAGTTTAAAACCCTAATTTGAAACCCTAGCCCTAGTTTGAAACCCTAATTTGAAACCCTAGCCCTAGTTTGAAACCCTAGTTTTAAACCCTAGCCCTAGTTTGAAACCCCAATTTGGAACCCTAGCCCTAGTTTGAAACTCTAATTTTGAACCCTAGCCCTAGTTCTAAACCCTAATTTGAAACCCTAGCCCTAGTTTTAAACCCTAGCCCTTATTTAAAACCCTAATTTGAAACCCTAGCCCTAGTTTTAAACCCTAATTTGAAACCCTATCCCTAGTTTGAAACCCTAATTTGAAACCCTAGCCCTAGTTTTAAACCCTAATTTGAAACCCTAGCCCTAGTTTGAAACCCTAGTTTGAAACCCTAACCCTAGTTTAAAACCCTAATTTGAAACCCTAGCCCTAGTTTGAAACCCTAATTTGAAACCCTAGCCCTAGTTTGAAACCCTAGTTTTAAACCCTAGCCCTAGTTTGAAACCCTAATTTGGAACCCTAGCCCTAGTTTGAAACTCTAATTTTGAACCCTAGCCCTAGTTCTAAACCCTAATTTGAAACCCTAGCCCTTATTTAAAACCCTAATTTGAAACCCTAGCCCTAGTTTTAAACCCTTATTTGAAACCCTATCCCTAGTTTGAAACCCTAATTTGAAACCCTAGCCCTAGTTTGAAACCCTAATTTGAAACCCTAGCCCTAGTTTGAAACCCTAGTTTTAAACCCTAGCCCTAGTTTGAAACCCTAATTTGGAACCCTAGCCCTAGTTTGAAACTCTAATTTTGAACCCTAGCCCTAGTTCTAAACCCTAATTTGAAACCCTAGCCCTAGTTTTAAACCCTAGCCCTTATTTAAAACCCTAATTTGAAACCCTAACCCTAGTTTGAAACCCGAATTTTGAAACCTTGCCCTAGTTTGAAACCCTAATTTGAAACCCTAGCCCTAGTTTGAAACCCTAGTTTGAAACCCAAGCCCTAGTTTTAAACTCTAATTTGAAGCCCTCGCCCTAGTTTTAAACCCTAATTTGAAATACTAGCCATAATTTAAAACCCTAATTTAAAACCCATGCTCTAGTTTAAAACCCTAATTTGACATTTTAGCCCTAGTTTGAAACCCTAATTTGAAACCCTAGCCCTAGTTTGAAACCCAAATTTGAAACCCTAGCCTTAGTTTGAAACCCTTATTTGGAACCCTAACCCTAGTTTTAAACCCTAATATGAAACCCCAGCCCTAGTTTCAAACTCTAATTTGAAACCCTAGCCTGAGTTTGAAACCCTAATTTGAAACCCTAACCCTAGTTTAAAACCATAATTTGAAACCCTAGCCCTAGTTTGAAACTCTAATTTGAAACCCTAGCCCTATTTTGAAACCCTAGTTTTAAACCCTAGCCCTAGTTTGAAACCCTAATTTGGAACCCTAGCCCTAGTTTGAAACTCTAATTTTGAACCCTAGCCCTAGTTCTAAACCCTAATTTGAAACCCTAGCCCTAGTTTTAAACCCTAGCCCTTATTTAAAATCCTAATTTGAAACCCTAGCCCTAGTTTTAAACCCTAATTTGAAACCCTAGCCCTAGTTTGAAACCCTAATTTGAAACCCTAGCCCTAGTTTTAAACCCTAATTTAATACCCTAGCCCTAGTTTGAAACCCTAGTTTGAAACCCAAGCCCTAGTTTTAAACCCTAATTTGAAGCCCTCGCCCTAGTTTAAAACCCTAATTTGACATTTTAGCCCTAGTTTGAAACCCTAATTTGAAACCCTAGCCCTAGTTTGAAACCTAAATTTGAAACCCTAGCCTTAGTTTGAAACCCTTATTTGGAACCCTAACCCTAGTTTTAAACCCTAATATGAAACCCCAGCCCTAGTTTCAAACTCTAATTTGAAACCCTAGCCTGAGTTTGAAACCCTAATTTGAAACCCAAGCCTTAGTTTGGAACCCTTATTTGGAACCCTAACCCTAGTTTGAAACCCTAATTTGAACCCTAGCCCTAGTTTTAAACCGTAGCCCTAGTTTTAACCCCTAATTTTAAACCCTAGCCCTAGTTTCAAACCCTAATTTGAAACCCTAGCCTGAGTTTGAAACCCTAATTTGAAACCGTAGCCCTAGTTTGAAACCCTAATTTAAAACCCTAGCCCTAGTTTGAAACCCTAGCCCTAGTTTGGAACCCTTATTTGGAACCCTAACCCTAGTTTGAAACCCTAATTTGAGACCCTATCCCTAGTTTGTAACCCTAATTTTGAACCCTAGCCCTAGTTTTAAACCCTAGCCCTAGTTTTAAACCCTAATTTGAAACCCTAGCCCTAGTTTTAAACCCTAATATGAAACACCAGCCCTAGTTTCAAACCCTAATTTGAAACCCTAGCCTGAGTTTGAAACCCTAATTTGAAACCGTAGCCCTAGTTTGAAACCCTAATTTGGAACCCTAGCCCTAGTTTGAAACCCTAATTTGAAACCCTAGCCCTAGTTTGAAACCCTAGCCCTAGTTTGAAACCCTAATTTAAAACCCTAGCTCTAGTTTGAAACCCTAATTTGAAACCCTAGCCCTAGTTTGAAACCCTAATTTGAAACCCAAGCCCTAGTTTGAAACCCTAGCCCTAATTTTAAACCCTAGCCCTAGTTTGAAACCTTAATTTTGAACCTTAGCCCTAGTTCTAAACCCTAATTTGAAACCCTAGCATAGTTTTAAACCCTAGCCCTTGTTTAAAACCCTAATTTGAAACCCTAGCCCTAGTTTTAAACCCTAATTTGAAACCTTAGCCCTAGTTTGAAACCCTAATTTGAAACCCTAACCCTAGTTTAAAACCCTAATTTGAAACCCTAGCCCTAGTTTGAAACCCTAATTTGAAACCCTAGCCCTAGTTTGAAACCCTAGTTTTAAACCCTAGCCCTAGTTTGAAACCCTAATTTGGAACCCTAGCCCTAGTTTGAAACTCTAATTTTGAACCCTAGCCCTAGTTCTAAACCCTAATTTGAAACCCTAGCCCTAGTTTTAAACCCTAGCCCTTATTTAAAACCCTAATTTGAAACCCTAGCCCTAGTTTTAAACCCTAATTTGAAACCCTATCCCTAGTTTGAAACCCTAATTTGAAACCCTAGCCCTCGTTTTAAACCCTAATTTGAAACCCTAGCCCTAGTTTGAAACCCTAGTTTGAAACCCAAGCCCTAGTTTTAAACCCTAATTTGAAGCCCTCGCCCTAGTTTTAAACCCTAATTTGAAAAACTAGCCATAATTTAAAACCCTAATTTAAAACCCATGCTCTAGTTTAAAACCCTAATTTGACATTTTAGCCCTAGTTTGAAACCCTAATTTGAAACCCTAGCCCTAGTTTGAAACCCAAATTTGAAACCCTAGCCTTAGTTTGAAACCCTTATTTGGAACCCTAACCTTAGTTTTAAACCCTAATATGAAACCCCAGCCCTAGTTTCAAACCCTAATTTGAAACCGTAGCCCTAGTTTGAAACCCTAATTTGAAACCCTAGCCCTAGTTTGAAACCCTAATTTGAAACCCTAGCCCTAGTTTGAAACCCTAATTTAAAACCCTAGCCCTAGTTTGAAACCCTAATTTGAAACCCTAGCCCTAGTTTGAAACCCTAATTTGAAACCCTATCCCTAGTTTGAAACCCTAGCCCTAGTTTGAAACCCTAGCCCTAGTTCTAAACCCTAATTTGAAACCCTAGCCCTAGTTTTAAACCCTAGCCCTTATTTAAAACCCTAATTTGAAACCCTAGCCCTAGTTTTAAACCCTAATTTGAAACCCTATCCCTAGTTTGAAACCCTAATTTGAAACCCTAGCCCTCGTTTTAAACCCTAATTTGAAACCCTAGCCCTAGTTTGAAACCCTAGTTTGAAACCCAAGCCCTAGTTTTAAACCCTAATTTGAAGCCCTCGCCCTAGTTTTAAACCCTAATTTGAAAAACTAGCCATAATTTAAAACCCTAATTTAAAACCCATGCTCTAGTTTAAAACCCTAATTTGACATTTTAGCCCTAGTTTGAAACCCTAATTTGAAACCCTAGCCCTAGTTTGAAACCCAAATTTGAAACCCTAGCCTTAGTTTGAAACCCTTATTTGGAACCCTAACCTTAGTTTTAAACCCTAATATGAAACCCCAGCCCTAGTTTCAAACCCTAATTTGAAACCGTAGCCCTAGTTTGAAACCCTAATTTGAAACCCTAGCCCTAGTTTGAAACCCTAATTTGAAACCCTAGCCCTAGTTTGAAACCCTAATTTAAAACCCTAGCCCTAGTTTGAAACCCTAATTTGAAACCCTAGCCCTAGTTTGAAACCCTAATTTGAAACCCTATCCCTAGTTTGAAACCCTTGCCCTAGTTTGAAACCCTAGCCCTAGTTTGAAACCCTAATTTGAAACCCTAGCCCTAGTTTTAAACCCTAATTTGAAACCTTAGCCCTAGTTCTAAACCCTAATTTGAAACCCTAGCATAGTTTTAAACCCTAGCCCTTGTTTAAAACCCTAATTTGAAACCCTAGCCCTAGTTTTAAACCCTAATTTGAAACCTTAGCCCTAGTTTGAAACCCTAATTTGAAACCCTAACCCTAGTTTAAAACCCTAATTTGAAACCCTAGCCCTAGTTTGAAACCCTAATTTGAAACCCTAGCCCTAGTTTGAAACCCTAGTTTTAAACCCTAGCCCTAGTTTGAAACCCTAATTTGGAACCCTAGCCCTAGTTTGAAACTCTAATTTTGAACCCTAGCCCTAGTTCTAAACCCTAATTTGAAACCCTAGCCCTAGTTTTAAACCCTAGCCCTTATTTAAAACCCTAATTTGAAACCCTAGCCCTAGTTTTAAACCCTAATTTGAAACCCTATCCCTAGTTTGAAACCCTAATTTGAAACCCTAGCCCTCGTTTTAAACCCTAATTTGAAACCCTAGCCCTAGTTTGAAACCCTAGTTTGAAACCCAAGCCCTAGTTTTAAACCCTAATTTGAAGCCCTCGCCCTAGTTTTAAACCCTAATTTGAAAAACTAGCCATAATTTAAAACCCTAATTTAAAACCCATGCTCTAGTTTAAAACCCTAATTTGACATTTTAGCCCTAGTTTGAAACCCTAATTTGAAACCCTAGCCCTAGTTTGAAACCCAAATTTGAAACCCTAGCCTTAGTTTGAAACCCTTATTTGGAACCCTAACCTTAGTTTTAAACCCTAATATGAAACCCCAGCCCTAGTTTCAAACCCTAATTTGAAACCGTAGCCCTAGTTTGAAACCCTAATTTGAAACCCTAGCCCTAGTTTGAAACCCTAATTTGAAACCCTAGCCCTAGTTTGAAACCCTAATTTAAAACCCTAGCCCTAGTTTGAAACCCTAATTTGAAACCCTAGCCCTAGTTTGAAACCCTAATTTGAAACCCTATCCCTAGTTTGAAACCCTAGCCCTAGTTTGAAACCCTAGCCCTAGTTTGAAACCCTAATTTGAAACCCTAGCCCTAGTTTTAAACCCTAATTTGAAACCTTAGCCCTAGTTTGAAACCCTAATTTGAAACCCTAGCCCTAGTTTGAAACCCTAGTTTTAAACCCTAGCCCTAGTTTGAAACCCTAATTTGGAACGCTAGCCCTAGTTTGAAACTCTAATTTTGATCCCTAGCTCTAGTTCTAAACCCTAATTTGAAACCCTAGCCCTAGTTTTAAACCCTAGCCCTTGTTTAAAACCCTAATTTGAAACCCTAGCCCTAGTTTTAAACCCTTATTTGAAACCCTAGCCTGAGTTTGAAACCCTAATTTGAAACCGTAGCCCTAGTTTGAAACCCTAATTTGGAACCCTAGCCATAGTTTGAAACCCTAATTTGAAACCCTAGCCCTAGTTTGAAACCCTAGCCCTAGTTTGAAACCCTAATTTAAAACCCTAGCCCTAGTTTGAAACCCTAATTTGAAACCCTAGCCCTAGTTTGAAACCCTAATTTGAAACCCAAGCCCTAGTTTGAAACCCTAGCCCTAATTTTAAACCCTAGCCCTAGTTTGAAACCTTAATTTTGAACCTTAGCCCTAGTTCTAAACCCTAATTTGAAACCCTAGCCCTAGTTTTAAACCCTAGCCCTTGTTTAAAACCTAATTTGAAACCCTAGCCCTAGTTTTAAACCCTAATTTGAAACCTTAGCCCTAGTTTGAAACCCTAATTTGAAACCCTAACCCTAGTTTAAAACCCTAATTTGAAACCCTAGCCCTAGTTTGAAACCCTAATTTGAAACCCTAGCCCTAGTTTGAAACCCTAGTTTTAAACCCTAGCCCTAGTTTGAAACCCTAATTTGGAACCCTAGCCCTAGTTTGAAACTCTAATTTTGAACCCTAGCCCTAGTTCTAAACCCTAATTTGAAACCCTAGCCCTAGTTTTAAACCCTAGCCCTAGTTTGAAACCCTAATTTGAAACCCAAGCCTTAGTTTGGAATCCTTATTTGAAACCCTAGCTCTAGTTTGAAACCCTAATTTAAAACCTTAGCCCTAGTTTGAAACCCTAATTTAAAACCCTAGCCCTAGTTTGAAACCCTAATTTGAAACCCTAGCCCTAGTTTGAAACCCTAATTTGAAACCCTATCCCTAGTTTGAAACCCTAGCCCTAGTTTGAAACCCTAGCCCTAGCTTTAAACCCTCATTTGAAACCTTAGCCCTAGTTTGAAACCCTAATTTGAAACCCTAGCCCTAGTTTGAAACCCTAGTTTTAAACCCTAGCCCTAGTTTGAAACCCTAATTTGGAACCCTAGCCCTAGTTTGAAACTCTAATTTTGAACCCTAGCCCTAGTTCTAAACCCTAATTTGAAACCCTAGCCCTAGTTTTAAACCCTAGCCCTTGTTTAAAACCCTAATTTGAAACCCTAGCCCTAGTTTTAAACCCTAATTTGAAACCCTAGCCCTAGTTTGAAACCCTAATTTGAAACCCAAGCCCTAGTTTTAAACCCTAATTTGAAGCCCTCGCCCTAGTTTTAAACCGTAATTTGAAAAACTAGCCATAATTTAAAACCCTAATTTAAAACCCTAATTTAAAACCCATGCTCTAGTTTAAAACCCTAATTTGACATTTCAGCCCTAGTTTGAAACCCTAATTTGAAACCCCAGCCCTAGTTTAAAACCCAAATTTGAAACCCTAGCCTTAGTTTGAAACCCTTATTTGGAAGCCTAACCCTAGTTTGAAACCCCAATTTGAGACCGTAGCCCTAGTTTTAAACCCTAATTCGGAACCTTAGCCCTAGTTTTAAACCCTAATATGAAACCCCAGCCCGTTTCAAACCCTAATTTGAAACCCTAGCCCTAGTTTGAAACCCTAATTTGAAACCCTAGCCCTAGTTTGAAACCCTAATTTGAAACCCAAGCCTTAGTTTGGAATCCTTATTTGGATCCCTAACCCTAGTTTGAAACCCTAATTTGAAACCCTAGCCCTAGTTTGAATTCCTAATTTGAAGTCCTAGCCCTAGTTTTAAACCCTAATATGAAACCCCAGCCTTAGTTTCAAACCCTAATTTGAAACCCTAGCCTGAGTTTGAAACCCTAATTTGAAACCCTAGCCCTAGTTTGAAACCCTAATTTGAAACCCAAGCCCTAGTTTTAAACCCTAATTTGAAGCCCTCGCCCTAGTTTTAAACCGTAATTTGAAAAACTAGCCATAATTTAAAACCCTAATTTAAAACCCATGCTCTAGTTTAAAACCCTAATTTGACATTTCAGCCCTAGTTTGAAACCCTAATTTGAAACCCCAGCCCTAGTTTAAAACCCAAATTTGAAACCCTAGCCTTAGTTTGAAACCCTTATTTGGAAGCCTAACCCTAGTTTGAAACCCCAATTTGAGACCGTAGCCCTAGTTTTAAACCCTAATTTGGAACCTTAGCCCTAGTTTTAAACCCTAATATGAAACCCCAGCCCGTTTCAAACCCTAATTTGAAACCCTAGCCCTAGTTTGAAACCCTAATTTGAAACCCTAGCCCTAGTTTGAAACCCTAATTTGAAACCCAAGCCTTAGTTTGGAATCCTTATTTGGATCCCTAACCCTAGTTTGAAACCCTAATTTGAAACCCTAGCCCTAGTTTGAATTCCTAATTTGAAGTCCTAGCCCTAGTTTTAAACCCTAATATGAAACCCCAGCCTTAGTTTCAAACCCTAATTTGAAACCCTAGCCTGAGTTTGAAACCCTAATTTGAAACCCTAGCCCTAGTTTGAAACCCTAATTTGAAACCCTAGCCCTAGTTTGAAACCCTAGCCCTTGTTTTAAATCCTAGCCCTAGTTTGAAACCCTAATTTGAAACCCTAGCCCTTGTTTAAAACCCTAATTTGAAACCCTAGCCCTAGTTTTAAACCCTAGCCCTAGTTTGAAACCTTAATTTTGAACCTTAGCCCTAGTTCTAAACCCTAATTTGAAACCCTAGCCCTAGTTTTAAACCCTAGCCTATATTAGGATAAGAAAATCTATATGTCTTTTGTAACCAAGAGTCAAATATGGTTTTTATTTCTTACTGACTGGGACATGATTCCAGTTCCGGGAGTCAGGCCAATGTTTCCCGCCAAGAGGCGGCACTTTCTTCCCGCTTCAGGTGGAGGATACCGCCACCTTGTGGCCGGGTTGTCTGTCAAACATTTATAGTACGTCGCCTGCGCAGCCATATTTGATGTGTCAAAGTGATACAATATTAGAAAAAGGCTCACTTGCCGTTTGGCGATTTATAAACCGTTTTACATTGAAATCTCATCACTTGGGATTAAGCCTGAACTATTTTGATTATATTTGGCCATTGTAACATTTTTGCAAATATAACTCAATTTGCTGACTTGTGGATAAGGAAGAATGAGGTAATGTTGCAAGTTCATTGTGTGACATTTGCTTGGTCGTTTACCATTATTCATTCATTCATTCATTCATTCATTCATTGACATGTAAACCACACCAGAAATACACTATTTGTTTTATTTGCTTTTTTACAATAAGATGGAAGTGGAAGTGTCAAACACATTGGAAAATAATTAATATATAAGTTAATATATTAAGCTCTATTATATATAAATTTTTCAAAGGAGGCCTTTTTGTTCAATAAACACTTCCTCTACTTAAGATGCTCTGTGAAGTCTCACGCAAATACCGAAATTGAAAATGAAAGATTGCATCAAAGATAAGGAAATTAGCAAATACTAAAGTGAGGTTAAATAAATAAACACGAATTCAGTATATTGTGTTCCCTCCTGAAACAAAAACAGGAAGTAACTGAACACAAGTCAAAGTAAAATGGCCGCTGGCTATGTGTCATAATGCTGTAATTTCCACAATGTACGACACTGCCGTCAAAGGAAGGTTACCTGCACCACTTTTTGGTGCCCTTACAAAGTGTCGGGGTCACCGGCCACACCCAAAATCCAGTCATTTTCGGCCAGGAACTCAGAAAGCGACAGCTCCCCCGGGCACGGCTCCATCGAAGGCGCGTTTGGAGGGAAGAATCCGTCTGGCGTGTCGGGATGAGCAGGAACAGAAAGCGGGTCGGTCAGGGACTCGAGTGTTGGCGCTATCCCCTGACTTGGGTTCAAGGCCCGATTGCAGTCACCCTGCTCTGATACTGAAGGGCTCTCGTAATTCCGGTTAAACGCATGAGGCTCAAGTTGCGCCGCTCCCCGACCTTCAGCAGCAAACATTCCACATGTGACTGAGCGGACATCTTCGCAATCAAGCAGGGAGGAGAGCAAATTGGAGAATTCTGTGTTGCTGTCGCCACCAAACAGTGAATGAGGAGCAAGCGAGAAAAGACGGGGAGAGACGTAATCTGACGAGGGCAACGGACGAGGGTTCTCGACCAGTTCCGCTTTGGAGGGGGCGGACGTGGAAGGTTCGAGGACGTCCACCCTGGAGGATCGTCGGAGGACACAAAAGGGCCGGTGGCGCTCCAGGGCCGCAGTGTAGCGACGGACTTCTTTTTTCAACCCCGCGATCTCCTTTTCAAGGGCCGAGTTCGAGGCCTCCAGACTCAGGAGCTCCTTTTTATGTGGAAAAAAGATTGACAGTTAGCTATGGTCCACTTGCCAAGTGTGTGTAAAAAAATGAATGTCCAAAGATTCACACGTATTCAATCACAGATACTACATACAGTATTGTTGAATACAGCCCAAGTGGACACAAATAATATCTGCAGCTCACATACATATATTTTGGTCTATTATGCTTTGAAATACAATACAATAAACATATGGTTGCTACTTAAAAAATGTTTTATGATGGATTACTGTAAATGAAATATTGATATTGGGTTTTAGAGCTAATTTAGCAGACAAACTAACTTTTGAAAGTCAACTTAATTTGACCTTCCCCAAATTTCTGACTTCACATGTCTAACTGTTTGCACGTGGTGCGGCTTTCAATTGGCTTCAAATAATTCAGAAAGTGAAAGTAAGGCAATATTTATTTTGCCATTCTTTTGAATGCTAGGGTAAACTCAAATCACGCAAGAGTAGACTGTACATTTCATTTTGCCCAAACACGTACGTAGAAATACTAAAACCGTCACGGTAATTTTCCTATGCGTTATTTTTAACATCCCCTCCTATTGTGTGCGCGCGCGCGCGCGTGTGTGTGTGTGTGTGTATAGGCAAAAAAAAAAAGGCGGTGCTATTTGGCAGGGACAGCCTTTCTCTTAAAGCCTACTGTTTACAAGAAATGGTCAAGTTGACATCCCCCACGCTCACCACACAAACTCCCCCAACACACCCACTTAGTGATTTCCTGAAGTGAAACGTCCGTCATTTACAACCTGGTGGAGTTCATCCGCTCTCTCCGTATTTTTTTTGCGGCTCTTTCGGGCGGCGTTTCGGTTCTTCAGTCGTCTCTTGGTGCTCCTCTTGTCCCCCGGCGCCTCTCTGTCCTGCAGACGAGAACGCAACGCAGCGCAGCCACAAAAGGGGCTTGTGTTTGTCGGATGCCAAGAAATAACTTGTAGCTAAAAGCTTTAAAAGCAGTTTTTAAAAGGCGTTAATAAAAATGGATTAAGGAAAAAAGCACTGTCTTGTGGGATCGTAGAACTATGTAAAAGTCAGTTGAGGAGTTTCACAGTGATTTGCTTGGGGTGCCATTTACTTACATATCTTTTTTTTTCTTTTACAATTCTACTGGCTCAGCTGGTTCACTCGGAGGCAATTGCAATGTTTTTGCAACCTGTAACTCGTGCTTTGTTTTTGGTTACTTGGTCTTATTTCAAGATATTGGTACTCGCGAAAGTTTGTGGCCGTTTTACGATCAGGAACAAAAAATTAGAAGATTTCCATTAATGCCATCATAAGGGAAAATGTTACGCTATAGTATAGCTCATTGTTTAAAATTCTCTGTTATTGGTTTTAAATGGGTTTCTTTGAGCCTGTATGAATCATCTACATTTAAATAAATAAATACATAAATAAATAATACAAAATTTACATCCTGAAATAATTCAGTACAATATCCGTTTTACATTTTGGTTCCCCATGCTTGTTGTCAGATGAATGTGTATTATTTATCATTTAAATTTGTAATTATGTGATTTATTTGTGTCATTATTACTTACAGAGCCCGATGTGGTCTCGTCTCTGGCGTCCATGAAGAACGGGGGCATCTCACCTCCAGCGGGGCGCACTTTATACCTGGTGGCACCATCGGGTTGGACCTCAGGACCGGATTTCCAGGTTCTGATCACGCCACTCTCCAAACTTGGACTAGGAAGAGCTGTCTGGGGCTGGGTGACACGGCAGACCTCCGCTTTCACTTTCTCTTTATTTTAAAGTCTGCAGAGTAAAAGAATTGCAGCTAATACCCACCGCGGCACCGCCCTCTTGTGTTGCCTCAAGGCGTGACGTGATGAACGTCACGTCGATTTAGGCCACACGAGGATGGTCAAAAGCCCAATTCAAAGAAGAACGACTGGGACGTGCCGAAGGTGAAAGAATTGCGTTTTGTCAACGTCACTAATTATTAACGAACAATAAATATATAATAAATTATATATATATGACACTTGCATTACTATGAGCTACAGCCCAAAACAATGAAAAATAAAAACGTTGATAAGACTGTTAGCGGTGATACTTACCATTGCTGTGTACGGCGACCTTCCAGGAAGGCAGTTGTTTCCCCCCGACTATGAATGCATCAAACAAACCTATAAATTCCTAGTACACTAGAACTCACCATAACATTCTCCTTTCACAATGGTCATCGTCTTGTGACAGGCCACAGCTTCGACCAATGAACGTGCGCCAAGAGCCGATTAGACCAATAGGACGTCGCGCAAGGGCGGATCTATTGCCTACTACTTCCGTGTCCACACGCGAGCTGCTTGTAACATCACACTGAACGGAAAATCGACGATTTCTATTCTGAATCAATCTAGCAGGACGGCATCGCGATGGGTTTGCTGACTATTCTGAAGAAGATGAAGCAGAAAGAGCGCGAGATGCGACTACTGATACTGTATCCTGTTTTAAGTGACGTAGGATATAATTTTACTACAGCAAAAGTAGCCGCTGTGAGCACAATGTTAACGTTTCCTCGTGTTTCTATCTTGCAAAGCTTCCATTTGGTGCTGAATTAGCATCAGCAATGTTGGTGTGTGTGTGTGTGTGTGTGTGTGTGTTTTTTTTCCCTGACCTGACTCGTGCAGAGGTCTGGACAATGCGGGGAAGACGACCGTCGTGAAGAGGTTGAATGGCGAGGACATCAGCACCATCCCGCCGACTCTCGGCTTCAGAATCATCACGTTGGAGCACAGAGAGTAAGGATGGTGTAGATCAGGGGTGGCCAAGTTCGGTCCTCGAGAGACACTATCCAGCCCGTTTTCCATGTTTCTCTCCACTAACACACTTGATTCATGATCAGGATCGCTATCGGGCTTCCGCAAAGCTTGCTGATGAGCTGATCATTAGATTCAGCCGTGTTGAAGGAGGGAGACATGGTAAAAAAAAAAAAACAGACCGGATAGTGGCTCTCGTGGACCGAACTCATCCGAGTCATGTTTATCCACAGAGGTTGAATCAATTCAAGGCAAATGTGGTCTTCTGTTGGCACTCACCCAAAGTGACGTCAGCACGTCCAATTTGTCGTTGTAGCTACAAGTTGAACATTTGGGACGTGGGGGGGCAGAAGTCGCTGCGCTCTTACTGGAGGAATTATTTTGAGCGCACGGACGGTCTCGTGTGGGTGGTGGACAGCGCAGACAGACAACGCATGGAGGACTGCAAGCAGGAGCTCCACAAGCTGCTGCTGGAGGAGGTACCACCAAATTTATTGGCCCATGTAAAATTTGTTATTGAGATTTCTCCCCCTTCCTTGTAGAGGTTACTTGGTGCCACGTTGTTGGTGTTTGCAAACAAGCAAGATTTACCTGGTGCCTTGTCAAAAGCAGCCATACAAGCGGTAAGTCATTTTTTTTCTGCTGTTGTGTTAACACAGGATTTATAACCATAGTTTTTGTAGGCGTTGGCCCTGGATGACATCAAGAACCACCACTGGTGCATTATGGGATGCAGCGCTGTGACTGGACAGAACCTTCTTGAGGGAGTGGACTGGTTGTTGGATGATATTGCCGCAAGGCTCTTTAATGCAGATTGATGCGATTATGTTCGCCTTGACTGAGGACATTTGCAATATTGTGATAAGAGATACCATTGTTTCTTAGTGACTGGAATATCCTGTGGATTCATTAAAAGTTTTATTGGGGGAAAAAAAAATCTTAGTAACAGCAGGCATGTGATTTTTCCGCTAATTCGCGGAATTCCGCTTTTTTTATCTCCCCCCCCCAAAAAAAAATCCGATTTCGTCTCTCTACAGCATTCCGTTTTAGTGTTTCCGCAACTGAAATGAAACCGATCTTGCGATTGGCGGAAGTCTCCGTGTTGACCAATAAGAGCGCTTGTTATAAAGGCATAGGAGTATGCCATTGTTTGTTGACCAATAAACGCGCTTGTTATAAAGGTATAAGAGTATGCCGTTGTTCATTTCGCACACGTTTTTGCCGAGTGTTTAAAGAAAGATGTCCGTGATCGAACGCAAAGATGCTCCGCGAGTTAAGGAAATTGACAAACTCGTAAAAAACAAGTTTCGCTGGGACTGGTTAGAGAAGGATATATCGACAAATGTTGGAAAGAAGACTGTGACGAATTTGTTCAGTGACTTCATTCGGAAGATCGATCGTGCCGGGAAAGCGCTTTGCATTTGGTGCCATGATACCATTGACTATGGCGGGAGAGGTTTCAAAGCTCTTGAAAGTCACGCAAAGAGCAAAAAACACGTAAAAGAACTCCAGTCAAGAACAACAAATTATTCCATCGCTGGAAGTTTTGGTGCCCAAACGAAAACTCCAAAACTTTATGGCCTCCATCCCTTATTGACATCACAATCGGGAACGGTAATGGAGAGACGTGATCCACCCCAACAACCTGCACCAGTTGCTGATAGAGTCGTGAATTTTGAGGTAGGTGGTAAACTTTTCAAATTAATCGGAATCAAATTTTTGAAAATATTATAACGTAATAAAAATGGCCTTAACTATTTAACATGGTTAATCCACAAACTCAAATGAATGCTGCATGTTAGCACTTTCAGTTTTCAATATGTTGACTGTCTACAGTATGCAGTTAGTACAGAGATGATCGAAATGATTGTGTTTTTACCAGAGCTTGCTGCATGAGGTATTTTATGTTTTCGTTATGCATTATGTATTAAATTAAGAATGATTGATTAAATGATTTATTGCATGGTAAATATTATTTCCAATGGTTAAAGATAATTTATTTTGTAGCTAATTTGCAACGTTTTTTGTTACCATAATAAATACTCTGACATGTGAATGTGCATGCAAGTTTAGACTAAATCCTTTACTTTATTTACTTACTTTTTTATTAACAGGACACTCAAATGAGCAAGGCTGCCTCAAGAAGAACCATCAAAGCTGCACAGAAGCAGGCTAGAAAGACCCATTCCAAAGCAATGAAGTCTAGGAGGAAGTAGTGTTTGTGTCATGTGAATGGATTGTGCTCAAGAATGAACACTTGTATATTCCTGTAAATATGTTTTAATGAGCAAAAAATAGAAAAACATTATTTATGACATACATAATTTTTGAATGTGACTGATTTTGAGTTGACTAAAACTGCAATTTTATATGGGATAGTTCAATATACATTGGAAATTTATGCTGTTTTGTCTATTTCTTTGTCATCTGAGTGCATTGAAAGTACTTAAAATCACGGAAAACCCATGAGCTACGGGGGGCTTTGCCCACCTGGCCCCCCCACCAGGGCGCTGCCCTGGACCTAGCTGGGTGCCTGCGGCCCCCAGACCCCCGGCTAAATTTTTAGATAATTTCACTTTGGTCAAATCACATGCCTGTAACAGGTGAAGTCAACCCAATTGTTCTTTTTGGTCTATGCTACTCTACTATAATGGCAGCATTCTGATAAAATATTGTTTGTGGAATATGAATAAAGCAGAAAAATCATAATTATATTGGGGCGACCATTTTACTGTCAATGAAAACAAGATTACTGCTCAGACCAGATTTGTAGTTGCCTGAATTCTGTGCAACTGATGACATTTCAAGCTGAAAGGTAGTGGTAAAACGACCACACCCCCAAGATGGATTTTGTTGCTTGACTCATTCCACAATATTAATCAGAATGCCGTGTTTAACAATACAACATATTGTAAATGAGTTTAAACCAAGTTGTGAGAGTACAAATGGAACACAAGATAGAAATATTTTTTTTTTATTGAAATGTGTCAACACAATCACTTTCAATATGTAATGCCAATTCCAAATCTTGGGAGATGCCAGTCCATTCTGGAAAGAAAGGAAACTAAATGTCAGTTGCTGCCCACAAATACATCAATGTTGTGACATGGCTTTGTTTAAATGTAGCTTTAAGATCAGAGTAAACCAATCAGTCATGAATATTCAGACTGGGGCGGTTAACATCAGCTCATCACTTCTGTTCGCAAACTAAAATATGTAAAACGTACCAACAAGTCTGGTGAGGCACGCGTAAACATCCTGGCAGGTGAAATGATGAAACAATCCAGCCTGTTAAAACAATGAAATAAAAAGTCAATGGATGTAACTTGTGCGTCACTTGCATAAATTAGGCTGTGTTAATTGGTGCAGTTCAGATGTGGTACCACTCAGTCACGAATCTTCAGACTGGGGCGGTAATGAATTCATCACTTGCACAGAAAAATCTGGAGGAAGACAACGCCAGCTACACTCACCTTGACAAAATGGCTGCCTTCCACCTGGAAGAATAAAGATAAGTCATTAGCTAGCTTCCTTAACTCTTCATGCAGCAAACACGTTATCGCAGTTTCCTTTCAGACTGTTGGAAACTCCAACAAGCTGTCCCCTTGTTGCCATGGCAACACCAGTGGGTTCACCTTTGCAGGTTCTGGCATTGACGCATGGCGTAAGACGCGTGCGGATGTCATCACCGTGGAAACTCACTTAACTAATGTTCTTTTTAGCTCTTACCTGGTCAATGTGGCCCAAATGTGGTCACATCTGATGAAGACAAAAGGGGAAAAAAAGTGAGGTTTGGAAAAAGTTGCATTTGTAACTTTATTCAAGGGCGACAGGTGTCAGATTTGTGTTTCTCATCAGTTTTCAGACGAACGAGATTCCAATATTGTCTCATCATTTTCAGCCGCCAAGCGCCAGCGGGCCTCTGACAGACTCACCTTCAGCCTGTTAAGACAGACAAGACTTTTAGTTTACATTGTCTTTATGCACAAATAAATATTTTATCAAAAATGAGGGTGCTCAGGGTGTTCTATGTTGTTTCACAGCAAGTCAAAGTGAGCTAGTTAATCATCATTGCACCCATGAAAACAAATATCCATTGGGGTGCTTACGTTAGTCGACGTGCCATCTGTGTCGAACCTTCGTCATCTTGCAGCTGGTGCTAAAAAATAATAATAAGAGAAATCTCTCATTTCAAGTGCAAACAAGTCACATTTTGCTCTGGCATTCCAAGTAAATCAGAATCCAGTTTGACATCAATAACATCAGCCATATGCTTGTCGTTAGAAATCATCATTTTCAACTAAGAAAAAATAAAATACAATTAAGCCACACCTGATTGTAATGTGCAGGCCAACATCTGAGCCAGCAGTTCTAAGTGGTTGTTTTCCCCATCTACAAAAAAGGAAAGAATTTAAAACTCCAACATGCAACATTAAAGGAGCCTACAGGTGCTGCTCAGAATCAAACAAATGGATATCTCGTCAAAGACAAACTCAGTTCGAGAGAGTTCTAGAATTCATCACAGCAGCCATGATCATTTTATTCCTTTGCAAGAGATTTTTTAAATACCTGAAGATCAGAAGACCATCCTGGTGGTGGGGAAAATGAAATAATTCACATTAATGCCATCTTACATGTGGTATATTCTCATCAATGCTGTTTCATGCAACTCAGATTTAGTCAAATTGTCATCCAGTTTGAATCAGTGAGAGAGTTCGATTCACATCCCTGCAGCATGACTGGCTCAAAGAAAATCTGAAATAAAACTTAAAAAGGGGCGCGTACCAGCAGCTTCCTGAACGTGCCTCATCTGGAAGAAGAAAAAGGCACATTATTCTTTGCTTTACTGATAAAAGTTCCATTTAATTATTTGAATACGTAATATAATGTTGACATGTTACGGAAAACAGGTTAAAAAAAAGAGGATTACTTTTATTTAATGGCGTAGGGTCTCGAACACGCTGCATCTGCAAGAGACAAAAGCACGTGGTGTTAGCTTTAGCATTAGCCACGTGACTACACATGCTGGCCAGACGGTGCAAAAGCACATTTTTGTATTCTTTCCAAAAAAACTGTCTCACTTCAGAATTAAAAAAAAGTACAGTCACAGTCATTCAGAACAGGTCTGTGAAAGGTATCATCATTGAGAGACGATGGAAAGAAAGCCAAAGCTGAGCCAAAAAGCGAAACACCGAGGAAGGCCTTTACATTTCAAATTACTGACATCCCCACATTTAAATAATAATAATAACGAACATTTACAGGTCGAAACAATGACAAGAACCCAGGGCAAGAAATGTGCGCGCTGCTAATGAATGGCGGCCCACGCTACACCCAGCTAAGCCAAGTCGAGCCAACACGATGCCCACTTTTAGCAAATAAGATAACCACCAATGTTTGAGAAAGTAGTTATAGAAACAAAACAATTCCGAACGAACTCTAGGACAACTCGAGTTAAACATTAAACGTAAGAGGAAAGTTTGGGATATTACCTCTGGCTGGCGAAGACAAGAAAGTGGCCGAAGAAATGGCGTCTTCCATTTTATATACCCCCATTTGACTCCGCCTACTCCTAAACTTTTGTCGCAAAATGGTTTACCGTGGAGCTTTTATGCGACAGTAGTCACATGTGTGTATTTTATGCATTTCTAGGTATATATCTGTCATACAAATGCGTTTATTACATCGTGTGAATCCACAGGATAGGATTTTTTATTTTATTTTTTTTACCTTGGAGACACGGGGTTCTTTTTTTTTTGTAGCGTATGGACGTAAGTCTCACTACTGTCACCTATCGGACGGGAGTGTAAATCACACATCTCCACATATGGACACATTTAAATTACTACTGTATAACCACATTTATTATTACACTTTCATTTTTTTTTTAAAGACTCCAAAGACGAAAGACCTTTAAAGATTTAAAGTTAGTCGTCAACTTTTATGTAGGATTTTCTTGTTTTCCAATAGTAATACCTTGGCAATATCAATAATGAACAGCCTTTTCATCTTATCTGCCTCTCTTCACCATGAAATCAGATTGCGTTGTGTTTTTGTATTCCTCATCTCCATGCGGTTTTGGTAGATAGCTAGTTGTGCTGGACTAGAATTGTTATTTACAGATGGATGCAGATACAATGAAAACAGCAGAGGCCCCAGAATTGAATTCTGTGGAACACCGTAAATTCCGTTATACATGTGAATTCATATTGCACATATTCGTCTGACCACTTTTTGTGTGGACCAACTTCACATTGAATGAATATATCACATAATGAAAGAAGAAAAAAAGATGACATGCATTTAAATCCGCACCTGCTTTGCCCCTCAAGGTTAAAGACCCTTCACCAAGAGAAATATTGTATGAATAACAAGACAGTCTGTTTGATATTTATTACACACAATATGTTACAAAACATTAAAAATGGGCCCACTAATCAGTCATTGCTTATTTGGCATTTACACATCAACACGTTGTGTTTTCATTGCGCTACACCTGCAAACAGCTCCAAATAGTGAACCTGGCATAATACATGAATAACTAGAATAAATAATTAGGGTCGTGATGTCATGGTAAACATAATCCAATCAGAAAGGAATACTGCATGATGATTAAGGTTCATTTTGATGTTCATGATTGCTGAGCTTCTACTGAAACTCAGCCAGCACAACATTACGCTGATGTTTCTTCCTGGACGAATAGTCGGCCGTGAGGGTGACGCTGTAGATGTTGGCCAAAAACATTTCCCACCCTCGACGAAAAGCTCGGTCCACAGCCTGCGGAAAAAGAAAATCATAGAGTAACTCTTTTGCCATTTGTCGTGGATAACGTTCAGGTGATGGTTTGTCATGCATCGCCCGTCATTTGAACATGACGCGAAGATAAGAGTTGGCCGTACGTGGCCGATGGACCTCGAACCCGCTCCACATGGCAGCGCATGGATTCATAGTCCAGCCTTGTGAACTTTCCTCCTCTAAGTGAATTACGTAACCTTTCAGGGCTTAACTGTTTCACCAAGGGGCACTTATGCGGAGATGGAATTTATTACCTCCACCAAGGAGTGTGTTTGTTTGTGGGGAACCACAAGTATAGGCACACGTATACATACTGTACATGTGTATGTTCATTTGATGACTATAAACATAATCATAATATAAAACGAACTTTTTTACCATATTGTCATTTACTGAGATTCAAACTTCTGCGATGACATTTCTAAATAGTACCTGATTGATGCAATTTCTTATACATTTGTCTCACCTTGCGACACGTTTTCACCGTATTCCTCTTCACCACCTTCATGACCTCCTCTTGCTCCCTCTTCTTGTCTCGGATCAGCACTTGGTCGTCAGCGTCTTCCCGGCAAGCAAAGTGCGTGAGCGGGTTCCCCCGGTTGGGGGCCTGCCGCGCCTCCGGGACGCCGGGACTTGCGGAGTCCAGAGGTGACGCCTCATGAGAAGCGCCCTGCTTTTGCGTCCTCCTGGAACTCGTCCTCCTCCACCGGCCGCCGGGCGTCCCGCGCAGGAGCATCTGGCCGTCGTCCTCCGACGGACCTCGGACGTCCATGGCACTCCCTTCGTCAAAGGCGTCCTCCAGAGGTGCTCTTTCCGGCTCATCCAGGCGGTCGTAGAAGCCGCCGGATTTGTCCAGGAACTTGGGGGCTCGGACGGAGCCCCGCACGGAACTTTTCCCGGAGCCCTTGCCGATAGTCATCCTCCTAGCTCAAGCTCCGTGCGCTTGTGTTGTGCTCTGAGGGAGGAAGGTGCGGGAAGTGGAGGGAGAGATTAGTTACACAATCGCCAAAACTATATCTCCACTCATTTCACATTTAAGGGATCGTTTCAAGATAGGATAAAGATAAGCTGAATCAAACTGTAGGAGGACTACAAGTAGAAAAAAAAAAAAAGGTTTCAGCACATAAGATGACAATGAGAGGAAGTGGACATCATGTGCTAGATACAAATAATCACATTTTTAATCAGAGTGTGTGGGTTTGTGAATGAATAACTCGGGAGCTTGAACGCCTCAGACACACACACACAATGACAAATGTCAACAGAATGTTTAAAAAAAAAAAAAAAAAAAAAAATGTTAAAGGTAGGGACGTGTGTGTGCACGTGTGCCAGCCATGCGTACACGGGAAAAAAACAAAATAAAATGGAGGGACGACTGACTTGATGCATACTTTTTTCTTTTTTTTTTTAAAGCCTTACTGCACTGATGCGGAAAGCCGGTTTCCATGGCGACTTTGCACAAAACTAAAATATGTCATTAGTAAACATAAAAGTAAAAGCACATTTCCCATATTTATATTTACTGTAATAAGTTTTAAGAGCTCAAAAAGTCAACAGGGTTTCTGCAGGTATGAGCAAATCTAATTTAATGCATAAAAAAAAAGCAACTTAAAACTAATTTAATGTCCACATACTGCATATACATGCACAAATATGGTTACCAAAATACCAATCTGGTTGTACATTTTAGGTCATCGATACAGTAAATTTATAGCATGTAATTCAGTTATTTAAAGTTAAAATACTAAACAGTTAAAAGGTGTGACAAACATTGAGTCAGACGTGCATAATTTTTTCTGCCACTAGGTGGCATTAGTGTTTCATGTTGGACGTTGGTGATAGGAACAGTACCATTATCTTTTCAAATACAGAGCAATTTGTACTTGTGAACACTTTGTTCATTGTAATTTACAACTAGTCACCAGTCCCCACAAATATATTGTTATCACATTTATTATTTCTAAATTGCATTACAGTGACTCCTATGTACAATGTTGTGACATAAAGCATGACTTGTTTTAAAATTTTCAAGGCCTCTAGAAATGTTATTCAATACTTTTTAATGTCATTTAAGGTCTTAATTTCAGCATAATCCATTCAATGACTTAATTGCTTTTTAATGACCCACAGAAACCCTGTTAAAATAATTCAAAAATATGAAGCATATTGCCGTACCTGATATTACTGCCGTGGTAGCGTGGTCATCCATTTGTGTCTACCAGCTCAAACAGAAACAAATAAACCGCAATTGCCCAAGTCCACATCACAGGAATAGTTCATAAATAAAGGAATGACAAAAACAACATTTGACCTAGTTTATTTGATCACAGTGTACAATGTAAGGAGCAAATACATCAATAAATAACATACTGTATACACAAATAACTATCACTCGTATCCATCAGTTGTATTTTATATACTGTACATGAGCCAATGCCCAGGAGAGTCCTAAAGTTTATTACTGTATCTGTTGTCTGATTGGATTCTACTATTTGAGAAATAAGGTTCTACTTAAAAGGCAGTTGTGTGGTTATCATGCAAAATAAGAAAGACATGCACGACTCTTAACTGGAGGTCCACTGGGAGTATGAATGGGGAATTACAGTCAGTTGATTCCCCATTTTGTGTGTGTGTGTGTGTGTGTGTGTGTGTGTGTGAGCGCACACGCATGCTTATCAGACCTCAACAGCCGCATCTGAGCCCAATCCCTGAGCCTGCAGAGCATCTTCACGTTTCATCTTGGGCTTCTCCGTGCGCGTGTGCCACACCAGCACCTGTGAAAGCATGAATATATATATATATATATATATATATATATATATATATATATATATATATATATACACACATACATAGAAGGTCCTGCCAAAAACGCTTACTTTGGAACAGTTGTCCGCTTTGGGCTCCAGTTGGTCCATGGTGACGAGGCCCTGCAGGAGGCTGCTCTCCAGGAAGCCCATTGGTGCGTTGGCATCAAAACGAGCGTCTGGGTTGGCCAGAAGCAGCTTGAGGGACACGGCGAAACCGGCCATGTCCATCGGGAAGGGACGACCGGGACGCCAGCCAACGTGAAAGCGGACCACCTGCAAAGGAACATCCGCCAGATGTTTAATCGATAACTAATAAATTACCAAATTAACTCACTCACCGCCATTGACGGCTATAGACGTCAAAAATTCATTTGAACTATTTCTATTAAGTTTAACATTTTTTCCCCACTTTTGTTAACAAGAGTATGAAAATCTAATTTTTTTTAAATTTTAGAGCAGATATAAAATTTGTGATTAATCGTGAGGTAACTATTGAAGTCATGGGATTAATTATGATTAAAAAATGTAATCGCCTGACGCCCCAAATTTTTTATATTTTCTTTTTTCTTTTAAAAAGAAAAGATGATTAAAAATTAAAAAATACTTTAAAAAAAATGAAGATGATTAAAAAAAAATTGTAATTAATCGCATGATTTCACTAGTTAACTCACGATTAATCACAAATGTTATATCTGTTCTAAATGTACAATATTTTTGTGTGTGTAGGTTTTCATACTCTTGTTAACAAAAGTGGATTTTTTTTTAATATTAATAGTTCAAATTAATTTTTGACATCAATGGCAATGAATGAGTTAATCAACTTTTGGAAAATAATGATCAACATATTTGCCCATTTTCCTCCCGTTCCAGACCAAATCTTTAACTGAATCACTTTACTACTATAAGCCATATTTTTGTTGCGTTAGAAACAAACCTTTCCTGCTTCCACGACAGGCTTCTCGTACTTCATCCCTCCGACCAACCCCACCGGCCACACCGACACTTGCTGCGTGCTCCTCATCTGAGATGGCAAAAATATCAAAACCATCAAAAACAAGCAGCCCAATAGTGCTGTACAAGAACACATCCGTGTCACCGTTCATACCTCTTCAAATATCTGCAGGCTGTACGTGTTATCGTCATCGGCAAAGTAGACCACCCCTTGCTGGCCGCGTCCGTCCGTGTGAGCCCTCCTGTCCTCCCGGAGCCAGCGCAGGGCCTCATTCCTCTGCTCCACACCGCGAGGCTTGAGCCAGCTCGGATCCCCCTGGGCAGCAAAGGAAAGGACGCGGGTGGTTGGTTGAGCACCTGGTGAAGGCACATCTGTGCAATCCGACAAGTTTCCACCTCCTGAAGTTTGCGCTCCTTGGCGGTGGCCGCATGGAGATGCGTGTAGGACAATCCGGACGTGGCCAAGAGTTGTCCCACAAGCGGCGTCTTGTGTTGGGAGTCCTCCACGACGATCCAGTGGAGCTGGGGCACGTGGAGGAAGGTCTGGGATAAGCGGGTCAGCTCAGCCTTTTGCACCAGCCTGGAACAAACAACAGGAACGCCGTTTGTTGGTTGACTCGAAACCAAGTGAAGGGGTGAGGATACCTGGCGTATGTCGGCGTGATGACAAAGATGGTGGGCAGGGAGGACTCTTTCTGGGGCTCCCTGCTGGCCTCCAACTTCCTCAATTGCTCCTGAAGACGGTGCAGCTCCCCCCGCAGTCGAGATATGGTTCGCTCCTTAGGCATGTCGCGCTCTGTGCAGTCACACCGTTGACCTGGAGAGAAAACAAGACATGACTAGACGAGTCGCTTATTCAACAAGATAGACCAGTCGGAGACCGAAGTCTGCTCACCGAGCTGCATCAGTGCATAGATGAGGCCCAGCAGAGAGACCAGAAAGTAGAGCACAAACACCGTTTTCAGCTTCAGTCTCATCCTCGTGGCCATCGTGCACTGAACGTCACAATGTGGAGAGGACACTTTACATTAGGTACACAATATAAGTGATACATTGACTTAACACTCCTGTACTTTCAGCTGCTCACCAACACTCAGCAGGGTAAAACGAGTGATGTTACGCGCGTCCAGACGATCACGAAAAAGCATCCTTTATTTAAAACACAGTTTTCAAACATTGGACATTGGTTTTGGGGGCTGGGATGGATTCATGTCATAAGTCATATACAATATATATATATATATGTTTTTTTTTTTTATTGTTTTTCTTGTATCTGCATCACTGCAAATTAAAACAACTAGCAATACAAACGTGTTACAACAAATATAAAAATGTTCAATGTTCTGATAGACTAAATCATCGTTAAAAAAATAAGATGCGTGTGTAATAGGAACCCTGTGAATAAATGTGACGTTACAGATAGCGAATTTCATCCTCGCTAACGCTAGCTAGCTTAACAGGACGTTTGCACGCGAAATAAAAGCACATTAGCACATGTACGCACCTACAGATGATCCTGGCTGATGCTTTTTGCAAGGTAATGAAGAATTCACGTCATTTTTGTCGCAAAAACCTTCGTGAGAAGATCCATTCATTCGGATTGCAACCACTTCCGGGTTGCGTGCCACACGATAAAACGTCCCAGCGAAACAGTACGCATACGCGTTGACGTCCAAACATCTTAGCAAATACAGGTATACATGTAAAGTTGGAACATATTTGGTTATAGTGACTACTAATACGTAAATAATACAAGTGCGTCTTACGAAAAGAGAATCAGCTTTATTGGATGTGTAACATACAAACAAACACTGACAAGGCAGAATGACTTTGTGTTCCCTTTCATTATTGTGGTGAACGACTGCACAGTAATCAACAGTCTCAAAACAGGTTTAAGTCAGTTCATGTGAAAGTTTTACGTTTCAAAAAGTGTTTCGCTTCAAGATGGAATCCATATATGTTATATACATAAGGATGGAGAGACCATGAAATTTTTTGGTTGTAACAGTGGCTATGTAATTTTGTCCAAAACAAAATAGGAGTCATATATATATATATATTTTTTTAAAAGACAACTCACCTGCCAAGAGGACAAATCAGCGGTCAAAGCATCACATTTGAAAGAAAACAACGTATATTTTCAAGGCATGAGAGGAAGATGTCCAGGGCTCTTTATTTGATTGCAACTACAATTATTCACAAGAACTTAAAAATGGATTGTTGTTAACACGGAGTAACACAAGCACTCCAAATGCATGTACCCTGTAGGCTTTGTAGACATTACCAACTTCTTCCAGCTCATTCAAAATTAAAGCCTGGGATTTAAAGGGGGTGAAAAGGCATGTTGGCAATGAGTCCACTCATGACGCAAGTTCCCAGTGGTGACCATGTAAGAAATTGCTCCGTCAGCCTAATGATGGTTTACTATAGAGCAGCTGCAACGTTCCAAAAGCAGCGTTACTGTGGCACACTTGTCATACTTAAGACTTAAACTCAATGATAGAAGGCTCGCTCCATCTGTTAAACCGACAAAGGAGCACATGCTAAACAAAACAAAAGGCGGGATTATGCATTTACAGTGTCGCTGCAATGAGTCCGAAATGACTTGAAGAGATCACGTTTCGCGAGGGCTCACCTGGAAAGAGGAGGCGGGTGCTGCTTCTAACCTTCAATACTGTGACAATGAGAGGAGGAACGCTCAGCGCGGAGCCACTTGTCATCATGGATAGGAAGGAGATGATGAGAAAAGATGAAACAAACTGAAGCTCAAACTGCATGCCGCTTTTACAGCAGAAAAACACAAACGTCACTCCGTAACATCGAGATGTGGAACCTAAAACTCCGCCATCCGTGGCCCGTAACAAAGAAAGGAGGCAGCTCAAGCTTTCGCGTACACTTTGCCCCCTTGCTGCCCTTCGAGACCAAACGATCAATGGCAGCATCCGCCGCAGTGGCCGCCGCCGTGGCTGTGGCCCACCGAGGCCTCGCCGTGTTTGGTCCGCCGGCTCAGGATTTCGTACGAGCAATCGTCGCCGCAGCAACCAGACATGCTCGGCGAGGTCTCGTCCATATCGAACCTGCGGGGGGAGGGGGTGGGGAAGCGGAGGGGATTCAAAACGAGCGCAACGATGCCCTCGATCTCCGGCGTGGTACTCACTGGAGAGCGTCTCTGAAGAACTGATATGCACCGTGGTTATGTTTAAAAACTGTCAGCATCACTTTCTTCATCTGCGCACTGCAGAGAGCAAACGCGGCACAACATCAGGCGCAATTAACAAACTTTCTCTGGCTAATTCTAATCCCCCATTAAAATGAATATGAAATAACGCCATCCAAACTGCATTAGAAGACCAGTCAAATACAAGCAGAATTAATGCACAAATATCCTCCCCACTGTTCACCTGTTAGCGATGAGCTGTAAAATCTGGATGAGGAATTTGCCGAGCCCTTTCCGCCGCACTCTGCTCTCCAGCTGCACCTCGTAGCTGTGGCATGTTCACAAGTTTATATCCGGCGCAGCTCCTCGGACATCAGGACAACAAATGGCGTCCTACCAATAAAGCACCTCCTCCCCGCACTCCACGTCGAATCGGAAGTGAGAGAAAGCCACGGGGGCGGAGTCTCCGTCGCGAGCCAACAGGTACCACGCCCTCTCGTCGTTCATCTCCTCCCTCTTCTCGCGTTCTTTCCAGCCCCACTCGCTTTGCTCGTAGCTGGCGGCACGGGAGCAAATATTTACATGGCTGCTTTATAAACAAAAAATAACCAAATGAGATGCTTACAGTGTCTGCATGTTGGCTCGGGTGAGTTCGAAGGCCCACTCCACCGACAGCGGGTTGAGAGCCGCCACTCGCTTGCACTCGATCTGCAGGTTCAGTCTGGACAGGAGGATGCAAATGTTCAGCGCCGCGTAGAAAAGTGGTGACGGGAGTGGTAAACACACACGCAAAAAAATACAGACCCGTTCCTGTCGTACTTTTTGAAGGCTGGGAAGGAATCCAGCGGGTCATCAAGCTGGGAAAAGATGGCAAAAATGTTATGCACAAAAAAGTTCCGTTGGACTGTAATGATGACAGGTGTGTGATCAGTAACATCCGCTGATAGGCACGACTGGATGAAAGCGACGCGCGCGTAAAGCGGCCACCAACCACTCCCACGGGCGCAATTAATTACTGCATCATCAGAGCGATGCTGACAAAGCCCTCCAACACTTGGCCCCGCTCCTCAATCAAGTCACCTTATTGGCAGCGTCCACCTTGGCGCAGACGGCGTCCATGGCCGCCCTCTCCTCCAGACGCCGCGCTTTCTTCTCCTTTGCTCGGCTGGATTTCCTCTAGGGAGGGAGCATCAAAACAGCATGATTATCTTTATTCTCACAATTTGTGGACCAGGAGAGAGAGAGAGAGAGAGAGAGAGAGGCGAACACAACTGAGTTTAATGGCGAGCAATGTGGGTCATTTTTGTTTGGAGACGGATACTTTATTCCCTAGGGAAATTCGGTTCCAGTAAGTGGGGGACAGTCTGAAATGCTTAACGTCAGGAAAGTGCCATCGACATTCTACGTCAACCTACGGAATTATTCATATGATAATCCCATTATTTTGAAGTTTATTAAAATCAGGTGTTTCCCTAAGAGTGGTGGAATGGAAAGGAAGATGCTGCAGCAGTTGAAGAGAGGTTCACACAAATTTTGGTGACGATTCATCAAGTTCTTTAAAACAAAACCGACTTTTTCATTGGCACTATCGTTGAAATGGGCATGTGTAGAGATGTGCACATTCATTTACGTTACGATCATTTCGTATAGTCAAGACAGTTTTTTGTTCTTTTTTTTTTGTACATGAAGCGTTTTAAACTGTCCCATAAGTAGTGCATGTTTATGTATGCAAACAAACAAGCAATAGTCCTCCAGATGATCCGGGAGGCAAAGGAGGTGGGAATGCACCGAGGAGACCACTTTGGCTCAGAACGTAATAAGCTCAGAATCCGTGGGAACACGTGGATTGGTTTAACGCAAAGAGTGCAAGTGGAGGATGTTTTCGCCACCGCCAAGCACAACAGTGGTTGCAGGCGGGCGGGAAGTGCTTACATGTTTTAGTAGTTGGCATTTGGAAGCGGCGGTGGGGTGGCGACGCGATTTTGCTAACCTCAAAGCCTTGAGGCGCGCGCTGGTGTAAACGGCAAACATGCCAGCGCTAATGTTAGCCCACATGCTAAGCAGGCTACCACCATGAACCCTTCTTCCTCTCTCTCTCTCCCCCTCTCATCAAGTTCATCTTTCTCTCTCTTCCCATTCTCACGCCATCACGAGCACACGCAACCCTTTGAATCTGATTGTGCCAGCTCGTTCCACTCACCCCCATCTCGCCGCGTCCGCGTCGTGTGCTCCGTCACCGCCCCCGGGGAACACTCGTTTTTTTTTTTGTCCGTGCGCCTGACTGTCGCTGCCGGGGTGCAAGCGAGCGAGGTAGCCGCCGAGGAATACAATGAGTTCCGTGCTAACGAGGCTAACTGACTACAGTGCCGGCCGGCCCGCGGTCACTGTCTTTACAGGGTGTAGCTATTCGCAAATAAGAATCAGCGCTCAGTTAAAATGATCAGAATGTAATTTCTCCCTTTGTCGGATGGGCGCCAAGAAAGCGGGATTGAATTTATTCCAGGTCCATCTTGCTTTCGCTTTTTTTTTTTTTTTTACGTCGCTCTCCCCGCCGTCCAAACGCGAGGCGTTCACGTGCTTCTTCAAAACTCCGACTTCAGACACCCGCCAAAGGGACATTCACGCAACAACTTCAGGATAAATATGTGCTCATTTTCGAATGCTGGATCACTTTTGACACCACAATGACTCAATTTCACTCCGGTTTCTTTTCACACGGTGTTTAAATCATAAATGGTAACGTACCAGAAGAGTAAATATAAAATAGTAATTTACGGGAACGTGAACGTCCCACGCACTAGCGCGAATTTGTGTTCCTTGTTTGGGTTTGGGAAGTGATAACTTGGCATTTGTCATTAACATTTATTTTTGATTTTTGTTTAATGCCAAAATGTTTGTTGAATTGTGTAATTTCATTAATTAAAAAAACTTGGCATTTATCATGCAATTTACAAAAAGCTATGATATGACATATGACATTTACTTCTGCTCTGTGACCCCTTATTAAATCAACAAAGCTAAATAATGTAAATAAGGGTCTTTGTATTCTTTTATGCTGATCAAACCATTTACAATGCAGGGATGGGCAATTGAAATGCTGTAGAGCGCCACAATTTTTCATCAGTGTCGTTTTGTGAAGATTTATTTTTTTTGGGAGGGGGGGTATTGAAAAATAAGTTGTTTTTTTTTTGTCAAGGGGCAACTCAGAATGTGGTTAGGGGCCAAAGTTGGCCATCCCTGCCATACATGTACAGTATCCTCTTCACAAACGGGATGCTCATATGGAACAAACATATTTTCTTCTTTTAATATCACAATATAAACATGAAGAAAACAATGCTTCAATTTAAAAAATATGTAAAACACAAACAAAAACCACAAACAAACAAAAAACAACACAGAGCAATTTCTTTTTACTGCAGTGTAGTTAAGAACCAAAATAGCCCAACAATTGAAGAAGATGGGGCTTAACGATCTGGCTCCAAACGGAGGAAACAAGCTTCCAAACCTTCGCGCCTGAATACCTGCACACCAAAGGAGAACATTGCATCAAAATGACTATATATTAATCATGTCTGTGTGTGCATGTGTACCTTAGGAGAAGTTCTGGGTTTTTGGGACACGTTCAAACTTTCAAGGTATCCCACTGTTGAGCCGAATGTTCTCGTTGTCGGTTGCTAATCTTCTCACATCCAAATTTGAAAAAAAAACAAACTTAAGTGAGCTTGACTAGTTGCCCTGGACAAGAAGAATATTTTAGTTTTCTACTGAAATATACTTTACGTGTGTGTGTGGTTCACTGGCAGGCTAGCCAGTTGCGTTTTTAATCAATCAATCAATCAATCAATCAATCAATCAATCAATCAATCAAACCAGGAAGTGACAGCTGCCCTGCTCCTCCATGATCGGCTCCAAACTCGGTATCTTGTCCAACGTCTCCTCTACGTCCTGCAGGTCAAACGTGCCATCTCCCAGGTACAAACTGACTGGACTGTCCCTGACACATAGCTGAGGGAGACACAAGCCACGTGACAATTAGCCAGCAGACGCAACAAAGAAACCTCAGCACAAATATCGACGACTGACCCGGCCTGAGGGCCAGCAGGCCACGGCGTGGCCCTGTCTTATCATGACGTCGCGGATGTTTGTGTACGCGTCGTAAAGGTAGAGCTGCAGCACGTCTCCCGCGTAACACTTGAGGGCGCCCTTTAGGGCGCGGTCCGAGCACAGGCTCTGGAAGCAAGCGGTGGCCTCTCGGGTCCACGTGCCCTGGAACAGAAAGCGTGAATCTCAGAGCAACACGGCACTTTACGTTGATTTTTAATTGATCATTTAAGTGGACGTTTATTGGCAACACGTTTGTCTATGCGGAACGTGACGTGGCCTGCGAAAAGTGGATATGAGGATAAAGAAAATGGACGCCGTCATGCTTACAGTTACTGGTCTAATTCCAACCAACGAGGAGGGGACAGCTTGCGCAGGGAGATTGTAGAAACACATCCTGTGGAAAGAACAGATTGTTAGTTCGCTGCAAGACTTCAGAGGCTCATTTGCCATTCTTATTTCCTGACATCTAATTGGATAGATAAGAAACATAAATGCTTTTCCTCAAGTATCAGCGTAAGCATACTTGAGGAACTTCAGCTTGGCAGAGGGCACCATGCTGGTGTTGCCGTAATCCACAAAGTACACCTCCACCTGAGAGGCGCTGGCAACCCGCTCAATCACCACTCGGTAGAACCAGAAGCCCGCCGCAGACAAGCAACAAGCTTGGCCCCGTCGGACGAATCGCTGTGGGAGTCGGTAGAGCACTGACGCATGGGGACAGGTGTAACATCGTCTGGAGGAAACGGGATGACCACAAGAGAATGCAATTTCTGGAGGTAAATATGTAAAATGACTCTTCATTTGGAGGACGGAGGAATAGAGATCCGGACGCTGACGTCACGCGTCCCAAAAGTCACACAAACCTCGTTGAACGGCTGCTCACCTCATCGCAAACATCATGTCCAGCAACGCGCGCGACTCGTCGCTCTTAAGGAAGCTGATGTAGAAATGTCCCGGAGACTCGACATGCTCCACCTGGACGGGCATGACTTTGCGAAGGTCGTGCCGCGTGGGCCGCTTGAGACGCTGATTGGTTAGGACGTCATCCAGGGCAACGTCGCGGTCACGACAAACCTCGGTGTCTGGCTTTTTTTTAGGGTTCTGACATGGAAACGGGATATATGTTAAGTTATCATTCACTTCTAGCCAGCCTCGACGAACAAAATAGGTTATTTACCCCACCTCCTTTCTGGTGTGGGAATCCTCACTGGTGTCTAAGGTCTCATGTTGATGGACCTCCATTGAACTATGATCATCTTCTTTGATTATACCCATTCGGCTTGGATCGACTAGAGAGAGACAGGTCAGGGTTCTTTCCGGCATTGCATATAGTAGCACAAATTGAGCCAGACGTCACTATCGGTGCTTTTCCTCAAACCAAGTTGAAAAAAAATTATCTGAGTGCTAATAGATCCCAGTGCAAATTGATATGGTAGACATTTATGACAGTTACAAGCACATACTGTACATACTGTACCTCTCCCAGTGCCGCCAGAGGCCATGAGAACCGTACAGTGTCCTTTGGCGTCCTCTGCTGGTTGTATGGGTAAGTGATTATTCTCGATCAGCGGCACATCCTTGCCTGAAGACCTCTGACAAGCAACATAATTCATAATTGTCAAAGGAGATCACCCCCCCCCCCAAAAAAAGAAAAGCAAATAAAAAGAATCCCTCTGCGTTGCTTGCTTTTTAACTCATTCACTCCCAGCCATTTTCACTGAAGCAACTCCCTTCGCTCCCGGACGGTTTACTGGATTTTGACTGATTTTGCAAGGCCCACAGAATATTGTGTTTTATTGCTATAAAAACTACCAAAATAAAGATTAGAGTCTCTTCTTTCATCAGGAAAAAAATTGTATATTTCTATCTGTTTCCGTTTTGCATCAATTAGCATTAGAATATAGCTAAGTTTCATCATTATTCACAAATCTGTTTAAAACAGTGGGGGGGGGGGGGTAGAGCTTTTTGCAACATGGCCCTGGTTGATCTCTTATACTTTGCTGCCATTTGCTGGCCGTTTTTGTAATTGCTACCATTGCTTCTCCCGTTCTCTGCAGTTCAGAGGCCGCATCAAAGCCTTCTGTATGCTCTAGCATAAAAAAACATTTAAAAACATGTAAATACGTCTTTGGGACACTCAAAACTAAAACGTATTTCTACGTTTTTGGGAGCAATTGAGTTAAGCACAGACCTCCAGCAGCAGTTTTTGATCCAAGCCTGGATCCACTTCTCGTTCCTTCTCTGCCCCCGCCGTGGGCGCTGGCTCATGGTGAAAATGGATTGAGGTGGCTTCAAATACAGTGAGAGGAGTCAAATTGAGAAATCATAAATATATAACTACATTCCTAAGAAGAAAACACACCTGATGTTTTTCCTCGCTTCACAATTCTGCTACGCTGCATTCTCGGCGCCATTTTATTCACCCTAATGGGCGTGTAGAACAACTTGGTTGGATACGAAGACGCCATGCTGTCATTGGCTCTCAGGTTGAGAATTAAGCCCATGTTGGTGGGCTGGACGTAGACCAGATCTGCCACAGCCTCTAGCATATCTCTGATTGCGTTGAAACCGAAGTTGTGGGGGTTCAGCGGGCGGCGAAAGCATCGCAGGTAGCAGGAATGCAAGTCAGTTAACTTGAAAGGTCCCTGGAACAGTCACCATTTTAAATGGCACAGAACTGAAGTTATACAATAAGACGATCATATGCAGTAGACCAGTGGTTCTTAGCCTGGGTTCGATCGAACCCCAGAGGTTCAGTGAGTCTGTCTGGCTGTAGGTGCTCACGCTACATTGCTTGGCCTATGCGCGCTGCAGGAATTTGGTGCGCTCAGTAGTCGACTTTTGACTGTTGTGATGGCACGTCGTGTGATTTCTTTATAATTATAAACCCTTCATACTAACTTTGTCGGCAAAAAAAAGAAGGTGGTCAGACGAATTTGTGCAATATGAACTCGCATGTATAAGGGAACGCATGGTGTTCCACAGGGTTCAATTCTGGGGCCTCTTCTGTTTCATTGTATCATCTTAAGAAAACAGGTGGTTGTTTTAAAGTGCTCTATAAATATAAAATTGAGTTGAGTGATGGGGAGTCAGCGTCCCAATTGCGTGATTTGCACTGCTAAGTTGAGCAATTCTAGTCCAGCACAACTTTAACACCTCCTACAAGGTTAAGAACCACTGCAGTAGATTATATAGATTTAATTAACAGTGACTAAAATACATATTTATCAAATAAAAACCACCACCATCAGGCTATATATTACCTGACAAAGGAGGAATTGCAGCTGTGCCCTAAAAGTCTCAAGGGAAAGAAAAACTTCTCGACGGTGCAGGATGGGCGCTGGTTGATACTTGTGGGAATAGCCTTTACTCTTTCTCTTTGGCCTTTGCTGCCTTGCCACCAGCTGCTCAATATGTTTGGTGGAATTGTCACTCACAGCTGCGAAAGGCACAGGCATACACTCGTCTAGGACTAAAGACTCCATAAGTATCCCGCGATCGACGGTCAACTACCTTTAAGGACTGCATAGCCATTGATGCCGCGGGTCACTGAAAACACGTCTGGCATCGCCGGGGCCATGGCCAGAACATTCCTGAAGCCGAAGAGTTGCAGCGGCATGGGATGTCCAAGCATGTCGCTGTAGTCCCGCATCAGCTGTTTGGGGGTCAAGCCATCTTTAGATGAAATGAGCAAAGAGCGCACGTCCTTCTTGAGCCGAGTGAAGATCTGTTCCTTGCTCATCTTGTGTGCTGACATCTGTGGGAGAGCAAAAAAAAAGAAAAAAGAAAAAAATGACTACTTGGTACTACTGTAGTTGAAGTGACAACAAATGCAGCCGCCATATCTTGACAGATAGTTTCTGAAATGTTCCTAGACCTACTACAAATGTGATAAAAGTCGCTAATGTAGCTATGATGCAAAGTACGAGTATGTAAGAACTGCATGTGTTGCGAATATCGAACAGCTGTCAAACTTCCACTCGCATAAAATAATTGGGTGTTAGTGATGTCTTACCAAGTTTTCTTTATTTGTCAATGGTACAGTGCTTGTTTGATCAACTTGGCGAGGGTTTAATGATTGTGTTTTTCAGCTTTTCTTTAGCGTTAGTCATCCTTGAAATGCTTCGTGGTAGAACAGAAGTGTTGGCGAATTGCTCTTCATGGGGTTTTCATCTTACAATGTTACAATGTCAGTCTTGTCAAAACCCTGAATATGGCCTTGCGTTTTGCTATTAAATTATTTGCAGAGATAGCGCACTCTTCCATAACTGCAACATGTTAGCTTAGCTTTTTTTTATTATTATTAAATTTAATCATTAGTTTTATACGTGTTGAAGCCATTTGCATTCTATTAACTATTCAGGCTAACGCTTTAGCAAAAAAAGTTGGCAAAAATAATGCTTGGTTCTCAATCAATCGTTTCTCCAAAGTAGTCAACACAACAAGAAATGTAATTTAGGACATTGTCCAGGCTAGACTAGATTATGTTATATTATATTATATTGCATGCACCTGTTGAGCTAATATTAGCGTCGCCAACTCCTTGCAAATACACCGATCCAAGCATCAAGGAAACAGACAGCTATATACACTACTAAAGACTCTCTGACTTCAACAAACTTACCGTTAAAATGTTCTTCCTTTTAGTGCTTATTCCAAACAATGAATGTCACGACCGAGGCTTCTTACAACGGCTACAGAAGATCGGCCATCTTGGACAGGTGCACGTTTGTTTTTGTTAATTTTTTAATTTTATTTTTTAATTTTATTTTTTTAATCAAAGCAGTTCTGTACCCAAGTATATATTGTACAAATAGAAACGATTTTGACACATACTGTAATTATAGTTTGCTGTGAGAGTGGGTACGGTGTACTTTTATTTTCTTTAGAACAATGTGAGGCCATTATTATAATGTAACATGTTGTTTTCAAATGTGTTTTTTCTTATTTACTTGAAATTGACTTATATTTGTTTTGTGAATTATTACTTTTGGTTTTGTATTTATTTTAGTTTTACATGCTTCAGTGTTTTGTGTACTGCGCATGACATGAGCGCAGAGGAGAGAGAGGTGTAATCGAGCGAGCCTCGTTCGAGAAGAGACAGACTTAAATAAAAGAGAGACGTGCTTAAATCCTGTCCTGCCGTGTCTGGTTAATTTAACAGGAAGACGCCAGAAAGTATCAACTTGAAACTATTTGTTGCCTGCTTTTTACCCAGCCTCCGGAAACGACAACAACATCTTAGGGTTACAATAGCATAGGGGTTGAGTACGGTGAGGGGTGGGGGTCATTTAAAACTCACACAGACACACACACAGTAGACTTGCTGTAAAGTACAACAATGTAGACTCACTGGATATTTAATGGGGTCAAAAGTAAAATGTCCATCTTTAAAACGTATCAGTTTAAAATTTACTTATAGTTACTTTAAAACTCATCAAGAAACTAGTTGGTTTTTTTCCATGTACGCGCACTATCGCGCAGGCATATAAAGGTATTTTGTTTTAGTGTAGTTGCCGTAATTAGCGATCCAAGATGGCCGATCTTCCGCGCATGCGCGTCACAGATCGTGCAGTGGTCACAGAGAGCGCCTTGACAGACTGGGCGCATGCAGGGCCAATATTAATTAGCCTACATTCAACCTGGCCACCGCACGCACTATTTACTTCACACAGTTGTCGTATTTACGTACTGAAAAAAATTACAATAAATACATAAATAATACAAAATGAAAGTTCAGTCGAACAGTTCAATACTTACTTAGCTGCCAGTTCATTGGAGAAATGTATGTGTGCATTACATTTTATGAACACTACGGATGAATTCTAAACTGTAACTTGCCAAAGAAATAAAAACCCGAGCAATATTATCTGTGTAAATATACAATATTAAGCCTACGGGGTATCATCATGTGGTTGGATTATTCATCCTCTATTCACTTGTTTTCATTCAAGGCCATGAATTTATCGTTCTTACATGTGTAAGGAAAAAAAAAGATTTATCTGCTCCATTACCAGCACGCCGCTGCCCTTAAATCTTTGGAGTGGTTGGTGAGAAAGAACATGAAGTGGCGGCGGGTGCTTGCGAACATTCCTGTCATTGATTAAACCACAAGTAATAAATGAATTGGAAAAAGCCGGAAGGAATTAAGTGCTCTCAGAGCTCATCATTTTGTTTTTAAATGGTCCACGCTGCAATTTGAGGGCTGCCCACTTGATGGCGCTAGAAGTTAGTGAATGGGAGGAGGGATCGAGGCCCGACTGGTGAAAACATATAGCTTGTGTCCAAATTCACAAGGCTGGGTCCTCCGAAGGCTGAATTTGTCGGCTGCATGACGTCACTCCCGGCGCGACTCGAAATGAATGGATTGTCAATGCTGCTTGTCGGTAGCGCATTGACCGACACTCTATTCATGTGTCAGTTTGTGGGATTTCGGAGGACACTGATTCACTCACACTGGATTTTAAGAATATTAAGTTTGGGATTGTAGTACAAGACATAAAAGGGGAGGTGATGCTCAATACTTTGATAATAATGGCAAAACAGTTTATTCACAGATGTAGATTTATTAAATGTCGACCTTTGTTTTTGATTTATTGTAAGGGAATTGAAGGGTTATGAAGGACATTAAGGAGGGTTAGGACGAAGCAAGCCTTGTCGGTATTTGTGTGCTCAGTTTGAATTGGATGTTGGAGTTTGAAAGCACAAAAAAAAGTGTCAGTCTGTGGGTGTTGTGGAGTCGCGCCAGGAGTGACGTCATGCAGCGGACAAATTCGGCCTTCGGAGGACGCAGCCTTGTGAATTTGGACACAGGGAATGAATGCTCCAACACCTTTCTTTGTATGCCCACAAATGTGAACATATCCAAAACATTGGACAAGTCACAATGAGGTGACATACTTCCGGCCGGGGGCAAAAACATAAGCGTTCTCTGATGAGTCAACAAATCCATTTAATTCCATTTCAATTCCATTTATTCACATGCAACTTCTACTTTGTGTCTGCGAAAAGTGCTATACAAATAAAGCTTACTTACTGAAATTGTATTCTCTCAATTGATCCTAATTAATATTAATTGTACAGATTTTGATGCACAATCGCATTCCAGTGAATGTTGTGAAATCTCAGGCGTAGAGGGAAGGAGGACATGGAAGAGCGGCAATGGATCAAAGCAAAAAACAAAACAAAACAACAAGCGCTAAACAAACACGTCCAAATTGACTTGCTGGATGTAAAGCTGTGACATTTCCCCAGTTACACTGAGGCGTGTCTGAGAGGCAACAAAGCATAGTGACTGCCAGTCAGCCAGGTCTCCACTGGGAAGATAAATCATCACGCCGATGAGCAGCCACACACCGGGTCAATACGCTCGCTGAAGGATTCATCAGAATAAGCCCAATCAATCAAACGCTCTCATATTAGCGCACTTTGTCAGGCCCAAATGAGCCATTAAGAAGAGACAAAACAAAGAAAGATGGCGTTAACATACCTTGAGGAAGAAAATGCTTGACAGGGTGTAAAGTCCAGAACCACGGCAAGGGCCTTCTGTTCTTTCTGCGTCACTATTTTTTATCCGTTTTATATTCACTCCGAGCTGTAATTATTTTATCCAGATAATAAAAGCCTATCGTAAAAAAAAAAAGGCATGTTATGTTTTGAACCATTTACAGTGAACTCAACTTTATTTATAGAGCACTTTAAAAACCACTGGGGTGTACAAAATGCTGTACATAAAGTAAAAATCTGACTTGTAAAAAAGAAAAGAAAAAAAGAGACAGGTAAAAGAATAAATTAACAGAAAAACAGTAAATACTACAAAAGACTAACACGCAGAGTCTCATGCTGAGTTGAAATCCAAAGAATAAAAAATATGTTTGAAGACGAGTTTTAAAATGTGCGTAAATCGGTAATGTGGAGTGAGACCATTTAAAGATTTGAAAATAAATGAACTCAAAAGTGGGAGCCAGTGAAGACAGTCCAGCATTGGGGTTATCTGCGCCCTTGTACGAGCACCAATTAGGAGGTGAGCAGTAGAATTTTGGACCAAGTGGAGATGCTTGAGGGATGACTGGCTGACTCCAAAATAATAAAAGAAAAGGGGGAGGGGGGGGGCATGTCAACAGGCTGGAATGTACAAGGGCCACTAGGACCAAACACCATCAATTCTGTTTTCTTTTAAATGAAATTTAGCTTTGGTTTCCTCCACTTCTAATAGCTTTAGATTTTTCATTATAGTGAATTTGTTTTGACGTCTGTTAATCTAAATTCAGTTAGTTGAGATACATTTTCAGAGCATTTTGTCAATGTTAGCTTAGTTTTTATTAGTTTTATTTTTTTTAATTCATTCACTGCCATAAATTCATAAAAAGGGGCGACAGGCGATTAAAATGTGTAATTGTAATTAATCTCGCATGACATCACTAGTTAACTCACGAATAATCACACATTTTATATCTGTTCTAAATGTATTATAAAAAACATTCTAGGTTTTCATACTCTTGTTAACAAAAGTAGAAAAAATGTTAAACTAACAGAAATAACGCCCCTAATTTATAATAATCTTTAAGATTAAAATGTTTAATTGCAATTAATCGCATAACTTCACTAGTTAACTCACGATTAATGACACATTTTATATCTGTTCTAATAGTACAATAAATAAAAAAATCTAGGTTTTCATAATCCTGTTAACAAAAGCTGATTTTTTTTTTTAACTAATAAAAATAGTTCAAATTAATTTTTGACGTCTATAGCCGTCAATGGCAGTCAATGAGTTAAGGACATGCAGTATTTGTCAAGTGCAAGATAAAAAATAAATAAATCACTAAGCATTGTGTACCAGTAATAAAGTAAACTACAATTCTCAAATGACTGCTTGACCTCTCTTCTTTATGGATGTACAATAGCACTAAAATAAATACATTTAAAATGAACCCTGAAAGCTCATTAGAGGACGCACAGCACATTCATTCTGTAGGGAACTCAAAGTGGGTGGCGGTTGGTCGCCGGAGGGCAAATTCTTCCAAGGTGATTTAAAGCGCGAGTGAGTCATCGGGTGGAAAGTGCAGAGAGGTAAGAATGTATATGCCCTTAAAGCTGGCAAACTTTTGTCAAAGTCACAAATCGCACAGCCTGCGACTACATTAAAGCCAGCTAGTAAAAAGTAAACACGAGCGAGCCGAGGGGGAGGAAAAGATATCTGCTCGCATTAAAATGTCGCTCCACTTTGTCAAATCTAATTGCCCGTGAGGGACCGGAGAAGGGAAAAAGAAAGAAGGCGAGTGACAGACTTCCACTCACTCAGAATAGACAACGCATGCACGCACTGGAGAGCTTTCTGATGATCCAAGTTGAGTCACGTCAATCATTATACTGAGCTGTTTCTAATATTTTGACCTCCAAGGTGAGGAGGCTGAACAAAGAATTTGGCAAAAAGCGAAAAAACAAAAGCAAACAAACTCTCGATAAGTTGGTCCAGGTGTTAACATATTGTTACCGATTCGACATGTCATCATCATTGCTCTCTTTTTTTTCTTTTTCTTTTTTTTGTATGTGCGTGAGTATGTGCATGTGTGCGTGCGTGCGTGTGTACTCATTAATTCACCGAAAACCTATTAAAAATCCCATACCGTTCACCTAAACCGAATACTTCAGAATCCAGCTTAGAGTCGTAAGGTTGTCAGGAGACCCGAGGAAGGATCAAAGGAAAGAAAGGAAAGTGAAATCCAGCGCCGACCAGACATTACCTACTACCCACCGGGTTACCAACCAGAGTCTTTCACCAACCCCAGAAACATCTAAATTCCAAACAAATTAGGAAGACCTCAAGAGATCAAAGGCGAGACTGAGGAAAGGAAGGAAGGCGAGATGAAGCAGAATGAGATCCACAGACATCAGCCTCCACCGATTCAACGACCAAAGGAAGAAGCAGATTGTGTTTGTGTTGTCTATTGTAATACAGATTAATTGATTTCATGTCTTTGATTATTTTACAAAAAGGGAAAAAAATAATCACACATTCATTTGCCAACCTATAACCGAAAAGTAAAGGTATCCTATGAGACCCAAAAATTTATGTATAATTTTTTTAATATTGTTCATTCATCTTCAAAATAGTTCAGCCCTATATGACCAAGGAAATTAAATGACAGGTTATATACACTAGCACAACCACAGGAACTGAATCATTATGACTTGTGATGCATCTTCTAATAGATAAAAAACGTTTAAAAAAAAAGAAGTTAAAACCCCTTCGCACTTTCTTTTGACTCATTTAACGGAGACTCCAACTCAACAAAGAATAATCCAAACAAATGCAAAAGCCAAAAGACTGCGTGACATGGAGGGAGTCCCGCCAAATCCTGCTGCCACTTCACTTATTTACAACCGTTTCTCTAAAAGCCCCGAGTGGAAAGGTAAGAAGGTAAGAGGGGAACAAAGGAGATGATTCGGCAATCAAATATTTAGGAGGTAAAATAATCTTCTCCTTCCAGTCTCGCCGATTCTTCACCTGCAAACTCGCATCCGTGCTTTGCTCGTTGCTGTATTGGACTTGTACTTGAGCGCAACAAAGGATGGGCCAAAGAAAGGGATGGTTATTGATTATTGGCGGGCCAAAGGGGAGCAGACGGTGGCGCCATTAGCCCGATACGCGTCCTTCGGGAGCGTCGCAGTGGCAATCTATAACTGCCGCCACTCATTTGTCCCGCACTAAATGTCAAGCTGTGGCTACTTTGTGAACGTGCCGTGGAATGAAGCGAGGGCAACGAAGCAGAGCAAAAACCTGACGGGAGGAAGAAAGAGTGGGAGTGAAAGGTCAGCGAGAGCAAAGAGCGCAAAGTGTCTGAATGGCTCACACTGGCATTAAAAAAAGAGAGAAAATGTCCAGAGAAAAAGATGGAAGAAAGGTCCTGTGGAGACAAAGTGCACTTTGAAAAGAGGGACGAGAACAATGGAGACCCCGGGTTGGAAAATGAGAAATTACTCATTCACGCTTTTTTCAATGTATCGCTCAAGTTCAATTGGAACCATTGGCAGGCCTCGCAACGAGGGCCCACTCAACAGATGACAGTATGACGATCGTCATTTCTTTTGATAACATTGGACTCCTTTTATAAGTTGCCATTCATGCAGGTTTTTTTTTTTTGGTTCAGTGGTTCTGACCAACATTAACTCATTCACGGCTATAATCGTCAAAAATGTATTTTAACTATTTCAATTAGTTTAACATTTTTTTCCCACTTTTGTTAACAAGAGTATGAAAACCTATAATTTTTTTTATTGTACATTTGGAACACATTAAATGTGTGATTAATCGCGAGTTAACTAGTGAAGTCTTGCAATTAATTACAATTAAAAACTTTAATCGCATGACACCCCGAATTTTTTATCTTTTCTTCTTTTTTTGGTAAATTCATTCACTGCCATTGACGGCTATAAACATCAAAAATTCATTTGAACTATTTCAATAAGTTTAACATTTTTTTCCCACTTTTGTTAACAAGAGTATAAAAACCTAGAATTTTTTTTATTGTACATTTGGAACAGATATGAAATTTGTGATTAATCGCTAGTGAAGTCATGCGATTAATTACGATTAAAAACTAATCGCCTAATGCCCCGATTTTTTTATTTTAATTGTTTTTATTCATTCACTGCCATTGACGGCTATAAACGTCATTTTAACTATTTCTAGTTACATTTTTTTCCTCACTTTTGTTAACAAGAAGATGAAAACCTAGAATTTTTTTATTGTACATTTAGAACCGATATAACATTTTTAATCATCTTTTTTTAAAGAATTTATGGCAGTTAAACACTGAATAACTAAAACACAAAAAAATCATTGGCAAGACCCCACCCTGGCTTTGTCGCTCTCTGCTCACCGTGCATACCACCACCCACACTCACTGCTCCAGCAGTTATATGAACCTTTTTGTTCCGTAAGTCCGCACGACTTTTGACCGATCTCTTGAACTTTCTGCCCAAAAAACAGTGTTTGCCAGTGTTTACATTTACGCTGAATTAGGGTATGACATTCAAACGTAAAATACTCTGGCCCGTTTATTATGTCTCCCCCCGAACTCTACCCTGGGACAAGAAATAGTCGAAAAAATTGCTATAGGCTTCTGCAGGAGGAGGAGCTAAATACTGCTTGTGCGGTCTGTGACAATAAGAACACCACTGCCACCTATTGTGGTGGATGTGCAATTACACTTTCTTCTAGTACTGCAAAAAAAAGTTCCTTGGGGTCACACACACACACCCACTGGCATCCTACCGTTTACGATATCCCAAATAAAGTTTGCCAAACTGCAAATGAAATCCTCCCGCAGAGAAAAAGACTACCAATCTTTAATTTTAGCATCTTAAAAGACCCCCTAATCAGAGAGAATTGCCAAGATTTTTCTGTTTTCTCACCTTCCGTGCTATTAGCACCTTGAAAAAAAAATCCCTTTATGGGCTTCTTATCGTCTATCTAAGCGCTCCTCCGTTGCAGCGTTGCGATCACGAGGATGGAAATGTGGGCAGAGTGAGAATCGGCAGCGCCGCCCGGGCGGACATATTTCACGTTTCACGTCATTACTTTTTACGACACTTGAGGAAACGACTCGTTCTCCACAAATCACATCTGCTCTTTCGCCAAGCGGAAACTCATTAGAAAAAAAGAGGTCGAGTAACAGCGGGAGATATATTTATCGTGGATTTGATCTCATATGAGCAAAATGACTGCTGTAATCCACTTTGCAAAGTTGAAAAATAAAATATTGTGACTACGTTTTTTGTTCAGACACCAGCTCGAAAGGTTCAGATCATTTATGTTGTAATGCATTACAATTGTTGGACATTTTTTTTGTATATAAAATAAAAAAGTCAAAGCAAACGATGCAAATGACGAAATCTGGAGTGATCTGATGTAGAAAGCTGAAAGGAAAACAGCCAAAGGATCCCGAAAGAGGCGAATCCATTCAAAATGTCTTCCGAATGTCACTTTGAAGACGCCCGTCTGGCACAAAGCTGCTTGTTTGTTCCACTCAGACAACATGAGGGCCACAGTCTGGGACGCTGAATATTTGATGCACTATCACAGCGACTGTCGCATTCAATGCCACGTTTATTTGAGGTAAAAATAGCAGGGAGTCTCACAAAAAAAAAAAAAATAAATAATAATTTTTTTTGAAGGATTTTATAGGTAAGACGTTTAGGTAAACGCAATTTTCAACTACTTTGCGCAAAGAAAATGTATCGCAACACCTGCACACATGATGCCATCGCACGGCGCGTCAATCCGTGTTGTTTCCATGGCGATGTGGCGCTATTGATCCTCAGCGGTTATCATGCTGAGGGAGTTTTTAAGCAAAATATGAAGGACTACTACCTGTTTGTTAGTTGGGTTTTTTTTGGGGGGGGGGGGGGGGGTCTTTGAAAAAGCAGAACAACAAACTTTACAGCTTTGAAAAAAGTATGTGACATTTACAAGATAATGAAACTCCACACAATATTGACTCAACTCAGTGCTGTACAGGTACGAACGCATCTTATGAGTTTTGATTGTAAATGGCTACTTTCCTTTTTACGAAATGTCACAAAGGCAGCCCAATATCTAATTGCGTGGCCCGAACGTGAACAGTTGAGGAATAACATTGGCCATTTTTGCCCTTTCGCTACCACTGATGAGGCCATAACAACAAAAGCCATGCTCAAAATGTCATATCTCCTTAATGGATTTTAAATAAGTCATTAGCTTTTAAAAGCAAATGAGAGAATTCTGGATTACACAACGAAAGCCTTTATTATTTATTCATCGTCTTTTTGGGCTGCGTCAACACAGGCATTAAATTGCTCTTTCACGAGATGGCAAAAGGTCCCGTTGCCATTCATACGACGAAATAGGCATTTCACAAATACATTTGGGAGGAAAAGTATATACAGTGGTACCTCGGAGTTTGAACATAATTTGCTCCTGCGAAGTGTTCAAAGTCCGAATTGTTCAACCTCCGAAACATTTTTTCCCGTAGGAAATAATGTAAATGCGATTAATCCGTTCTCATGCACAACAGAAACAAAAAATTCCTATTTTAATTTCTATTTATGTTTTTTACATTTACAGTACAGTACAGCATTCAAACAATCAAAAATATTAGGGGTGTGAATTGCCTAATGCCTGGCGATTTGATTCGTATCACGATTCATAGGTCACGATTCGATTCGATACAGATTAATCCCGATACAAATCAAAAAATTGATTATTGCGATTTTTTAAAACTCAAATTTAGAAAATACTAATGAGTAAACTTGTACATATACACTGTAAGATTTGTATGAAAATGTATTTATTTATCTGAAAATTCAGGCTTATAACCGAGCCACTGCATTTAACAAACAGGTTTCATGTCTGAACAGCACTGAAATAAAATATTAAGGCTTAATGTTCCATTAATAGAACATTTTTCCATGCTTAATGTGTGAATCCTAACCCTAATTAAGACGTTTTGTTGAATATTCCTAAAAATCGATTCGGCGGCATATCGAATCGATTCGAGAATTGCGCGCTGTAATATCGCGATATATTGCCGAATCGATTTTTTCTAACACCCCTAAAAAATACCTTACCTTTTTTGTTGTGGTGTGATGGCATCAGTGGATGATAAATGCTATGCTAATGCTAGCTTTTAGTTCAGTGCTGAGTTTGTGTATTTTTACGTTGGGCATATTCTTAGACTACTAAGCGGTCTTTGCGTGCGTTGTTTACTGTCAGGCACGTTGTTGAACAGCTAAGGGGGAGGGGTCCTCGCGCCAGTATTTACAAAAGTAGTCACGGTAGTTACAACGGCGCGATAATCTCCTTCCTAATTCCAAAACTCCGAGGCATTTATTTTTTGGTTGAAGTCCGATTTGTACGTTCAAACTCCGAGGTTCCACTGTACACACTTTGCTACATTGAGACGCAAAATAACAACAAAGTAGCTTGTCACGTAAAAATGAAAATGGATTGTGTTCCGGCACAAGTGTACTTCCGTAGCTTGTGTCTAATTCAGGATGCAAGAGAAGAAAGGCATTTGACGAAGTTTTGTACATTTTGCGAACTCGGAAGTGCATTAGTGTCAATAAGGTGAATGCACTTTTATTTGTGCGAGGGGCAAGAAAAACAGGCGCATAATGAAGAGCGTGAGTGATGAAAGCAGGCCATTTGCTGCTGTCCACTTCACATGTTCAAGAGACACGGCAATTCTATAATTATGTTCTGAATGGGCTGCGCCTGAAAGGAAATGGATCATGTTCCTTTGTGACAGGAGGAGCAAAGTGGGCAGCCGAGGAAGGAGGAATGGGGCGTTCGGATGTGTGTGGGTGGGGTGGGGTTGCGTGTGTGGGGGGGGGGGTGGACAAGTACCTGAGGCAAGATGGAGGATGGAAGGTCGCAACAACACAGATGAAAGAGTGCTGGAAAATTGAAAAAGACTCAAAAGTGACTAGAGGTGAGCGGTGGAGGGTAAGGAGTAGAGCGCGAGGGAAGACAAAAAAAAAAGAAAAAAGAAAGGAAGAAACAAAAAGATTGAGAGGGGCGGAAAAATGAGCCGAGGGCAGGCGTGGAGTCAATCATCATCTCCCGGGTGTTGGACACGTGCGGGAGAGGGAGAGGGTGTCATTTTGCCCTGCTTATCATTATCATCACCGCCACAATCATAATCAGGGTCATTCTACTGTGGATGGCGGAGGAAAGTGTTCAAATGGGGATGGCCCAGATGAGCCGGACGCCATTAAATCACACGCGCGTGTGTTGCGGAGCTAAGGTGAGACGAATGGCGTCACAAAGGAAAAGCACGGGTGGAAATAATTACCAGCTCCTTGTGTTGTGATGTTCGAAAACAGGAAGCCTGTAATTAAACTGAAGATCTTTTCATTAGTGATGTGATTCAACAGGTAGAAAAAGATATTCCTCGCAATGCCAAAGAAATGAATGCTAATGCTATGTTTGGTATTTGGCGCAAATGCGTTACATGTGCTTCACATTGTCGCAAATGTATTTTGCTTTTATGACACAAAAAACGATATATATATATTTTTTTTTTTTTACAGATTAACAACTAAGAAACACGGGAAGAAAGATTTTGACCCATTGCAAGTTTAGTGTTTGTTTTTTGTTTTTTACATTCACCCCATTTCTCCGGGTCACGACCAGTGATCTTAGTAACAATGGAGGACCAAAAATTCCCAAATTAAAAATAAATAAATAAATGTGAAAATAAAAATTATTATATATTATATATATATAAGCTGTCAAATTATTACATTTTTAATCAGATTAATCACATTTTAGAATTTTGATGAATCACGATTAATCGCTTAATTAAAAAGGCTTTTTATCAAATTTTTTTGCCTGCCAAATTTGACAAGCACCTGTTATGTGTTAATGCTTTCGTCATTTAATTTTATGAGGATGTCTTCAACATTTTTTGATCCACTGCGCATGTTCATCCTCCTCTTTTTTTCATCAGTTAATTACTTGCATAATTTAAAATGGAAAAAAAATATGATGTCGATAGTCTGACATGAAGAAATATTCTGAAAGTCATACGCAAGCATTTGGTAAATGCTTTACATTAATGCATGTAGATATGTTTATTTTTTTAACACAACCTGTGCTGCCTTTAACGTAACCATCCGACGTCAGCTAAAGGATCATCTGCGGTCAAAATTAATAGTGTGATTAATCTGCGTTAATACATGATTAATGTGATATTTTTTTGTGATTAATTAATTAGTTAACGCTTTAACTTTGACATCACTAATATATATAAATACATGCATTTTTGTTCCTCCATAAGTAACATGTTACATAGTAGCGATTTATCCCAGAACGCGTTACCTTTTCCACACGTACTGCTGCCACTATCGAATATTTTTAGAATCGATTAATCTATCGATTTTTTAATCGATTAATCCAGTAATCAGATTCATTTTCATTTTGCATCAAAGAGTATTAAAAAATTTTTTTTCCCCCCTGATTACTGTTTATTAACTCATTCACTCCCATAAATTCATTAAAAAAATATATATATTATACAAATTAGGGGCAATAGGCGATTACAATTTTTGATTGTAATTAATCGCATGACTTCACTAGATAACTCACGATTAATCATAAATTTTACATCTGTTCTAAATGTACAATGAAAAAATTCTAGGTTTTCATAAAAGTGGAAAAAAGTGTTAAACTAATAAAAATAGTTAAAATAATTTTTGGACGTTTATAGCCGTCAATGGCACTGAATGCATTCTTTAAAAAAGCGATAAAAAATATATAAAAAATTCGGGACGTCAGGCGATTAAAGTTTTTAATCGTAATTAATCACATGATTTCACTAGTTAACTTGCGATTAATCACAAATATCATATCTGTTCTAAACAATAAAAAAAAAAAGGTTTTCATACTCTTGTTAACAAAAGTGGAAAAAAAGTGTTAAACTAATAAACATAGTTAAAATAAAATGCTGACCTTTATAGCCGTCAATGGCAGTGAATTTCGTACTTTGTTTTAGTTTAGTGACGTTGTACTATGTTACCGGTTCTGTGATTGTTTTCCAAAGTAAAAACAGATGCAAATGTCTTATTTTGAGTAAACACAGAAGATAATCAGTCTTCTTTCATGAAGGACTACATAAATCAGTCAACAATTACTGTTGATATGCTGAAATCAGAGGATTTGGACAATGTGTAATAAAAAAAAAAGAAGCTCCAAACGATTACTCGATTATGAAATGAGTTGTCGATCGAACTTAATAACCGACTACTTGTCGATTAATCGATTAATTTTGACAGCTCTAAACTAAAGATATTCTCCAAACCCCTGACTGAGACTGACAAGGTAAAGAACCATTGGCCTATATGACATACAAACACACACTCCAACTGAATGAGTTCATTTTACCAAAAGAATGCTTGACATTATTATTATCCATCAAGCATATGTGTACGTTATGCTAATTAACACATAAGAGCATATAGTGTTTCAACACACAAAACACCTTCCCCGCTGAAGTCGGTCAGATCCGAGGGCGAGGAGCGAAACACGGCTGATGGTGACGATGAGAATATCGAGACAATTTGGATGAGGGCAATAAGAGAAAAGAGGCCATTAAAGGAGATGCACGAGTGCGAGAAAAACAAAACGGAAGGAAGGAGACGAGAGAGAGAGGGAGAGATGAATAGACGGGCGGACCAACACAAGGAAGAAGCGCGCAACAGCGCTTGGAAGTTGCTGGGGAGGCAGAAAGCAGGTGTGAGATTCATGGAGAGCACTTATCCCAGAATATATATAACTGCATGGCAGGAAATGAGATAGATGCAGAAGAGAGAGGATGGAAATAAAGCTGCCAGGGTGGAACGAGTCTTGCCGGGAGAGGCAAAGTTTGGCGGTAATGGTGATGGATGTGGAGGAGCCGAGGACGGACGGGTGCTGACGGATGGCGGCGATGGCGGCCTCCGTCGCGCCCGGCCATCTGATAGTCGTCATCGCGGCTGCGCGTCTAATTGCCTCGGGAGCAACGTGCTACTTTGACGCTAACGAGGGGATCATCAGATTCGCTAGGAGGCAGATGTTCGTCCCGATTGGCCGTTAAAGCTCACATTCTATACGCGGCGCACAGAAGAATAGGCGTGTCATCGGCAGGGGTGGCAGACGACAGTTGTCAAGGCTTTGAGTCACAAATGTTCTTTACAATAATCGTTTCTATGTGTCCACACAGTCTACAACGGCATAACGGACTCGACTTAAGTGCAATTTCTGCAGAAATTTAATTTTTGTTATTGTTTGTCTGTTCAGTTGTCTTATGTTTGATTTACATTTTATTCTTAACTCGTTTGCTCCCAAAAACATATAAATACGTTCTAGTTAAAAAGTGTCCCAAAGACGTATTTATACGTTTATTTAAAATAAATAAATAAAATAAATAAATAAATAAATAAATAAATAAAAATAAAAAATAAAATAATAATAATAATAATAATAATAATTTTATTTTATGCTAGAGCATACAGAAGGCTTTGATGCAGCCTCTGAACTGCAGAGAACGGGAGAAGCAATGGTAGTAATTACAAAAACGGCCAGCAGGTGGCAGCAGCGTACAAGAGATCAACCAGGGCCATGTTGCAAAAAGCTCTTTCCCCCACTCTTTTAAACAGATTTGTGAATAATGATGAAACATTGATATATTCTAATGCTGATTGTTGCACGGAAATAAATACAAAAACATACTTTTTTTCCTGATGAAAGAAGAGACCCTAATCTTTTTTTGGGTAGGTTTCATGTTTTTTTTTATAGCAATAGAACACAATATTCTGTGGGCCTTGCGAAATCTGTTAAAATCCAGTAACACAGCCAGGAGCGAAGGGGGTTGCTTCAGTGAAAATGGCTGGGAGTGAATGTAATGTGCTCTATGAATAAAACCGCTCCTTGGATGCTGATTGGTCCAACAATTTCTGAACTCCAACACACGAAGTTCAAATGCATTTTACAGCAATGTAGCTTGAGCGGTCATTTCTGAAGCACATTTTCTAATTTGTTGTTTTAATTTGCTCCTGACAACATAAAAAAGGATCAGGTGACAACACTCACGTGTGGAAAGCAAGCCTTCGCCGCACATGATGCTGGTGCACCTGCGCTGGAAGAAGCAGATGATTCACTGCGGAGCGTCAAGAAGACATCATGGAATCGTAATTGAATAAAGCTGAGAAAGAAGATAAGCATGAGGCGTAACCCAAAAAAACAAAAAAAAAAAAGAAGCAAATGAAAGGTGAGCTCGCGGCGGCACGCGCACGTGCATCAGTGCCAGCGGGTGAGGCGTTTACAGATGGCTGGATGTTGGAGGCATCCCAAACAACACAGCTGGGAGCGGGCGAAGGGGGGGGGGGGGAGGGAGGGCAGGTGACGGGGAGCGAGGAGAACAGTGCGCAGACAAACATCTCTGATCAAGAGATGGCAGCATGAATTCAAAAGAATGCGAAAAGCAATTAGGCGCCGGTGAAACGGAATCGCGGATAGGCGATAATACACAAGAGGGCTGAATGCGGCGAGCGGCTGCTGGTTGGCGCCGGAATTTCGGGCTCTGCGCTCATGCTGATAATGAACGCGTGGCCCAACGTCACGGCCAGGGTCCGACCCATATGCATTTTTTTAGACTGATGAGACACAGATTTTTGGATTATTATTATTTAAAAATATATATAATGCGTAAAATTACCCCCCCCCCCCCCTCTTGGCCTCTTGGGGGCAGTGTGGTGCTGTGCATCCATGGCGTACACACTTAAAGTTAAAGAAGAAAGTTGCGATTGAATTCTAGCAAAACAACTCGTTCACACATTGGGAAGAATTTGTGCCTTTGCGTAGTGTTATCTCATTTGTGGGTATGTGACAACATTTTTGTGTTGATATTCGTTATTTGAAGGAAAAACACTCCCAAAGTCGATGCTAACTTCCTTTTAGCATGTGAATGGGATCCTCCCTTCGCTTTTAGCATTACCGCTAGGCTAGCGATATTTTAAAAACAAGCATGTTTTGTAGGCGTGGGAATCTTTGAATGTCCCACGATTCGATTTGATTCCGATTTTTGGCCCTGCGATTCGATTCAGAATCGATTTTCAATTAAGAATGGTTTTTGATTCAAAATAATTTGATTGACAATGATTTTTGCTTCAATCTATATACTTCAATCCATTTTGCCCAATTGGCCGATTGTTTTGGCGGATGTTTAAAGGCCAATAATCGGCCGATTATAATCGACGGCCGATTAATCGGTCGGGCCCTAATCACAGCACACGCAGCCGGGAAAACAACGGCGACGGCAGCCATGTGCAGAATGCGACTCCCAAGAGTTTATTGGATCATCCCTTTGGGTCCTGGTCCACTTTACCAACCTGGTTCTTGAAACCCTTTGGACAATCGAAAGCCACCGTCTTAGTGGCAATTAACGGTTCTAATTAGAAACCACTATTGTGAATTTTGCCGTTCAACTTTGCGAGTACTGAAAAATTTACAAAATAACAAATTAAATACACCTGCAGAGGTTATAGTACATTCTCAATTGGTCTTGAAAATTTACCCTTGAGCCCGGCGTATCTCACACATTTGTGAGTAGCGTTTTCAATATGTGACCTTTCTATAGGCGGCATACACATTTTTATGAACACAGAAAAGAACGGAAAGCTCCAGCGTGACATTTAGGGCAAGACGAGGCTTTTGTGAGAAGATTGAGAGACGTGAAGAGCAGGCGGCAGACGAGGAAAAACGCAAGTGGATTGTCGGCTGAAATTGGAAGTCAAGTATCGGCGGTCGTTTTGGACATCACACAATCGACACGTATCGTTACACGGACGCCCTGTTGCTTTTTCACGACTCGTTCCAGACAGGAAGTGTGTTGAACCGCTGCTGGGATTTAGAACACATCTATGAGCAGTCAAAATGAAATCAAATATGGAGATTTGTGGTCATTCTTCACTCTTCATCCAGAAAAACTTATCGAGCCATGTCACTAATTGGTCACTTGAATAACAATTTGTCATCTGTCGAGATTGTCGGTGACTCGAATTTTGATATCCGATGTCAAAATGTAATCTCATAGCGCGTTCCTAATCGGGCTGCCGAGATAATCCCAAATAAAAGGCACACAAGAGTGCACACAGAAAATAAAGCCAAAGTCGGTAGATGGCAAAATTCAAACGAGAAATTCAAATTGAGGAATAATGGATTCACAACTAAACCAAATCAAATATGGACTTTTTTTTAGGGGGGGGGGGGGGGGCAATACTTTGCTTTAGAGGTTCTCGCGACCAAAAAAAACCCCTCGAAATGTGGAAAGGGAGGTGCAAGCTTGCTAATGCAGTTAAGCTTTCCTCCTCACACTGCTTTGGCGTCCTTTTCAAGCTCCCAGAGGCACAAGACAGCAGAGCGGGTAGAAAATGACAGCATGAGGGTGCAAGCGCCTTTCAAACCTTGCACCTGCGCATGTGTGTGTGCGCGCATGTGGGTGGCACAGGTTCAGGAATAGAAAGACATCCATGCAGAGACACAGACAGGAGAGGGAGTCGGATAATGAGAACCAGGGGGAGGTGATGCTGGCTCCGGGAGAGGAAGATGGAGACCCGAAATAGACATGCAAAGTGCAAGGTGTTGAGTCAGAAAATGAAGGAAAAGATGGCAGGCAAAGAAAGGAAGGGAGAGAGAGTGAGAGGGAGAGAAAGAAAGATGGAGGGCCAGAAAAACAGCAGGAGAAAGGTAAAGTGTGAAATGAAATGTGAAAAGGAAGAGGATGTGGAGAGGTGGAAAAAGAAGGCAGGTAGAGAGAAAACACGGCAAGGAAATCAAGAGTGTGTTGGCAAGGACATGTAAATATACACAAAGCATCATGCACACAACATAGCAAAATAGTATATACATTAGGGGTGTGCCCAAAAATCGATTCTCATAAGAAATCGTGATTCTCATTTAGTACGATTCAGAATCGATTTTATTTAAACTGTCTTCCCTTTGTTTGTGTGTGCCTTTATTGGGAGTGCTGTTCCTGTTGTACCCGGTTTGGCCACTGAGGGGCAGTGTGGTTCCACGCGGTCTGATACACTGTTAAGTTGTAGCCACATTAGAGAGTAGAAGGAAAAAGTCACGATCAAGTTATTCCAATAAAAGTTGTTTTTTTGCAGCGTGGAGCCGTTCTTTTGAGTGATAAAAGTGCCGCGAGTAGCGCGCTAATTAGCATTAGCGAGTCAGACTGGAGTAGATCATTACGATTCCTTGAACATCGATAAATTGAAGCAAAAATCATTGTCAATCAAATCATTTTGAATCAAAAATGGATTCTGAATCGAATTGCACACCCAAAAATCTGAATCGAATCGTGAGACATTCAAAGATTCCAAACCCTAATATACATATAACTTCAAAAAGTGAAAGAGGTGAACATTTTTACCACATTTTTGAGATGCATCTTTTCAGTATTGTTCATTCGGTAATCTTACCGATTCGACATGTCATCATAATTGCTCTCTCTCTCTCTTTCTTTTTTTTTGTACATGCGTGTATATGTGGATGTGCAGGTGTGTGTGTGCATGTGTGCGTGCGTGTGTACTCATTAATTCACCTAAAACCTATTAAAAAACCCATACCGTTCACCTAAATCGAATACTTCAGAATCCAGCTTGAGTCGTGAGGTTGTCAGGAGACCCGAGGAAGGATCAAAGAAAAAGAAAACAAAAGTGAAATCCAGCACCGACCAGACATCACGATTATTTTTTTAAACTTTTTTTTTTTTAACTTTCTGTCGACTGAAGATGACATCACCTGTGCTGAGGAAGTAGGTAACGACCAATCATGGCTCAGTTTGCTCACCAAACCCAGAAAACAGGTGAACCATGATTGGTCGTTACCAACTTCCTCAGCACAGGTGATGTCATCTTCAGTCGACAACAAGTGGAACAAATAGTTTTAAATGTATTAATTGTACATAAAAAAATAATTAGTTATCAAATTAATTCTGGACAAAATATTAACTTTTCACTGCTGGATCAATGAGTCAAGTATCGCTTTAAACTAATAGAAATATGGCTGCATCTTTTAGTCATTAACTCATTCACTGCCATTGACGGCTATAGACGTCAAAAATTCATTTGAACTATTTATATTAGTTTTATATTTTTCCCACTTTTGTTAACAAGAATATAAAAACCTAAAAAAAAAATTTGGTACATTTTTGAAGTCATGCTATTAATTACAATAAAAATTGTAATCGCCTGATGCAATAAAAAGAAAAGATTGTTAAAAATTAGGGGCGTCACATTTTATATCTGTTCTAAATGTACAATAAAAAAATTCGAGGCTTTCATACTCTTGTGTAACAAAAGTGAAAAAAATGTCAAACAAATAGAAATAGTTCAAATGAATTTTTGACGTCTATAGCCGTCAATGGCAGTGAATGAGTTAATACAAGACCACACGTTACATTTTCCCCAAATGAGGTTCACACATTCGTCACCGAGCAGAGAGAATGACATTCCCAAGAAACCTTTTAGAAAGAATGTTATAAAAATAAATAAATAAATAAACCAACACACACGCAACTTCTTTGGTGGGAATCATGCACAGGAGCACTTGAAACTGATTAGATTGGGAAGGGAGGCCCCATTAGAGATGATGAGACACACTCAATTAAACAGGATCGGGCTGGAGTGCACCCTCGGGTGTCGTGCGAAGCCAGCAAAACCATGAGGGAAATATTTGCAATGCGTCGACCGAGTGCTGGATACATCTTTGGTGTTTGCGTGCGTGTAGGAAACCGCGGCCCACTCGGCCCCTGGAGGGACAAGCAAAGGGCGATCCTTGTGTTGATCACGCCCCCCCCCCCCCCCCTTGATAGGTGTGATAAATGCTGCAACACGTCCGTGTCAAAGCAGAGGGTGATAATGTGCAATCACGGCGAGGGGGAGGGGGGTTGGGGGGGTGAGATATTCATAGTAAATGAGAAGTGAAGGCTGATAACAACAAATCCAGGCTATTGGGCAAAAGACGTACAGGAGGAAGGAAGGATGGATGGATTGCTCAAAGGCACTAAATACCTCCATTATCTATTTGCCAATCTCCCTGTGTTGGCTCTCACGTCCGTTGTGCAAGCGCACCTCATGAAATGGCCGCTAACATTTGAGAAGATGCCAACAGGTATGGGCAGACGCTAACGTGGTGTGAAAGAACAATCTAGAACTAATGAGAGTGACAAAGAGATTAAAAAGAAAGACGTTGATGTGTGTGCGCGTGTGTGTGTGACGACCTCATCTATCTCACCCCTCACACACACACACACACACAAAAATCCCATCTGCTCATCACAGCGAGGAGAGACGAGGCGTTGGGAAGCACAATAGCACAGCTGCATAAATAATGCAGCCTGTGTGAAACTATTCACACAGCCAGCAAGCTTAAAAGTGCACGCGCACACGCACCCCCCCCCCCCCACACACACACACAATGCTGATGTCATTTTCAAATCTACAAAGCAGCAAACTTGATGAGGATCCGCTTGATCAGTGGACCCACCGACCCCGATGCAAGTGGACTGCAACGGCCTCTATTCATTCAAATGAGATAAAGAAAATTTCACACTCGCTGTGTGTGCCCTGAACCTTGATTACATTTACATGGCAACATATTGAGGCTGAAATGTGATTGGACCCCAATTTTTTTTTTTTGGTGCTCAATAGTTATCCAGTAGATCTTCTTTATACTCAACAAAAAGACTTTTGTTTTTGCACCCTTTTTTTTTTTATAAATTCTCCCATATATACAATATCACCATTTCTTTCAAAATATTGTTCACTAACCAGTCTAAATCTGTGATAGTGAGCACTTCTTCTTTGCCGAGATAATCCATCCCACATCACAGGTGTGCCATATTGAGATGCTGATTAGTGCACAGGTGTGCCTTAGACTGCCCACTCAGAAAACTGGTCAGTACTGACTGGTTTTCGGAGTCCCCAGACCCACCGGCACACCCGTGAGGTGGGATGGGTTATCTCAGGCAAAGGAGAAGTGCTCACTATCACAGATTTTGACTAGTTTGTGAACAACTTTTGAGAGAACCGGTGATATTGTGTAAGTGGAATATGGGAAACAAAAGTAATGCGTTTATATTTAAGTTGAGCGTATGTTGAGCAAAATGATCGGATAGATATGTGCAAAACGAGTTCCCATCATAACGGAATGTATGGTGTTCCACAGGTTTCAGTTCTGGGCCCTCTGCCGTTTTTATTGTGGGTTCAATCTTAACAAAACAACGGTGGTTGTTTGGAAGTGCTCTATAAATATAGTTGAGCGACGGGAGCCAGCGTGCCAACTGCATGATTTGCAATGCCAAGTTGAGCAATTCGAGTCCAGCGCTCTCTTCCTACAAGGTTCGGAACTACTGTACTCATAGCAATGCAGCCAATAGCAGCTCTATCGAATGAATAGAATGGACTGTTGGTAATCAATTAGGCCTAATACAATTTCATGCTACAAACAATTGTTCAGTAGTGTAAATGTAGACACTAGTCCGTGCGTCTGATAGTGTTTAGCTAGCAGCGGCCCACCACTTTTTTTTTAAAATGACCATAGTAGAAAGAGCTCCCAGTCTGATGCAGTGCTCTGCAAACTACAATGAGTGGTAAGACGAACACACGAGAGGAATGAAAGGAGACCAAGTGGAGTACATAATAGTGAATTACAGACTATTTGGAGGGAAAACTCAACTTCCTTTTGCACACATTTCAATGTCGATGCAATGCTCTTGGGCTGCTGTGTCAATTTGCTTCCATCAAAAGCCGCTCGCGCCGCATTCGGAGCCCTCAAAGCGCTCAGACACGCAATACGCAGCATGACTGTCATACTTAAGCAGCACAGATGACGAGCCCGTGGGAGGCCCATCCACCCCCGCGCCGCTTCAGCGCCCGGGGAAAGTCAGCGTGCTCCCAAAGCCCGGCCGAGGCAGGCTGAACTGGAATGGCGGTGGCAGACCTGCCCCAAGGATCTACCAAGCAGACACATGCACTTCATTTATAGCTGCTACAGAGCGCATCGTTGTTGGCTGTGAATGCCCGCACACCGGAGGGAAAAAATAATAAGCACACACACACACACAAAGACCGACTTAGTCGCTTTGGAGTGCCTCATTGTCAGCTGCGAGTGCGTGCATGGACAAGGAGACAAGACGGAAAAGCAAGGGGAAAAAAATCTCATGTGATGACCAGCATGTGGACTAGAGCGCCTCATTGTCACTGCTTGTGGAAAGCCATGTAACGACCTAGTGGGACATTCAAATTCAGAAGGGTTGCAAACAACACTCCTTGATAACATCGCAAAATTCAACTTAATAATTTAGACCAATTAACTCATTCACTGCCATTGCCAGCTATACACGTCAAAAATTCATTTGAGCCATTTTTATTAGTTACTTATTTTTGGTAACAAGAGTATGAAAACCTAGATTTTTTTTTGTACATTTAGAAGATATAAAATTGGATTAATCATGAGTTAACTAGTGAAGTCATGCGATTAATTACGATTACAAAATGTAATCGCCTGATGCCCTTAATTTTTAATAATATTTTCTCAACAAAAAAAAACGTTTAATTTTTAATAATGTTTTTTTTTAGAATAAAGAAAAAAATATTTAAAATTAGGGGCATTGGGCGATTACAATTTTTAAACGTAATTAATCGCAGGACTTCACTAGTTAACTTACGATTAATCACAAATTTTATTTCTGTTCTAATACAAAAAAAATCTTGGTTTGCATACTTTTGTTAACAAAAGTGGGAAAAAATGTAAAACTAATAGAAATTGTTCAAATGAATTTTTGACGTCTATAGCCGTCAATGGCAGTGAATGAGTTAATTTCTCACGGCATTTCGTTTATGCCGCAATTGCTCATCCAATCCCAAATTTTTGGCGAGTCAGCAACTTTCCACACATTTTCTCTCTCTCACCTACATTATTTCCTATTGACAAAGACGGTGCAGGCCAAAAAGCCTCGTTAGGAATATATAAAAAGAGGATGCCATCTTATATTTAAAAGGGAATAAGTCAGTGACTGTGACACAAAAAGGCACGCCGGATGTTTTTAATTGAATCCATCACTTTGATTTGCCGATACGCCGTCTCTATCAGCGTGGAGGAGCTCAATCTCGTGCGCTGATTGCCTGAGCTCTTCACATAAAAGAAGCCGGGATGTTTCATTAAGACGGCGATAATTCCGCCAGATACACTTTAGAAATCAGCGTGCATTCAGAGCTGTGCAAAAAATAGCACGGAGACAGAGAGCGCGTGGATGCTTAGCGGGAAGCAAGCCCAGGAAAGCAGCTAAAACAAAGCAGCTAAAACAAAGCACACGTGACCACGAAGGGAAAGGGCCGGACTTTGATTATGTGGCAGGATAACTCCACAGGAGGAAACAGGCGATCCAGAATCTCAGTTTGAATCTGCACCTTCAAAGGAAGCTGAATAAAAAAAAAAATATCAAAAAAATATATCCATAATCTCCCATGACTACCTCCAAAGCGCACCCATTACCCTCCGTTTCATCATTATTTCACTGTTGTTGTCGTAACGAGCAGTTTATCCATCTGGATTATCTATTTGCCCTTTCTCCTATCAAGCCGTCAAAGAAGGCTCATGCGCCACTCTGATCGGTATCATCGCGCACACCCAAAATTACATCAATGGTGAACAAAAATGCAGAGGTGGGAGTAAGTCAGATATGCCAAAGTTACGTCAAGTCACAAATTATTGGGCCGGGGGAGGCAGGGGGGGGGGGGGGGGGTCAAGAAAATCAAGGCGAGTCGCCACCTTTGTGATTATAACCAAAAATGCATTTTGTAAAAAAAATACATTCACATTTGCATCTCTAAAAATTAAACAAACATCAGCTTAAGAGTTTGAAATGAATGTATACACTAGAATATAGAAGAATAAACGTAATTATTTTCATCAATATTTTAAAAACTACAGAGCTGTTTTTTGTGCCAATCTGTTTCCCAAACATAATATGTGTAAATGTTACATTACCTTTGCACACTTTCTAGATTGTCCCTTTAGAAGTTCAGTGAAGTTGACATGAAGGGCCCTGCCACATCAAATATGGCGGACCTGTTCATGCCCAGAAAAGTACTCGAAGTGGAGTCTAAATGTCTATTCTTAAATAACAATGGCTTTAATAAAGGTATAGTTTCAAGCTTACACTCACGATGGTTTCTAATCTATCACCTTTATTGTCTTCTCAACAAAATGCAAACCTAACATAAAATTTGTTTCATATTTGACCAGCTATTGGTGAGCTAAACTGTTGAGCTAACCTAGCTAGCTTAGCTTAACAGTTCACACAGTTAGCTTACCTGCGTTCGACTGGCAAAAGTAAATGTGGAAAGTCATAAATTGGTGATTTAAGTCGATTCAAGTCGAGTCGAGACAAGATGACTGCGGGTAACATTTAAAAAAAAAAAAAAAAGACATTGTATGACAAATTTCCATTTGTTTCGTCAATAAAAAGTGAAGTATCTGTTACAACGTCATTTTTAAGTCCAAAAAATATGGGATATCGTTCAACATTTTAACTTTTTCTTCTAGCCTTCTAATGCAAGGCCATGTTTGGGATTTAGTAGTGGACTAGAAAAATAAAAAAATAAAAAAATGAAAACATTTAAAAAAGCATTGCAGAGTGGAAGTCAAGAACACGTTGCTCTCGTGGAGGTGCAAATAGAGTCAAACACACTTGTCCAATGAAGTGTCTGTGCTTTTGTCTTTGCTACACTGTGGGGCCCATACACGTGTGTTTCTCCATGTTTAACTACCATTGTGGGGACCGACTTGAAAAGTTCAGACCTCTTTTTGAGGGCCAAGACTTGGTTTTAGAGTTTAGGTTTGAATTGGGTTTTGGTTGAGGTTAGAGTAAGGAATGGGGGTAGGCAATCATTTTTGATGGTTGGGGTTAGGGGGAGGAGCTAGGAAATGCATCATGTCAATGAGATGTCCCCACGAAGACAAATGTGTGTGTTTGTGTCTTACAGCAGACCATTGAAAACAACCAAAACCAACAACACATCAATACACTATATCAGATGCAATACTTGTATTTTGTCTTTTCTGTCTGAGAAAAAAAACAAAAACAAGAAAGGGAGGCCCATAGGAAAGTACACACACACGCACCCCCACACACACGCACACACTCAGACACACAGCGGCGTGCTGGGAAACCATGGTAGCGGCGAATCATGATCACGGTGCTGCTGTGCCGTCGCCATGCCAACAGCGGCGGCAGCTTTCCGTGGGTACCACACATGCAAACACACCGGGGGTGACACCTGATGAATCGACACACACACACACAACACACATGAACACACACGTGCAACGAAAGGGGGGGGGGGGGTTGTGGGGGAAGGAATTACGCAGGTGGATGAAAAGGCATGCACACAATGTCGAGGTTTGGATGTGATCCCACACAACTCATGCGCATGAATCATATGAGCATCTCTGAACTACACACACGCACACACACACACACACACACGCCAATGTCAATATGAGCTCTCAAGGATATGCGCGTGTGTGTACGATTCATTCAGCTGTCATTACGCACACCCTCATTTACCCAAAGCAGTGTTGCGCCCACAACCTTCGTCGGCCCGTATTTTCCTTGAGAAAAAAATCTCACGGCACGGCAGCAGACGAGCTCGGCGAGCGCTCGTCCGCGCGCCAGAAAGAGAGCGGAGAAAGGAGCAGCCGAGTATAAATGCAAAGATGGAAAAGCGCGAAAAGGAAAAGCGAGAGAGGCCCTTGACAAAGAAGAAATATGCCGCTTGACCTCAAGCGGCGCCGAGCATGAAGGGGTGAAGGAAAGCAGCCTTTCCTTTTTGAAATCAGCGCCTGCACTGAAGGCTGCTGGCACTTGAGCGATGCTTAAAATAACCACAGGGTTTTTGCTTCTGCTTCAGAATAATAACGTTTCTGTTTTCACTGAAATTTCACAAAGATTTGGAGGAAAAAAAGGATGACAGTGCTTATGTCTCATATTAGAGATGAGAGTTTCCAGTCATGTAGTCCCCTAGTGGCTATGTGTGCACATAGCCACTAGGGGGTGCTCAAGCACCTGCCCTTCTGCCCTTCTGCCCTGGCCAAGGCATGCTTGCAAATGTCTTATTTTGATGAAACACACAAAAAAAAAATCAGTCTGCTTTCTGCACGCAGCTGAACAAACCGTGTACACTAATTTAGTTGCACTTGAATAATACATACACGAGTGAACACAAAAGAAAGAAAATGCTGAAGGCACCCACAGTACATTTGACTTTAAGGCCGATTCCACAGGCTGTGATCTCAAAACCAAACCGTTTCTGACCGTTAACAAAACCTGACACATACTGTATTGTACATATGCACAAGCAAACACAATCTACCACAGGCATCATGACAGTGACCCACATAACTCGCACGAACCGGCAAGCCACATTTGTGTTAGTGAATGCAACACAATGTACCAGGAAAGAGGACATATATATATATATACATACATACAACTTTCTAAAGAAAGTCTGCTAACAGTTTGACATGAATAACTGGAATCATGTCCTGTGGTCTGATGAGACCAACACGATTAATTTATTTGGTTCACAATTTAACTTAATTTGTGTAGTGGCAACCAGGTGAGAAGCACAAAGACAAAGTGTCAAGTCTCCTACTGAAATATATTGGGTTGCAGGGCAGTATTCCAACATGATGATGATCCCCAAACACACCTCCAAGATAACCACTGCCTTGCTAAAGAGGCTGTAGGCTGTAAAGGAGATGGACTAGCCAATCATGGCTTCAGACTTAAACCCTATTGAACACCTCTGGGGCATCCTCAAAAGGAAGGTGGAGGAGCAATAGGTCGAGGATTCCGTTGGCAACCTGTGAAGCTCCGGTGAGAAATAAATGAAATAGTGACAATTTGGGCATTTTCACTTAGGGGTGTACTCACTTTTGTTGCCAGGGGTTTGAACTCGAAACAAATAGTGTACACACAAGACTGCAGCATTATTTGTCGTGTGCGGTTGACTGTGTTGTGTTTAAGTATGCCAGCTTTCCTCAAAGTGAGTCTGCCACTTTGGAAATGCGTGTGCGCGCCCGCGAGCATGTTTGCACCTCAGGAACAGGTGAGAGTTGACTCGCGACTGACACAAGGACGAGCATTTTTTTCCAACCCAGAAGCAAAACCTTCTGTTTTATGTACAGTTGTGTGACAGGTGTCAAATCGCTTCATCGCGTTTTGAAACACTCTCACTGGGGGTCACTTTATTAGATAACCCAGCATTTACACTCGCACCTCAGGACAGTTTTTGGGATGCCGGAGAGGAAACACAGTCGATATTTTTCTGAATTTCTGAATACTTGAATCTTAACTCATTCACTGCCATTGACGGTTATAAATGTCTAAAATGCATTTCAATTTTTCTATTAGTTTACATTCTTTTCCTACTTTTGTTAACAAGAGTATGAAAACCTAGATTTAAAAAAAATTGTATTAGAACAGATATAAAATTTGTGATTAATCATGAGTTAATTAGTAAAGCCATGCGATTAATTACGATTAAAAATTGTAATCGCCAGACGCCACTTATTTTTAACCATCTTTTCTATTAAAAAAAATGATTATTAAAACTAAAATAAAAAATAAAAAAATGTAAAAAAGAAAAGATTTTTAAAAATGAGGGGCATCAGGCGTTTAAAATTTGTAATCGTAATTAATCGCATGACTTCACTAGTTAACTCACTATTAATCACACATTTTATATCTGTTCTAAATATTACAAAAAAAATCTAGATTTTCATACTCGTTAAAATGTAATTATTATTTTTATTTTTTTAACTAATAGAAATAGTCCAAATTAATTTTTGACTTCAATAGTCAATGGCAGTAAATGAGTTAATGGCAAAAATGGTGTCAACTTTCCTCCCTGAGCCACAAGCGCACACTTGTTCAAATAATGACCACTCACTAGATGGTAGTGTTGAGCCACACTGCGCATAAGCTCCCAAGCCACGGGGTGAACCGGGTTCCGCTTGCAATAAAGACACACAAATCAATGGTTATCATCTTCCTAGCGAGAGAGAGAGGTCAGATTCACCATTTGTCCGACAGTGCAACACAATAACGCGACAACACAACCACAGAGGCGGGCTAATGAAGAGATATCGCAGGGAGGCAAAGTCAGCGGACAGCTCCGGATAACAACACAACAGAGAAAACGGGCCAACGTCCCACAATGGCCGCAATATCTGCGGCTATTTATTGTGCGCGAGAACGAAGGCTCCTCATGTTCGGGGGACGACTCCCCGGAGCGCGGGGCCCGAGTGCTGCGAGGAAGATTATGAGTCAGATAGAACGCTCACATGAATTTGGGCTTTGTTATGTGGCAAGATAATAAAAGATGGAAATCTGAGTGGAGGCGCTTAAGTGTATGTTTGGGGAGCAAATGACTGACAAGACAAAACAGCCATTTGGGCAGCGGGCTTGACAGAAGCTCTTTGTGCCACCATTTTGCACTTTGCGAGCCGCTGTGTTTATACATGAGAGGCAAGTCGTTAGTAAAATTGGGTTTGTATGCAGGTTGTAATCCTGGGAAATCTGCCAATCTACTCTTGCTCAGCTTGAACTCCAGTCAATAGAAACAACAAGTCGCCATTTGGCTTTTTTGAAACATTTCCATGTAGTTAGGCAAATAATAAAAGAACAGAATGTACAGTTGCTCGCTCAAGTACTCATACCCTCTCTTTGGACCTTCGCACAAACGATAAATGGTTTTCATTTTAAAGATACAAATCTGAAAAATGTGGCGTGCAAAAGCTTTTGCCGTACTTTACGCTGATGACTTCAGATTTGTATTTAGAAAATAAATAAAGTAACAAAAACATAAATCATTTCCATTCCACTTCACACTTATGTAACACGTTGTGTTGTCCGGGGTTATCCGATACCATCATTTCAGACCAATACCAGTATGAGTACACCGTAAATTTACTACACATTTACAGTGTACATTTTACTCTAAAAAGAGTCCGTCTGTTCCCAAAATGTACATTCGTATGAGAGAATTGACCTACGACCTTCAGCGTGGCAGACGGCCGGCTCTACCACCTGAGCTATGCCACGCCTACCGTTAACTAATATCCAAAATGAGACCAAAAGCATTGAGTCATTTAAAATTGACGCTCATTATCTTACATTTCAAGGAAAACAAAACATCCGCCGTCAATACTTGATGTCTTCCTTTGTTGCGCACACATTCGTACCTCCATTGTGTGTGTGTGTGTGTGTGTGTGTGGGCGATAACATCACAGTGTGTGTCTTACTCATATTATCTGTAGTCTCATCATTAATCATTCCCCCCTCGGTCCAGACATGGCCATCCGTTATTGAGAGGTGCAGTCATTTACAATGGATTTATCACACATACACGCACGCACACACAAAAGTATAAAAACACTAATTGAACAAGACGGACGACAGTTGTCGTCCATGCCAAATTCCTTTTCTGCCAAAACAGCTTCCATGTGCAGTAGCAGAGTAGAATAAAGGAGTAAAAACATATTTATATTTAATGCATTCCAGCATAGTTGGGGCTATTTCGACCCCCCTCCAACCTGCAGCTCGACAAGCAATACACTCTCAGTAAGGAGATATTGACGCTTCAATTTGGGAAAAATGTTATTGATTGCACTATTTAGTGACCACATCCCAATAAGAATTGCTTCTCGACTGCCCACCATGCCTCAACTTGTCGATTCGGGACGAGAAGTGGGGCTTAACTTGAATGTGGTGGCTTCACTCTTTCGCTCGCAGCCATTTTCACTGAAGCAACCCCCTTTGCTCCCGGCTGTTTTACTGGATTCTGACAGATTTTGCAAGGCCCACATAATATTGTGTACTATTACTATAAAAACAAGGAACCTACCAAAAAGAAAGATTCAAGTCTCTTCTTTTATCGTGAAAAAAAGTATATTTGTAGCAATTAGCATTAGAATATAGCCAAGTTTCATCATTATACACAAACCTGTTGAAAACACTGGCAGAAAGAGCTTTTTGCAACATGGCCCTGGCGGATCTCTTATACTCTGCTGCCACCTGCTGGCCCTTTTTTGTAATAACTACCATTGCTTCAAGCGTTTTCTTTAGTTCGGAGGCAGCATCTGTATGCTCTAGCATAAAAAAAGCAAAAAAAACGTATAAATATGTTTTTGGGAGCGAAGGACAACGTATTAAAACATTTATTTATACGTTTTTGGGATTGAATGAGATCATTATGAGCATAGCACATCTGAGAGGGTGTGCACACTTTTTCCAATTGACTAGAGGCTTGATGTCACATTAACTCATTCACTGCCATTGACGGCTATAAACGTAAAAAATTCATTTGAACTATTTCTATTAGTTTAACATTTTCCCCCCCACTTTTGTTAACAAGAGTATGAAAACCTAGGAAAAAAAAAATTATTGTACATTTGGAACAGATATACAATTTGTGATTAATCGTGAGTTAACTAGTGAAGTCATGCGATTAATTACAATTAAAAATTGTAATCGTCTGACGAGATGATTATTAAAAATTAGGGGCATCAGGGGATTTTTTTTTTTTTTATCGTAATAAATCGCATGACTTCAATAGTTAACTCACGATTAACCACAAATGTTATATCTGTTCTAAATGTGCAATAAAAAAAATTCCAGGTTTTCATACTCTTGTTAACAAAAGTAGAAAAAAAGTTAAACTAATAGAAACATTTTAATGAATTTTTGACGTTTATAACCGTCAATGGCAGTGAATGAGTTAATGGTGAAATGATTCGATTTGATCCTATTTTGCTGTACGTGTGACTTGAACTTGAAAAATATCATTTTACTTTTCAATAAAGAAAGGTTTGGTGAATGTGCATAAAAAAAAACGGTTAAGAATCCCCGCCTCATATAGTCAGCTCGACTTAACGAATACGGCGACAGGAGCAGCACAGCACGCCACAACATCTGCATGGACGAGCACCTCGAGGCGCCACACTCCAGCGGCCTGACAAATGAACTCTGCGGCTGTTTACGACTTTGCGCCGCCGCGGCCTCTCCACACTCTGACGTTCACCGGATTTATCTGAAACTGCCGACGGGCGGCAGCTTACAATTAACCAGCAGCAGAAGGAAAAAAAAAGAAAAAGAAGCAAGACAGGAAAGTTGGAGAGGGTAAAAATAACCTCATACACAAATGAGTTGCGGTCAATTCGGACAAGTCGCCAATTAGGGACAAATTTGTGAGTCGGCTGTAATGAGGTTGCGGGAGGAGCCACGCTGAGTTTGTGCGTGTCCTTGTTTGTTTGTGTCACACAAACTCAAGAGTCTGGAGGAAGAACAGAGTAACTTCAAAAGTTGAATCGTTGGATTCAGGTCGTTGATATTTCTACATAGTTTTGCTCGACATTTTATTCGATTCAATACTGTAAGTTATCTTTGACCGTGACTTTAAACCCCCGCAGTACAGAACCTCTGTGAGAGCGCAGGTGCATTATGGGAAGGTGGGTATTGCACGCGGGAGGGACTTGGCGATGACGCTGACACATTCTGACAAGAAGATCAGAGGGGAGCGGCTACAAGTTTCACTCCAGAGCCCCTTTTACTGGTCTAGGGGAAATCAAGTCAGGGCCTCCTTTCGTAGCTTCAGGCCTTCTCCGCACACTCGAGATGTTTTGTGGGGGAGGGGTGGGTGGATTGGGCTGGCCGGGGCGTTCTAACTCTTAACTCTTCATGAAGCACCAAAAAAGCTTTTGACCACATGGACCGGGACACCTGGCAGCCATTCTTCACAGCCTTTGAAACCACAATACGGCTTTCGGGGGCGTCTAATGTGTCTGACCCGGCGAGAACGGCATCGCAGTGACAGACGAAAAAGGTCCGACGTGAGAGTTCGCCGCCACCAATTCAAACACTAAAACACTGGCGACCTTTGGAAGGGGGCTAGGTGTGAAGACAAATATGAAGCCCGAGGGGAGGGGGGGGGGGGGGGGGCGGGGGGTGTAGTCATAAGTTAGTAATGCAAAGGGTTCATGGCCACGTGTTTGGACTGAAACTGCAAAAAGTGGGCTTAAAAAACAAGAACATTTGTATATTAGTGTGTGTGTGTGTGTGTGTTAGGTGTGTCAGGCGATTACATTTTTTAATCGTAGTTAATCGCGTGACTTCAATAGTTAATGCAGGATTAATCGCAAATTCTATATCTGTTCTAAATGTACAATAAAATGTATAATAAAATAATTTTTTCTCTTACTCTTAACATAATAGTGTTTTTTTTTTTACTAATATAAATATGGCTGCATTTTTTTTTAGCCATTGATACAGTCATTTCATAATAAAATAGAGTTAAAATTAAAAAGATGTACTGTAAAAAAAAACGAGTGTGATATTGATTTGTGTTGAGGTAAATTTTCTGCCACTAGATGGCATAATTGCATTTGTAAGACTTCCGTAACAGCTCAGTGCATTTTTCTTTTCATATCAAGAGCTAACGAATCTTTAACATGAAGTAACTTGTGAAATTCTGCACTTTTTTTTAAATGATAAAATACAACTTGACCCTAGTCTTATTAATACATTTATTACTGCAAAATTTCGACGTGGACGTGTATGCTGCGTTGCGACTGGAAGGCTTTCCAAGTGTGGGGCGGTCATAAATCATGCGCAAATTATTTTTTGGTGGCGTTAAAGGAACTTGAAATTAACTCCAAATTAATGCACTAATTTGACACCTGTAAAGGTGAACATGGTAAAATAATTGCATTCCTCTACCCCTTGCTATTTTGCGGCTGCAACTCTTATCCCTGTTTGTTTTTCTTTTGGTCCCGCGAGAGCCTTGAGGACGCTTTCAAAAAGTTTCATCAGTTTTCAAGAGCCTCGACAAAACAGTCCACGTCGAATCTGCACTTCTGCACAAATGCCCATGCCGACTCCAACGAAGCGTACGGGACGACCCAGGACAGGCGGCCCGACGCTCAACAATCGGTCGCTTCCAGTCTTTTACGGCTCCGGCGAGCAAGGAGCGCGTCCTCCGTGCATCTTCTGGCTTATATCTGCGTTTCAAGCAGTTTGTCTTACTCCGGCTAAAAATATCACTAATCAAGTCCCCGAAGAGTCATAAATAAATACAGAGAATGGTAATTATTCTTTGCGCTTCCCAGAGGCCGGCATCAAAGTGCGAGCCGCCGAGCTGATCAACAATTCACAAAGTTTAGTGTGAGAGGATGATCTAACGCAAAGGAGCACAAAACAAATACAGTACCTCATACTCCTGAGCTGGGAGGGGTCTAGAGGGACGAGGCGGGACAGGGAGAACAACAAACAACAAACCTGGCATTGTGGACTGCTTTTGCACATGTGGAGTGTGATTGTAAATATTCTCACAAGCATCCAGAAGCAAATTGTGCCATGTTAGGCATTAACCAAAAAATATCATGGCCGACTCGCAACAGATTCCACAAACATGACCGACAGTACAAGACAATGAAATGTACTGTACAAAGTGTGTCTTATTAGCCAATAACATGTCACTTGGCAACAAAAAGGAAGAACTGGAAATAGATGAAGACAAACTACGGTAGAAAAAAAAGAAAAAAGAAGAATTGATGCTTTTGATGATATTCCCATCGGTGTTCATGCTACACGTGAATACGGAAAGTATTCAGACGCCTTGAAATTTTTCACTCTTTATTTTGTTGCAGTCATTTGCTGAAATCAAAAAAGTACACTCGGCACTAGGGGTGTGTCCAAAAAAATTAATAAATAAATCGATTCTTATTTACTACGATTCAGAATCGATTTTAAATGTTCCAAAATCGATTTTATTTAAATTTATTATACTGTCTTGCCCTTGTTTGTGTGTGCCTTTATTGGGAGCGCTGTTCATGTTGTACACGATTTGGCCACTCAGAGGCAGTGTGGTTCCATGCATGCTGAAGTTGTAGCCACATTAGAGAGTAGATAGGAAAAAGTCACGATCAAGTTATGCCAATAAAAGTTTTTAGGTTTTGTTTGCAGCGTAAGAAGAGCATATGCCGGTGAGTAATGTTAAGATGCTTCTCTGTAAACGCTCGTGAAGTGTTTTGTATGAATAGCCGTGCTTTTAAGTGATATAAGTGCCGTGAGTACAGCGCTAATTAGCATTAGCGACTCAGCCTGGAGTAGATCATTACAATTCCTTGCACATCTATAGATTGAAGCAAAAATCATTGTCAATCAAATCATTTTCAATCAAAAATCGACTTTGAATCGAACCCCCCAAAATCGGAATCGAATCGTGAGACAGTCGAACATTCCCACCCTTACTTGGCACCCCATCTTGACAGAATTTTTTTTGGGTGTGTGCAAATTTATTAAAAAAGAAAAACTGAAATGTCACCTGGTCATAAGTATAAATAATAGTGCACCGGCCACTGTGGCTCTCCTTTCCCTATGTGTGAGGGCATTAATACTGCATTTCAATTAAGCTGCGTGTCTATGAGATGCAATTTGCCTCATCTCGTTTTTGTCAAGAAAAAAGAGGAAATGATGTAAAGGTGGGGGAGACTTGAAGTACTACGTAAAGGAAGTAGTAATTGAGTTTTAATAAAGCATCCTTTGTCATCTTCAGGCGGGCTCAACGTCCCAATACTTTTGTGGCAAACGAGCAAGAAAGCCAAGTTGAAAGAACGGTAAAGCAGCGACACTATTAAGGGATGAGTCACGGCACCTCCCCGACTCGTCGGCGACGCGGCGGGTGTGGGAAACAGGTCGGTAGCGGGAGCAGATTAGATCCACATCGGTAGCCATGATGAGGCCTGCTGCAGATCAGCGAGGAGGCGCCGACGATCAGCACCTCCAAAGAAGATTTGCTGTAAGGACATTACGATACGGTAGGAATAAAGTTTAAAGCCCGACTTTTAAGAGATGTGCAAAATCCGCACTATTATACCAGGGAGTCAAATGTAGACGTGTTTAATGCAGTCATTCCAACCGCCGTCTGGTCTGTCTGCTAAATAATGAAAATCCGTGAGTAAATGACACATTTAGCTTAATGCTAACAAATAGTGACAAATAGCATCTATGTGACTTTCATATAGCGATATTAGAAAACAGACAATAAACCTCCCTGGCATATATTCTTTATCCTCTGTAAAAAAAAATAAAAATCTTGTGCCCATTTCCACCTATTGTAGAAATCTGCTTTGCGGAGATCCTTAGAGATTCTGCAAACTGCTCTCAGGGCGAAAGGAACATGGAGCGCATCAGATTGCGTTTTCTCAAAAGATGTAGCACATGCAGCCCACAGGCGGTGACACTCGCCCACTTTACTCCTCAATTTCATCATTTTGCGCACGTCCCCCCGAGAAGCGCAGCGAGTGGGATCTGAAAATATATCAGCGCATGGTGCAAGACTTTCATTTTGAAAGCCACCTGCTGCCAATCATCCCGTGGGCGCCTCTCCTGTAAATGCGCACTTTTGACACGCCCAAAGAGGTATTCATTTAACCATTAGATTCATTATCGCGGCTGTATGGTTCAAGGGGGCTTTTTAAAAATGTCTGTTTTTATCTGGAAACGACATTCTGAGGCGTATACTACCGTCTCAAATATTATTGTCAAGGAAGTGACAGCTATATTCTATTATATTAATACAAAGCAGAGGGGCAACGATAAATCAACAATCAATCAAATGAATCAATAATTCTTTTTTATTTTATATTTAACAATTGTCCTCAGAATTTCAGCCTCTTGACATGAAATATTCTCAGATTTCTTTAGTCCTCTATGAAAGCAAACATATTAATGACCAATAATCAATCAATAATGATCAATATTGTAGCCAATTTTGCGACATTACCAATAAAAGAATGTCAATTTAATAAATAAAAAAAAAAGGTCCAGTTTTGAATGAAGGGATGGAAATTAAAGCATTTAAAAAAAAAATCGGATTCATCGATTAATCCAAAAAATTATTGATTGTTAAAATAATGATTAGTTCCAGCTCTAATACAAAGAGAATAACTGGACAGAAAATAAGGGAGTACGTTTGAATCTTACCAATAATCGCCCTGTATTTTGAACACACTCGCACATTTAGGTGACAGAGGTTCGCCATGCTTCGCTTTTTATCCACAGAGCAAAACACAAAACCTTTTTTTTTTTGAAGATAGTCCTCATTTTAAATGCATCTTTTCCAAAGTAAAAACAGATTAGAATAAAGTTGCATTTTTGAGACACACTGGTAGTTTCATTTGTGTTAAAACGTGTTTGTGTGTGTGTGTGTGTGTGTGTGTGTTCGCAGAGACGGCGTGTCTGACAATGTTGTAGAATCGATCACAGTGAGGTCACGGGGACGATTGTCTTTGCTTTAGCGGTGGTGAGTCAACAGTCAGCGCTTTTTAGAGGAAACTGCCGAGTCAGCAAACAGCCATTGCCTTAATAATTAGGAGCATTCAAGGCCAGGGCGGGACAATTCCTCAGAAGTGTCCTCTAGAGACGGACAAAATGGAAGATGGTGGACAAAGAAACTGTGAAAGTTATCAGTGAGTGATTATACGTGCGCACCAGAGCGTCTCGCTCATTCGTCTCACTTTTGTGGCACATAAATCTTTCATTTAATCAACGTTGAGAACACATGGACGCGTGCTCCTTTTGCTATGGCAAAATTCTCGTTTTTTTGGCTTCTATTCAAAGATGTAGAACTCTTGAAAGAATGTAAACGGATATGCACTTAAATCTCCGGGAGGAAAATGACATTTATGAGTCGGAGCGTCATCTGCGAGCTATTAGAGGCTAATACAGTCTGGCTTTGGCTAACCAGTGGCGTCACTTTTCCAATGTTGAGGAAAGTGATTCTTGCTGGTGACTGGAACGCGGCCATTTAATGCGCAAACATTGCAAACATGATTTAGGAGGTTGGGTAATAAAGCACATATTGGAAATTATTTGTCACATTTCTCAACAGATTCCAATCTTTGACTGTTGAGCTCGTTCTTGGGAACACATTTTTTCAGAAATACAAAATTCCTGAATTAACACTCGAACAACAAACTAAAAAAGTTTATAGTTTTTTTTAATATTGCATCTGAAGGTTAAATAACAATTTACAGATATTTTTTTTGTCTTTTTTTAATTTATTTTTTTACATTGTTTTATTGGTGTTTTATCCAATGAATATGAACGTTGCCGAAAATGTGAAGTATCAGCTTTCATCTTTTTTTTTTCTTAGTGCAAGAGCAACATTTTGAGTTCAATAATCATGAAAAGTGTTAAATCATTCCTTCAAAAACATGAAGTACCAAACGAACGCTACTTCTTTTCAGGTCCTCTGCGGTCCTTAAAATGGATTTTAAGCAAGCTGAGCTGTGATTGGTTGCTACCTGAGCCCTGAGGGACTGATGTCATTTTCAGTCGACAGCAAGTGGGTAAAATGGCCGCCGCACGAGATGGATAACAACGGGTGGATTTTGCTGCTTAATTCCTATTCCACAAATGCTATACTTGTGGGGACACATAGAACATATTATTGATTAATTTCAACCCTCAAAGTGTAATTTTAACACTGTCTGATTTCATTGGAAGTCAATGTTGGAGTTATTTGACAGAGTTGATTTATCTGCAGACTTAACCAAAGTAAGCTCCGCCCACTTGATTAGAACCGCTCTGCCGCAAAGACTTCAGGATATGATACAATATATATAATACATTCTCAGGAAATTATTACATTAAAGGGCTAGAGGGCTAATTCCAAGAATTCCATATTTTCCATTAGAAATTTCCCAAAGTTCACCTTCTTCAGTCCAGTGTCGGCTCTTCTGCATCTACACAAATTGGATTCTCGAGTCGATCAACGAAACCCAAAATGATGATAAGTCTTCCACTAATCATAGTGCATTACAATTCCCGGTGCGAGTATCCCAGTATGGAGCTTAAACGTGCAGTGACGCAGGGGAGGAGAGCGGGCCAACTCATTAGATTGGGCTGCAGACTAAGTCGGATTAACCTCATACGGCTCTCTGAGAGCGGCAGCGGAAAGGCGCGCCAACAAGCCGTGCTTAGCGATGCCGCCAGGAGAAAGTTTTTTTTTCTTCTTTTAACCCTGGTGGTCCTCACATCTCATCGGGTTCGCGCCACGGCACCATACTTGCACATTCCCACCACTGGCCAAACATGCTGCCCTCCCCTTGCTTACCTTCCGGGGCTCTAATATCCAAAGGAGAGCGATTTAGGCTCTCTAAAAATTCCAGATCCACGTGCCAATCTGTGGATTTGATGGCTTTCGTTGGGGGGGGGGGGGGGGGGATAAGACAACGGCCTGCAGGGAAAAGCTTGTGAAAGGAATTTGGCGGGCGAGGAAGTGCAAAGTCAAAACCTCGCCAGCATTTGGACGTTGGCTTCCGTCTTAGATTTCCAGGCACAAGAAATGGACAACATGCCCCTTTTCGGCCACATATTTTGCTTGTTTTTTTGTTTTTTTTTAGTAGGCCCTGCAGCTTGTTAATCAACATTTTATGTGTTCAAATATCAGCCCATATATTTTGGCCGCAACAGCTCTCAAGGGAACTATTCGATGAGGTGGGGGAGGGGGAAGGGGGGGGGGGCTTCCCCGACATTGCACCAGTTGATGTACAGTCAACCATCATGATATCACAAGTTTTTAAACAACATCTTTTTAAATTAATTATTATTATTTTTTTTAATTAACATGACGTCTATGCTAATGCATAGCATTACACGTTAGCATTAAGCAAGTGGACTTCCTTTAAATGAATGACATGTTTTGGTTGAACATTTTTTGTCTTTAAATTACATTTAAATCTCCTGTTTTATATGTTATCTTAACGCTAAACTTGAACTGGGAGTGACAAATAAACAGCTTGAAGCAAGCGCGCTCAGCCTCATTTTTTTTGGAGAAACAAGTAAGTGAGAACACATGCTAAGGAATATTAATAAGAGTTTTAATGCATTTTATTGAGTTTTAATAAGCGTTTCTCAAATGTGTGGGAAGAGTAAAAATATTTTTTTTAAAGATGAAGCGTGAAACTTAAACGGAACCAAAAAGAGACAAAGCAAGGCAAAGGTTCCGGCACGACATGATTGGATGACTCCGGACACGAGCTCTCGCTTTTTCTTTTTTTTTAAGCCAACGTGACATCTTGGCTCATCAAATAATGCGCGGAATTCAATTAATTAGCAACAGTTGAAATGAGACGGTTTTAAGTAACGCTAATCGCAATTAGCAGCGGAGCGTGGCTAATCGCTGCGTCTCGCCAACCTCAGCGTCGGAAAGCTCGCCGCCGCAGATCAAAAGAAGGTGATGCTGAAGTGGAGAAAACGGATGGAGGCAAGGGCCCTAATAATAATAATCCTCCAAATATTCCAAGGAGTCATATTCAAGTTACAAAGTGTAAACCTTCCCACAGTGGTGAGCTACGTGTGACCCGACTTAAAAAAAAAAGAGTGAAAGAGAAAAGAAGAAAAGACAGAAAAGAACAAAACAAAGAGAGAGAATGACACATTGTGTGCGACCGCATAGTTTAGCTTAATGCTAACAAACAATACAAAATGCCATAGAACGGCTAACGAATATTATCCGCGTGGTGGTGTTTTATATTACTGCGGCTTACTGAGGCGTTTTGACCGTCTATAAGCTATTTTCTTTTCATGTTACAACATTTTTGGGGGGGCGGGAATGGGGGGGGGGGGTCCTGCACTGGGAGTGCTCAATGACATTTTCATTTTAATACACATTTCTTTTTGTTTATTAGACTAGAATGTCATATGGTTTCTGTGAGCCAGGTTGGTTTCAGAAATCCCCAAAATAGGAGCTGCTGCCTCTCGGTCTCTCTTCCAAAACCCGGAAATCCATCCCGAAAGCTCTGCAAGCACTGCATTTTCACAGCATTAAGTTTTTACGCGGAACTGGCACTGTTCTTTAAGTTTGTCATGCCGCAGGATCGCATTTTAATTCACAGCCAAGTTCTGATTGGACCCAACACAAAAGCACAGTAGCCCGTCTGGACTACTTCTTTCCTTCATGCCTTGATTTGTTTTAGGTACATTATTTTCCAATTCATTATTAATAATTACATTATGTTCCTATTCCCTTCGAGATACGAGCGCATGAAACAGTGGTTCTTAAAATTGTTGGTACTGAACTCCACCAGTTTCTACACACATTCATCGACCCTTGTTTATGGAAAAATACGTTTTTTTTTTTTAATTCAAGCCATAGTTATAGGGTTTACATCAAATCTGGCTCTCTTCACCTTGAATTCAGAAAGCTTTGTGTTTATGTATTCCCCATCTCTAAGAAAGTGTTCCTTTAGTTTGCTACAAAGCTACAATTGCTCAACTTGGCATTGCAAATCATGCAGTTAGGACGCTCTCTCCACTCAACTCTGTATTTAAAACAACCACCACTGTTTTCTTTAGATGGAACCTAGGGGCAGCAGATAAATGAAAGCAGCAGAGGCCCCAGAATTGAACCCTGTGGAACACCATACCTTCCGTTATACATGTGAATTCATATTGTACGTAACATATCTTTAAAAAAAAAAAGAAATCACACGATGTATGAGTTGAGAATATGATTCAGGATTGAACCCCTGAGACTGGCTCACCCGGGGTTCGATCGAACCCAGGTTAAGAACAGAAGCAGCGTGGCCTGAAAAGACGGGCATGTCAGTTTGGCCGAAGTGGCTAAACGTATGCAGAAAAGGGGGGAAAAACAGCAGGAATATTGACTTTGTCCTCTGAGTGGAGACAAGGGGAAACCTGAATAACATACCAAGTCATGCATTACTGTCAACACTGAGGACAATACTGCATTATAATCAAATAACGGAGTAGTTTGTGACCTACAACATTGGAATACGCAAGTGGATGAAAGCATTCATTAGCAAAATAGCGTTGTTGCCTTTCAAAACCACTTCCTGGAACTTCCTCCACTAAAATGCATGGAGATAGTTGTTTGCTAGCAGAAACCGGGACAGCTGTGTTTAATAGCAACCAAGTCGAAAGCACCCCGAAAACATAGCAAAGGTCTGAGGGCTAAGTTAGCTCGCGGAGCGTAGCCAAAGTTGGCCTGGCTCAACCTCCTTTTGGTTCTTTGAACAAGGCAGCGGCGGCGCAGCATTCCAGTCGCTGAACAATGACTAAACGCAAACCACATTCAGCGGGGCTCGAGGCATGTTCCTTACTTCCATTCTTCCCAAGTATGACCACGTGGCTTTGAGGCTGAGTTCAAGTGGAAAGTTCATGCTGGAGACGCTTGAAAGTCCATTTGGATGTTTTCACTTTTCGATCCAATCACTCATCACGGAAGTCGGAAATTAGGAAATGCTTTGCTTTGCTGCCAATTGTGTAACAGATTTCTGTCAATTCTGTCTGCAAGGGCCGTGAAGGTGTCTGCCTGAATTGTGATTGGATGACTGACTATGCTATTATTGTCCTTAACGGACTGGTCAAGTCCATGCGTTGACTAATCAGTTCAACCCCTAGCGTTTAGGACAGTGTTGCAAAAACCCTTTTCACACTGCACTCGCTTAGTGTGAATGAGTCACGCGGCAACACAAAATGACCAGTTTCCTGTGTGACCATATTTGGAACTGATGACGTAGCAGCCTACCTGAAAGTAAAAACTGAGATTTTGCTGCTGGTTCGACCACACTTTGACAAGATGCATCGTTCATTGTTGCAAAAGAAAGGGGAAGTCCACCTCAAAAGGGTTTTTACAATAATATATTCTATGCAGACCCACCAGTCTAAATATAGCATTTGATGAGTATTGAGTTTGGGGAATGTCAGTTATGGGAAAAGTCAAGAGTTTCACTCACTCAGGGTGGTAGAATCTTCTCTGTGATGCATTTCGGGCAGTGGTCCCCCACCCGTCCGCAAAATTTATGGACCGGTCCACGGCGGAAAAAAGGTTGGGGACCATTGGTTTAGAGGATACAAATAGACTTGTCGTTAATGGGCCGGACAAAACTCCAGGGATTATACAACACGGTAAATAAAAAAGATACAACAGGGACTCTTCGTTGTCCACTCTCGCTCATTCAACAATCCTTCTTTCGACTTTTAAAACCCTGTTGATTTCAACGGACCAAATATTATTTGTCGGCACTCTATTGGATGACATGGTTGCTTTGTCAGGTATTAATTTCATGAGGAATAGATTAAAAGTAGTCCAAATGTAGTCAGAGAACATCATTCGCAAACAAAAGAGTAGCTTGCCATGGCGGCGAGGAGGCGGCACGTGCGGGAACATGCTAATTTAAAGGTGTCAGCGGGCGACTGTATACGGGCAAACACTTGAAACATCTCAAAGCGGAATGATAGACGCTGCTTGTGTACTTTTGCAAGACAAGCAGCAAAGAAGAGGACAAACACAATTTTGTGCGTCTGTGTGTGAAAGCATTTCAACCCGGCTCATGGGGGCGATGCGGCGACTCGGAGTGAAGAAGCGGCGAGATGGATTCACAGGCACGCCGCATTTATCTCTATTACTTCCTGCTACGCTCGCCATCAAAATTCTACAGGCGGCGGCCGGGGGGGGGGATTTTGCAGCATGACGTTGGCAACAGATGTTCAATGCTTTCTCTAACTTGGTTATCCTTTAAAGGGGAAAAAAGGGAGGGTGGGAGTTGATCTATCTCCAAACCTGCTTCTTAAGAAACACAAGACTCCAAGATGCTCGGAAATCTGCTGATGCAAGTCTGTTGCAATTTAAACCTCGCCCGCTTCAATGAGAACGTCAGGTGACAAAGTCTTACACGACTTCAGTTATTTTTCATGAGGAAAATCGTTTGGTTAAAATGTAATGCACAATGTAACGATAGTCAAAAATGTCATAAAATGGCTCATAGGAAAGTAAGAAAATGGCATCTATTTCAAATAGTCTGTCAGCCATTTCTTTTGAAAAATATTGCTCTACGTATGAAAAGTTTGAAATGACGTTGAAATGTTTACGGTTCAAGTTGAAGGTTGTCCAGTGGGATGCATTGAAAATAATGAAGACGGGCCCACTTAAAAGTTTCCAAGCAAACAACACTTACCTGAGATGGTTGCGCCAGCTGGTGTTTTGACACGGACATGTGGACGTCTTCGCCGAGCGACCTCTGAACCCCTGTGACCTCGACGGGGTCGTCTGATGACTCTCCTTGGGCTGCTACGAGGAGGAGGAGGATGTGGCAAAGCTGTTGAGGAGAGAAAGGTCAAGATAACTACCGAAATGAATAAGATGCTAATAATAATGTAGGATAATTCATTGGAAAGTGTTACAGAGGTGAAGGACAGGTAAAATTGATATATTCCACAAATGTAATATTAATCAGAATGTCATGTTTAGTGAGGTCACATATATAACGTATTATTGTCAGTAAATGTTTAAGGTTGATTTCCACTTTAAAGATTAGATAGCTATTAAAATAAAAATGCACTGAGATGTCACCGATGTCTTACAAATGCAATTATGCCATCTAGTGGCAGAATAATGACCTCAACACAAATCAATTATGACGCTAGTTTTTTACACTACAGTACATCTTTTTAATTTAAACACAATTATATGAATTAGTTTGAAATTACTTTATCAATGACTAAAAGATGCAGCCATATTTCTATTAGTTTAATCTTTTATTTCACTCTTATGTTAACAAGAGTATGAAACCAAGATTATTATTTTTTGTACATTTAGAACATATATAAAATTTGAGATTAATTGTGAGTTAACTATTGAAGTCATGCGATTAATAACAAAAAAAAAAAAAAAAAAAAAATAAAATAAAAAATATATATATATATATATATATATATATTTTTTTAAGTTTATTGAGGCAGACGTGTCAACAAATGTAATGTACGGTGGGCCTCCAAGCAAGCCAATCATGGACGGGAGGAGGTGAGCGATATGGGAAAACAAAAAGGCAGATAAGGACGGACAAGGCGGACCATGCAATGGCCGCAGGAGAGATGGCAGATAGCCATGACGTGCGCCGTGTCGTGTGTACGTGTGAGTGCGGAAAGCGCGGAGATAAGGAGGGAAAGATAAAGTGTTCCGACAGCGTCTCACATTCATTGCGACCGGCTGACATAAGTGGCACAAAAAAATGAGATGAAGTGGGCGGCGCTGAACACATCTGACACCTGTTGCCACGGCACTTGGACTCAAAAACAAGAGCGTGCGTGTGCCCGCGCGCGCGCGTGATCTGCCATTGGCATAAATGCGCCAGATGAACTTAAACGCTTTCCAGATTGCTTTCCTTCGAACTGCTCCTGAAGACCCAAGTTGAGCTGTGGCGGTCGTCATGGAAACGGGAGACTGCGACAGTGACAGGCGCGGTGTGTACCGGTGCCTGGCAAACAACAACTGGCAACGACCATTTCCAAACGCCTTGTTACACTACTGCTTTTCGAAATACAGCATGGATGCGAATGTATTGAATTAGCACAAGTGTCAGAAGACGCACAGTCCCGTGGCTGCACGCGGTCACGTCATCGGGTTATTGATGATCAGATGAGCCACCAATTTGTTTAGCAATATGACAATAAGGACCCTGTGAGGCAAATCTATTTGAACGCGTGTCGTCAAAAGGAAACAAATTCTGGATGGCTCATGCTGCGTGTTCCAAAGTTGAAAGAATATTGAATCAACAATGTGGAAATAAAAAAAAAGGAGCGGATTAGGGTTATTATTTATTATTCTTAGAGAGAAATTGAAAAAAATGAAATAAAAATCACAGGTGACCCAAAGTGATACAAAGCGCCGACGGTCCTCATTAAACGGCAGGCGCCACATTCATCACCTCTGTCGCTTGGGCGGAAATTAACAGCTCTGTGGCACCCTGCGTGCACGCACAAAATTTCACATTCTTTTTTTTTTTTTTTCTTCTTCCTGGCGCTGCACAAAAACACACGTCGAGCGAGTAATCCCACATTGAGCAGGTTGCATATTGAGAATCGAAATGACAGAAGGAGATTGTGAGGATGTTCATGTTGCCAGCACTTCCTGCCACGTCGAACCAGTTTGCCGCCGACTTAAATCACTTTTGCCGCATTGAAAATACTTCCGTGTGTTGACATGCTGACTCACGCACCCTTTACCCTTTGTTTTTTGGGCGCACGTCATATGGCGAGAACATTTTCTTTTTCGGAGAACTCTATCGGAATTCCATTTATTTTCGTAAGCATCTGTTTATCAAAGATAAACACAGAAGTGAGGAAATGAGCAGGAAAAGAAAGACTTTGGTCCTCAGGGAGGGCGAACACCTGCTTTCATATATTTTTGAAGGCAAAGTCGCTGTGTGATCAACACTTTCAAGTTTTCCTGGTGCCCACAGGTGACACACAAAAAAAAAAGAGCCCATTCCTGCACTTCCTTGCTACTTTATCACCGGGAGTTTTTAACTGCTTTGTAGACTGACTAAAGTGAGTAAAAAAAAAGAAAAGAAAAAAGAAGTCATTACAGCTGGTTTTTGATGTGTTAACGTGTCTTAGCGTGACTTGGCTGCACTTAATGGCGCGTGGGAGTGAACGCTTTTTCGCCACACAGGCCGCGCTCCATTTTGAACCAGTTATAACCTATAATATTGACAAATACTTGCCAGATTTTGAAACTTCCATTTGTCCTGGAAAAAGTATATAAATATATAATAGTAGTATCTAAAGGGTTAAATGGGGGATCTAATACAATTCTATACATTTTTTTATGATATATATATTAGAGGTGTCAGTCGATTAAAATTTGCAATCGTAATTAATCGCATGACTTCAATAATTAACTGACAATTAATCTCACATTTTATATCTCAATTTATATCTAAATTTACAATAAAATGTAAATGTTTTCCCTAATTTAAATAATGTTGATTTTTTGGGGGGTAATTGATAGTCATTTCAATACAAAATTTAACATTTTAAATATGTACTGTAAAAAAAACGAGTATGACTGATTTGTGTCGGTCACTACATGGCATAATTGCATTTTGTAAGACAATGGTGACAGCATTTTTCTTTTCATATTAAGAGCCGGCTCATTTTTAACGTAAGTAACTAGTGAAATTATGCACATTTTTAAAACTTTAAAATACAACTTGACACCAGTCCCCACAAATATATGCAGTATAATTGAATTTATTACTGCTAAAGTTTGTAGTTTGTTATAGTGACTCCTTTTCACGACGTTGAATGCTTTCATTTTGTTAAGTTCTCGGATGCGCTGTGACGCCGCTCTACTTCAAGCGAGCGCTTCACCACTTTGAGTTTAACCCTTACGAGCTATTTGGTGGAGTTGCTGGGCAAAACATGCTTCACATTTAAAGATCAAGTGGCTTGGGGGTCACTCCAAGTGACAAGGCGGCGATGAGAGCCCATAAACATCTCAAAGCTGGAGCAACGGCTAGCTCGTTGCTAACGGCTAACCGAGTGTGTTCTTTCAAAGCAGGGAACAAGTGGAAGTGCTACACAGTTCATATATATATATATATATATATATAAATAAATAAATGCCCCTCTATCCTTGTTCTGCCCTCTCCACCCCAGCATTAACCCATTGATCGGGAACTAAGCGTTCCCTTTAATTGGTCGGATGAGGTCGATTGCGAGTGCACACAGTGAGAGGGTGTGTGTGTATGTGTGTGTGCTTGAAAAAAAAAAAAGGCCTAGTCATCAACTTGTGACACAAAGCAAGAGAATCCGCATATAATTTGTTCTATTTTGTATTGGTAATCGACAATCAAAAAATATTTATTTAAATATGTATTTCTAACACACATGATATAATCAATGACAGATTTGAAAAAAAAAAATTTAGGGTCAAAAGATTCAATGCAAATGTATAGGAAGATTTGCAATACAACTGAACTGTACTTCGGCTGTCAATCTTTGATGTATCACGAGAATGCTGTAAGTAGATTTAAAATAATAATAATAATTAATTAAGGATCCCCATACCAGTGCAGATACTATTATTCCACTCACAGTTAATATAAAACCTCAACAATGACAATTGGTATATTTTCAAAGCACAGACAATAAACATCAGCTTAAGTCAAATTGTGTTCAATTCAACAACTGTCAAAAGAAAAACAGAAGAGTGAAACAAAAACAAGACAAGTGACACAGATTTAAATTATTATTATTATTTTTTTATATTTGATTTAAAGGCGACAGGACTGGTCATTGACATAATTTGAGGAGGTAACAAGTTCCAGTACGACATGGCTCGGGATTTATTAAGTATTTTAAAATGCATTAGTTCTTGGTAAAGGTTCATAGCGGAAGGTTTCCCACGACCCCGGGATGGAAAGGCGTATGTCCGTAGCAACTTGTGGAAATTGCCAGAAGTCAACCCACCGCAAGAAATCTTTTGACTCACACACGGCCACAAACACAAATAATGAGGTTGGGAGGGAGCCGTTTGCAGAAAGCGATTTACATGCATTACACGCTCAAGTGCTGAGCTCCAATAATCACTTTTATACGATATTCTAAAGCATGGACGTGAACTACAGTAAATAAGCCATTAGCTGAGGAAAAAGCACAACAGGCAAGACAGGAAAAACAGTATTAGCCATTCATTACTCGCTTCACAGAACACCCCCCCCCCCGCCCCCCCTCCACACACACACTAAAACCTCAGCTGAGATGTGCGATACTACTGTTTAAGTCTACAAGCATCCACTTGAGAAATAAAAAATCCCTTTTTTAACACTTTTCTCTTGGAATTCAACTGATGTTGGCCAGACTGGCGCTAATCTCCAGTTGATCCCTGAGGCGTACGATGGACCCAGTGTGCCTTTATGGCCCTCGCGCTGGACACAAAAGGCTCGTTGCCAAATTCTTTTCACAATGTTGAAAGCATACAAATGGAGAAAATAGTTGGAGGAAACCAAGTAAAAAAAAAAGTAAAAAATAAACTTGCATTCTGCTCTCGATCAGTCAATAATTGTGAATCACTATTGGTTAAGAAGATGGACAGAGAGTGCTACAAACATTCACAAAACTTACTCACTCATTCACCCACCCACCCACTCACTCACTCACTGCTCTCAATTAACTCTTTCCTCTCAATCTCTCCCATACAAACATGCACACTCACTCACTCACTCACTCAATGCGCTAAACTATTTTAATCTCTCAATCTCTCTCATACAAACACGCCCATGCACTCACTCACTATCACTTTTTCTCTCACACAAATGTTCTTTCACACACCCAAAAAATCTCACTTACTCACTCACTCTCACTTAAACTTCTCACTTACTCACTCACTCACTCACTCACTCACTCTTCTCAAACATTCTCTCAATCTCTCATACACACATGCATGCATTCACTTACTCCCTCATGCTTTTGTACACAAAAACTCACTCACTCACAAATTTTGCCAAACATGAAAAAACTCACTCACCCACTCACCCAACCGCATCCACCCTGCCAACCCACTCACTCACTCACTGCTCTCAATTAACTATTTCACTCTCAATCTCTCCCTTACAAACATGCACACTCACTCACTCACTCACTCACTCAATGCGCTAAACTATTTTAATCTCTCAATCTCTCTCATACAAACACGCCCATGCACTCACTCACTATCACTTTTTCTCTCACACAAATGTTCTTTCACACACCCAAAAAATCTCACTTACTCACTCACTCTCACTTAAACTTCTCACTTACTCACTCACTCACTCACTCACTCACTCACTCTTCACAAACATTCTCTCAATCTCTCATACACACATGCATGCATTCACTTACTCCCTCATGCTTTTGTACACAAAAACTCACTCACTCACAAATTTTGCCAAACATGAAAAAACTCACTCACCCACTCACCCAACCGCATCCACCCTGCCAACCCACCTACTCACTCACTGCTCTCAATTAACCCTTTCACTTTCAATCTCTCATAAAAACATGCACCTGCACTCACTCACTCACTCACTCACTCACTCACTCACTCACTCACTCACTCACTCACTCACTCACTCACTCACTCACTCACTCACTCACTCACTCACTCACTCACTCACTCACTCACTCACTCAGGTAGCGGGCTATATCGTGTGTAATTAGTCAGGCTGATGCGAGCAACGCGGCCTCCACCTTTCATTTCCCCGACGGTCGCTTTAATCCATCACGTCGTGCATGTGCGCACGTGAGGGGGCGACAACGGGGCACGGGCGCGAGCTGGCGGTCGGTCGGGGTGGCGGACGCGCAGGAAATTGAGCCTCACCGGCGCTTCTCATTTGACGACAGCATTAAGCAGCTTATGAGTTAATAATCATGTTGTCCTCCTCGCCTGTCTTCTCGGCCCCTGAAAGGAGGAGAGGGATGACGGAGACAGCATATGTCCGTGAATCTTCATCCTCCCGGGACGCCCCCCCCCCCCTTCCCCCCTGCCCCATCATCTCTTATATCGCATTTCCTCAGAATCATGGATGGCGCGGAGCACATCATTTGGAATTTCTTTCTTGCTGTGCCTTGCTAAAAACAAGCAGATGGCAGCCAAAGCATCGTCGGCAGAAGGCAAAGAAGAGGTGTCAGACAGCTTGTAATAGCATCTCTGTTCTGTCAAGCGGAGAGCAAGAAAACAAAGCAAAAGAAAAAAAAAAGAAGAAAAAAAAAAGAAAAAACGCATCTCTCGATAGCACCAGAGGCAAGCAACAGCGGAATGATCAGTGCGGTCATTACGGAGCGTTCACGGCCGTTATATTTTGCTGACTTTTCTGGGGGTTGGAACTGGATCGAAAAAGTCTAAAAGCCTTTCAGCGACTGGAAGATGCAATCAAAGCAGACATTAAGAAAAGAAGAAAATGGAAAGAGCTGGTTGAAGCCATGGTAGCATAATGGCACCACACACACACACACACACACACACACACACACACAGCCATGTTTTCTTCCAATTGTAGAGCATAATTATTATAATTTTTTTTTTAAATACCTCCTAAATTGTCAAGCGAACAGCCTATCGCCATCAACACGTATGAGCATTTCGAAGTCGCAAAAATGAATAAAATCAGGCATTGAAGTATGCTTCTTTTTTTCTTTTCTTTTTTTTCTTGTCACCCCCGCACAGTTTTCAGGCAGGTAAAGCGCACAGCGGCAGCAACACTTGTCAACTTGCCGCATTCGCGTAATTACAGGCGGTGTTTTGTTGTTGAGTCACAGCGGCATGATGGGATATGAAAGGAACGACGCCAGTTGCTACATTGTCGTCTTTTATGTCGGAGAAAAAAAACATTTTTATTTTACGTCTTGTGCCACAGACAGCAACACAGCGACTACATTGGTTGTTCCTTTTCCCCTTTCATCTCTAGTAAGTTTGACAAACTTTATTTAAAACAAAAAAAAATGCTTAGAGTTCTTTTCATATGACAAGGTTTTTTTTTTGTCATCTGTGAGTTCACAAGAAGCATTGAGTCGTTAAAAAAATAGCATTTAAAAACGTGTATTCAATTAGGACTGATAAACGAACGTCAACAAACAGCAGAGCCAAAAATAATTTGACCACCAAACTCATGTTTGAAACAAATTCACTTGGACAAGTTAATATTTTTCCCGGTGGTAAGAAGGTGGAAAAAACACTGCTCGAATTCAAACCCTCTCCCTTAACTCCATTTGATGAAATGCCAATGATAAAGCAGAATGGGACTTGACCAAAGGCAGGAAATGAGCATTTGGGCCCATGTTGACGTCTCAACGCTTACCAAAAAGTAGTGTACTTTCAGTTCATAGTATAGAGTATACTTAAGTATATCTAAGTTTATTTTTCGAGTGTACTTATTCTTGTACTAAAAGTAAACTTTAAGTAAACTCCTTGGGACTAAATTGGAACATTTTAGTACACTTAAAAGTATACTTAAGTATATTAATAAGTATACTTAAGCATACTTTCAAGTATATTTAAGTACACTATTAAGTATACCTTGTGGTATACTTATGTCCAGTTTTAGTATACTTACAAGTACACTTAAATATACTTCTTTTTGGTAAGGGAAGCCCCTCCCCCTAACCCCAACCATCAAAAATGATTGCCTACACTCTAAAACCAAGTCTTGACCCTCAAAAAGAGGTCTAAACTTGTGGGCCCCAGCAATATGGCCCCACGTGGACGGGTGGGCCCCACAACACTGTGAAATCCTGAAACGTTGAACCCCACTATGTAACAAAAACAAGACCACACACACACGCACGCACGCACGCACACACGCAATCTTCACCTTCCTGAGCGGCTGTGGAGTGCGTAGAAGATAAATAAAAAGACAAACACATGAAAGAAGTCGAAAAGGTAAAGGTGAGAGGCAGCGAGCAGCGGCACCTCATTAAGTGAAGAAAAAGTCAGAGGCAGGAAGCATTTTGGAAGAGAGAATCCCAAATCAAAAACCTTTCGGTGTGACCTTTTGGATGGCCTCCCTCGAGGGATGAACATGGAGGCTCGGGGAGCAACGTCAACGTGCACAAAAAATGCCCCCCACCCTCACACGTTTGTGTGACGATCACACCTTCGGTGTTTCTGTGGTAAAAAAAACTCTATTACTTGTCCTCAGTTTTTAAGCAACACAACATATGGCGCACTTAAAATCCTTTAATTTTCTCAAAAATTCAATGGATGTCGGGCGTTCTGTTTGTCGTCTTTAATTCAACTTCCCGTCACGTTCTCATTCTCATTTGCATCAAATTGCTAGCAGCTGTTTTTGTTATACTGGAAATAGAGCTACTGCTTCTCTAATCATGGGAATTGTAGTCCTACTAGCCTATTGCTGCGGTCAGACCAACACAACCTGAGCTTTTTTGGCGGAATATTTCCAATGATACAATGCGGGACTGGCTCGAGGTAAACGACACGGCCCGCTTTCAGTATCTGCCGTGACTGAGCAAAAAACTTTGGATAATGGTGAGTGCATTGGGTTGTTTACAGCTGTTGAACTGTCAACAGGGATAGCAATTAGCATTAGCCAAAGTACTGTAATAACAAAAGATTGAGGAGATTGACTAGCGATGTTCAAACTTTTCTTTTCGTCTGTTGGAGGATCTCCTTTGGGAACAAAAGCAAGTGAGATGATCAACGCTACCTGATATTTTGTTTCCGGTCTGAACCTAGCATGAAAACAAGAAATCTAACAAATAAACATGCAGTACAATTGGAATAAACAATTTAACATACAATGCTTCGCAAAGATAATTCACCTCATCACCTAGTGCGATTTATGTATGAAAATATTTTAAAATAGTACGATAAGTAAAGGTCCGTCCAGTATGGTAGATTCTAATTAGCATTAGCATTAAGCTAGCGAACTGAAAGTGTTTTTAAAACACGTGATGCATTTCCCTTTGTTCGTAAACTCCAGCTGGCTTGAAGACATACATCATCTTGAGAGTACCCTAAAGAAGCGGCGCTATTTCCCAAAAAATTGAAAAAGTAATCAAAAAGAGAAAAAGCGAAATGCTACGATGACGAGAATGCACGTCAAGTGAAATCTGCGTCTCGCTGGTCGCAGATCAAACGGCGTTCGGGCTGCGAGCCTCGGTGGGAAAAGGAAAAAAATAAATAAAAGGATCTTGTGGTCCAAAAATAAGCAGACAGGCATTTTGTTTGAAAGAAAGGTGCACAGCGGGAAACAAAATATAACAGAGGAGCACTTTGCCAGATCATAAGAAATCATTCACTACTTTGGGGAATTTTGTTTTTTTTCCAAGGCGCTCGTGATGAATGAAGAAGATGCAGGCCACAATAACACATTGCGTGAATACAAACACACAAAACGAGCGCACCCAGGAGCTACAATATGACCCCACTACTCCATTTGCATCCATATTTATAGCGCTAACCAACCTCACGTATGTCTGCACTTCATCGTAGCCTAACCGAGCATGTTTACCCCACAGGCCACATTATGGAATCCTCTGAGGGAAAAAAAAAAGCACCTTTGATTGTCGGCATAAAACGATATCGCAAACATGAGAATTTGCGGCGGGCTGAGGGAATGAAAAGGATTTGTGTCAGGATTATCCAATCTCTGCCTGATTATCCAGGAGGGGGAAAATGAACACGTAGCTGGAAGCAGGTAGCGAGCGAGCGAGCGTTGTGTGTGGGTGCAGCTTGCGGTTGTGTGGACTGATTGGGATAATTAGCATGAGAATTCAACCATCACCGCAGCAGTGCAGTGAGCTGTAATGAGAGATCATATCAAAAGAACAATAACAACAATAATAATAATAATTAAAGCTTCGAGCAGCCACTAACGGGCCTCGCACCTCGTTTTTAATGGCGGTTCCTTGAAATGGATTATACCAATGGTTCTTATGGGTGCGATTGAACGGGGAGTCAGTCTTCAGGGGTTCGGCGAGGAGGTCAAAACACGCTCGACCCAAATGATTCGTGATGATACGCCCCGCTTAGCCATCATTGGCTGCAGGTGATGACGCTACATCTCTTATCTGTGCTGCAGTAAATTTGGCGCGCCCCGGTAATTGAGTTATGACTGTTGTGATGGTACGTCGTGGGATTTCTTCAATATTTTAATCCCATCATGCTAACTATGTCGAGGAAAAATAGAAAGTCGTCGGATGAGTATGTGCGATACGGATTGACATGTATAACGGAACTTAAGGTATTCCGCATGCGAAATGCGAAGAGACTCAGTGATAAGACAGGACAACCAAGACTTTGACTAGACCGAGCGTGACGTGACAGGACCGGACTTTCTTTAACGGGGAGTGACCTGTCTTGACTTGACTGGCAGGTTCTGTGGCTAACTTGGCTGACTGTGGCTGTAGCTTGAAGACATGGCTAAGCTAACAAGATGTATCAAAACTCACTAGACGAGACGCACAACATGGCTGTGGCTTGGCTGTGGCTTGAAGACATGGCTAAGCTAACAAGATGTTGATGAGTTATTAACATTGTTTTTCAGTTTCAATTTATATTTTAGCCGTTTTGGATTTAGTTATAGCAGTATGGCTCAATGAATAGTATTGTATTTTTATCTGTCTCTTTCGCCTGAGAAGAAAAGGGGCAACAAGTTCTTTTCCATGCTATCTTGAAGGGAGTTTAGTCTAGTACCGGTCTCAGCCGGTCGGAAGAGGGGAGGCACAGGCTGATGTATTATTGTTTTTCTCTAATCTAATTTATACCTATGGGAACTTGCTGAACTTTCTGAGGGAGGAGAGAGGGATTTTCTTGTATTCACTGAGTTGCAAACAAATGTACTGTGGGCTGATGGGAGGAGACTTTTCGTATTCACCCACTTTTCAATAAATAATGATGTGCTGGAGTAGAAGACACACAATCTGAACAGACCACTGTTTGAGTGAGTTCAATTGTTGTCATCAAAAGCTTTTGATACCTTTGCAAAGGGACTTCTTCACCAGAATCTCACCATTCAGTTAATTGAACACGCAAAGTGTAGAATACAAATATTCACTACTCTAACAATGTATCAAAACTTACTAGACGAGACGCACAACATGGCTGTGGCTTGAAGACATGGCTGAGCTAACAATACGTGGCCAAACTTACTAGATGAGACGCATAACATGGCTGTAGCTTGAAGACATGGCTAAGCTAACAAGACGTGGCCAAACTTACTAGATGAGACGCACAACATGGCTGTGGCTTGAAGACATGGCTAAGCTAACAAGACGTGGCCAAACTTACTAGATGAGACGCACAACATGGCTGTGGCTTGAAGACATGGCTAAGCTAACAAGATGTATCAAAACTTACTAGACGAGACGCACAACATGGCTGTGGCTTGAAGACATGGCTAAGCTAACAAGATGTATCAAAACTTACTCGACGAGACGCACAACATGGCTGTGGCTTGAAGACATGGCTAAGCTAACAAGATGTATCAAAACTTACTCGACGAGACGCACAACATGGCTGTGGCTTGAAGACATGGCTAAGCTAACAAGACGTGGCCAAACTTACTAGAGACAACATGACTCACGTAAAACCCACACTGACCGAACAAACCCCACAAGGGGAAAACACACACTGGTGGACGTGGTTAGACATAACGAGACAAGGGGAGAGACTAGGAACACATAAAAACACTAACCACAATAAAAAATAAAACCCAAAAACAGACAAAATCCCACAGAACCAAAACATGACACTGGTAGTCAATGTTATTATAGCAGACATTCATGAAAAACATCCAGCAGTGGTACGGACAGAACTTTACAAAGTCATATATTTTTGGTTGAACATTTTGATGCTTCAATACACAAGGTTGTCTTCTTTTGTGTTTTATTTATGAGTCTGAAGTCCGTATCCGACTGAGGGGGGCGAACGTACGCGAAGCAGGCGAATGTTGAGTTCCCGTCAGAGCTCGTTCAAGGTCGCAACGTTAAACGTTCTCTAAAGGTTCGACATAATGCTTTTTCTTGTCACAAGAAAAAGCAAGCACACTTTGTTGACAGCGAGAGAGAGAGAGAGAGAGAGAAATTTAGGAGTAAAACTATATATAAATATATATATATACTTTCCATATTGTTTAAGCTAAGGCCAGAGTATCATTTTCAACTAACAACTCAAATTGATACATTCGACTTCTTGATCAATGTATTTGTTGAATGCCTCCTAATGACTCCACTCAGGAAGACAAGCCGTTTTGAGCTCACCTGCTTCACCTGTAGGCGTCGTCAAGGTTTGCAACGTCGCAGCTGCTCCTGCCACCTGCGAGTGAAAGAAACCAGACAAGAAAGGACAACAAGAGAGAGAAAGTAAAAATGATAGAAAAGGGGATAAAAGGGAAAGCAAAATTGAACAAACGGATAAAGAGCGGAAGCGCAATGAGGACACAAAAATGACCAAAAGAATAGATATTTTGCAACACGTAATTAAATGGAGGCATTCACAAAAGAGTCGGCTTTTTGTGAAAGCACAGCGGCCATATAATGGGAGACGTTTTTATTAATTCCCATGGGTCTCTTTTAGGCACTTGGTATTCAGGGATGTCGTTATCCAAAATCTACAAAAGCTCTTATCAGCTCTCCTAATGCTGCCTGCGTGTGTGTGTGTGTGTGTGTGTGTGTGTGTGTGTGTGTGCGTGCGTGCGTGCGGCAAGCAATCTCTGCTTTGCATTGTGCAACTCTTCAATGCTGTTTTGGGGACGAAGCTAAATGATGCACAAGACGAGAGGACACAAAGGCATTCTAATGCCACATTTCCCCCACAGTGACCTTCAGCCTCATCCTCGCTATCAAAATGTGCTCTTAGAAGTCCACCCCCCCCAGCCCCCCCTGAGATGTTCAATGTCAGAACATTCATTACAGGGCTCAATGGGGCACATCTCTTTCATTTAGGGCTCCATAACATGTCGCACTGGAGCTCTGCTATTATCTGTTAGCGCATGAGGCCACAGTGGCGGCCGTGTTTGGATTTGCGGAGAGGAAGTGGTCTACCTGTGAGGGCTCCTTCTGTCCTCCCCAGAGAAAATGAGATTGATACAGAATTATACGGCCACGTCCCTGTCCGTCCTTCATACAAAAGCCCCTCGGAATTATCCGGAATGAATACGTTGTAGACACAGCGTCAAACAGAGACGGCAACTCTTCACTCTCATTGGCTGATTGCCATGCCCCTCAACAGGCCAGGCTCCGCCTTTTAAGCCACACACATTCAAAGTCAACGATCCTGTAGTGTATGATGTGAGGATTGCAACTCCAATTGGACAAATCTAATGTGGCGACCATCCAGTCCATTAAAAAAAAAAAAAATTTTTTTTTGCTCTTTGTTGCTATTAATGACTGTATTTTAAGTTATTTTGAGTGAACAACACTGTTAAATACGCTGTACACTGACTACATTTCATTGTGTCCAGGTGTCATTTCTTCAAAGATATTAACTCACTCACCTGCAGCCATTTTGACTGAAGCAATCCCCTTCGCTCCCGGCTGTTTTACTAGATTTTGACTGCTTTCGCAAGGCCCACAGAATATTGTGTGCTATTGCTATAAAAACATGGAACCTACCAAAAGAAAGATTAGAGTCTCTTCTTTCATCAGTAAAAAAAAAAGTATATTTCTATCTGTTTCCGGTTTGCTGGGTTAGCTGAGTTTCAGCATTGTTCACAATTTTTTGGGGAAAACAGCTTGTTTGCATGGCCTGGTTGATCTCTTATACTCTGCTGCCACCTGCTGGCTATTTTTGTAACAACTACCATCGATTCAACCGTTCTCTGCAGTTTAGAGGCTGCATCAAAGTCTTCTGTATGCTCTAGCGTAAAAAACAAACAAACATGAATACATCTTCGGGAAACTGGCATTTTTTTAAAAAATAGAACGTATTTATACGTTTTTGGGAGCAAATGAGTTAAATATCTGCAGAAATGTGAGGGGTGTACGCACTTTTGTGAGCTATGCAGCATACCACTAGCACACAGACATCTGTTATGGTCACGGAATTCCCACGTCATCCACAATTTCCCCACATATGACAGTAAAGCCATAACATTGCACTTGACAAGACTGCAACAACTTCCCGCCTACTTTCCACCTCGCAAAATCCGGACCGACAAGCACAGCGAAGAAGTAAAAAAAGTCAGTCGCAGACAAAAGTAATAAAATGGTCAAGTCGATAGCTGGATGAACTATTTGTCTTTGTGGAACCGATATGTCCTCCTCAGGTCCGGACGTATCAAAGCCCGGAGCAGCGCAGGCTTTATTGAAACTCGGCACACTTTCCCCTCTCTTGTCACTCTGTGAAGACGGGCTGCAATAAAGGAGCCCCCGATATTAGTGCGCGGGGCTTGAGAGAAGCACAACAGCTGACATTGATCAATAACATTAATATGGGCTGCAAGCTGATTTATTGCTTCTGTGCCAACAAAAGAGACAAATAATATGATAAATATTGTGCACAGTGTATATATATATATATATAGATATATATGTGATTTTTTCCCACATTTTTTTAAAACGGCACTGAGTATGTTGACCGATGTTTTTTTTCGCGTATGCATTTTTGAAAGCAGAAGTTCAATGTGAAAATGAGTTTTGGACAACGGTAAATAAATGATCGTTATGTAGCAAACCCTGAGATGTTTGCCGTCTGTGTGGCCTCTCAGGAGCGTCGCGTTGCAAACGTCTTACAGGGAGCTGCTTTGAGCTTTTAACCAGAACAAGGTGCAAATGGAGGGCCCCTTGTTTGAGCAAATGGGGAGGTAGGTGGAGTGGGGAGGGGAGGGGGGGGGGTTGTTCTTTTGTGCATTAGAAGCACGAGGAGCTGCTCCAAATACTCCTCGACAGGAAATACTTATTTAACATGTTGGTTGGGGGGGAGGAGCTAATCTATTGATTGTCCTCAGTTCAAGTTCAAGGCATGTTTGGGAATTCAAATCAATGTTTTTGAATTGTTTTTATGCTTTGCAAAGGGAACTGAAAGGAAGTCTCCTTGTCATGTTTCAGATGTTCAGTAAGGTTTCGATTAGGGCTTGGCCATAGTTGGCTCTTCAAAAATGGGCTAAAATGAGCCGATTGTGTGTGTGTGTGTTTTTTTTTAATGCATTAACGCATTACAGTCATTCATATCTTTACTGTTGTAAACATAAAGAGACCAAAAAAAACAAGTTACTTGATTCATTTAATATATTTCTTTAATTAATCGACCGACTCATCGGTTATCGGAATTTTTTTTCTGCAAACTAGTGAAAAGTGCATCTCCTCTTAGCCCTTTGATAGTCCTGGGATTCGGGATTCCAGACACAATAAGACAGATGATTTTCTTTGCCGGCTTGCCGTTTGCGGCTGCGAACACAAACTACTCCTGCTACAACTTTTCCGAGCCCTTGTTCAGTCAGTGTTTATTTTCTTTCCAGGCTGGGAAATTGAGATGGGCAAATGCTGACGGTTGCCCTTGTTGCGAGCTGGCAGAACAAAGTGGACGACACGGGGAGGAGGAGTAGCAGACAGCAAGCGGATGATGAATAATGGAAGAGTGATGCTCCGTGACCTCGCCACCTCCTTTTTTTGGGCGTCTGATAAGAATTCTAACAGCAAGTTGCCGCCGGTTTATCCCGATGTGGCGACGGGGCCACTTGCAGTGACAGGCGTCGCCTGGGGGGGGGGGGGGGGTCTGGGGGGGTTCGGGGGGTTCACAGAGAAACAGAAGATGCGGCATTTTTGAAAACGTCTTGGCGTGTTAGGGCTCAATGGGTAACTGTCGGATGACATTGGCTTTTCTTTTTGCCACAATGGAAGCCATGGAATAAAAAAAATCATATGCTAATGGAGAATTGTAATAATGTAGTTGCATGCCTGCTAAAACGTGACTGCGTCTGCTAGCAGCTTGATATCGTGGCACGATATCACTGTCATCCACTATCACGCACATCTTTTCAGCATGGACAAACATGGACAGCATCCCTCAGATCCCATTAAAAATAGCCTTTGTGAGACCCTCAAATGTGAGGGGCACCCCTGACTATTAATACCCACGTGGCGGTGCATTATTTGCAAAGAAAGGAAAAAAGCTGCTCTTTGCCTGCCCTTTTCTCTCTGCCGCCAACCATGAATGTTGGATGTGGCAGCGGCGCTTCCCAGACTGCTGATGCCTCGCACGCACGCATGCCGGCGTCTATGAGCTATTTGTGTGGCTCCGCCTCCGCTAAGAAGCTTCCTTCAAATGTCCCGCGGGGGGGAGGTTTAAGGGGGGATCGACCGCGATGGCGAGGACATGTTGAGGCTCAAGTCGCTAAAACACAGCCGCTGTCCTTATTACCTCCAACAGGGGCGAGAGAGATCAAACAGGAAGTCACAGAGGGATAACAGGAAGCTCAGGCTAACAGGCAAGTTAGGATAAAAGGACGCTTGAATTGGCCTCAATGGGCAAATTACTTGGTGGCGCTACGGCAGAGAGAATGGAAATCAATGGAGTGGTACCTAATGAAATGGCCATTTCATTGACAACTCGTGGTCAACATACATACACATGGACAAAAAAACTATTGTAATCAGAAAATCAGTTTTGAGTTGACGAGCTGAATTGCTACATATTAACTCATTCACTGCCATTGACGGCTATAGACGTCAAAAAATCATTTAAACTATTTCTATTAGTTAAACATTTTTTTCCCACTTTTGTTAACAAGAGTGTGAAAACCTAGAAGTTTTTTATTGTACATTTAGAACAGATATAAAATTTGTTATTAATCGCGAGTTAACTAGTCAAGTCATGCAATTAATTATAATTTTTAAAAAATTGGCGCCTCGGCTATTAAAATTTCAATTGTAATTAATCACATGACTTCAATAATTAACTCACGATTAATCACAAATTTTATATCTGTTCTAAATGTACAATTAAAAAATTTTTTTTTTAGGTTTTCATACTCTTATTAACAAAAGTGGAAAAAGTGTAAAATTAATATAAATATTTCAAATGAATTTTTGACGTCTATAGCCGTCAATGGCAGTGAATGAATTAAAATCGTTATCAAGATACGTGTTGAATCATATTTTAAAGTCGTTAGCAGCACTAACTGGATCAAAGTGCACAATATTGAAGCCCCGTAACCCTGACCGGTAGCCATTTAATCTGCACTTAATTGAATCAACGGTGACGTTGCAGTTCCAAATCTCACAACATTCCCATTCCCTCGGGCCCAACAATCACCAAATGATCCTTCATCTACAAACGCGTTCTGTCCCTTTCAATAGCAGCCTTCATGTCCAATGTGGGTGGGGTTCCGAATGCGCGGTCCTGGCAGGGGGGCACGCTCCATTTCAGCCTACACTTTTCAAAGAAACCTTTCTCTTTCTCACTCACACCGTCAGCCCTCTCGAGGTTTCAAAGCCTCTCCGTGTCGCTTTGTGGAGTCGTCCTTGCGCGCAGGCTTTTAGCTCACGCCGATGGCCGACGCGGTGCCTTGCATGGATGAGCGGGACGCTTTTTGCTGGAACGGGACGGGGGTGTTGCGAAAGCTAGAAGCGACGTCACATCTGTGTTCAGATAGAGCAGGAGTGACAAATAGATTTTCGTTGTGGGCCACGTCGTAGTGTTGTTTTCTCTCGGAGGACCATCATGGCTGTGAACACCATATTAACATATAATTTAAAAAAAAATAGCAGTAATAAATGTAATAATAATGCAAAGATTTGTGGAGACTGGGGTCAAGTTGTGTTTTACAATTAAAAAAATGTGCAGAATTTCACAATTTCACTTCATGATTAGATAGCTCTTAATATGAAAAGAAAAATGGACTGAACTGTCACCTATGTCTTACAAATGCAATGATGCCATCTAGTGGCAGAAAAATGACCTCAACACAAATCAATGTCACACTTGTTTTTACAGTACATCTTTTAACTCCAATTTTATGAATTATGAAATTACTGTATCAATGATGAAAAGATGCAGCCATATTTCTATTTAACATTTTCCCCACTTTAATGTTAACAAGAGTATGAAAACTTAGGGGAAAAGATTAGTGTACATTTTATTGTACATTTAGAACTGATATAAAATATACGATTAATCGTGAGTTAACTATTGAAGTCATGCGATTTATTACTTATTAAAATTTTTAATCGCCTGACACCCCTATAATATTACCTACCGTCGCTGGCATGCAGAATCCAAAAAAGCCTTAAAATGTCACAAAAGCAAACTTTGGTTACATAATTTCGCTAAACTCGCTAAAAAGTCATACTAAAATAAGGAGATTCTTAAACAGAAATTAATCTGAAACTTGTACCTTAAACGGATCAAATCTATTTTCATTGATAATTGTCTAAAAAAAACGTAATAATAATAATAATTTCAGTTTCAATATAAAATTATGTGGCCGGCCGGATCTGGCCCCAGGCTTTGATTTTGACACCTGTGAGAAAGAGCAAGCCCCTCCGAGCCGCATGCTCTCGTAAATATTTGACAACCTTTTGACCTCATTAGTCATGATGGTGAGTACAGTCATACGTCTTAGTCCTCCACTGGAGATACAGACAGCGTGTGTATGTGTGCGCAATGGATCAGAATCACGAGGTAGCTTCAGTCGGTGACCTCCAGGCCAGCCTTGTTAAGAGAGTCTCTCGGTAGCATCAAAAAGTGTACTTAGCCGGGCGGAGATGAGCACAAACATGGAGAGTGAAAGATGACAGAAAAGTCTGGGAAGTTATTTATAGGCCCACTTTTGTCCCTGGGCTTGTATTGACTCCGAGTTGCTCTCGTGGTCTATGATAGCATGTGCTATGCTAAAACTAAGGATGCACCGAAATTAACATTTTGGGCCGAAACCGAAAATGAAAAATACTTGGCTGAAAACGCCGAAAAGATTTATGCCAATTTTCACTATATTTGCATTTATTATAATTAATTACAATTATTATAATATTATTAGCACTAGTATTTTAACAAAGCATAATATAAATTTAAATGTGCCCACACCGTAAACATGTTGACTAATGGTACATTACACCAAACGAGGGGTGAGCATTTTCTGGCGGTGCGATTGCACTTGTTGCGTGCGGCACACTTAAAATCCGCACATTCACATATTCACCAACGTCTAAAAATAGATAAATACATTTCAAAAAGCGGAAGCGTTCGAGGGGCAAAAGTGTTAGCATTAGCTGAAGTATTTAGCACGGCCACCGGGATGCCGGAGAAAAAGTGGAAGCATTCGAAGGGCAGTAGTGCTAGCATTAGCTAAAGTAGTTAGCACGGCCACCGGCATGCCGGTGAAAAAGTGGAAGCGTTCGAGGCACTCTAATCAAAGAAAAAAGAGAAGGCGCTGTGGCTCACCTGTGGTGCAGTACTCGGCAGCGCTCTTTTTTTCGACCCACTGAAATGCTGTACACTAAGTGACGCCCTTCTCCTCCGGTGTGCGCAATGAAGCGGCTGCGACCGACGGGTACAAACTCAAACGGTGAAACGCCTGCGAGATGCGTTCGCTGTTTTTACTTGCGTCACCGCAACATCCTATTTCGGCCATATTCTTTCGGCTTTAATTTTATTTCGGCCGAATGCTTCACTATCTAAAACATAGCTATAGGACAGTAGTTGTTTACATTGTTGAAGGTCATGAACCCCACCGGTTTCCTATGCTTATTCATTGAAACCTTCATTATTAACAAATAAAATGTTTTTTTTTTTTAATGAACAAAATTAATAGGGAGTCGCCTTTTCATGGAATCTGTCTCTCTTCGCCTTGAATTGTGAAAGTGATGGCAGCAGTTGCATTGAAAACAGCAGAGGCCCCAGGATTGATCCCTGTGGAACACCATACGTTCTGTTATACATGTGAACTCGTATTGCACAAATTCATCCACCCCGTTCTTTTTTTGCCCGATATAGTTAATATGAAGGGTTTAACATGCCACCACAAAAAGCGCTCCAAATGCCCTGGCAGCACATATAGGCCAAGGAATCCACCGAACCCCTGAGGTTCGATTGAACCCAGGTTAAGAGTTTTTATTTTGTTGTTTACTGTGTCAGTGTCCTGCGGACGTGGTCAGAGCGCCGTCGTGGCCGCGTTGTTCAAAGCTGCTCTCCTCCCACCGCAGAGTGCTCACAACGTTAATGTCAAAAACGTGTTCTTGGGGCCACAGCGAGGTGGGTAACATGGCAGCTGTGAGAAAAAAAAAAAAAGGACCACAACCGAGGGCTAAGTGTATTTCGTCGGTTCAAGACGAGGTTACCGCACGTGTCTAAAGCGGACATGGTGGCGCGTTGCAGCGAGTGCTGACCACCCAGAGGACCGGGTCGTCTTACTGACGTCCCCTTGCTCCATTCTCTCTCACCCCTTCACTTCCTCTCTACTTAGCTCAAGCCGATGTGTGCCGAAGTCAAGTTTAGAGGCAGGGCAGCCTCTTATGAATAAATGAGATATGTGGGTGGAGGCAAAAACGTGTGTGAGCTGGTTGCTTTTTGTGGTACGTAATATAAAATGCACAACAGCAATTACATCTCGTATACTCAAAACAACCACTAAATTTAGCATTTCAAATCCCCTAGATTAATGCTAATGCTAACTAATGTGACAGTGTGATAAAAAGTTATCACATAAAACTGGAATTATAGAGTGCTATCTTTTCTTCATTAAAATACACAAGACAACATCTAAATAAAACAACTTCAAACAAAATAAACTAAAATAGGACCAAGCTTGAATCTTGAACGTTGGTACGACAGTTAGCGCTAACATCTGTCCACTCTAACAGATGACAACATTTCAAAGTGTCTTGGATTTGGCCTTGCAAACTCCTGACCCAAAAGCACTGACATGAGCATCAGTGGCCAGCCAACCGCGACACAGACAGGCCGCCCGCCGTTTTTGGAGGTTAGCGGGGGCAGACGTCCAGCTGGGCCGAGCGCGGCCTTTGCCGTCCTGCCAACGGGCTCGTCGGGAGAGGCGAGCGAGCGGCAGCCAAGATGAAACCGTGAAAACATGCACGCTTCATCAAAACAAGCGTGTCTAACTTGTTTATCACCTGACACAACGGAGATAGAGTTTTAACTACATACTGTAGGTGGACAACAGATATATTAAAAGTCTACACACTCCTGTTGTAATGCCATTTTTTAATTAAACAAAATTACATCAAGATCATTTCAAAAGATTTTACATCATTAACACGACCTACAAGCTATACAACTCAATTGATCAAAAACAAAAGTGAAAACTGAAAAACGTACATACAATAACCTTGTTGCAAAAGTGTGCACACCCTCACATGCGAAAACATTCGCTGACTCTTCGTTGCAAAAAATGCTGCACAGCCCTCTTCAGGTCACTTCACAGATAATGAACCATGAAAAATCTTCTTGCCACCTTACCGCAAGGACGAAGATGGGAGATTGTTGTCACATGCACTAAACAGTCAGTACTTGCCAGCAATTCCTGCAACTCCTTAACGTTTCATCAATTTTTATAAAAAAAAATTCATTTGATAATGACAAGAACTTTCAATTTCAACACAGACGCTTGCAATGTGAATGGTAAATGCCTCACATAATGCACAAGTCTGCTTCCACCAACATATGCAACAGCAGCAGCAAGAGGGAGGAAGCCGCCAGCCGAGTATTATGGAGTCATGTGATCAGCCTCTCTAATTATTTCAAAATGAATATTGACGGCTATCAATTAGCAAGAGATCAATCAGAGCGGCCTTAATTACCACACAGCCTGCTTAATTCCATCGCTGACAACAACCACAACGGAAAAAGTGACTTTCCCAAAACCTTCTTCGACTTTTCTTCACTTTTCTAGCAGAGGCTCAAGAAAATCTTAAACGGCAAAAAACGGCCAAAACAAAAGCTCCTGGAAAAGATGTGAATCCGTTTTCGGATTTCGCTGGTTGCGACGCCTGACATCGCTCATGAATGGCTGATTTATTCCGGCCATTAACAAAACGGCCACTCCTCACATTATGTGAGGCAGTCCCCCCTGACGTCCGTCCATTTTTTGTAGATTTTCTCATGTTTACGTGACCTCTCTGATCAGTTTAGTAGGATCGTATAACAAAAAGCAATGCAGCATAATTAATTTGTCTATTTTTTTAGAACATATGTACTGTATAAACAACGCCGAAACTTTAATGCTGAGATTTTATAACATAATGTTCTACAAGCAAGACTTTAGTGTCTGAATAGTTTGTATTATTTTCTCTGCCCCAACCTTGCACAGACTGAAAATAGGCAACTTTTTCCTCTCTTCTTTTTTATCCAATTTGTTGTCTGAAGGTTAGCCAAAGTGGCAGGCCTGCTTGTCTATAAAAGTTCTTTGATTCCCCCCCCCACCCCCCGCCCCCCATTTACCTTGCACAGTGATCTTTTGTCGACATCTGTCTGACATCAAAATCTCCGCCCACAAAGAGACATCTTAGGAGTCCAGTCACTCTCACTTGGCAATGAACTCAAACCGGAGGAGAATCAATGAAGCCCTCCCTCATCAAGCTATTTTCCAAGCTCTTCTCAAAGGTTAAAATAAGTGGGGATTGGCTATTTTTGTTGTCATCCTTTGTCTCCCGCCTGTAGTGTTCGTTTCCAAAATGATCCTTGATTTTGTGATGGCCGCCTGTCTGTTTTCACTTGAGTGGCCTTGTCTTCCGCGTGCCTCATGCAAAAATGATATAAGCGACGGGGGGGGGGGGGGGGGAGAGCGGGAACAGAGACAGGATAAGCAGACTTGTGGGAGGAAGAGGAGACGGGGGTAGATTAGGCGCACGATAAACAATGACAAAAGCACAAAAAAAACAGAGACAAGTGGCACAAAAGGGGCGCGTGGAGGATATATTTAACACATCTCCCCGTCTTCAGGCATCCATAGAAATATTGCCCGGCTGTGGGAAGCAGAGATGGTAGATTACTTTTCCTTAGAAGTTATCAGGAAAACGGAGAATAAGCAATTTCTTTTTGACTTAGGATGAGTCAAGCTCTGACATCCTTTTGACAGCCTTGTCTGACTCCGCCGTCTTTAATAATAACCGCTCAAATCGGCGCCGTAAAAAAGGCATATTTTGGAATGGTGCTCTCCTGGTAAAACTACGGTACAGTTGGATGCGTTTGTCCAACGTGTGACTGGTGGACGGGACGGATCTGAGGCAAGCGGCGGCGTGAAAAGAAGTGGAGCGCTCCGGGCGCAGCTGTTCGGCATGACAACGGGGGAGACAGTCTGGACACTTGTTACTTAATTATTTAGGATGGCACATCATCCAGATCACTCCCCCTCCCCGCTGAAGTGCGCGCACAATGAAACATCCCCAAATTGTCTTTTTTTTGCGCAGTGCACAACAGATGGAGTCATCCGCACGCGTACACGCACGCACCTAGAAAGCACAGGTGTCAAATTCGAGGCTCCTGGACCAGATTCAGGCCACCACAGCTTTCAGCATTCACACATTAATCCTATTTTTCTTCCGCCTATTATTTTGACATGCATCTACCTCCGTGTAATTCATCCAATTCACGTCATTCAAATGTCAATTTATTCAAAAAATTCACGCCTTGCAGGCTATTATTTTTCTGATTCCAAAAATTTACAGTTCTCCCAAAATTCAACATTTTCAACCCCCCAAAAAATCCTATTTATCCCCAAACATAAAACTTAATAGACTCACTCATTTGAAGTTCAAAACATTCAACTCATTCAATCCACCTTGGGAATGAATTTTTGCCCAAAATTCCTATTGACCAAAAATTCAACACCCCCCCCCCCCAAAAAAAAATCCCTATTCATTCCCAATGAAAATATTCACATCACTGTTCCAAATTGAACACATTTAATTCACATTGATAACGGTTTTCAACATGCCGAAAATGTCCACATCCCACAAAAATTCCTCAGTCATTCCCATTCTGCATCATTAAATGTCATCAATGTCCAGTTCAGGGTGTACCCCACCTACTGCCCGAAGACAGTTGGGATAGGCTCCAGCACGCCCACGACCCTCGTGAGGAAAAGCGGTTCCAAAAATGGCTGGATGGATAAACGTCAATAATGTCATTCCACATCATTCCAAAGGAAAGATTTAGGAATAAAATATTTCAGCTGTTGATGTTTCATTTTGAATGTCATACATTTGGAAACAAAATAAAACATAACCTCCCCTTGCCATACATGCAAACGTACTCAGACTCATTTTTTTTCTAGTGAGGATACATTTTCAGTATGTGACTTCAAGGTTACAGACTGAGCTGTAGCGTCTTTGCTGTAAACTTCTTTTGGGGTGCAAATAGCAGCTAAAGTTCCCAGAGTAGTAAACTTTTCATTGTTTACATTCCTTCACTCCACTTCTTCTATGGCAACCCTAATACTGTCTACCAGGGAATAATTAACACCAAGGAATTTATGAGAGTCCAGTGTAAAAAAAAGAAAAGAAAAAGAGTGCAAACATTAGAAAAAGGCTGTTTTTTTCCCCTCCCTCTATTTTTCTGGCCACAGTCGGGTTTGTCTGAGAGGAGCGCCAGTCAAGTCCCGTTCACTCAAGTTTGCAGTTAATTATTTAGGTTTTTATCCCCGCTTCTTCGCTGTAGTGCTTTTAGCTACAAGCGGCGCAGGAAGTGTTGCGTTTTGCTAACTTCCCTGAGCAGGAAGGTAGTTGAAGGGATGCAGGTTTTCCGACTCAGTCCCGTCTGTCCCCGCCACAGTTTTGCGGCGCTTGAAACTATTTGTTTTGAGCAAACAAGCAAAGTTGCGTAAAGCTGTTACACGTAGATGACGTCGTCAATTTATCAGAAATGATGTTCAAATGTTGCTGTCCATACTGTATTTCCATATTTTGATGATGGATAAATGCATTTTTACATTAAAGTTCAGAAGGAGTGATTTGAAGTGGCTTCATTTGCATTTTTAAATTCACATGCTCTCATACATTTAGTCTGGTTAGGAACAAATTATGTATTTGTGAATTATTAACCTTGGTCTCAAATGTTGATGTTTTGGTGGGATACAGAGGATTTTCAGATTTAAAATTGGTGTTCGTGTCATGATTCGGTTCTGTGGGTTTGTTTTTTTGTTTGTTTTTTGGGTGTTCTTGTTCTCTTTTGTTTGTGGTTGGTGTTTTTGTTATGTGTCCCTTGTCTCTCCCCTTGTGTCATGTGTCACCACGTCCACCTGTATATGTGTGCTTTTGTCTTTGCTACATTGTGGGGCCCAAACACGCAAGTTTTTCCAGTTTTAACTACCATTGTGGGGACCGACTTGAAATTGTGGGGACATTTTGGTGGTCCCAACAAGTTCAGACCTCTTTTTGAGGGTCAAGACTTGGTTTTAGAGTTTAGGTTTGAAGTGGGTTATGGTTGAGTTTATGGTATGGAATGGGGGTAGGCAATTATTTTTGATGGTTGGGGTTAGGGGAAGGGGCTAGGAAATGAATCATGTCAATGAGATGTCCCCACGATGATACAAAGACAAGTGTGTGTGTGAGTGTGTTTCTTCACTGCCCCGTGTGTTGACCAATTAGTGCCCCTCCGCCACTTGTGTCTCGTCCAGGTGTGCCAGCCTAAGTCAAGCCACAGCCACAGCCACAGCCACAGTCAAGTCACAGCCACAGCCAAAGCCAAAGCCAAAGCCAAGCTACAGCCACAGCCACAGCCACAGCCACAGCCACAGCCAGCCTAAGTCAAGCCACAGCCAGAGTCAAGTCACAGCCACAGCCACAGCCACAGCCAGCCTAAGTCAAGCCACAGTCACAGTCAAGTCACAGCCACAGCCAGCCAAAGCTAAAGTCAAGTCACAGCCACTTCTGTTCAAGTCGAGTTTTGTCGAGTCAAGTTACGTCAAGTCCAGTCCAGTCACTCCACATCGAGTCCAGTCACGTCGTCTCACAGTTGCTTGTTCACCTTGACTTGGTTAAATAAATTCACCACGTTTACACATTCACTGCGCCTCCTTGCATTTAGGTCCACATCTCAGACTCTACCACAAACCCTTGACAGTTCGATTCAAACCATGTAAGAAAACAGGCCAAAATGATATTTACTGAAGTACACTTCTGCAGAGGCGCTAATACGACGTGCACATTCTCTGACAATGAGGACACCACTGCCATCTACAGTAGTGGATGTGCAATTACACTTTATTCTCGTAAGGCAAAAAAAAAACAACGACAAAACATGTTCCCTGGGGTCACACACACACACACACACACACACACACACACACACACACACACTCACACACACACACACACACACACACACACACACACACACACACCTTCAGAGGGGCCTCCAGACCCCACCTTGGAAGGCATCATTGTTTTTTCCGTGGACTGATTCAAAACAGCCCCTCACTCTGCACTAGATGTGCTATGTAAGACGAATAATAGCTTTGACCCTTCCAAACGTCCTCATTCTGTATTCTCCTCGTATTTTCTTTTTCTCAGCTTGAATGGCACCCACACCTTCCTACAGGAAAAAACAAAACGAGGACGAGAATAGTCACCAAGGTCCTGATCAATAAATGTAGAGATAGACTAAGGAGGCTAAAGAAGGATCAGAGAGGGGAATTTGGGACGATAACGGCTTGAGAGCGCCAGTGCTCAGCAATCATCCCGAACATGACAGCTTGTAGACCCCAGCAATTATTTACCTCGGACAAATCAATAGCGCTCTCTCCGAAAAGATAGTCATCAGCAGCACTATCTGGAACACACTCTCGCCTCTTAGGAAAATAAAATAAAAACCTCAGCACACGTGAAAACACATTTGCGAGCTGTCATTTTTAACAGCGCCAGGCGCCTGAACAAAGACGTTTTCCAGAAAAAGGCCAGAGTAACTACATAATGGCGAAGTGGATTTGCTGCTGAATGTCACACTTCAATGGAACATGAAGAATAAATCAAAAGAGGCCGTGAATGAAACAGGCCACACAAAAGGATGCACATCGCAGATGTACACATGCGGCTCCTAAGCCCGAGCTACACGCTACCATCTTGTTGAAAGCAAGCTACACATGAAATCGACTCGCACTGTGCGATGAAGCTTGCTTTGGATCTCGCCTACGACACGGCGAATGTTAAGCCGCAAACGCTGCGTCATCAGTGTGAAGCCATCTCATTCTTTTAATCTTTTCTTGGGTATTCGGGGAGACAAAAATTCAAGGGCCTGTTTTGTTGACGCACGTTGAAAAAAAAAGAGAAATAAAGTCAAGTCAAGTTGAGAGAATGTCAATTGATTTATGTTGCTTACGCCACACTTGAATTGTGGAATTTTGAGGAAACTTTAGTAAGTTAAAAACTCTAATTAAAATAGATGAGTAAACTGTCATTCATAGTAATTGGTTCATGGTTCATTTGCCTTTATTTTACCAAAGCGATTTTTTTTTCATAATAAAGATCAATTTATTGCGTGTGTTTGTTAAAAAAAAAATATATAGGAAGAAGACATTGAAAAGAGGGGGAAAAAAATTAATTTGATTATTTTCACCCTTATCAATTGGTCAAAATCAGGGGTGTCTAAACTTTTTCCTTTTTAATAGTTTTGAATTACATTTTTTTATATGAGAGTTTTATTATTATTATTTTTTTTGACAGCTTTGGTCATTTTAGCCTTTTTGTTTGTTTAGCCAAATGTTTTAAACAAATAATTTTAGGATTTTTCATAATTTTGGGGTGGTCCACAGCCCTGTATCCCACTAGAATAGATCTGCCCCTGCCCTGAGCAGATCTCCATAGTCATACTAAGATGGCAAAATGGTGAAAGTAGTTTTGACTCGAGGGTCTTGGTTAATCGTTAATGTGATATGCTCATAAATGAGACCTTGACAAAAAAAGCAGAAAATGAAAAAAACTTTTTTTGCTTCTGGAACTGAAAACTTAATGTGGCCTTATAAAGAGAAACATTATTTTAGCGTAATTAAAAAAAAAAATTTTTTGCATGTGTGAAAAAGCTCTGTTATTATTATTTATTATTAGGATGTGTCAAAAGTTTTTTTTTTTTATATACACCGCCAGAAAATGGACCGAAAATGGTCCCGGGGTCGTAGTTTGGTCACCACTGGCCTAAATGGCAGTCAGGATTTAATGGTACCGCAGCCGTATGATGTCCACGGCATGTGCGGTCTCGTCACCCTCTGGGATGGCACAAGCAGTAGCCCACGGGCAGTGTTGCCAGTAATGAGCACAGACCCCCATTACAGCATTACAGTGCAGGTAATTCATGAAAAGCTGCTGCAACGAGCCCCCGGGGGAAGCGTTTAGGGAGGAGAATGCCCTTCTGGAAGCAGATTTGAGGATTTGTAAGTGGATGCTTTTGACCGCCCTCCTTTTCATTTAGCCTCACCTGCACCCTGGCCAGCTTGTCCTCTGCACCCCCCCCCCACCCCCACCGCCACCCCACCCCCCCACCTTGTCCAAGCCCCGAGCATTGATTGCTGCAGATGTGCTTGTCTTTGTGTTCCTGTGTGGCGTTATCTGCTTACGAGGGAACATTTTGGGCTGTTGCGGAGGTTAAACACTCGTGGCTCAAGGGCGAAATCCTTTATGAGCACTGCCGAGTGGCCCAGAGCAGAGCTTCCACATTCGCACATATAGCCACATTTGTTTGACTCTGTCTTCCCGCCCACTTTGCTCCTCCATTTTTTTCCGCTTCACGCCACATTAGGTCAGCTTCCCTGAACTCTCTTTTGTTTCAATTTTTTTCTTCTCCACATCCCGTGTGGCTGTGCTGCTAGTCTATCCTCCCACCTGTGGTAGTTTCTCACCGGCACGTCTTGTATTTGGTGCTTTTCCCCAAAAGGGGAAGCGCCAGACGAGGCGTAAAGCAGACCCAATCCTCTCAATTACATCTCTCACCTTCCTCGTCCTGCCTGTCAATCCATTTCCTCTGCCGTTTGTCACCTCCTCCTCCTCAACTCCTACTCTTCCCCAATTCTGATGCTTTTTAAATGCAGTGCACATTTTGAAGTCCATGGAGAATAAATAGTGTGCAGCAGAAAGGATACTGTTACTAACACACAGTCCATGTTTAGACTCTTTACCGTGTAAGGCCAAATAAGTTGCCATTACTTGTTGTACAATCATTTTGCACACAAGTGCAAACTAAAAACAGTTGGGTCAAAAGTAACCCAATTATGGATCAAAAATGGACCGATCCACTTTATGGGTCAATTTGACCCAACTTTTTTTTTTTTTTTACAAAATTAGCAATTTTTTTTGACCCAAGTAAAGGATCTGACCAATATTTACGTTTTGTTGTTTTGCACTAAAAGGCCAATTTATTGACTCAAAGTTGGGTCAAATTGACCCAAGTGGAGTATCGGTCCATTTTTGACCGATAATTGGGTTATTATTGACCCGACTGTTTTAAGAGTGTAGAGCAGCATCTTGTCAGCAAAAAATAAAAAATAAAATAAAATAATAAAAAAATTACATTCACACTGAAAACTGTGGAACAATTGGCCCACATTAATGCATGTACACTGAGAACTGCATTGGCTCAAGGGGGGAACCCTGAGGGACTCCAGGGGCAGGGTGTACCACTATAAAATGACCATGAAGAAGGCATGAAACCATTTTAAAAGCCTTTCCATTCATCATTGCGTATGACGTAGTCTCTGTTCACACTAAAGTCAGAGAGAGAGAGAGAGAGAAAAAGGTGTAAAGGTAAAGAAAAAACGACAATTCCAAAAAATAGGTCAGTCTAAATTAAGGATCCTTAAAATACACATTTCACGTGGGATCGAGGCAGCGTTGGGATGAGTTTGCCACCTTGTAGGGATGTCTCTTTCCTTCTGTGAAACGAGGGCAAAATGGTGAAGGGCAACCGGCGAGATTTGGGCGGACAGATGGAATTAAGTGTTTGATCCGCGAGGGAAAAAGGGAGGACAGCGGTGGAAAGGTAGGGTGGGCGTGGCTCAACGAAAAAAAAACAAAAAAACACACATCTGCTATTCATTTGGAAAGTTTCCAAAAGGCGCTAAATGATTCGCAAAGCCCCGTGGAAGAGCGCAGAGCAGCGAAAACAGAAGGAAACTGATGTTTGATTGTACAGTAGGTGGACTCTTCTTCTGTTATTTTTTTCATTAGATGTTATTATAAAGTCCCCAAACTTGAGGGCAAATTCACAATAGAACAAAAGCGAGGGCACACATCTGCAGGCGGACGCCCACCGAGGAAGAAAGGCAAATGAGCGTCGTTCTATGTACTCGGTGAGTCACACAGCTGCTCCCAGCAAGTCTTCACAGATATCACCCCCCCACCCCCCCGAATTAAATATCGCTCCTCCAAATCCTACTCAACTGCCACACCTACAACTCAGCGCGAACGATCCAAGCGTCAGAAATGCGGAACCTCAGGAGAAAGAGCCGCACACTCTCAGACGCGCGTTTTGCCAGGAGCCAGCTGGTGCTGTCATGTCTGATGGGCTGGAACACAGACGGAAGACGGAGCCCGGGCTGGGGAGGAATCGACGAGGATGGAGGTGTGTGCGGTGGGTGGAGGTGGTGGAAGGGAGCGCGTGTTCGTGTGTCTGGAAAATGTTCACAGGTGGAGGACGTGAACAGGAAAAGCTCCAGTATTGATGACTGAGAAAATTGCATCAAACTCTGGCAAGTCGTTGCTGCAGCACTGAGTAATTGACAACCTTTACCGCGGAACTGCATTCAGGAGGCGAATTATTCATCACAAACAAACAAATAAAGCACCTTCGCATCAATAGCATTAGCTCGTAAAAAACACACGAGCGCAAACTGATTTGAAGTCACACACGGGCAAAGAAATATGCGCGCGAGTACACAAACCCATCAGTCATTACATTTACACACAACAATAAATGTGAAGCTCGTCGCAAACCCGACTTGAACCGGACCATCACAAATAAATTACCGCTGGTGACTCACACCCGCACATAAGATATCGGAGCTGCACATACAGTATATTGTATTTCATCACTTTTATTTAACCATGAAAAGATTGCATAAGAGTGAAGGAAGAAGCAGAGAGAGGATTTGGATGAGAATATATTGAGAGGCTCACCCAAATCGATTATCAGATTAATCGGCAACTATTTCACAAGTGAGTAATCGTTTGGAGCCATTTTTTTTATTTAAAATTGTCCAAATTCTCTGATTTCAGCACATCAACAGTAATTGTTGACTGGTTTCTGGAGGTTTTTTTTCCTGAAAGAAGACTGATTATCTTTTGTGTTTAATCAAAATAAGACATTTGAAAACATCTGTTTTTACTTTGGAAAACAATGACCGAACAGTTCAAAATCAACCCCCCTTTTTTAAACCACTATATGAATACGAAGTACAAAAATAACCAACAATCACTGGTTAACTCATTTGCTCCCAAAAACGTATGAATACGTTCTATTTTAAATGTTTTAAATGCCCCAAAGATGCATTTATACATTGTTGTTGTTTTTTTAAATGTTTTTTTTTAATGCTAGAGCACACAAAAGGCTTTGATGCAGCCTCTCAACTGCAGAGAAAGGTTGAAGCAATGGTAGTAATCACAAACACGGCCACCAGGTGGCAGCTGAGTATAAGAGATCAACCAGGGCCATGTTGCAAAAACTGTTTTTTCCACAGTTTTAAACCCATTTGTGAATACTTTAAATTTTAGCTATATTATAATGCTAATTGCTGCAAAAGGGAAACTGATAGAAAAACACTTTTTTTCCTGATGAAAGAAGAGACTCTAATCTTTCTTTTGGTAGGTTCCATGTTTTTATAGCAACAGAACACAATATTCTGCGGTCTGGCAAAATCAGTCAAAATCCAGTAAAAAAAAAAAACGGGAGCGAAAGGGGGTTGCTTCAGTGAAAATGGCTGGGAGTAAACAGTAATCAGGGAGAGAATGCTTTTGTAATACATTTTAATGCAAAATTTAAATGTACCAGATTAGTCGATTAATCGACTGAATAATCGATCGATTAATCGATCCTAAAAATATCCCATAGTGGCAGCACTAATTCGCTTAAATGTATCCGATGCGGTTGGTACATCACAACAGAGACTGCAAGCTTCACTGTTTCATCCACAGGTACATATGGAATTATAAATACGGTTAAGCAGTGTTGTAAAATACTATTTATGTCTACTTTATATCCTGCATTTGAAAATGTCTTAAGCTGCGGCGCACAACGCTTTCTGAATTCAAGGTGAAGAGAGCCAGATACTATGAAAAGGGGCCACTCGCACCTGTTCACTTAATATGTCTTGAATTTGAAAACATAAATAAATCACATTAAATTTTTTCGCAAAAAGAAGTATTCGTTGAATGTGCATGGGAAACTGGTGGAGTTTTGTACCTCCATCAAGGTTAAGAGCCACTGAGCTAAGGACAAGCAGTATAAAATGTATGGATAGATAGTAAAAATGTGGAAATAAACCGGCGGCGCGAGGTTGATGGAAACCAAACGGCAACGTTGTCATTATCCCATCATCATCTCTCCCGCGCCTATTTGGACCAAAGCTCTCCTTCCACATAAGCCGCTCAGCTACCCCGCTCGGGCGAGGCTCAAGATGGAGGGATTTGGCCTTCTTCTTCCCCGCCGCGCCAGTTCATTACCGCCGCACGGGCGGGTGAGAGATACGCTGCTGTCAAAGTCAAGGGTCAGTTGCTGTGAGCCATTTGACGCGACGCGCCGTCCAACGTCATTTGAATGTATTTGGAGCGCATGTTTGCTTTCATCAAAATTGCATCAGGCAGCCTTCGGTGTGAAGGCAGCAAGACGCGCAACGTTGAGGCTGGGGACAAATTCCGCAGTGGTCGCAGGTGCATTTGGAAGAGGCCGAGTTTCATTTATTTTTTAAACTGCGGTTGTGTCCCTGAATTGAGTTGCTTGCCACTCAGCGGCAAGGAATCTCAAAGAAGGCCACACGTTTTTTTTTCCTTCACTGTGCAAAAAAAAAAATATTATGATTCATCATTTAAACATCAATAATTCAGCGTTGAATCCATTGTGAGACCAACAAAACCCAAATGCAACCAACAAAACGACAAGCCGACACTTGCCTCTGCTGCACGGTGCATTATTACAGCAAATACAGCAAGTGGCAATTATCCCAAATATGGATGTGGGAAATTAAATATGACGAGATGCAGGCGACCCATCATCTCCAGCATTGTCTTAAAAGTGATGAGTGCAGTCTATTCTTCGCGCCGTGTCACAATGATGTCAATAATGCGCTCTTTAGAGATCTTGACGAGAGTGCAATCAATTTGGGTAAAATTGTTTTCATGCAAAACAATGTTCTACAACGCTGATTGGTTTATTTTGGCTTAAGTGACCCTGCATGGCTCTCAATTATTTTCTTCTTTCAGATGATTTGTCTTTTTATGCTTATCATTGTGGGAGTCAAACAAGTATGACGGAGTATTGGGGCCACGTATAAATATATATATTTTTTTTTAGAGGGCGGGGCAATATTCAGAGAAAAAAAAATCGTAAATTTGCGTGTTTATAAAGTGGCAAATTTGCGAGAAAAAATGTCATAAATTTGCGAGTTTATAGAGTGTCAAATTTGAAAGAAAAAAAACAAAAAACTACACGTAGCGTACTACTCGGTTTTCAAATAACGCGATAGTAATGGCTTTGACAATATCATATTTGCATTCGCGCTAGGAAGCGTTGGGTACAGCCAGCGACAATCAAGCATTTACGTTAATTTGTTCAAATAAATATTTACTTGTACATTTAGGTTTCCAGAATAATTATTTACACATTCATACTTTTTTTTTTTTTACAAGTAGCGAAGTTGATGTGTCGAATCTGCTGCTCTCCGTCATTCACTTGCATTTACCTAAAGTATGCTAGCTGCGGATTGGCTAGTGTTAGTCAGCTGATAAGGGATCAGGAAGCGGTGTCGCTCTCGCTGCCGAGTATGACGAGTAAAGTTGAAATTAAGAATGAATCCGTCTCCATCCTTCCTTTTCATTTTATAAACAGTGTCGCATCAACCACCAACACATCCTTACATTAGACTACGTGTCTTTCTCGAGCTTATTTTTTTCTCGCAAATCTGCCACGCTATAAAGTCGCAAATTTGCCACTTTATATAGTTGCAAATTTGTGAGTTTTTTTTTTTTTTGTCGGAACATTGCCCCGGCCTTCTAAAAAAAATATATATATTTATACACGGCCCTAAAAGGCCATCGTAAACAAGAGATAATTAACATATTTAAAACCTAAAGCCACAACATTCTTACTTTATTGATTTGGTTTGTGCAAGTTAACCCCCCCCCACCCCCAAATAGCCCTCATTCTGCGGACTGATTGACGGTCGTCAAGGCAACCACTGCGTCTAATTTTGCTGTGTGTTAATCCAGACACATGAGACAGTTCAGGTGGACAGAAGGCGGGAAAAGGGCAGCTCTAATTAAGCAGGTGGACTCGGAGAATCGGGAGGAGGGGGGGGGGGGGGTCGCTTACATTATTACACCCACTATCTTATCAGGTGGGGGAACAAATGCGAAGAAGACAATCGAAAGCTGCCCGTGCTCAGTTCCAAAGCAGCCCGAGTAGCCCGAGCAGCAGCCAGGCGGAGAATGCCGAGGCCCTGATTAGACCTCATTATGAATCCTGATTAAAGGCTTTTAATTAGTCGCACTTCAACCGCACAAGATGGAGAAAGATGGCGAGGGAAAAGCAAACGGCGGCGCGCCGCAATAGACACTTTGGTCACTTTGTTAGGTACAGCAGAAATGCAGAAGGAATGATAATCAGTGAGGTGAGAAATATTCTTCTCAATACGGAATTGGAGGATAATTGCTGAAAACACAAGCAAAGATATAATTATGGAGTATTCATTCATTTTTGGGGTGGGGCTTAAATCAGGCAATTTGGAGTACAGCTGCAATTAATCATTATTTAAATAGTCAATTGTTTTGCCTACTAATCAATTATCAAAAATAATAATCGATTAATTTGATTTTTCCTCATGCACATCCGTGGTCATCCGACGTAATTGCAACGTTTTGGAGCGCCTCGTTGTCAACTGTGAGTGTCGCCATGGTAAGAGAGTTGGAAGCCACAAGAAGGGGGAGCATTTCTTTAATCGTTTTGTTTTGTTTTTTTAAATCTGCGGACCGGGGCTTCAGGTGGCGCGGATAATTTGAAGCACCTCGTTATCACGGCAGGGAACATCCTCGCGATGACACAACAGTGTTGATCTTTCATGATTTTGAAGCCTCATTTTTAATTATACGTATTTTGCACAAAAATCCTTTCCGTGGTGCGTTAAATTTAATTTCGCCTTTTTTTTCACGACCTACACATACATGGCTAGGCTATTAAAATTCATTAAAATGTTTGTATTGTTTTTGTTATGACTATTAGGGGATTTTGATTATTAGCCTATTTTTAATTGAGTTCCACTTCAAGGCAAATTCCTTGTTGGTGTTGGCAATAAACCTGAATCCATGTTATTTATTATATTTTTCTATTAGAGCTTCCACATTGTGTTTAACTGGATCCCCACCACCGGTTCCTTCGTGGGCTGGATGCAAGCTTTAAGTGACAACAGAGCGAATAATATAATCTCGCGTTGCTTTTCATCACGCCCCCTCCTTGCGGGATCCATATGTTGGGCATGAGGAGCCCATCTGTGCGGCAACGCACATGCCGCTCATGTCTGACTTTTTCATGCATTCTTATGATACAGTATTCCTCAGTAATGCTGATTGCTTGATAGATCTCGGTTACAAACGTAACCTCTCACTTGTTCCGTTCTTCACCCCGCGTCTTCCTCCCTCTCTCCTCATTTTCTTCCCTTTGTTCTGTTTCCCATCTGGCATCCTTCCTCCCCCCCCCCCCCCCCCCCAAAAAAAAGTCCTCGGCACAATCCCCACCAGTCGTCCGCCCCTCGATACAGTGGACCATTTGGCACAAACGCAGCGCTCCGCCTCTCATCCCTGGCGTTCACCTCAATTTTGGTGCCTTGCATAATTAATTATCAGCACCGTTGGCCATCAATGCAATTACTCCAGAGGACAGTCTGAAAGAGTGGGGGAATATAATCAGACATGGAAAATCCATGATAAACATGGAGTGGGGAAAAAGTGATTAGCGAGAGGGGAACATTGAAAGGATACATAGTCAACAAGCAAAATGTCAATTAGGGCAGCACAAAAGCATGGCGCGCCTCAGGGATCCTGAGTGGGACAACGCAATTTTGATCAAAAGTCACTGTTCCAAATGATCTTGGCTTGGCTTGCAATGGCCCTTTACTGGAAAATGACCTCGTAATAAAACCCATTCCAGACGTACGTGTATGTCAACACTCTCCTATTTCATCTTGTTGTGAACATAAACACTCCGCTGCTGATATGGCACCCAGGGGTGCACTAAAAAAGCACCAAAGGAGTCGGCGCAGGAGCCTGTGGATCAGCGGCACAAGAACAGCGGCGGCCCGTTTATCGGCGTGCCAACGAGAATAACGAGGCGCAAGCGGGACCGCTGATTAGTTTCATCCTCACTTTGCTGTTTAACTTGGCTTTAAGCGGGCCATTATTCACACGGTCGGGCCTTTACTGTATAGCCGCTGATGTCATACAAGGAGCAGCCCGGAGCACGTGCTAAATCATCTGTGAAAGTGGACATTTTTGATGATAAATAGCACATTCGCAACCAAAACGTGTAAACATTTATTTTGCACATCTGGCGCCCAATCCCTCAGCTTGGCACCGATGATTACGATGAGAAGCAAAGGTGATGGGATATATTAAATCTTTCCAGACAAAAATTTGCAATAGAAACCAGATGCAAAACATTTTCTTTATCGTTTAAAACATTTACACTTACATGATAGTAATATTTCAGCCACAAAGACGATTGATTTGCGACACACTTCAATGACGTGGCGTCATACTTTATGGAGGACCAAAACTGGCAAAATTCCTAAATAAATAAATGGCTAAACGTGAAAATAATAATGGATATAAAAAATAAAATAAATAAATAGAAAATGAAATAAAAAAAAATACATATGAATGAAAAAAAATAATAATTATATATATATATATATATATATATATATATATATATATATATATATATATATATATACACACTTTGTATTTAATTTTTAAATAATAATTTTTATATTAATTTTTATTTTCACTTTTAGTCATTTATTTATTTATGGAGTCACTTATTTATTTATTTTGTCATTTATTTATTTTTTATTTTAGCAGTTTTGGTCCATACTGCCAGGTCCAAATGTTATTCAAATGAGGGGGCGGTCCTAAGCACGTCTTGGGTTGGACTCCGCCGTTTCATTGGTCGAGTGAGCGGCTCGGTGAACAAGGAAGTGTCGCCGGCTTGCATTGGTGAGCTCCAGCAATGGACGACTATCTTGCCCACTGTCACCTCGACTTGTTGTCGAGAAAACTCAAGACGCAAGTTGTGGTCCAACCCCAAACTGCCAAAATGAAAAATAAATAAATGACTAAATAAATAAATAAATAAAGGACAAAATAAATAAATGACTAAAAGTGAAAATGAAAACGGATATAATTTTTTTTCTTAAAAAAATTAATACAAAAAAAAAAATTATATATATATATATATATATATATATATATATATATATATATATATATATATATATATATATATATATATATATATATATATATATATATATATATATTATATCCATTTATATATTTTTTTATTTAATTTGGGAATTACATTTTTTTATACCCATTTTTATTTTCACTTTTAGTCATGTATTTATTTATTTTGAATTTGAGCAGTTTTGGTCCTCCATAATATTTAGTCACCGTCTCCATAAAATAACGTCATTGAGGAGCGATCGTCACATTTGTCCAACCCTTTCATATGATTACTGGTCTAACGTGTTAGATTGCTTGTTACTGAAAAATGCGTTACTGGTGATGAGCATATAAATAAAGAACACACACACACACACACACACACACAAATCGAAATATGCCGGGAGGTATTCCCAATTACGGGCAAATGATATGCAGCGATATTGTTGCAGCACTTTCTAATCAGAGGAAGTGACTGGAAATGAAATTTCTCCCTCTGTTGCATTAATTGTCGACTGTGCGCTAATTAAAGCTTGCCAGTCATTAACTGATCTGTGCAGATGGAAGCAATGGCGGCGAGCAGGCCCTCGCTGACGGGGTGAGGGTGGCGTTGGGGGGGGCAATTTGTCACGGACGAACCAAGGCAGACGGTCCAGCTCTTTAGCTACGTGCTTCCTAAGCGAGACCGCCATCCCTGCTAATTTAACGCCCATGTAAAAGCAAGTGCGCGGAACGATCATGCCATTTATATTCGATTTACAGTATTCTGAATAATTCCTGAATTCTGCTATTTGTGTTTTTTCATAAAAAGAAAAAAAAATGTTTATTCACTTTGGCACCATCTGGTGCTAAAGAAACATTTGTCGTGAGTTGGGCAGTATCATTTAGAAAAAAAATATTCTAAGTGCGTTAGGTGATAAAAAAATTTAATCGTAATTATTTGCATGACTTCAATAGTTAACACAATTAATCAAAAATGTTCTATCTGTTATAAATGTCCAATAAAATATTTTGTACTATTGTTAACATAAAAGTGGGATTTTTTTTAAACTAATAGAAATATGGCTGCATCTTTTAGTAACTAATACAGTAATTTCATTAATTCATAAAATTGAGTTAAAATTGAAAGCGTGTACTGTACTGTAAAAAATGTGTGGTATTGATTTGTGTTGGTTATTTGTCTGCCACTAGATGGCATAATTGCATTTGTAAGACATTGGTGAAAGCTCAGTGCATTTTTCTTCATATTTAGAGCTAATCTAATCTTTAACATGAAGTAATTTGTGAAATTCTGCACATTTTCAAAATTGTAAAATACAACTTTGCCCCAGTCTCCACAAATATATGCGTTATTATTAAATGTATTACTGCTCAATTTTAACGTGGACGTGTCTGCTGCGTTCCCCCAGGACAGGCTTTCCAAGTAAGGGGCGGTCACACCCCCAAAAAACAACACCTTATTTGTATGTTTTTCCAGAAGCTGCTGGGTTTTAGGCATGAGGCAGCAAAAGGCGTGAAATAAATAAAAACCCACATACCTGAAAACACTAGTTCAATACATCAATGAAATATTCCCAGCACTGTCTGTTTAGGCACTCAAAGCGACATGCATGCTCAAGTTTGTGTGTTTGTGAGCACGTTTTCCTCCATCGGTGCTTGTCCGTCCACATTAGATGCCAGGGCGGGATTAAGTCGCACTGCTTGAAGGGGCCGAGTGCTTATATCTTCATTTATGTGCTGACAGTTGCAGAGGTTTGTGTGTGTGCGTGCGTTCGTGCGTCAAGGAGTAAATGGGAAGCAAATAGGAAATGTGTGTGTGTGTGCTGAGAGAAAGCTAATCTCTCTTGATAAGAGAAAGATCACAGGTGAAGATTGCCGACGCCGTATTGATCGAGCAAATGCTGGCTAGGGTTCTCGGAAATTCTGGTCTGATGAACTAGGGATAAATAAATAATAATAAAATAATAAATAAATAAATAAAAATCTAATGCAGAGGCTCCAGAAGTTTGACTGTTCTGAAAGATGGCTGATTTGGGAAAAAAGTATTTTTATAAAAAAAAAAAAGAATAAAATAAATAAAATGCAGTAAATATATTTGCAAATTCTTGGACTTATTTGCAAACGTATTCTCGGTTATTCTCGAAAAAGTCACGTAAGCGTTTGCTGTTTGTGCGCCCAGGCCAAAGCAGTACATGACTTTGTCCAAGTCAGTTGAGGAGCTTCAATTAACAAGTGTTTTGGCGCCATCTTGTCACATCAGGATGCTGAAGAACTATGTTGACCTGAGTTGAGGAGCATTCATTTGACAAAATGAGTGCTTTGGCGCCATTTGGAGGCCAATGAACTATATTGAAATGAGTTGAGGAGCTTCATTTAGAGAACAAGATGGTGTTTGGCACCATCTTGATGCATCTATAGGATTTTTTTCCCAAAGGGCGGGATGATTGGTTACTTGTGAGTTTTTTAATCTTGAATTTCATCAGCACTCGCGGGTTTGTGCTATTTCCCTTTAAAAAAAGTCAAATAGAGCTCGACTATCCTGATTAGATCATATTTACTATGATTTTTAATTACCTCTAATCTAAATGTGCGCCTGTGAGTCTATGCTACTGTAAGGTTAAACAGTGTAACAGGAAGCCACCGGGTGGCATTTGTCTAATAATACATTAATCCAATTAAAAGGATTTTCATTTCATGTGACTTTTGCTGGCAATGTGGCGTAGGTGTCTTTGACAAGTCTAATCAGCTCGCTGCGCCGCTCCACACGGCAGAGCAAAGTTGTTTTTTCCGGAGAGAACAGGGGGTGGATAAATATATTTGTTCTCCGTCACCATCGCCGCCTTTTCTTGATCTTGACCCATTTTTGTTTTGTTTTCTTTCCTCGGCGTGACATTTATTTTTAACCGAGCTTTTCAACGTTTATTTACATTGACGAAGCCAAGCGCCTTCTTCGCGCGTAGTCTGTCACGTTTGGCGCAACCCACACTTGTCATTTGTTTCACGCCGCTTTGGGGAGAAATTAGGTGCAATTGTCTTCATGCGCCGGATCAGAACGTGTCAGAACTGGTGTCACGTGAAAATGTTGAGTCACCAAGTGCTCAGTTGCTGTCGGATTCACATTCGGATTAATTGTGCGTTCTGATCAGAAAATAATGGCTGCATTTACATTTTTTTTTAAATTAAATTTAAAAAAAAAAAAAAAAGGAGGGGGAAACGCTCACCTGTCCTTGTCTTCAAATACAGTGAGAAATGCTTTTATTTATTTATTTATTTTTAGCAATTGTCATCATTTAGAGCTAAACTAGCACATTTCACTTCCCTCATGACGGGAGCATATTCACAAATAAAGAAACCCGAAAGGAGGGATGTTCCAAAATATTTATGTTGCCAGATTGCTGGCCCATATAGGCCTTCCTGGTGTGTGGGCCCGCTCACGCAAGGTCAGGACCCCGCGAGACGTGAAAGAGGGAGTACACGTCCATCTGTTACGAGGAAGGTGTCATGTGACAGATCAGCGCTCTAACATTGTATCAGGCCCCATATGCTTGGATAGACTAATTATAGCTACACCTAACAGTGTATTCTCAACCAGATGGGGTACTACGGTCACCTTTGAACCAGGGACCGCCCAGCCATTGAACCCTGATGGGCATGTGACACCTACTTCTTTGTACACATGTACACATGCAGGCACGCACACCTGAGCTTCCTAATGAGTGTGCCAATCACAAAACATTCTTTGTTTAAGTTTACACACACACATATATATATATATATATATATATATATATATATATTAGGAGTGTTATAAAAAATCGATTCGGCAATATATCGCGATTATTACAGCGCGCGATTCTCGATTTTTAAACATCAATTTTTTATGGGAATATTCAACAAAACGTCTTACTTAGGGTTAGGATTGACACATTAAGCATGGAAGAATGTTATATGAATGGAACATTAAGCCTTAATATTTTTATTTCAGTGCTGTTCAGACATGAAACCTGTTTGTTAAATGCAGTGGCTCGGTTATAAGTCAGAATTTTCAGATAAATAAATACATTTTCATACAAATCTTACAGTGTACATGTACTTTAGTTTACTGACTAGTATTTTCAAAATTTGAGTAAAAAAATAAAAATAAATCGCAAAAATCAATTTATAGATTCGTATCGGGATTAATCGGTATCGAATCGCCAGGTACTAGGCAATTCACACCCCTAATATACATATATATATATAAATATATATATATATAAATAAAATAAATAAATATATATATAAAAGCATAATTGCTTTTTTTTCTGATGATCAAATGGCAATAAAGCATCTTGTTTTTTGTTTTTTTAACTGAGCTCTTTAGTGGAAAAGGCTGCCAGGAGGATGCGGGTTATTACCTTGCGACAAATTAGCATACTAACTCGTCTGTCGTAAGATTCAGTTTACTCCTCGCAGACGACTAATAAACACCTTATTGGGTTTTGTGAAGGACTTTCCTCCCCGCTATGCGATGATTGCTTTCTCTTCCAACGCCGGGCGTGCATCTTCACGTTTTGTGCGGCTAACAGCAATATGAAGTCAAATGCAGTCTTTCGGGGGAGGATGTCTATCAGCGTATTACTGAGATTGGAATCGCATGCTCGCCCGCTGCCGTGCAAATCTCTTTAAGGCAGAGGCCCAAAAAGTGATTTCCTTCAAAATGTCAGCGACGGCTGAACAGGTCACTTTGCCTCCGTGGCAAAATATCTCTATATTATCTGACGTTCTCGGTTGCGGTCGTCACGTGCACGCGGCGGTGCCTCATTAGCTGCGATAGTGGCACAAATGCGCACATAAGAATGCATGCATTTCCTCAAACATCACCACAACAACGAAACAGCTTCGGGAATGTCTGGCGCGTCTCACAGAGGCGGCAAAAGAAGGCTGACTCACAGGATGGGGGGGGGGGGGGGGGGGGGATTCTGCTTTCTGTTTCTGCCAGCCGCAGGTTACAAAATAAAGTTTTAAAGCGAACAGCAACACTTGGGAAAAATGTAAATGTATAACTCCAAAAGCTTCTCGCCATCTGCAATTCATATCCTTTGGGAAAATGAGCATGAGCAGCAGAGGAATAAGCGAGGAAAAAAAAGGCATTTGGGGCTTTGGAAAGGTCAAATGTTGGCTGGGATGCGGCGTCCAAATGAGACCCCCGAGGCCGAGTTTTGAAGCCAGCGTTTCAAATGAGAAGAGCGACATAACATTCTCAAGGTTACAAACTAAGCCAAAAAAGATACGCGCGCACATAATCCAAACTGCGGCAAGAGGTGCCTCGACTTGACCCAAGTGTGTCAACGCGGGACGCCCGAGGCCAACGTTCCTGCCACAACACATTTACGTGGTGATTGACATGTAAAAGCACTGACACATTGGAGGAGGGGGGGGAAAAAAATTGTGGAAAATGACATCAGGCTGCTTCGGAAACAAATTCAGTCAGAAAAGATGTCAATGACTTCATCAGCAAAAACTGAATGAGACGCTTTTCAGGCACATCAAAATGGCATATACAACACAATGAAGAGACATGGTGGCCAAAAGACGCCCACTATAAAATGCTAATTTACTCATATTTCCTTTTTTTAATTTTTTTTTATCATTAACATGCCCAGGTGTACCTAATGTGGTAGCCAACCCAAAAATAAATCACTTCCCAAAGCAAACAAGAGATCCTCTGGGATTTTGTCTTTTGATTTGCCACTCAAACAAAAAACGAAAACTATTTCACCCGGATGTTTAACAAGATGTAATCAAGGGATCCGTACATAATGTAATCCATCACAGATTACTGATTTCACGCCAAAAGCGCTAATCAGCCTCCGCTCAGCTCTGAACGACTTCACAGTGACATCTTCATGCGATGGCTTTCATTTGGAGCTACTTGCTCAACATGACCCTTTGGACCTCGGAAGGTTTAGAGAGAGAGAGAGAGAGAGAGAAAAAAAAACATCTGGATTTGGTGCATTTAATCTTCATGTGCATTTTAATCTAACGTGAACCTTTGCGTGCTTTTGCGCTGAAACCCAGACAGGAAGTTCCACGACGAAATCCTGGGAAATACTAAGACTGGACCTGAATGAGAACCAGACCCACAGGAGGAAATGATCAGATCTTTCATAAACCCTTTCCCAGATTACAGCCAAGACAAATTCGATCAGGGAAAATTTGTGCGAGGATTACAAAGTGCTTTGAAGTGACGCAAATCCTGCACAAAAAGTATTATGATGCCAATTTTATTATGAGCAAGGTCTGAGTGTGCTGCCACTCGTTTGAATGCCGCTGCCATTTTTAGCCACAGCCATAATTAACCTTTAAACGGGCGCTGTTAAACGACTGCAATCTCTAATCTGGCAATCAAACTCCTTTGGTGGTGCGAGAAAATTGCTACTTGAGACAATCGGGTCTTTGATGCTGATTGGAGGAAGCTGGGAAAAAAAGCGGCCAAAACTAGGCCATGCAAAATAATAATGCTCAACGGCAAACATTAATTAACTCATTCACTGCCATTGACGGCTATAGACGTCAAAAATTAATTTGAACGATTTCTATTAGTTTAACTTTTTTCCCCCCACTTTTGTTAACAAGAGTATGAAAGCCTAAAAAAAATATTGTGCATTTAGAACAGATACAAAAAAAATAATTATTAATCGTGAGTTAACTATTGAAGTCATACAATTAATTACAATTACAATTTTAATCGCCTGACTTAAAAAGGTGATTTTTTTTAAATCGTAATTAATCGCATGACTTCACTAGTTAACAACAAAACGATTAATCACAAATTTTATATCTGTTCTAAATGTACAATAAAAAAAATTCTAGGTTTTCATACTCTTGTTAACAAAAGTGGGAAAAAAAAGTTAAACAAATAGAAATAGTTCAAATGAATTTTTGACGTCGATAGCCGTCGATGGCAGTGAATGAGTTAATATCACAGGAAAACGCGGTGACTACGTTTACATGCAGTCAAAATTTGGGTTCGTGTCAGAATCATGTGCTGTACTGTATTACCGTCCAATTGCTCACCCAGCGTGAGCGCACACGCGTAATTAAAGCTGGCACAAGGCTGCGGCGCTCCCGCCGCGCAGCCCTCGACGACCAACATGTGTCTCCGCTCAATCGCCGATAGCCAGACAGCGCGCTGTATGGATTTGTGTAAAAGCAGATGGTAGCCACTCGGAAGCGTCTCCGGCCAATTAATTAGCTGCCGTCATCAGTGTTGACACGTAAACTTAAAGGACGCGCACCCTGGAGGTGCATGCAGTGCGTTGGGGGGGTTAACCCAATCAACTATTGAGCGCCAGCATGCGAGGATGTCAATTCGAGGTCATTCAAAGTTCATTAGCCTTTGCCTTGGCAGCTCATTTATTTGTTTGCTTGTCTTTTTAAACGGGACGGGTCGGATTGCGTGAAGGTTGGCGCGTGCGAAAACAGACGCATAAATGATTGGGGGTTTGGGGTTTGTTGGCTTGTTTTTCTTCCACTGACGCTTCCAATTCCATGACCTTTTTGGGGTTCTTCAGAAATCAGGTGATTTATGCTATAATTGCTATAATAATGCTATAAAAAAAAATCCTCTTTAGAAAGTGAAATTTCCTTACTTTTATATCTGTGGTTTTTAAGATGGATTTGATAGAACCCCAGGGGCCCGGGAATTCGGTGCGATCAATAGTTGTTTATTATTGTAATCTCTTCATGCTAACTACGTCGAGCGAAAAAAAAGAAAGAAAAGAAAATGGTGAATTCACGTGTATAACGGAACATATGGAGTTCCACAGGGTTCAATTCTGGGGCCTCTGCTTTTTCATTGCCTCAGCTGTCCCTGGTTGACAAGACCACACTGTTAAAAATTTTTTTGACTATGATTATGGGTCACATCCTTTTGTATAGGTTCATCAGCAACCACTCCTCCAAGGTCATCTTGACCGGAATGGAAAGAAAAAGGACGTAAAGTTCGGTGCTTTAGACACACAAAATTGCGTTATCATTTTAAGACGCAGCTGCGGTGGATAATGACTCGTCTCACTGTTTGTATTCCAAAGTTCCTCTCTGGGAAAAGTCCACTGTCCTTCCTTCTCAGGCCGTTAAGTCATCCTCGCTCGCACCTTTTCTCCTAGGCGACCCACCCCCCGCCGCCCCTCTTTTACAAATTCACAACAAAACTGGAGAATTGGCTTCAGGGAAAGAGAATGTAATGTATCTGATTCAGTGCAAGGGAACAAATATTGACATGTAATTCTTTCTTTTTCTCCCCTCCTCGCCTCATGTGGCCAAACCCGAGCGGGGACGGAGAGCAGGTGTCGCCAGGGAAACGGACGTGACTGATATATTTCCTTATTCTTCCACCCCTTTTTTTCCCCACTTCTCCCCGGTGAGAAAGCGAAGCCCTTTTCCAACAAGGTAAATAGCCATTAGTGAGATGAAACTCGGAGAAGGTCATTTGATTTTTTTTTCTCCACAATATCCTTTGCCAGCCAACTTTTATTTCACCCATGTCTTATTTGTCTTTGGTCCTTTTTGCAGTTTTTTTTTTTTTGTGTGTGCGTGAAGCCAGACAGTATTAGCACTCAGGAGCTCCAATACGAGAGCACAATAGTTGTCGTCTCTTCATTTGTGTTGCCACGCAGCAGACACCGCCGTAAAAAAAAAACTCTCCCTTGCCTGCTATCACACATTATTGATCGCCGACGCTTCAACTATGTTTGCCCTCTGCCGCCTGCCTTTCTTTCACCCCCCCCTCCTCCCCCCCTGCCCTCTCTCCTTCCAAGTGCCCACTTCTCATCTCCTCGCATCTCCACATCTCCCACCCGCCTCTGTCTATTCCTCGCCTCCACGAGGGTCCTCAGGAGACACTCGCGGACCTAAGCGAGGCCTCGCCTGCTCCCGGGTGCGGTGGAGAGGCGGCGCGTCGCTGCTGGAGCGCTCTTCAAGTGTTTGTTGTGCATCCCGGCGGCTCGTACATGCGCGCCATGAATAATTGATTAAATCACGTAAAACGTAATGAGGGAGATGGGAGAAGTGGGGGGAGGGGGGGGGGGGTTAAAAAATTAAAATCAAACAAACCACTCTCCCGTAAGCAGATCCCTCACGCCGATTGTGGCTGGCCGCAAAACTGCCGCGCTCACCCGGGCGTGCAGGGAGGAGATTAATTTGGAGATATTATTTTTCTCAGGTGGGTTTATGTTTGGACGGAATCAAGTGAAGCTTGACATTGTTGTGTTAAACAAGTGAATCCCTAGTTGGCAGAAGTAACCTTTGTAGTTGGTTTTTATACTCAATCGAGATTTTTTTGGGGGGTATATGTGTACTCTCTACTCATTACTTTTGCTTATGCAGACGACAACATGACATGATAAAGCAGTGGATTTTAACCTAGGTTCCATAGAACAAAATTGAGGGGAAAAAAATTGTATTGTATTTTTCAGTAAAGAAGGGTTCCGAAAATGTGAATAGGAAACTGGTGGAGTTCAGTGCCTCCAACAAGGTTAAGAATCCCGGTAATAAATGAATGAATAAATAAATAAAGTGTATTTTATTCAGTTGCTATCATGAGCGAATGTTGCACTTTTGGTTTCTCCGTTCACAACAGACACATTTTGCCAACATAAAAAAAAAAAAGTCAAGGCGGGTACACAATTGGTAGGAAAATTTTAATTTTTCTTTTCCATTTCTGAATTTAAAAAAAAAATCTATGTACTTTTACTTAAGTCCAGGATTTAAAACAGTAGGCTACAGGTAAGTTCAGTCATTTCGTGTTTGTTGGCAAACAGAGGTAGGTCGAAAAATTGTACTCAAGTAAGAGTAGCATTACTTCAAAATAATATTACTCAAGTAAAAGTAAAAAGTAGTCATAACAAAATCACTCAAGTGCAAGTAAAAAATAATACTCAAGTACTGAGTGACTGCTTGAACATGAAGTCTGATTTACTTTTAAAAACAATGCCATCAGACAGACCAAAACATAAAATTATGCGCAAATGCTGGCATCTTCAAATCATAAAATTAAAAAATTAAAAACTTTTTGAGCTTGAACAAGAGTGCAAGCAGACACGTTAGGCCAAGCACAATCCCTTCACAAATTGTGGCGTAACTCGATGCCTCCCAGTTTCTTAAAGTGAAAGCACTAAGACGTCCTCTTTCAGTTGACTCTTTAAGGTTCTCGTAATGCCTGCCAGTCTTCAACCAGGGCCAAATATAGCGCTGTAAGAGTTTCGTTTCGTCTTCACACATCTACTCAAGTAAAAGTAAAAAGTATTGTGTGGTAAAACTACTCTTAGAAGTACTTTTTTTTTTTTTAGTTACTCCAGTAAATGTAACATTTAGTTTTAAAGCAACACTCGATTACAAAGAACCAGCTACCGTGGCTAACATCAGCTTGTTTACAGCGCTAATGCTAGCTTAGTATTGCTTACACCGTTATGGCAAGGTTTTTGTTTTGTTTTTTTTATGTGGCAGATGGCCACACAAAACTGCTAATGCACTCAAGTAGCACTCGCTCTTTTGTGCGAAAGTTCCATTCACATACATCCTCCATAAATCCGCTCCGTGTCACCCTCGCACACGTCACTCGCCGCCTGCTTTTACGCCGCGGTGGCACAATAGAAGCATCATTAGCCACGTAATGGAGGAAGATGTTTGGAGTTTTTTTTTTGTCTGCCCTACTCTCTTTTATTATTGTGTTTGTGTTTGCATGCTGTTACATGCTCTCATTGGCGTCCAGGCCAACAATTTTGCCCGACGACTTCGCTGCCTAGACAGGTTTCTTTAGAAGTTACTGGCAAATGGAGAGAGATAGCATGAAAAGCTACGCACTATATTATTTTCCAAATCTAGATCTGTCGAAATTCTCCTAACTTGTCCGGCGTTTCCTTTGACTCCCACATAGTGACGCCAGCGCTAATTGTGCCCGCTGATGTACACAAGTCACAAATTGTCGTCATTAAAATTTCATTGTATAGATCGGGCTCATTTATATTAATGAGGTCTGCTGTGTTTGCAGCAGTCCATCTGCGTGGAGATCCGGAGTGCGAGATGCATTATGCGCCCCCCCCCCCCGTGCTCTCTCAGCCAGCCATGTACTCTCGTCCCCTCTTTTTTGTTCCGTTCGCCGCCGTCACCTCCTCGCCGATCAAGGCCTGTCGCCACAAATCACGAGGACCGAAAGAGCAAAATGTTTGCGGAAATAAAATGGTATAAAGGAAAAGGGGGCGGAGGCTGACTCGATTGTCTTTTCTTTCGTCCGCCACAAAAGAGCGGCGGGCATCCATCTCTGTGATCTGTAGACACGGGACCACTGGTCGAGTGTCCAGCTGGTCCTTTGCACAAGAAGTAGTAGTGTGCGTGTGTGTGTGTGTGTGTGTGCGCATGACAACAACAACCTCACAGGATGGACAACGGCAGCAGCTGCTTCAACAACCGCTATAAATATACACAATTGGGACCACAAACTAAATTCTTGGAAACACAAGAGAACAACAACACCATCCAAAGTGCAGCCATCAGGACCGACCTACATTCAAAACCTCCATTTGAATATTTGTTACTTGAAATTGTTTTCATTCACTCTAAAATTTTATCTACCCAGGGCCTTCAGAAACAAAATTTCAACTACTACTTGTCACGATTGAATATATTTACTTTTTTTTAATTTATTTTTTATGTTTATTCACCAATTACTGAGTGGGTTTCCATACACCCATTTGTATTCAAATTTTCAAGAAATGTGAAAATAAAACATAGAAACACTAGAAAATCGAAAATGGGCCCAAAATTCGCAAAATAGTTTTTACACTTGTCAGGGCGAGATTTTAAAACGTATTGAAAAAAGTAAAATGCTCATTTTGGCTATGAATACAGGTTTTGCGAATAAACACTGACAAGACCGGATACACGTTGCATTTTGAACGTATATTACGTCAAAAGTACATTTGTCGTCACAAAGCAATGGCGGATAATAAAGTAACAGAAATCTTTTTGGAACTAATTTAAGTGAATGTTTTTTTAGATGGGAAACAGAAAAGAAACGCTCATATGACGCAGTCGCTTCCTGGTCTTCTTCTTTTAAATTACTGGTGGATCACATCTCTATGGCGTATAGCGCCACCTACAGCGCCGGAGTCCACTCTCAATATTCACAAAAGAGGAACAGATGGAAACAGGCATAACAATTTGAAACAATTAGATGGAAACCCCACTATTGTTGTTTATTTATTTGGTATTGTTTGAGTGATTAATTACTATTATTATTATTTTGAAAAGTAAAAACAGATGTTTTCAAATGTCTTATTTTGATTAAACACGCACACAAAAATCTGTCTGCTTTCATGAAGGGCTACAGAAATCAGAGAATAATTACCGTTGAGAGACTGAAATCAGAGGATTTGGACAATTTTAACACTCCATCATTAAAACACTTGTCGATTAATCAATACATTTTGACACTTCTAATTCCAACATTTCAGCAAGGACTGTATTGTTTTTTTCATTTCCAGCTAGTGTGCAGCCACTGATTCCCCCCCGTGCATCCATTTTTCGCAAGTGCTCCATAGCGAAGTCCCGAAAAGCCGGAACGTGTCCGAGTACCCTGTCATTTGGCCGCCGCAGCCGCTCGTCTTGGCTCTCCATCTCGCCCGGCAGCCACAAATCAAACCAAAGTGCAGTTACTTGACATTTACGGCAAAAACTGACTTGGCTTTGCATTTTTTTTATCCCCCATTTTAGCCATTTGTTTTGTTAAACTAAACATTGAGCTCAGCCATCTTTTTCTTTTCTGCCAGTTTAATTAAAGAGAGGTGCACTGGCATGAACTAGATCTTAATTACTTTTTTTTTTTTGTGGCTTGTAAAGCTGTTACAATGAACACTTTGGGTAAAAGCCACAGCGCACGACGCGCGGCAAAACTTAAGTGTCACACCGTTTCACGATTGGCCTTCAGTGCCACTTGTGAAGTGATTCATTTGATATTATTAATACAAATAAAGCTTCAGACCACCTGATGAAATGCTATCATAGTTGATGCGAGTGAGCGTTTTTTAATTAAACGATGCGTTCACTGATTTGTGTGCCATTTTGGAGCCACACGCTAATAATAATCATTAAAAAAAAATGGTTTACTGCGTTAAGGCTGAAACATAATTATAAATTCCCACCAATGAAAAATAAACTAACTGAGCCTACTTGTCATCAAGGAGCACACGGGGCAGGTAACAAAAATGGCATGCTTCATAATACATGTTCACTTTACATTGTCAGCATTCCCCTTCACACACACACACGCACGCAACATCAGCCTTTTCCTATCTTTCCTTTCATTATGTGGAGGGTATGCGGTGGTGGGAAGGGCGGATTGAGATTGAAGGTAGTTGCTGTGTGTGTGTGTGTGTGTGAAGAAGGGATGAGCGAAGGGTGGCAAAGCGTTGTCTTGGCAACGGGGAGCGGGGCCCTCGTTAGCCCAGCAGGTGCTAATAGAGATAACAAGCGCTTTTGGAGGCGGTGGGGGCGAGCACGTAGACCGCAATCCCCCGTTTATAGACCACCTTAGTCCTCCCAGCATCCTTTGGTCCCCTCCTATCTCCCTCGACGTCCATTTCACGTTGGTCTTAAACCATTAAAGCTCCCTTTTTCCATTTCAGCTGCACTTGCTTTCAATTGTCACGCCCTCTTCAAGACCTCTTTTCCTGCCCTCCATCTTGTGCTCCATCCATCCTCCAAGATGGGCGAGGAAATAAAAATGGGAGGAAACGTGGCCACGTTCAAATCAATACGTTGGCTGTTTCCGAAATCACTACCTATTCACTATATATATATATATATATATATATATATATATATATATATATATATATATATATATATATATATATATATATATATATATATATATATATATATATATATATAGTGAGTTGGCCATTTTGTAAAATAGTGTACTATATATATCCCATGATGCATTGTGGGGGGAAAGAATGATTTGCTCACTGTAGCCATGCAAATATGAATGACTAAAAGAAAAATCTGAGGCTTCCAAATGGCTCTTTCGGCTTCTCTTCATGATGTGCGCACACTCACAGCTGACAACAAGGCGCTCTAATGTGGCTATGTTAACACAAAGCCAACATGCTGGCTGTCAAGTTGGTATTTTCAACAACAACAACACAAGTCTCCCCTTTCGTGCGCTTCTGTCGTTCTCTTCATAATGTGCGCACACTCACAGCTGACAACAAGGCGCTCTAATGTGGCTATGTTAACACGAAGCCAACATGCTGGCTGTCGAGTTGGTATTTTCAACAACAACAACAACACAAGTCTCCCCTTTCGTGCGCTTCTGTCGTTCTCTTCATAATGTGCGCACACTCACAGCTGACAACAAGGCGCTCTAATGTGGCTATGTTAACACGAAGCCAACATGCTGGCTGTCAAGTTGATATTTTCAACCACAACAACACAAGTCTCCCCTTTCGTGCGCTTCTGTCGTTCTCTTCATAATATGCGCACACTCATGGCTAACAATGAGGCACTCTAAAGCAGCCATGCTAGCACAAAGCCAAAGTTCACATGCTGGCTATAAAGTTGGTCTTTTCAACAGCAAGAAAAAAAAATCTGCCCCTTCTCGCTCTCTTCATGATGTGCGCACACTCAAAGCTGACAGCGAGGCACTCTTAAATGGCCATGTTAACACAAAGACAGACACATGCTAGCTGTCAAATTGGGCTTTGCAACAACAAAAACAGCCCCTTCTCGCTCTTCCGTGTTTGTCTTTGTGACGCGCGCACACTCATGGCTAACAATGAGGCCAACGGGAATCTGTCAAAAAATAATAATAATTCAAATCTGCCCCTTCTTCTGTCTTTCTCTTCGTGTTGTGCACAGACCTGTGGCTGCCAATGGGGCGCTCTAAATCTCTGAATTCCAGGGCCTTTAAATGGACAGCACATAACAAGACGGATGGACACCAAATGCTTTGTTTGTATTCATTTTGTAAAATATATTGAGCTTAAAACAACATAAAGCAATTTTAATTGCTTAATTTGTTAAAAATGTGTTGAATAAGTTCCAGCAGTTGGTAAATTGTAATAATTATGTGACAGCGCAAGTAGTACAATGATTAGGCAGTCGGCAATAAGCAAGCAATTTCAAACCCAGCCACTGTTTCTGTTCAGTCTGTGCCGCCATTTTAGAGCACTTTTCTTCCATCAGCTGACCCAGCACCCCACCACCCCACGGCCATTTTGCCCTTTTCTTTCTCTATCTGCTCGCCATTCAGCAGGAGGACAGATATTGCGTGCAATTCCCTGTTCATACAGCCTGATGCTAATTAAAATACAAGTGCCCAAGGCCCAGGCACTTATCAGCACAAAGAAAACACGGCGATCCGACTGCAGCACTCAACATCAATGCGGGCCCGGCGTGTTCAAATGCAAGGTCCTTACAGCCACATCTGCACCGTATGGACATTCAATCGTCTTTATCTTAAATTAAACTAAAAACACAATTTTGGAATCGTCAAAATCCTGCTTAGCGATTCGTCTTACGTTGATTTAAAAATCAAGCAAAAAAACAGCACAGTTCCCTTTTTTATTTGTATTTATTTGTTATCGTTTTTTGGAACAGCTCATTGTCACTTTTTGCTGGTCATACGTTCCAAACAAGATTTAAAAGATCAAACCAAATTGTTCCATTTTGAGATACGTATCAAATCGTCTTTTATTGGAGAGTTCTATTTTTTAAGGAAATCACACTTTTGCAGTACTGACAAGTTCATTCGAATGTATGTAAAATGGCAATAAAAAAAAGTGATAAGCCAAATTGTAATCAATTAAATCCTAATCCCCGAAATCAAATTGAACCATCCTTGAATTGTTTTGCACCCCACTTATCAAAAACCGTAATGAATTGTCTTTTGTGGTCTTTGAAAATAACATCGTAGTCAATGTACCACTGTAAATGTCAAGTCAAGTTTATTTATATAACCTTTAATCACAAAAGAGTTTCAAAGGGCTTCACACACCCACAAACAAATATTGACGATGCACACCTCCAGATTCCAGCAATTGTGTGGGTATGTTATTTCTAAAGGCAGATGCAATTAGGTATCATCGGTGTAAGTTCAAACTTATGTTATGATATCACATAATATCACCAGATGCCAAGCAAGAGAGGGCCCATCACTGACCCCTGTGGGACTCCACATGTAACGTTACAAAGCTCAGAGGTTGCATTGGCGTGGATTACGCCGTGTGTCCTCTCTGAGAGGTAAAAACTAATCCACCAGGACATGCTGAGCCTGAAATACCAATGCACATTTCGTGCCGTTGAAATCTGACGAACACACAAACCAAATTGTGCTGTGTGTTACGCACACACACACACAGAAAATCGTAAAATGGTGGAAAAAGGACTATAAATCTAAAGTATCCCACTGGTGGGATCAAATGACCCCCTCTCAACTTTTTTTTTTCTCTCTCTCTCATATTTCTCTCCGCAAAACCGAACCAGGTGTGCAAGATGGCCCCTCCCACCGTTGCGCATGTCACCTCGGGGTGTGATGGAGGCGAAGGATAATCGAGTGTGAGGGAGGAAATTCCCCGAAGACGAGTCAGTATCTTAGACATTCCTGGGGGTGTGAATTGGAACGACGGCTCCCTTTTCCATACCGCCCCAGCCGAAAGCGGGTCCAAAATGCCTGGGGCCGATATGACCCGGGAACACACACGCACATAAAAAGCACCGCATCCTATAAAGCAGCTGGATAGAGACATCGCTTGTCAGTTCACATCTCAACACCCAAACACACTCCAATGCACTCTAAACTGGCACAAGTGTGTACGTGTATCTCTTGCTCTCCCGTCGCTCCATGAATGTGGACCGGAATGGAGACTTCATTTGTCACAGGCAAGGTCAACCTGCTGCCGCCCGGTGGAAGGTCATCATGGAGTCATTTCGTTGCCTCACCTGTCTAGTAATTGGGTTAGTGTGTTGTTTTTAGTGACAGTCGTCTCCCTATGTCGGTGTAGGACTTGTCTTTCATTTGAAGTCCAAGGCAGATCCTGCCACACACTCTTCACAGCCTTTTGGCCTTCTCTCTCATTAAAGCCCGAGCGACCACCTGTGGCCGCAGCCTGGCCTCATAAAGCAGCAGCCCGTTTTGGGAAAAATAATATACGCCTTTTTTCATATGTGCTAGCGAGGCCGGAGAAATGAAATGAAATGGAGCGGAGAGGGCGCCACGGCTCATCAAGATGGACTTCCCGTCATCCGGCGTGACGGATTTAGGAGGGCCGGACAAGACGCGCCCCGATCACCGCCCAAGCTTGTTATGGTGCCCGTTAAAGGCTCGGTCCCGGCTCATAACGGGGAAGATGGCGGGATGCTGGGAGGCAAGTATATTTTCACTAATCGCAGACCTTGACAATGACAAAGTTATTTATTAGGCTCGGGGGTCATGAGCTGGAACGAACGCTCAAGGCTATTAAGGGCCACGAGAGTCACGTGACTTGCAAGGCCCAATAAGGAGAGGCCAATAGAGAGAGGCCGCAAGCTAAATGCGATTAGCTCCAGGCTGAGAAGCTAAGGGGCGCAAAGGGGACATTTACATTCCTTCCAAAGCCCTCCAAAACAGAGACGTGGCAACAGATCACCAACTATATATATATATATATATATATATATATCGGAGTTTTAACTCATTTTTGGAGTTTGAACACCCAAGCAAAGCAAGCTAAGCCGAACGTACCTTGAAAACGGGTAGCCGAGTGAAGCCGAGCGGAGCCGAGCAATGCCGAACGCTCACGTTGCGGTAGTCGAGACGATACACTGTTCATTTCCAGTCAGATCGTGAATACTCCCGGAGGTGCTCCATGATCGCGAGTGCATTTTGATTTTTTTCCGCGACAATTTTCTTCGCCATGGGCCCAAAGGAAGACAACAGTGCCAGTGGCAGCAAAGAAAAAACATACAGCGCTACGAACCACAGTGGAATCGGGAAGGAGATTATCGCGCCGTTGTAACTAGAATGACTACTTTTGTAAATACTGGCGCGAGGACCCTCCTTAGCTGTTCAACAACATGCCTGACGTTAAACAAGGGCCGCTTAGTAGTCTAACAATATGCCCAATGTAAAATACACAAACTCAGCACTGAACTAAAGCTAGCATTAACATAGCATTTATCATCCACTGATGCCATCACAACACAACAAAAAAGGTAAGGTATTTTTTATTGTTTAAATACTGTACTGTACTGTACTGTAAATGTAAAAAAACATAAATATAAATTTAAATAGGAATTTGTTTTTGGAGCTTGGGAACGGATTAATTGCGTTTACATAATTTCCTATGGGAATTTTTTTAAATAATAATAACATTTCATTTTATTATAACAATGGAAGCACACAGTAAATAAAACGGTCAATTAAAAATCAGAGTAAAAAAAAAAGGAAAATAAAAATACAAATAAACCAGGAAAAGCTTATTTTTTAATTTTATTTTTATTTTTATTTTTTTAAACCTGTGGCTTATAAGTGAAGAAAAACCTCACGGTAAACCAGCAAACGAAAATTAAACGTTTGCATACTAAAATTATTATTTTTTAGTCACAAATGACTTTGTCTGTTGTATGAATGGCAACAGACGGATTCACAAACAGGTTGACTTGACCTTTTGCCATCCAATTGAAGTTATGCCTAACAAATAACATGTTGTGGCAGGTATTTGTTATGCCTGCCACTATATGCCACGGGCATAAATTGAATAATAATAAGGCATAAATTGAATAATAATAATTTAAATGAATACAATAATAATAATCATAATAATTAGCTGTGAATAATATACACTGACTTTTAACTCCAAGACATTTTGTTTTTTGTTTTTTTTTAGACACTGCATACCGAACTGAACCGAGAATCGTCAGCAAAAAAACGTAAACCGAACCGTGGATTTTGTGAACCGTTCCACTTTTCTTTTTTTCCACAGAGCTGTTAATGCAGACCCATTCCGTGTGTACATGCGCGCGCATGTGTGTGTGTGTGTGTCGTGATACACCAGCCGTGCTTTGTGAAGCACGGCATGCCACAGCCACGCAACGAATACTCCAAAATCCCTGGATGAGAATGCTAGGCCGCCTCTGTTACGTGCGCGCACGTCTACATTGTCGCGCTACGTGGATTGTCCTTTTCTGTAGTACTGTGCCATTATTGACTTGTGCGTGTGAGAGAAAGATATGTTCGAGTTCAGAACGTGCGATATCGCACCAAGATACACGCAGTAGCCACAGGTGTTGCAACACTGATAGGCTTTGTGTTCTTTTGCACACGCGTGTGTGTGTGTGTGTGTGCACGTGTGTTTGCGTGCGCGCGCATCCATTGTTAATTAACCCCATCCAGCCACCCGCCCACCCACATGAGTGCTTGTGTTCTGAGCACGCTCCCTGAGCCCCAGCTTGCTAATCCACACCTGTCTCACTCTCGCACGCGCGCACACGGACGCACAACCGCACACACATGGTCACAGCAGGGGATCCGTGTGCAGGCTCGCGGGAAGCCGTATCAGTTGAAGTCACAAATGGGACGTACAAAGGCGCGTGATTGGACGATGCAGGGTGTCGTATAGTTTAATTCACTCCATTTTTCTTCATCGAATGCTCCTTGAGAGTGCTTTCATTTTATACGAATGTGACAATAAAAGACAATTTTGTCATGAATGTTCGGTCCCGTTCGATTCCGAGTCAGATGCTTAGAGACACACGGGCTGACGGAAGGACCTACGGACGGCGGCGGACGAGCCTTATTGAGGTCATGTTGACAAAATGGAGGTGGCCGGCCGTATGGCGTCGCGTGTAGGCCAGCCCCGATGGAAGGATAGAGTGGCGGAGGAGCGGGCAGATAGCAGAGGGTCTGCGGGGAAATTACTGTGGACCGCCACGCTGCTAAAATGTCAACTCGACGCACACACACAGGAATACAGATAGCGGAAGTGAAAAGAAAAGGGAGGGAGAATGCGACTGAAAAAAGGTTTTGGTACAACAAGACTTTTGCAGCAAGTGGAAATGGATCTCGGTTCTTCTTAATTGGGCAAATTGATTTTTTAGGTCAATGGTGATTCTGATATTTGGAAGAATAACATGCCGATTACTAATTAATCGCCAATTATAATTAATAAAATGAATTATTTTTAACACTTACAACAATAAAGGTATGAATTACAGGCAGAACATTTGACTGTTTTACAACAATTTGTCTTTAACTCTGACTGCCAGACGTTTTCAGAAAAGGGATGCCGCCAGTGCCAGCCGATTTAAGCATTTTGACTGATTTTCAAGGTCCACAGAAAATGTTCTGTTTGGACTATGGAAACACACGTACTACCAAATGAAAGATTGGACTTTCATCTTTCATCAGAAAAAAAGAGTTTGTTTCTACCTTATTCCGTTCTTTAGTAATCAACAATAGAAAATGGTTAGTTTGACCCAATTTCGCCTGTGTTGGACCAAAATACGGAGAAATCAAGCTTTTAGTGAAACGATATTATTTCATGCATTCTAGTGAATTTGACACTTCTTTTTGTCCATGAATGATGCCACAAACACCTAAATAGTGCTTTACTTCTATAAAACACTACCACCAAGAATGAAAAAGTGTTTTTTGATAGCAAAATACGTTTATTTACATTCAACAGTGTAACAATTTGACAACAATTTGGCAAACTATTTACAAATGTGTGCAACTGTGGTGCTATTTACAAATATGTGGATGTTTCAACGACAGTTTTTCTTTTTGTAACACTCTCCTGCGTGCAAAGAGACGCAACAGCATTTGCACAACAGATTGCCTCTTCGCGTGCGCCACTTTCTTGCCGGCCGTTTTTTTCCGGGGAATAGCAAGTATATACTGCAGTGTGTCATCAAGTCTAATATCAGGATCATGCTACGGTTACGTTACGGTTTCGTTACGTCTCGCTTCCCCGTGTCCTTCAGTTGCTATACCGGGTGGTAGGAGATGTTCTGATCCATTTTATCCACTCCATTCATGGTGGCATCGTAGTCCAGAAACAGTGTCTTCTCCGTGATCAGACTGTACCCGCTCCTCCGATGAATATGCATTGGACTCGGGGTACTCTTCATTGTCCGATCGAATGTCCGCTTGTGCAGCTCCGCGTTTTCCGGCCTTAGCAGCGCTAGCCGCGCTAAGCCGGTGAGGCTTACTACGTGTTCATAACAGTCACGCCAAAGCTTCCAACTTTGGCGTAGAGCTCGGAGTCCTCATCATCATCATCATCAATCTGCATTGGTCGATGCCAACTCTCCATCGCCCGATCGAATGTCCGATTGTGTAGAAGTACCCGGCCGGCTATTGTGCGCGTTTTCCGGCCTTAGCAGCGCTAGCCGCGCTAGCCGCGCTTACCGGTGAGGCTTACTACGTGTTCATAACAGTCACGCCAAAGCTTCCAACTTTGGCGTAGAGCTCGTTGTCATCATCATCGTTGACATCAATGCGCTTTTTAGTATTGATTGATGCTTTCCGTCTTTGAAAAAAATGCTCAAGCTGAGCTGCTTGTAACCGGTTGCTTGGTCAAGCCATTGTGGCTTGGATCAGCCATTGTCTCCTCAACACTCTAGCTCCGCCTCACGTCTTCTACTGACGCCCACGGTGGGCGGCCCATCCAACCTTGTGCAAAGAGAGTCATCACTGCCCTCTAGGGGCCAAAACGAGTCTTTGACTAATCATATCTGCCTGATACTTTCAGCACAGCTGCCCAAGGCTTTCCTGCACCCGTTTTTGAAAAAAAAAAAAAAAAACATAGGGGACGTCTTTTAACGTCCTCGGCGCCCTTCCCTAGGTTTATGCTAAACGTTTTATAACGTTTATGGCAGTCAAAGAGTTAAGAGAAAAATCGGCGAAAATAATTTTGCTGATTTTTGGGGGAGGGGTGAATGTTTGAATTTCATCATCTTGATCTTATGTTGTAATGTGCAACAAAAAAATAATCAGCAAAAATCTGCAATAAAAAAAGGATAATGACCGATTAATTGGTCAGCCCATATTAGTCAATTCTGCATACGTTTCATCGAGTTCTTTTCACTCGTCCAACTGGACAGCATCTAATGTGTTGTCATGCAACTGCAATGCCGCAACAAAAAATTATTGTAATTATTGATTAATCTGTTGATTATTTTGTCAATTAATGGATGAATCAGATGCTAAATGTTGATTATTGTTTTCCAAAGTCCATTTTTGCACGTCATATTCTGAAAAAAAACATAACGATAATCAGTCTGCCTTCATGGAGGACTACAGAAATTAAACGAATAATAATTGATGACTTTAATAATGAATCAGTTGTCGATGAATTGCACATCTTGACTGTGGTAAAATCCCATGCGGCATACATGCATGCACAATCAAGAGCGCACGTGTTCAAGCAATCCCGGCGACAAGTGCATCCCAATTACCATGACGACTGATTGCGGGAGCACTCGCAGCCTGTCAAATGTACGACGGCGCACACTGACGCATACGTGCTCATAGAAAGCCCGATGCATTATGGATGCGCCCCCAACACCGCTTGCCATTTTCGACTCTTTTTGTGCACACACACACGCACCCCCCCCCCCCCCCACACACACACACACACACACACAGAGGAAAGCCTTCTTCGCCCACAGCTTTGGCAGGCGTAGCGGCTGAGGTGGGAGGCCGCGTTTGGAAAGCAGTAGGAAAATCCTTGGCTTTCAGCACTCTATAATATTTATTTGGAAAATAATACAGGAGCACTCAATAATATTTATTTGATCAAATCGATGGCGACTCCCAGTGTGCACGACTTGGCCACCAGGGAGCAGTAGAGTACAGTCATGAAGACACAAACGAAGACGACTTTCACAATTACTGCACGTGACAAAGTAAACTGTCATGATGTTTCGTGCCAGGCCAATATGGATTTTTTGTGGGGGGGGGGGGGGGGGGGGCTGATGGAGTCTATTATTTGACAGAATATTAAAAAAAAATACATAAATAAAATATGTACTGTATAATTTATAAAATTACTTTTTTGGGGTCCCTTAACGCTGACAACAATTATCAGGTTCAATCAACCTAGAACATTTAATAAACAACAGACAAGGAAGGAAGACAAGAGACTTAGATTATTTTTTGCTCGTGAGGAGAACGGACAGAGATGTGCTCAGTTACAATCTATCCGTTCCCCGAGCTCTCTTTCTTTTTACAGGGCGTTCCGACCACAAAATGTTGCAGTCCTTATCTTGTGATAAGGGCACATCCTGTTCTGCAGCTGAAAGAGCATGAGTCATGCAATACTATAAGAGTAAATATGGGATCACTTATGTGCATTTATTCTAACACTATATGAATGGACTATTTTGCAATACTTTGTCTTGTAGTATTTGTTTCAGAACAGAGAGATTTTTTTTTTTCGGGGAGCTTGGGGGTGTTTATTATTATCTTTGCCTTATGTTGTAATGTGTTAGGTTGCCAATTTCAAAAGAGCTCAAATCAGCCGATTACATCAGCCAGCCAATTAATCGGTCGATGCTGCTACATTGTCTGTCTGCATGCGTTCATACCAAAATGTGTTCAAATATCCGTTGATCAATTATAAAGCTGCAACTATTGATGCTATTCTTTAGCATATCTATGGCGTTTCATACCCACACCCAATCTCAGCCAGTCAAATAAACAAGCTGTTGTTATTCTAGCTTCCTATTTCCTACTTGTCAGTCACACACCTTTGGCAGCCGCCGACACTCTCGTCTGTTTTGTTAAAGGCTCGCTTTGCAAAAATTCGTGCCTTGAAACTTATCACCGTGTGTACTCCCTTTCATCCACCACCACCCCCCCCCCCCACCCCCCTCGCCTGCGCTGCTATCCCCATCACATCTGAAACCATAATCGAATAGAACGTAGGTGGCTTCTTTCTGCATACCTGCAAAAATAAAGTATGAACAGCCACAACAGCCAAAGTGTCCTCTTTTTTTTTTTTTTTTCAAGGCAGATCTGGACGGCACTTCAGTGGAGCTGAACATAGCTGATATTTTAGGATTTATAGTCTAAAATGAAAAAGTTGCTTAGTTGTAAAAAAAAGTATTTTTTTTTATTCATGTTGGGATGCCAAAAGATAAGGTATGGGGACGTAGGTTTATTATTATTTTTTTTTAAATGTGGAAACCCCCGCCACCCCCAAATTGTGGCTTGTGGACACCGGGCCGCCAGTTTTGGAACCTCAGGTTAGTGCTGGGTACCGATACTAATTTATGAAATCAATTTGGTTTCGATTAACAAGAGTTCAATTTCATTCCATTTAAAAAAAAAATTTGATTCGATTTGATTAAACTCCAATGCGATATTGATTGGACTGGAAGATCAATTCCTAAATATCAAAGACGTGAGAAAAACATTAAACTCCAAATTAAATTATGCGGAGGAAGTAACTGGTCAAATTACTATTATTATTAATTTATTTTTGTTCATTAAAGTAATGCGTACTAAAATGTTAGACAAACATTGTCATCAGAAAGGATGCAATGAAAACACTTTTCATTTCAATTGTAATTCAATAATTGTAAATATAAATTGAAAAGATTTTGAAATGTCTTAAAGTGCAATAATTGAGGTCTTTAGTAAATGTAGAAAATACGTTGAAATTCCTGTGCAAAAACACATTTAGGCTTTTAAATTTCTTCTTTTGTCTTTTTCTCATTATGGGAAAATGACAGAAGAAGAAATAATCAATTGATGGTTTTATGTATCGATATCGATTCAATATTGATAAAAAAATTTTTTTTTTTTTTTTAACCCAGCCCGATCTCTGGTTAGTAGTCTTCTTGAACAAAGAGAAAAACTTCCTCAGAATTCCAAAAAGATTCAACTGAGCGGAGTGCAGAGAGCTCATGCGGCTCACATGCACACACACAAACACACACACACACACACCGCTCTGGCCAGGCAGCCGAGGCGGGGTTAGAGTTCAACTCGGTAATGGAGTCTCTCCCGCCTGCAATGTCGGGTAATTCACAGAGGTGGGAGTATACAGTAGTTTATAGTTTATGTGAGTGCGTGTGTGTGCTGACTGACTCAAAATCGCACCTGAGCTATTCGTCAAATTCAAATCGACATGGCAATGTGGTAGAAGGTAATTAAAAAATAAATAAATAAAATAAAAACACAACAACTTTCACTTGTGTTGATTTTGATTGAAGTTTGGGTTAGAGTTGCGGTCAAGAAAAACACACATAACATCAAAAATTTGCAATTTGAAGCGCTCAGATAAAAGTACAAATCTGTCAGCATCAGATTGAGCCTTGGCGGGTGTCCGGGTTCCCTTTGCGGGGGGGTGGGGGGATGGGGGGGTTAACTTGAGTCCTTAAAGTGATTTGACTTGTTTTGAGAACAAGGTGAGGTCCTCTCATGTCATCACGGCTACTGCTGATTGGAAAGCGTTTGAGCTCTGGGCAACAGTGTGTGCACGTGCCTGCCCGCCATTATTCTTTTTTCTTTTTTCTTTTTTTGTGTCCAAAGCCCAATCACCACTTCTGGCCCTCGCTGTGCAGCCGGCTTGTCCCTCAGCGCTTGTGATTAGCAATCATTCAGCATTGTGTCTGCATTGGTGCATGGTATCAGCGAGCTCATCAGAGCTCCGCCGCCTCGCGCTTATTTGCTCGTCGGAATCAGCGCTATAGTGCGCCGACAAAAGGCTTTAAATGTGAGGCCGCGTGGTCGGACCACAGTGTCCTTTTTAACACTATACAGCAGTGCCTTGATATACGAATTGAATTGGATCTGTTGTACCTCAAAGCAATCTCAAATCAATTTTTTTCCCTTTGAAATAAATAGGACAGCGTAAAACAGACAAACTGGATGCACAGTATTATTTGGTGAGACTTTATTAGTACGGCATTAATATTAGTCGTTCTATTCAGAGGATAAAGAACATGATTGCGAGTACTGTTATCATGTCCGTCTACACAAAAGATTAAAGCGTCACAAGATAGATGCTAATTCTGCAGGCGGTTTGGCTTCTTCAAATACAAAAAGTATATTAGTTTGACAGCAAAAAAAAAAAATAATAATGATAATATATATATATATATATATGAAAAAAAAAAAAAGTAATAAAAAGATTAGCTGTGACCCTGACCGCAGGGCAGGGGGCAGTATACCGAGAAAAAAACCTCACAAATTTCCCACTTTATAAAGTGGCAGATTTGCGAGAAAAAAACTTACGAGAAATACACGTAGCATTTGATACTGCCAGCGACAAAGACGACCTTGACGATCAAGCATTTAAAATAATTTGATAAAATGCATATTTACTTGTACATTCATGTTCCCAGAATAATTATTTACACATTCATACATTTTGGTATTTTTATTTTTTTGTACAAGTAGCTAAGTTCCTTCACTTGCATTTTTTAGACGTATGCTAGCTTCTGATTGGTTAGTGTTAGTCAGCTGATAGGGAATCAGGAAGTGTTGTCGCTCTAGCTGCCGTGTATGACGAGTAAAGTTCAAATTATGATTATTGAATCCGTATCTATCCTTCCTTTTCATTTTTTAAGCCGTGTCCCAATAACCACCGGCGAATCCTCACATTAGACTATAGCTACGCTACGTGTATTTATCGTAAGTTTCTGAGTTGTCTTTCTTGGAAAATTGCCCCCGCCCTCTAAAAAATATATATTTATACATGGCCCTAATACGCCATCATAGATTGCCTTTTGGACCATTTTTTTTTATTTTTTTTTAGCATTTTTCCCCTTACACGCACACACGCACTCAAAAGTCCAGCATATTGACGAATGGGGCCCCTGGTCGGCCATGTTATTTGACACGTACTGCCGCTGACGGATGTGAATGTGATTTATGGGCTGAAAAGTAAAAATACGTGGAAATGACCTTTGGTGGGAACTTGTAGCTGCAAACAACATGACGGAAAACGAGGCTGTCTTGGGATGTAAAGTTTTTTTTTCCTTTTTATTTCTATCGCCTTTCCTGCTGATTGTCATTCATTTTCTTGCTCTGTTCCCATTCTCACATTTCAAACCTTCACGTGGTGTGTGTGTGTGGTGTTAACCGCTGATGGCTGGCTAATAAACACACTTCATTAAACCACAGAGTCTCATTCATCAGCTGGCCTCCTCTATACACACCCATCATTGAACGCGGTGTGTGTGCGTGTATTTGCGTGTGTGTGTGTTGTGGGATGTCTGGGGCCTAACTGGATGATTTATTTACAATTCTGACCGCGTGCTTCCCCGGTACACGCTTGACTTTGAAGGGAGGGATTTCTTTCCCAAGCAAGGGCACCAGGCAGCAAGCCAGCGTGTGACTTGGCAAATATCAAATAAGTCGTTTGCGGCAGATGATGTCGAAAAGCCCCATTTTCATCTTTTATTGTTTGTCGCCACAAATAGCCTCAAATGAGAGGCCTCAAAACGCAATTATGAGCTGGGATTGGATATCAGCGGCCTTGTTTCTCTTTGACTTGTCATTATGGCGTCACAGCGTGTGAATAAGTGCAGTTTTGCGCAGTAAAGCACAATGAAGACATCCCAAATCAATGTCAATAAAGGCATCCGCACAAACCCCCGGAGGCCGATAAAATACACAGCCAATAACCCAAATAAATTACCTTCAAAATAGAAGCACTGGAGGAAACTTTTTCCATGAATAATAAAAGTCAGTCCAAGTGCGCAACTGGATGACGGCACGGCACGGCAAGGACGCCTCTCCTCGGGTTTACTACGACGGTTTAACAGATCGCACTCGCGCGCCTTTTATCCCAGCGACGACGCATCACATGTGTTTCACATCAGCGTCGGTACGTTCCCCATGCATGCGCGCAGCGGGGGAAGCTTGCAGGTTGACTTCCCGCCTTGCTTCCGGTGCAGGTGGCCTGCTATTATTAGACACATCTCCATCACGAATAAAGCACACATTCGCTCGGAGCGTTACCACATGGTAAAGCTGCCTTTTGACAAGGGAAACTGCAACTCACTTGTAAAAATTACATTTAATGTAGGGGCGAAAGGATTAAGCAAATTCAAATCGATTGCAATTTGTAAACAAAATTAAAACAAAACCTCCGCTTCATTTCAGTCAGTCAGTATGTGGATATGTATATTTTATAGATGTGCATCGATTAATCGACAGCTAATCGATAATCAAATTAAGTGATTATTTTTGATTATCGCTGAATAGTTTAGAGCAGTGGTCCTTGTCTTGTTTGGTCAACCTAGAACATTTAATAAACAACAGACAAGGAAGGAAGACAAGAGACTTCGATTATTTTTGCTCGCGAGGAGAACGGACAGAGATGTGCACAGATTACAATCTCCTACCCGTTCTGAAGAACATTCTGCCCAGCCCTCTTTTCTTTTTTCTTTACAGGGCGTTCCCTAGTTAGCCTTTGCTGCTCTTAAGGGTTTGGGGAAGCAGCGAGCCATCGTGCTGACAATAATGCAGACATTCTTCTTCAGCGCTGAAAAGTTTCAGTCAAAGTTCAACAGTTAAACCGCAAAATGTTCCAGCTGCTATCTTGTAATAAGGTCACAGTTCCTGTGTTGCAACTGCACCTTCTCGTCTTCACAGACAACCCAAACATAAAGCTCAAACATAGGTCACATTGCTAAATACATGCTTTGCAATACTAAAAGGAGTAAAAATGGGATAACTTGTGTACATTTTTCAAACAGTCCCCCAACAACTGGGCCAAGGACAGGTATCACACAGTTGAAAGAATATTATTTTATTATTTGAGGCTAAAAAACATTTAATTTTAAAAAGTGACCGGATTCTCCCAGGATTTCTTTATATACATTACATAGAAGTAGATAAAAGTTGTCTCATGTTTGGATGATTCAATTTAAAACATCCCTCTTGTGAGTACTTGCTTGTCATGCGCTAATCTCTCTGCATACCCACTGACAAATCCCATTTGGATTTTTTGGCTTTGTCTGCTTTAACGTAGTCAAACATCGCTGTCCTTCAACATGACGAAAAACCGCTGGAGTTTTCCAAAGAGGAAGACTTGGCATTTCTGCTCCTTTTTTTCTTTTTTAGGTGGAGGGAGAGGATATGATTGAATTAAATTCCTTTGAGCTTGTCCACAGCCTGAAAAAGACACGTGCTAATACAAAGCCAAAGCCCTCATATGAGACAATGGCATCACATACTGCCACTCATCCGTGATGCTTGTGAGCAAGCCCGGAGAGCGGAGTGGGAATATTTAGCCGAGGCTTCCTTTTTGTTCTGCCAGACTCCGGTTCTGCTCTGCTCTCTTGGAAGGCAATAAAAAGCCAGCGAGCAGAGCAGCCGTCAAATTTATCTCCACAAGCAACAGGAGAGCGCCGGGCCATTGTGTGCGCCTCGACGCACATATGGAGACAATACTTTGGACGAGGATTTAAGCAGCTCTATCGGTCTGCTCCCATCGGCCCCTCCCACCCTCATTGACTCCATCATTGACTTCTTTCCACCTCTGACAGCCGTGACTTGACATTCACTCGTTGTGCTCGTCTTGTTTGTCTCTGTCAACACGGGCCGAGATGTTGGACGCACGCGCAGACTGTCAATAGGCTCCGTCCACCTCTGCAGACGCCCCCTGGAAGGCATCTATCCTTCCCGTTACCCAAGCCAACGTTTTTCTGCGAGCTCCTGGCGGCTCGCTAAAAGTGACGCTACGCCTCGGTTGGAGCGGTTGGTGGCCGGCATTGTCGTTGGAAATAAATCAAGGGAACACTGTGTCAGCATGGAAGAACTTATTACATCGTGTGTTTTTTTTTAACGGATTGTTAACAGATTTGAACACACACAAAGAAATTGCGTGTGTTGCACAAAAAATAATAATATTATCTTCTGTGTAAAAATGTTTAAAGCTCTAAGAGACTTAAGAAGAAAATATTTTAGTTTTATCATTATTATGAGTTTTTTTATTTTTTTTAAATTTTAAGACTATTTTTACATTCCCACCTCTTGCCCTGCCTTAAACCCTGACATCTGGATTTTGGCCTCTTTTACTGCCCCTTCCCCTCTCCCCAATTCCTTTCATTAAACTGACTCTCTTTTGAATGACATCGTCCAGCACCATACTACAGTATCTCACAAAAGTGAGTACAGCCCTAAGTGAAAATATCCAAACTGAGCACAGGTAGCCCTTCTCCTTCCCCCAGTGTCATGTGACTCGTTTGTGCTTCACGGTCTCAGGTGTGAATAGGGAGTGTGGTAAATTTGGAATTACAGCTTTCACACTCTCATTTGTAAGCTGTCGTTCCAGAAGGAGGACCCTTCTACAATGCTCAAGAAAGCCCGCAAACAGTTTATAAGAAAATCTAAATTCTTAGGACACGGATTACTGGAACCATGTTGTGTGGTCTGATGAGACCAAGATAAACGTATTTGATTTGTGTGATGGCAACCAGGAGAGGAGTAAAAAGTAATGCCCTATTTTATAAAAAAGATCACTATATATCACAGACTTTAGCAGTGGAGTTGGACATAGCCGGGGTTAAAGTTCGAATGACTGACATCTGCCATGGCTCAGCCCAGACGTTTGGGCTTAGCATGGCGGGAAGATCGCTGGCATGAGCAGCCACCTCAAGATGAAGCGATCCTGGATTCCTTCCCACGTTTGCACACCTGGAGGCACCGTTTGACTCTTCTCATGACATCACTGATTGACACCGCGAGGCCTCCAGCTACCACCGACAGAGTTGCCGCTGAGTAGCTACGGCAACGGGCCGCAACAGGTTGACAAAAATAGCCAGAAGGGAGCCTGATTCCTGGCCAAATGCAACAAGAGAGCGCCGTTCACCCAGACAGACATTTCGTCACTGAGCATTCAGTAGTCCGTCTAATGCTGGTGTCTGACTACGCGAGGCACAACAAGACAAGAAATCTCGCCGCGACGTTAATCCCATCTGGAACGCGCAACTGTGAGAAAGCATAGCGAGGCACAATTCAAAACAGCCCGTCTCTCTCTATCAAGGTCTGAAATGTACGTGTCCTTACATTGGGAAAAGAGCATCCTCACATGAAAATAACAAATGCGCTCACAGTGAGGCTGCTTAACGCCATGTTTTCTCACTCCAATTGGCGCCATAAATCATTTCGGCCATTGATTGAGTCAAATGCTAAAGACATGCATTGATTTTAGACTCCCTCCATGATAGTGCCGTGACTGATGGCCAGGAGATCCACACAAATAATACCTCGGAAGCACTCGGCACAATATATTGACATTTGAGATATACGTCGACATGGCGTACAAGAGCAGCTGGCGGCATTTCTTTTGTTGGGGGAAACCGACGTGACAATGTTGGCATTTTTGACATTTTAACTTCCTTTCGGTCTGCTGCTACCTTAGATAGATATCGAAATGTATGACCACGACCCTAGCAAGACATGAAAATAGAAGAAACTTGAAACTAGCCATCTGAAAATAAAAGAAACTAGAGACTAGCCATCTTAAAATTGAAGGAGCTAGAAGCTAGCCATTTGAAACTAGAAGAAACTAGAGACTAGCCATATTAAAATAGAAGAATCTAGAAACTAGCGATCTGGAAACGGAAGAATCTAGAAACTAGCCATCTGAAAATAGAAGAAACTAGAGACTAGCCATCTGGAAACGGAATAATCTAGAATCTAGTGATTTGAAAATGGAAGAAACTAGAGACTAGCCATCTTAAAATAGAAGAAACTTGAAACTAGCTATCTAAAAATAGAGAAACTAGAAACTAGTCATCTGAAAATAAAAGAAACTAGAGACTATCCATCTTAAAATTGAAGGACCTAGAAGCTAGCCATTTGAAAATAAAATAATCTAGAAACTAGCCATCTGGAAACGGAAGAATCTAGAATCTAGTGATTTGAAAATGGAAGAAACTAGAGACTAGCCATCTTAAAATAGAAGAAACTTGAAACTAGCTATCTAAAAATAGAGAAACTAGAAACTAGTCATCTGAAAATAAAATAAACTAGAGACTATCCATCTTAAAATTGAAGGACCTAGAAGCTAGCCATTTGAAAATAAAATAATCTAGAAACTAGCCATCTGGAAACGGAAGAATCTAGAATCTAGTGATCTGGAAATGGAAGAAACTAGAGACTAGCCATCTGGAAACGGAAGGACCTAGAAACTAGCCATCTGAAGATAGAAGAATCTAGAAACTAGCCATTTGAAAACGGAAGAAACTAGAGACTAGCCATCTGGAAACAGAAACTGGCAACAAATGGCTAGCTCACCATTTTGGTCTAGTTCATCAAGTCCAACCCAGGGTTGATTCATGAAAAATTGAAGAAGCTTTTTCCCCACTAAGTTGAGAATGTGCCGAGCATACGGTGTCATCGGATCTAACAGAATTGTCTCCAGCAGCCATCATCGTCCTCCATCTTCTCCCCCTGGCTGATAAAACGCAGACGCGATAAATACAGCGAGTCGCCGGCTGACACGTCCGATTTGCGGCGGCGGGAAGAAAATGACATCTCTGCCAAACAAGCCCCTCTACCTCTTGCTTGTTGTCGTAGCAACGACGCAGCCGCCCCATCGTCATGTAAGTGGAGCTGCTGCTGCGGCTCTTCCGATGTGGGTTTCTATGCTTTTCTCTCTCATTGTCCCTGTGAAATAAATAGTGTTTGTGCTAGAAAGAGGCTGTGGAGTTTTTTTTTTTCTTACGCGCGCGCACACACACACACACACACACACACACACACAAAGTGAGTATTCAGATGTGCAGATGAAGACAATCAAAGAGATTGAAGAATGAGAACAAACAAGAGCAAAGATGAATCACCTCCACCCATCGAAATGTGCCGCCGCCTAATGAGCTTCTCAAGTTGGGTTTGTGACGCACGTGTGTGTGTGTAGCATACCAGTTTGGAGTCGGGTTTGAGTAGACTGACGTGTGCGAATGTGTGTGTGCGTAATCTTCCCGATAAGGGGGTACGGATACGCTGAGCGGGGATGAGATTGCATGGGAGGGGGGGGGGGGGGGGGGGCGCTTAAAGCTGAAGCTGTAAATCACTTAACCTGGGGGCTAATAGGTTTACCAGCTGTATTACAGTACACACACACACACACTGATACAAATACAAACTCAGATGCAACTTGCCAAACATGTACAATTACAACATTGGCGCAATGTTGAGCCCTAAGGCTTCAAAAAGTCTTATCAGAGGTGTTAACGACTAAATCATGCTCATGCACAACATCAAATTAGAGATGGACTAATTGGGAGCCACGCGGATGCTGACTATGGGATGTCAATCACGTGCTTGTGCTCATGTCAGTCATTAATTGAACCGATTGGTTGCCCCGGAAACCTCGCATGTGCAAGTATGGTCAATTGGATATTTTTCACTAATCAATGATATTGAATGGCCGCCATGTCGGCTGGCATTTTTACGCATTATTAACCAAATTCGTAGTGTTGGAAATGGCTTGAGAACGCTTTTGAACATTTGAGCGTGAGAAGTGTCACAAAAGCTCTTCCCGCACTTTGCGGAAGCCGTGCAGCATTTTGTCGCCTCAAGATTGAAAGTCTGGATGTTTTGGAGTGGAAATGCTTAGGTTAAATATATTTGAGTAAGCCTGTTTTGTTAAAAACTGATCGCTGTCATGCTTCGGGGCAGAAGGAACTGGTTGGCTTGTCAATGATATATCAACTATTGTGTTATGCTACTGTGTCATGCGTGCCGACGGCGGCGCTAAAATGGGAGGGTCAAAGTTGGGAATTCAATGTGTGTGGATGGCAAGAAAGCAAAAAAATAAATAAAATAGGTCAAGGACAGTGTGCTGCATACAACACCGTACAATTACTACAAGGGAACTGGGAGTAACCTTTCACATTAAGCATTATAATATTTTAGGGGAATATATTTCAAAATAGAATGTATTACACATTTTAGCATTGTCAAAATAATAGCGATAGACCGATGTGTTTTTTCAGGGCTGATACCGATTAATAGAAGTAAAGGAGGCCAAAACCCGATATTTGGAGCCGATATTCACGTTTACTAAGAGGAAAAATATTGGTGTAAATAAAAAAAAATTAAAAAAACAACTCCAACTCTTAACTGTATTAAAAGTAGGGGTGTCAGGCAATAAAAATGTTTAATCGTAATTAATCGCATGACTTGAATAGTTAAGTCACGATTAATCACAAATTTTATATCTGTTCTAAGTGTACAATAAAATATTTTTTTATACTCTTGCAAAAAAATTGTTAAACTAATAGAAATATGGCTGCAACTTATAGTCATTGATACACTAATTTAATAATAATTCATAAAATTGAGTTACAATTAAAAATATGTGTTGATATTGATTTGTGTTGGTCATTTTTCTACCACTAGATGGCAGAATTGCATTTGTAAGACATTGGTGGCAGCTCAGTGCATTTTTCTTTTCATATTAAGAGTTATCTCATGTTTAACATGAAGCAACTTTCTTTAAAATCGTAAAATACAACTTGACCTCAATCTCCACAAATATATGCATTATTATTAAATGTATTACTGCTAAATTTTGACATGGACGTGTCTGCTGCGTTGCAGCCAGGACAGGCTTTCCAAGTAAGGCTCGCAGCATGATTATTTAACGATTTTCCAGATTAGCAAAAAAAATTGCCATCAGATGTTTGTTTGGTTTTTTTAAGAAAAAAGAAAGGCCGCTGCCGATATTTATCAAAATGCTGGGCCGATAATTGCTGTATCGGTACAAAATAGTAAACCTCTGTCACCCCTGCCAACATTTCTGCTACGCAAGCATGGCTTTTAGCTGGGCTACTACAATGTACCGGCGTGTATCTGTGCATTACGTTACTTGAAAGAACAGCAATAGACCAATCAAAGGCCAGCATTTTGCGGTTATGAACTATGCTGGAATCCATGCTATGCTCGAGTTCATGGCAATTGTTTGTGGAAAATCATGTGAGGAGAGCAACAAAATACTTGACAGTAATTTTTCCTGGCGTCTGAAATTGACTTGATTGACATTTCCTCACAATATTTTACGTTTGCCTGAATCCTTATCCTTCATCCCAACAAGAAAATCCTGTACAAGCCTGACTTCAAAAATGCTTCCAATAAATTCCCACAAAGCCACTCCAACCTTTCATGGCAAGACTTCCCAGAAGCATGGAAGCGGTCCTGGCCGCATGCTGACACTTTTATCTATACAATGAATGGCATTCGTCCTGTGGCGTCACCGCGCGTGTGGGCGTCGCCACCATGAATATGCAGTGTAAGCTGTCACATCAGATGCACTTGTGAATCATCGCAAAAGTTCTGCCAAGTCTGACGTGCGACTCGTCAAGATATGTTAATTTCTTGGGAAAAGAACACTATGTCGTGTGTGGCTCCAAATGATACTGGATAAAAAAAAATGGTAGCACATATTTTACACTTTCATCAATGCAGTATCAATGCCTTTAGAACGATATTAACGCTTATGATTAGCTCCTCCCCCTCATATGCAATATCTCTCTTCTGAAATGTAACACTTCAAGATACTTCCTTGACACCAATTATCCCGTTCCTATTTAATGTTAATAGGTTAGGATAGGTACCAAAAAAAAAAAGAAAAAAAAAGTGCCTCATCGAGCGTGAGTGTGCGCACGCTGATCAAAGAAAGATGGAAGTCCAAATTGATAGCCAGTGCGTGAACTGGGGCTTCAGGTCAGTGTGACCGCTTTAGAGTGCCTCGTTGTCAGCTGTGAGTGCGGCGAAGTCCAACTTGTTGTTGCAAATGTGGAAAAGCCATTAAGATGCCCTGATTTGACCCTTTTTTGCGTGGCTTGTCAAATTCACATGAAATTAATTTTCACTCAACAGGGCTATAAATTAGAAATGTGCGAGTGAAAGGGTCACATATGGCGCGACATTCATCGCTCATTACGTTTCTTTGCACTCATTTGGCCAACATGCCGCACCTGTTAAGGTGTCATGCGCCTCTTTTTGCCTCCACACCTCCTCCTCGTGCTGCTGCCTCTCACCTCCTGCCCTCCAGCTCGCTCTCCTCCCCCTGTCACTCCATCTGTCTACCTGTCTCACCTCCTCGCTCCCTCTCCCCGCCCGTCTGGTCGACCCGACAGAGGGAGAGCGAGATCGCGCTGTTGCCACGGCGACCGCAGCCATTGTGTACCCGGTTGCCAGGTGACCGGTCGCCGTGGCAATGATGGAGAATTCTTAAGTGCTGCTCTTACTCCAACATATAAATCTTTGGCCATTTATTTTTACCCCCTTTCCCCTCTTTGTCACCGCCTCACTCCTTTCCAAAATATACGCTGACCTTTCAAGCGGATTATTTATTTTGTCCCCCTTCCTCAAACTTCATCTCGCCATCTTACATCATTCTCCCATCTCAAAGCAAACCAGGACCAAGACTTCACTTTATATGTAGTAGCAGTCAAATATTGTCCAGTAGTTCTTAACCCAGTTTCCTATGCACAAAAGTTTCTTTATTTTTTTCGAGCTAGCTCGTTGTGTTGGACTAGAATTGCTCAACTTGGCATTGCAAATCATGCAGTTGGACGCTGACTCCCATCACTCAACAACTCTTTATTTAAAGAGCACTTTCAAACAACTACCGTTTGCTTCTTATGATGGAAACCAGGGCCAGCAGATACAATGCAAACAGCAGGAGCCCCAGAAGTGAACCCTGCGGAACACCATATGTTACGAACGAATTGCACATAGTCGCTGGACCACTTTCTTTTTTTGCTCAACAGAGAATAAATTACAATACTAAAGAAATCACACGACATTCCATCACAACAGGTGTGATTTTTGACATACGGTTACATCCTTAGCAATTATTAGTGGTGAAACGGATCAGCGTTGATCCGTGGTCGGTTCGGATCAGGCCCCACGGTTCGGATTGTCTACGATCCGCGGGTTGGTTGGTGGGGGTAAAAAAAATAATAATTCACAGTGGACACCATTCAGACATGTCAAGGAAGCCGAAACATACTCAACGTAACACACCGCTTACGCTCAGGCTAACTTCAAAATAAAGTTTGTTTACATTGATGGCAATGCAAATAGCCTTAGAGGACATTTACTTTGAAAGCTGCCCACGTTGTAGCATGATGGCTAAATTGACTTCGTTTTTAGACCTTCGTAGTTTTGATTGACATTAAAGTTGCGGCCAACATCAACACAACGCTATCCCGAACTCATATTCAATCGCTAATTTAGGACGCTAATTAAATACGCCGTCACTGTTTATCTCGGAAGTAGCTACTGGTTAGCATGCGGCTAGCTGTTAGTATTAACTACGGGTGCCTGGCTTGTAGCTGCAAATTAGTTTGACAGCTGGTAACTGTTTTACTTGAATTTATTTTCAATATTCTGGACCAAGGCTACTTTGTAATTCACTCTCCACGTTAAAGGAAGAGAATGTGCCTTAAATTAAACTTTGAGGACTTTTTCCATTAAATAAAATAAAAATAAAAAATTCTAAATGTCTAATATAGCCATTTAGGAACGCAACTTTAAGTGCAAATATGAGGCAGAAACATTCTCATTTTATACATGGTCCATGTGTAAAATAACAACGGATGTGATTGACATTTTGAGTTGAATGTTTTTCTTTTTTAATGGGCAAAAGTGTTTTGCAAAATAAATGAAGACAGTGATTCTTAAACGGCTATATTAGACATTTTGAATTGATTTTTTCATTGAATTTAATGGAAAAAAGTGTTTTGCAAAATAAATGACGACAATAATTCCTAAACGGCTATATTAGACATTTTGAATGTATTTATTTTTATTTAATAGGGAAAAGCATTTTACAAAATAAGAAGACAAAGTACTATTTATCTTCTTTTTTTTTGCTGATCCGAAAAACGATCCGATTTGTGGCTCAAATCCCTTGAACCGATCCGAACCGTGACCTTTGTGATCCGTTGCACCACTGGCAATTATACTACATTTCGCCTCGTAGAGTTGTAGTTTCTCCGTTTTCAGCAGCCCGCTGACAGCAATCATAGCTACGACGTGGCCCAAGAAGAAAACAAGTTTGACAGCCTAATGCCACCCTTTAACCCTTGCTTTGCATCACATCGGCAAGCAGACAATGGCAGACAAAACTAGCGAACGCTCACTTTCCAACATTTCTTCCCGCAAGACCGATGAGTCATTTCGACTTCCATTAGGACAAATTTGGGTTGTCTTCACAGATAAGCAAGCCAAAGAAAAAGAGGCGAAAAAGAGGAGCCAATATGGAAGATTGTTGAAGTCAAGTTAGCATTTACGTCGCACGTTTTACAATGTTGCTGCTTTAACCTTGTTCACGCACATTTTGCGGACAACCCTGTGTGCGTATATGTGTAAAGGGCAGATGACTGCGGTGTGCTGCACCCACATGTCAGGACGTGGAGGTGTGTGCGTGTGTGTGTGCGATTGTGTGAGTGCACTGCTTGGCATTGACTTGTATGGAAATAAGGGCCCATTGGCACAGCAGGTCCAGTGCCCTCATCAGAGTCCAGCTGGGGGGCATTCTGTCAGGTTTCAGCATGTGGCTGAATGGACGCGGCACACAAGCATGTTGTCGTGTAGCGTGTGTGCTGGTGTATGTGTTTACATACTCAAAATTTAAAAAAAAAATTAAAAAATGAAGTGTGATAAAAGTGCTTTGATATCTGAAAGCACTTATATCCAAATCATCTTTTCCCATTGAAATAAATGGAAATGCCACTAATCGGTTTAATCTGAACTCATCAGTACGGCACTAATATTAGTCATTCTTCGCAATAGATAAAGAACATATTACTAGATTGTCTACATGTGTTCAACCCGTTGCTTTGATAACACATAGTAACATAGATGTTAATGTTAGCATCAAGCTAGCAGGCTGAAATAAGACATGTGTTTGAAATACACAAGCTGTAATTCTCTTCATCCTTAGTTTTACAGTGTATTGTTAAGTGAGTTGAGTTTGCATCATCCCAAAAAACAAATAACTGGAAGTTTTCCCACAATTCGCTCAATCGCAAATAGCGCGGGACGACTCCCATTATGAACGGCTCTCAGCATGATGCAGACTGCAACAACACAGGCAGATGAACATCCTTCCCGCAAACATCATCCGTCCTTTTATTTACAAGTCAGTCTCCCTGGTGTGCTCCTCTTATCTGCCTTCTCTTCTATCCCGCCTCCTCTCCTCCTCCCTTGGTATTCCGTAGGAGTCGCGACCCCATTCAGTTCACGTCCTCGTCACTAAATGACAAACTGGAGACATTTTAAAGGCCACGATGCTGCGTGCACATTTATCGCTCAGCCCTTTTAGCGCTCATGCAACACGTGCGTGTATGTGAATGTGTGCGTGCGTGCGTGTGTGTTGGGGGTGTTGTACATCTTTTTTTTGTTTTGTTCTTACATGTCATGATGATTTTGCTGTTTTCAGAGTCAAGGAGTGACCCAGTTCAGAGATCTCGGATGGGTGATTAATGAAGAACAGATGACATCGTGAATGGATCGAGTATAGCCTGAAAGGGAATGCGTGCGTGTGAAAGCTGTACTGACATGTTGGGGAATGAATTTCAATGAACTCAAAATGTAGTTATAAAAATGCCGAATACTGAAAACTGTGGACATTTAGGGGATGTGAATGATCTGAACATTTTGACGGTGAAATTGTTTGAATTGGTCAAGAAATGGGGAAGGTGTAGGCAAGTATGTAAAGCAGTGGTTCTTTAACCTTGTTGGAGGAACTGAACCCTACCAGTTTCCAAGCGAGTTGTGCTGGACTAACCCCGCCCCCCCCCATATCACTCAACTCAACTCAAAAACAACAAAAAATTTATAAAGCACTTGCAAAAAAAAACCCACTGTTTTATTAAGATGGCTCCCAGAGGCAGCAGATGCAATGAAAACAGCAGAAGCCCCAGAATTGAACTCTGTGTAACACCATACGTTCCGTTATACATGTCAATTCATATTGCCGGATCGTAAATGAATGATGCTTTTAGAGCGCCTCGTCGTCAAGAGAGAAGGCAGAAGTGTGAGGGCAAAGAAAACAGCCGGTGTGTGGCAGCCTTAGAGTGCCCCGTTGTAACCTTGTGGAAAAGCCCTGTGACAATCGTGGCATATATTCCATATCCCCAACTTTGAACAAATGAAAATGGTGTGCCTTGACTGACTCAAGTTTTGGAAACAGACCTTGTTGTCCCCTCCCTCATTGCGTCAATCATCCCATTTGCATTCCGCCAACTCACCAAGGAGCACCCTGCTGTGTCCCCTCCATCGACAGCCGGCCGCCGATGTACTTGTGTGATATTTTGTAGGTGTCAGCGTGTCGCACACATGCCTGATGGAGCTTTTTTTCCCCACCTATCATCTCGCCGTGTTTTTTTTTTCTTTTTTTTAAAGAGAGTTTATTATATGACTATCTCTCCTTAATTCCTAAACTTTTTCTCTGCGGGCTTAAGTGGAAAGCTGTAGCTCATATGCAGAGGCACTGGGCTATACTTTCCAAGCTGTGTAACACGCTGAATATGTATTAGCCGTAGACAGAATGTTGGGTTTCGTTAGGATTACACAATAAAACACATGGAGTAAACTGTTATGGAGGGCTGGCGGAACGAGCCAAGGAAGAACTCAGTTCAATTAAAAGGTGTCATTATCTTCCATCCAGGAAGCTGGCTGCTTGCTAACTAACATTTGGACAGAAAGCCGATTATTTTTTTTTTGGGGGGTTATTTATAGACGTCGCCGAAATTCTTGGTAGGCTACCGTTAAAGTATGTATGTATGTACAGATATAACTTATATTTGGTTATATTTCAGTGAAGGGTTGCTACATCGGACCCTAGATATATTGAATGTGTATCACGTGTATAAATTATATAATAATGCCTACTGTATGTAAAATGTGCATATTTAATTTAGGATTATTTTGCGGGCGTCAACCTCATTTATTTGATAATATATGACTCAAGTAACGCCGCAATTTAAGTGGGAAGCAATTAAAAAGGCACAGGGCGGAATGACCACGACCGCTCCCTGGTAAATATAAACTTAAAATGAAGGTCTGTACAACCTGGGAGCGCCACTTCCTGTTTGGCTCAATGAAAGTTAATTATGAGGTGTAACTGTCTCATTTAGACGTTGGAACGAACAGTTAGGTTTACGCGGCCTGGTCTCGTTTGTGCGCCAGTGTGACCTTATTGCCAGAAACAACTCATTGCTCTTTTTCTTCTGTAATAACCAACGCGATGACCTTCTTTCTGACGACCTCCTTCTCGCCTTTTCATCATAAAGGGACAGACTCTGCATGCATTCACGCGCTTACACACATGCACAGGTCCAGCATCCAGCCACCAGAGGGAAACGATGAGCTGCCCTTCAAGAGGAGGATGTCAGGTTTTTTTTTTTCTTTCTTTGTTCTCCATCTTGCTCTCCATGCCATGTTTGCTTGTGAGAAGGCAATGTTTATCAAGTGTGCTGTGACTTGGCATGGCCTGTCTGGGCCAACGTCATCGAAGACACGCCCCCAACAACTCATCCAAAGGAAAGTGGAGGCTGGGAGCAGATGTCGATATTGGTCGCTTTTCACTTTAATGTATATGGTTACCAATGCTTTTGTCAATTTAGCGTATGAAATGACAAATATAAGAAAAGGCACACAAAAAAGCTTGGAGGTAAAAAAAAAAAAATTAAAAAAAGAGGCAAAATGCAACTTTTCGTGTTCTATTTAGGAATACCACTTTTTTTTTTTTTTTACTGTATTGAATAATACAATTTCTATGGATTTCACTTTAGAGTAAACACTTGAAAAATTTTGTTTTTATGTTTTCATTTTTGGACTAAGGAGAAATATAGAAGATTCTTAGTTTTAGAAAGAAGTTAAAACAGCCACATAAATGCCTTAAAATCACATAATGAGAAACTCCAATGACAGGCTAACAAAGAGTAACTATGTGTCATTGTTATTACACTAAGCAAGGGATATTTGAACACAAACATCGACAGACAATATAACACAGGCATAGGGGAGAGTAGTAAGTAGTGCCAATTTTTCCGTAGGGGATAAAAAAAAAAATGGCTCTAACTAAAATATGTTCATATAGTTTAGGATGTTGTACATCCCTCGGAGCAATCACTTTGGATCTTCAATAAACTGTTTGAGAAATATAGCTTTAGAGGGGGAAAAAAGTGGTTTTGTGGCACTCCCCTCTTTCATTACTATTTCCATCTCCTTAAGAGGAGTTGAAAAAACCCCATCTGTCTTCCTTTTGTATCTGGTGGCATGATGAATTTTCATCAAAAATTAAGAATGGCACATACTTTTAGTGATCAAATATAAGAATACAGTTTACAACAACAATAAAGTAATAACGAGTAAATAATCATAATTAAGGGGAAAATTAACCCAAGCCTAACATTTTGAAAAAAAAAATGCATCCCCCAGCTGTTTTTTAATAGAAATTTTACTTCGGGTGGCAAAAATATGTTTTTTTTTAACTTACCTCTCAAGCCATGTGTCTCCCTTTTTTACCGGATGAGCTCTTCAAAAATATGTGGTCACATGACCAACTTACTTAACGGATGGAACTACTTGCCCCTTGGCACAAATTACCCCACTCTCCCCTGTTCTTTATCCTCGACTAATCATGACAAATTTAATGCCATAAAAGAAGCAAAACCATTAAAATAAATATAAATAAATAAACAAAATTACAGATAAGGTGCAGTCAAAAAAAAGGCCTGAGGGATAATTGTGAAAACTTGATAACAACATTAAACACACACGAAAAGTATTTGTGTGCATGTGGTACAAGCAGGAGTGCGAAAGCTCTCTTTTAAAAAAAAAAATACTAACGGACGCCACATCTGCACCGCGTTGTGTCTGCGTTGTTCGCGGCCCATCCACAAGTCACTTTCGATGCACACGCGCACACACAAACAAACACAGAGCGCAACAACCCAGCATGCTGTTGCTAATAGCGCTAATGAATGGGCCCGAGTCTGCTAATTGGAGCCGCTTATGCTCCAGCTTTCCCTGCGCCCCTCCCTCGGACTCCTCCACTCCGCTTTCATTCACGCTGAACTTGAAGGCTTTTAGGCCTCGTTCACATTTGCATGCTGATTACACGTGACTCCGCTGCGGTAACACGATCTCCAGCCCGCGGAGCAACGGGACCACACAGGACTTGGAACTGCGCCGCCTGCGGTCATAGAGATTCTTAAGCTCAACCGCAGTTTTTCATTTTGTTATGACTTATTAGGTTAGGTCATTAATGTGTCAAACTCAAAGGCCGAGGGCCAGATTCGGCCCTCCATGTGATGACTAGTGATGACTCTCACTAGTAGAAACTAGCGTTATGCAAGGTTGTTTTCGTTAACGAAAACTAATGACATAGCTAAAACTAAAATTGGAAAAAAACATTTTCATTAACAAAATAAAAACTGTTTAAAAAAAATAAAAAACGGATTTAAAAAAATAGAAACTAACCTGATCCTTTTACAGTGTGTCATGAGGAAGTGATGTCATCTAGTGGCACCAATGAAAAACCTGATGAAGCCGCTTATAGGCGGCAGGTATGCTTGTGGCTGAATGGCTGAGCTCGGAACGCGACGCTTGGTAGCAACGCCCCTTTTTTGGTTCGTCTATGAATAAAATATGTTTACATAAAAAGAAAAAGAAAAAGCAGTACACAATACAACTTAATACTTCAACAGCCAACTTGGCAAAAGAAATGATGGAAAGTGAGATGTTAGGGTTGAGATGCATCTAACTTTAGAATTAATATTATGCACTGCACTTATTGTAAGTCTGTGGACTTACAGTACCTGTATTTCATTTGTGGATGCTTGTTTTTAAATATTGTTGTTGAATTTTTGCTACACAACACTTACCATGATGTTTTTTTAAATTGTATTTGGTATACAAGAAATATACAAAAAAACCAACTAATACTGAAACAAATTTTTAAAAAAAATCTGAAAAAAACTATAACAAATAAAAAGGAACAAACCTGCTCTGAAAACAAATAAAACTACATTTCAAAAACAAAACTCAAAACCACAAAAAAAAACAACAACAACTATAGTAAAAATTCAAAAACTATAATAACACAGTCGTTATGCTTATTTTATTTTTGTAGCGATAAAAACAGCTGTGCTGATAAAAGATGAGCAGCAGAGTTTGAAAACAAAAGAAACAAAGGCAAACATAAAAAGGCATCCTTTGAATTAACAGGGCAATGAAAGTTTGGGATTTTTAGTTAGTTTTAAAGCTGGTTTTGCTGGTTTTCAGTATTTTTGCTTCAATTTAGTTGATTGCTTTCAATATTAGTTTTGTTTGTTTTGTTCTTTTTTGTCAGCCGAAAATTTATATTTTTTCAAAAATGTATACTAATGGTCAGTTCACATGTGTGGGTGTTGTTTTCACAAATTATTGGCCAATCTCATGAATTGAAAATGTTTCACTCTCTCTCTCTTTTTTTTTTATGTCTCGCTCTCTTTGATGTTGTAACATGGTTAAGTTGCTATTTTGGAGGTGCAAGCTTTCAACGCCAGCAAGTGTAAGACTAAAAATTTAAAAATAAATATATATTTAAATAATAATAATAATAATAATAAAAATAAAAAATAATAAAATAAAAATGGTCACTAAGTATTGTGCAATAAAGTAAAGTAAACTGCAATACTCAAATGACATTTGACGTTCCTTTTTCTGTATGGACGTACACTAGAAACTGCCATAAATACATTTAAAATGAACCTCGAAAGCTCATGTATGATATTATTATTATTATTATTATATTAAAGGATGAAAACTAAGGATATATTATCACTTCAATAAACTGTAACTATAGCTACTTTTATAAACATAAAATGTAGTTTCAGTTAATTTGAGCTTTTATTTAGTTAACAAGAATGCGTTTTCAATTCTATCTTTAGTTATTTCGTTATAGTTTTCATTAACTATAAAAGAAAAGATGGCCGTTGGCCGCTTCAGCTGTTCTTCTTGCATATTAATGCGCGCCTGAAAACATGGCTGCAAACATGCCAGCGGGTCGGCTAAGTACATCACAACCTAGTGCGGCTACGCTACATTATACATCGCACTCCTGCAAAATGCATGCGCCAGGAAGAAAGATTCACGCAAGTTAAGCTCATATTTTTTGTCTACACAAGCACACGATTGAGATTTATGAACGAGCGGCGAGAAGATTTATCAGAGATCACGGATCAGGAAGCTTCGGATGATCGATAGAGGGAGCGAAAGCTTTTTAGTCTCCTACTCGCACACATTGCCGCGTATTTTCCAGCACAAGGCAGGAAGATATGAAAGCAAGCACGCATTACATTACGCATACATTTTAATGACTTTTTCTGTCTGACGTGTTGGCGGTGAAGAGGCCATTGTTACATAATAGATACTAAACGCCCGGCATCTCTGGTAAGAACACGAACAGAAAAAAAAAAGAAGAAAAAAAAGACAGAAATTAATTAATAAGTTAACAATCCCCACTGGGAGTCTAATAAAAATAAAATACCCAATGCAAATGTAGCTGCAGCACCAGATGAACCGTGAACCTCATTTAGCCAATTAATCAGTAAATCAATTCGGTATATTTTCTTTTAATTTTTTGGCTTTGCAGCATTTGCATTTAAAAGAACTTCAATCATCTTGAATCATTTGTGTTCTTCTTTGTGATTCTGATGGCCAATAGGGGAGAAGAAGTATAACAAATAAAGATATATTGTATAACGCCGCCGTCTCCTCGTCATACAACAGGCGGCGTGATGAAAAAGAATGACACGGGCGAGCGAGCGGGAGTGAGAGGGGCTAACGTGCGACGGGGGGGGATGATGCATGACAAACACACACACACTAGAGAGTAATAATGCAAGAAGGATCAACACGCACACGCACACGCACGCACACGCACTTATAGTTCTCTGGTGTTAGCTTGGAATCCTAAAGGTGGCTGAACGCTGCAATATTGTCGGAAAATGTCAAGGCTTAGACGGAAGCCCCGGTGGGACAAAACGCACGTATTAAATCAAGTCATAGCAAGTTGATGTTCATTTTTACAACACTGCTTTATTGCGAGTGAACTACGGGTTGAAAACTAATAAAAACAACACTTTCCCCCCCCTTTTTTTTTTTTCATTAAAAAGTTGTTTACTCCTAAACCAGGAAGTCAATTTGGCAGCCAAACTGACCACTGGACGTTTATTTCCAAATGTGTTCAAGGTCCGTGGTACAAAGTCTGCTCAGGGTTGTTTTTGTCTGATGCTCTGCAAACACCTAATCATCCGTCTCCACATACCCATAATCCCTTGCGTTCCGGTGTAATTTCCTGTCCGGATTACGTGCTGGCATTGGGTCCGGCGAGGTGCAGCGTTATTAGGCACCTTTCGGGAAAGCCAAGGTCCTGCTTTTCACCTCAGCAGACTGCCGCAGGGTTCAGTAAAATAAGGGGTGCCCCTAAATCATCCTGACCGGGAACTGGTGGGCGGCGGCATAATGGCTAATGACAAAGGAGTTCAAATACGGACTATAAATCATATCAACTGGTTCCAAATGAAAACCATAGCTTTCATTAAAAGTAATCATGCAACATCACTTTTGCTGATTGTCATTTCCCCTTTGAAATAAATGGAAATGACATTCATCCATTTCACCATTTTCACCATTTGTGTTCAAACGTGTTGCTTCACTGTGACTTTGATGCTAATGCTCGTTAGCCCATGCATGGCATTTTGCTTAGTGCTTTAGCATTAAGCTAGTGGACTTGGTAGTAAAGAATTTCAGAATCGGTCCTTTTTTTTTTTTTTGCTTTTACTCAAGTTCAAGAGTTGAGTTTGAGTACTCTCGTCTGCTTGGCCAAATGGCAAGAGCTGATGCTAATCAAGATTGACCTGCATGGCCTTTGAAAGCACACAATGCGAAAACAACATAAACGCGCGGCAACACACGTGTACTTCACGAAGAGTCGCTGTGGTTTTTTTTTAACACTAATTAGACAGAAGAGGTCTGTCGCGAGATAAACGCTCCCATGTGGCGCCCTTAGTTGGACTTTTATTGCAGCGCAACACCCACACAGTCAGTCAAAATACAGCAGTGTGGTGCGTGTGTGCCACAAAATATGCACATGTGGACAGTCTGCACACGCTCCAAAGTGCTAATTAGGAGTTCTAAAAAGGAAAGGGGGGAAAAAAAGTGCCATCTGCTTAACACTAGTCGTTGCTACCATCGTCCTGCTAGCTGCCAAGCTGCGCATTCTAACCATGCATGGCACCACTTTGCGTGTGTGACGAGGCAAACCCCACCAAAAAGTGACCTGGCACTGACGTTCATTTACCCTCAAATGGGTCCAAGAAGCATACGTGTGTTGTTCATTAGAGGCAGCCATATTTGTTTAGGCCAAGGTTAAGGCACAAGGGGATGATTGGCCATATTAACCGAGGACTCCTTTTTACTCTGGGCTTAACCCTCGCCCTTCCTCGTATTCTCCATTTTCCTCCCCTCTGACCCGAGCCCATGGAGGGGGTCCTGAGTGTCAAGCAGCGTCTGTAAAAACACCGCCGGGCCAGATAAGCCAGGCGGGAGGGCCCGGCGGGATACCCGTGCGTCCAAATCGGCGCGACGACAGCGTTTACACACACACACTCCAAACCACACAAAAACAAAAACAAAAACGCACACTCACAGCTAAGAGAATTACACGTCAGCCTAAGTGCAATTAGCTTAGTGCAAATAAACCATGCAAGATGTCATAGACATGCTAATGGGTAGCATTGTTATTGCGTCGCTCCTCGACTGATTTTACTGAAGCTTACTGAGAAGTAGAAAGAAAGACTAGGAGAAGAGATGAGAAGAAAGAAAAGTGAAGGAGGGGAGGGAAATGATGAGACGAGGAGGAGTCTGAGAGTTAAGTTCAAGCCAAAGTCAATTGAACAACTAATGCGAATCGATTAGTTGCCTCAGCCTGGGCCCTTTTGGGAGCCGGTGACATTTTAAAGGCATGTTTTATTGTTGGCGAGGGGGCGGGGCCACTCGCCTGGCAACATAACACGCTGACAGCCTGCTGACAGCTGGACGGGATACACTGAATAGAAGAAATACTGCAAATGGTCCGTGTGTGCGCTCGGGACCCCTTTGTGTGGCGGGCCAAGAGTGTGTGTCTTTGTGGGTGTGCGTGTCATGCGTGTCAGACAACAGAGCGGGTCTGCTGCAGTGTGTGCGCATCCTCGCACAAGTTGTGTTTACACACATAAATACGGCAAGTGGCTTGTGCATGAATCGAGTCATTAACCAGTGAGTGTGTGTGCGTGTTAACACGTGATCACATTTTATTGGGTAGGTGGGTCCGCCAACAGCCATGTCCTTTGTGTGTAGGGGGCAGCGAATGGTCGTCCACTTGGAGCTCTGCCAGCCTGCAGGGCGGCGCCCTTAATAATTAAAAGCACTTTTCACAGGGAACATCTCGGTCAAGGGCACGCTCAAAACTGAGTCCGTTTGGAAACATCGCACATGGAGGCTGGCCTCAATCCCACCGGGTTGTCACGGAGTATTTCCACACCGCAACAATGAGGCACTCTAAAGAAACCTTGCTAGCGCAAAGTCCCTGTCTGTGCGTTTGCTGTCACATTGGACTTTACATTTATTTTACCTTACGTGTTCTGCCTTCTCTCTCGGACGTGCATGCACTCAGGGCGGACAATGAGGCACTCTCAAGAGGTCATGCCATCAGACAACTGATGGCACACAATGTGTGGCACATGGCATCAGGCGAATACTATCTGTTCAGAAGAAGGTCGGTCAAACTTGCACTCAACAAATATATATATATTTAAAAAAAAAAAACTAAAACGAAGCATTTTCAAATAATAAAACCAATAAAAACTAACAAAAACTAATTAATGTTAACTAAAATTAAAAAAGAAAAGTCAAAACGAAATAAAAAAACGAAAATGGAAACTCCAAAACTATTTTAACCGTAGCGGTGACTTGAGTTCGTGCCAGATGTTGCTCCCAAGCCAATGGAAAAACAATGACCCCCCCCCCCCCAATCCCCCAAAACACAGACAAAATAATTGAACTCTTCATCCTACATGTAATCCCGAGGTGAAAGTCGTCCAAAAGCAGCACGCGGACCACCACCACCAAAGCTGCCATCCAGCGCGCCAACCCAAAAGGTTCTCAAGCCCAAGTGGCCGGCCCAGCGTGCCCACTGGGCCAATTGTGGTTTTATTGGAAAGTCTAAGGACCGGCGAGGGAAATCAATGTTTGCATATTAAAATCCAAACAAACTAGCACAGTTAGCACATCATTTCTCCGCTAAGTGTCCTCCCGGTGCTATCATAGCTTATTGACTCTAAGCTGAGTACACAATCTATCACTGTAAATAATGTTAAACACTAATATCAGCCATATCTTATCCCGTTGAGCCCAGAGGACCATCTTAAAGTCCATTAAATGCGTCGGAGCTCCCCGAAGTCTGGAATAACTCTAATCAGAAAATGGCGAGTAAGACTCCCAGGAGCCAGAGGATGCAAACACACAACGCTGAACATGTGTGCGTGTGTCAAAAGAACAGGCAACAGTTTAACTGCTGTAAAGTGGAGAAATGCAACGTGAGAATAGTTTGCGAGTATCGCGTTTGCACCAAGTGTGACTCGACCTCGCCGTTGACTGCACTCCCATAAATCTTGCGGCTTCCACTTGGTGCGCTAATGCTCCAGAGGCTAACAAAACACTCCGCGCTTTGGTGCTGTAAACGCACGGCGTGTCGCGCCGACTGCAGACGAAATGTACGTTTTTCCCACCATAAGCGGCAATTAAAGCGTTCCAGAGCGCATGCGAAGCAATTAGCATTCCTCGGAATGTGGCATTTTATGGAAGGAATCTGAATGCTGAATGCGTCACTATTCAAAATATCAAGATCAGCTCTCTGAGGGATATAAATCCTGATTGTGCACACGCACACCCCTCCCTTCACCCAGTGTGTGTCGGAGTGAGAAATTAATTTTTTTCTGATGACAACACCTCTCCGTCCGCCCCTTTCCTTAATTTATTCCTTTATTTATGAACTACTAATTAATGCTGGGAGTAGGGAAATTAACAGCGGTGCAGTCAGGCTGTTGCTCACAGGAGATGATCAGCACTGAAAGGGGGAGCGACACGCCTTGCCTGACATTCCCAGACACTCAGTGAGGGGGAAAGGCAAAGATAGGTGAGGAAATAAGTGTCCATCATTGGTGTCAGTTACACAGGAAAGTGCCAAACGGATGGTTGGATGGATGGAGGCAGCGCAGGTGGAGGGGGCGTGGCTTGGGTTTAAAAGTGTGGAAAATTAATTCCCTGATAGGAATCCATTCATTTGTGACGAAATCTCCCCTGGTTGTGTTCTCAAAAACAGCATTAAGAGAGGCTTGCTTTGACGAACTTGGCTGGCGCCGAGCAACCAATCAGAGATCGTAAAAATGCCGGCGGGATTGTGGGCCAGTGAGGACAAATTTTAAAAATTGGACTGGCTAAAATAACTATCCCGTTGCTAATCTAGTTGAAGTTGCATTGGCCAGCACGACTGATTCTGAAAGACATGGTCAGATTTGATTGACAGGTCAACACATAAAGGCTCAAATCAGATTGGACAAAAACATCCATAGCATCCAATAAAGCCACAGCTGCTTCAGTTGAAATTTGTTGTATGTATGTCATTATTGTGTTGCTATTTAAAAAATAAAAAATAAAAAATAAAAATAAAAATCCAGTCCCATACTGCGCCCCTCTTTACAGGATCACAATTTGTGCCTTGTCTTTCCCGGCCCCTCTTGGGTCTTTTTTCCCCCATCTAAGATACTCGTGGCGCTAACTAGCGAACCGCTAGGCTTCCCATTCTGTCTCCCTCTGCTGGTCAATGTTATTTTTTGGACGGGTTGTGACTGTAGACAAATTCTTTGCATGGCCAATAAAACTGATTCTGATTCCGGAAACAGCGTAGCCAACTCAGAATGGTCTCCAATAAACAACAATTACAACTGCCTGATGTAATAGTCCAAGAAGACAAGTAATACCCTCTACTAGCTGCAATCCATCCTCCACACACGCCCACGCCCACGCTATCCCAGCATGCACCACGTCAACCCAGAGAGTCTATCAGTAAGTCAATTACACTTGTAGTACTTGTAGTGGTACTTGTAGGAGTAGCACTTGTAGTACAGTAGTAGTAGTAGTAGCAGTACTTTAAGTAGTAGTAGCAGTACTTTAAGTAGTAGTAGTAGTAGCAGTACTTTAAGTAGTAGTAGCAGTACTTTAAGTAGTAGTAGTAGTAGCAGTACTTTAAGTAGTAGTAGCAGTACTTTAAGTAGTAGTAGTAGTAGCAGTACTTTAAGTAGTAGTAGTAGTAGCAGTACTTTAAGTAGTAGTAGCAGTACTTTAAGTAGTAGTAGTAGTAGCAGTACTTTAAGTAGTAGTAGTAGTAGTAGTAGTTGCAGTACTTTAAATAGTAGTAGTAGTAGCAGTACTTTAAGTAGTAGTAGCAGTACTTTAAGTAGTAGTAGTAGCAGTACTTTAAGTAGTAGTAGTAGTAGTAGTAGTAGTAGTTGCAGTACTTTAAATAGTAGTAGTAGTAGCAGTACTTTAAGTAGTAGTAGCAGTAATTTAAGTAGTAGTAGTAGTAGTAGTAGTTGTAGCATAACTTTTAGTAGTAGTAGTACTTTTAGTAATACTTGTAACACTTGTAGTAGGAGTAGTACACAGAGGACTTGTAGTAGTGGCAGTACTTGTAGTACTTGTAGTAGGAGTAATACTTTTAGTACTAGTAGGCAGTACCTGTACTTGTATTATGGTAGCAATACACGCTGTCCCAGCATGCACCACCTCAAACCAGACAGTCCATCAGCAAGTCAATTGCACTTGTAGTAGTAGCACTTGTAGTACTAGTAGCAGCAGTACTTTTAGTAATTCTTGTAATATAGGAGTAGTACTTGTAGTAGTAGTACCTATCATACTTGTAGCAGTACTTCAGTCCATCAGTAAGTCAAATTACACTTGTGGTAATAGCAGTAGCTGTACTCGTAGTAATACTTGTAATATTTGTAGTACGCGTAGTACTTGGAGGACTTGTAGTACTTATCGTAATTGTAGTAGTACTTGAAGTACTAGCAGCAGTACTTGTACTTTTATAATGGTATCAGTACATGTAGTACTTGTACAACTTGAACTGTCTGCTGTAAAAGTTCAAGAAGTCAAGTAATACCTTCTACTCGCTGCAATCCATCGTCCACACGCGCCCACGCTATCCCAGCATGCACCACGCCAACCCAGACAGTCCATCAGTAAGTCAATTACACCGGCCCGAGTCGGCGTGGGCGGACGTGAAATCCGGCGACGTGACCCGCCGCTGCACCTCGTTAGAGAGGTTAACTGGCACGTGGCGGCCACCGCAGATTGCGTGGGATGGTGGACTGGAGGGGCGGGGCCACGGGGGTGAGTGACAGCGGTGTGGGAGGCGGCCGTTACGTGACTAGGAGGGCATCCCCGGGCGCGTAGGTGGACAGGCTACACGTGCTTGGACAAGATGGCACATTTAAAAATGATTAAGGAACAATTTGTAAATGTTCAAATTGTAAAAATGCAGCACTACTTTGACGCCTCAGTGTAGCTAGTGGCTACTTGCGTCCTTAATCGAGTTGAGGAGGCGGCGGGTGGTAGCACGGCGACGGCTCTAATTAGCGGAGGGAGGTCGGAACATTTCCGGATGATAAAACGCTGGCGGCTCCCTCTGCGCGGGACGTCCAAGTGCCCTTGAGCACAGCGGTTAACCTAATATTCAGACAGTGGGAGGTAGCGCTCACAATGGGTGGTGACATCATCCAGTGACTGTATGTGCGTGTGTGTGTGTGTGTGTGTGTGACCTATGAGTCAATTAATTTGTCAATGTAAATGGTTAAAAGGATTAGTTATTGACTGCTGGATGATTGACATGAGTCCACCTGCTCATGTTTACGTGGCATGAACAGGGTGGATAATAAAGAACAGGAAGTTAAGAGTTCATCATCTCGCATACCAGATGGACCATTCAAGCTGAAAATATCTCATTTAGCCCTCCCCCCCCCCTCCCGTCCCCCAAACCAGCCGACGTCCTACATAGACTGAGCCAGACTGGACCTGTCCCTGCTTTTTATGATTGACGGCTTGGCCTAAATGAGCTGCGCCGCAGTTTGGTGCATTAGTGTTCGTGCGCCAGACAGTGTGTGTCTTTGTCTGCGTGTGTTCGGAGTTGGGGGAGGGGGTGCTGTAGAAGGGGCCACCAAAGTCATGTATTGATCTACAGGGCCCCTTCAGGCTACTAATCAAATGAGGCCGATGCTAAGGGGACACAAGAGGCAGTTGGAAGTTCTTCAACTTTCCAACGCACGCACCCACACGCACAGTGGGCCGATCTGTTGTCCGAGTGCTTGTGCGTGTGTGTCCAAGCCATCCATCAGCCCGTACCGACTTGATGGCCCAACTCCACCATGTTCAGCCTCACAGATGGACCCCTCCCTTTCCCCCGGAGCCCAGAAGGAGAGGCCCTCAGTGGGCCAGGGCTCCCCGAAAGGATGGCTGTCTGGACGGAAATTGATCGATGCTTGAAATATACACTCAACGGGGCCTCTTTAATACTTCTTTGACTACATTAGACTGCGGTGCAGGTGTCCCTAATGAAGTGGTTGTGAATTAATTTGTGGGAGTTTGGGATTGATGGTGGTATGAACAGTGGTGTCGTGGTCCCTGGAGAAGCGTGTAAATAAAGTTTTACTTTTTTTATTATTTTTTTTTAAGTAGTAGTCCAGAAAAACGGTGAAATGTAACAAAAATCCATCATCCATTTTACTTGCTTACAATAATAAAATTTGCATGACTTAATTAAGAGGAGTCTTATCACGTCGCGTCCTGTACAGCCACGGCGTCCAGTCTAGTTACGTCCTGTCCAGCCACGGCGTCCAGTCTAGTCACGTCCTGTCCAGCCACGGCGTCCAGTCTAGTCACGTCCTGTCCAGCCACGGCGTCCAGTCTAGTCACGTCCTGTCCAGCCACGGTGTCCAGTCTAGTCACGTCCTGTCCAGCCACGGCGTCCAGTCTAGTCACGGCGTCCAGTCTAGTCACGTCCTGTCTAGTCACGGCGTCCAGTCTAGTCACGTCCTGTCCAATCACGGCGTCCTGTCCATTCACGGCGTCCTGTCCAGTCACGGCGCCCAGTCTAGTCTCGTCCTGTCCAGTCACGGCGTCCAGTCTAGTCACGTCCTGTCCAGTCACGGCGTCCAGTCTAGTCACGTCCTGTCCAGCCACGGTGACCAGTCTATTCACGTCCTGTCCAGCCATGGCGTCCAGTCTAGTCACATCCTGTCCAGTCATGGCGACCAGTCTAGTCACGTCCCATCAAGCCATGGTTGTCTGCTCACCGTTATCCCTATGTTTCATTTAAGTTCCTCATATTGTACTTTATTCCTGTCTCGCATCCTTGCATCTGTGTCCACCATCCCTCAAATACTCACGTCCCTCATGACAGTCACAGCTCAGGACACTATTTGAAGGATTAGTTTCCTTGGCATGACCCGCCCTATACTGCGTCTGATTGGCTCATCAGACCTGATACCTAAAGTTAGCCAATCTAATCAGCCAAGGTAGGGGGTACCAGCCAATTAGAGGCAGAGGAGGGTGGGCTTCACCTTCCTTGAGTAAAAAATGGGTATCTGGCCCACAGATATTACTGAACGGTGCCCATCAAGGGGGATTCATAAATGGGTATATGCTGTATACCCGCGTATACCCTGCACTGCGCCACTGGGTGCGAACTAAAAGTAGTGAATTGATGATAATTGTGCACAAAAAAACGATACATGTTCTCAGATGGAGAATACAGATTCACAATCATTTTCAGAAAAGATGGCAAATTGCAACCATTTACCAAAAAATAAGAAGGCGAAAAAAAGAGTTACACGCCTGGCCAACAATGACGCACAATTACCACTTGCACGTATTAATCAATGATTATACAGCCACAGCGAATAGCCTGCTGATTCCATATGTCCGCTGAAGAATAGGCAATCACCGACTAATCAGAACATGATGGAAGCCACACAGTAGAGGGCAGCTGTAATCACATTATATATTATTGATCAGCTCAAGTGAGCACTGAAAGCTTTGATAGCTCCGCTGGGAGCCAGCGTGCACTCACAATGGGCAAGGTCACAGACCACCACTGACACATTATGAAAACTTCATCGGCAAAGTCCTCGCCATGCGTGGGTCGTAGCCAGAAAGTATCTGCGCTGTGAGAGATATTGACGCCTTAATACAATAAAAAAACAAACATTATTACCCGGATCGTTATAATTATCTCCAGCCCAGAGGCTCAAACTGAATTATTCACATAGTGCTTAATTAAATCGGTAGTCTCCGTCTTTCTATGCGCGCGCGTGTGTGAACGCTGTCCATTGTCTTTTGAGCCGCCCTCAATATTTAATATAGATCATCGAATACGGGCTTGGAAAGAACGCAAGGACAAATCTCCAAGAATAAGTGCACAACTGTCATAACCTCGGGTGGGGGTTGGCCGCCCCGTGTTTGTGTATGTTTGCTGTCTATATAAACACCTGAGGCCACGACTGTTAATGCGTTTCAACTGCTACCTGTGTGCACACAAAACTCTTTCCTGAAGCGTTGGGCCATACTAAAATGGAACTAAGGTTAGCACAGAGACGGTGGAGAAAGGAAAAAAAAAAATATATATATATATATATATATATTTATTTTTATTGTATTTTTTTTTTTTAATCAGCAGTCTGAAAGACGTTTTCTTTTGAAAATGTACTGCATCTCCCAGAACTAGAGCACACAAACTAGCATTTAGCACGAGCAAACTTCTAATTGTGCATGATAAAAAAATATGGATTTAATAAACACTGTAAATGGCAAACAGTTTCATTTGAATTTATTAATTAAGAAAGTTAAGTTTAATTTATTTACAGCAATACATTTGAAATGAACATTTCATGACACATAGAAAATGGTTATCAGGATATAAAATTAGTAAATTACTTATTAGGCAGAAACAAATTCTATGTCTATATCTGACAGCTTTATGGTGCATGGTTGCCATAGAAACAGATACTCTTGTCACCTTATGACCAAATCATACAGAAATGTTCACAAAAAAAGTCTACGTCACGCTCCCACCTTATCTCCGTGACGTGTATGCACTCACAGCCGACAACGAGGCGCTCTAAAGCAGCCACGCCAGTCCAAATCCCTGTTCGCACGCTGGCTGCCAAGTCTAACCTTCCCCTCTCACCTTCATCAAACTTCCGCCTTTCTCCGCATGACATACACACACTCATGACGTATTGTTATTTTTTGTGCATTTTATTTTTATTTTTACCAGGGTGACATTTACGATCCGTCTCTGGACTGCAGGTGAAAAATTGCCTTTTGGCTCATTCTGGCATATTTACCGAAATGTTTATTAATATGTACTGCCCCTGATTTAAATCAATCAATCAATCAATCAATCGAGAGCTACGGCAAGAAGAGAGACACATTCTGCATTTCAGAGTGCGTTATGCAGCGCCATTTAAGCTATGCAAAAAAAAAAAAAAAAAAAAAAAAGTAAAACTGTTCTGTCTCCGCAGTGTTTTTAAATGTTATTCGCAGTTATCTTCCAACATGTATTTCAAAACAAAATTCTAAGCATAATTGTGTTATTCCTCTCCCGTTAGTGAGACGATTAACACCCTTTTCTGCTCTTTTCTCGCGTCGTTTATGCACAAGGGCACACAATGAGACATACAGTACACGTCAACCGGAATTGGGCCGCCCAGGTGGTGCCAAGCGCCCTGGAGCCGGGCCCGAACTGGCACGCACTTGAAACGGAAACCCTCTCCCCACCTTCAACGTATATAAAATGCACCCAACACTTGCAAAAGCTTAAAAGGCGCACGTGCGCAAGCTGCACGCACACACAGCAGCGGCCCGCAATTAGCGGTGCTCTCATAGCTGGAGGCCGAGAGGAAATGAGACGTGTTGTAGAAGGATTAGGGCTGCAGGAAATATAACGTGCAATGTACTTTGGGGCGTGGTACTGAGAGCTTCCGTATACTTCACTCCCGTCCGTCTAATTGCGCTGCCCAAGTCACGGCTAATCGACTTGAGATTCTGACGAATGAATGGAAAACGCGTTGCTAATGGAAAATAAGCACATGCTCACAATCGGAAAAGCTTGACGAGGGTTGCTTTCAAAAAAGTGGAGGACGTGACACGCTGCGCCTGCTCAACGCATTTATGGGAGCGCCATTTTAATTTAGGGCCTTTTGTTGAGCACATCAACTTCCATCAGTCTTCTCTGCACAGGCTACTTAAAGCCAGCGCGGAAATATGCTAATGGAAATACAACTCATCTGTCAGACAAACCTGCTTTGCATGTACTAACACGCACCAGCCCGAGCCTTTTAAGACACAATAAAAGCGCGCACAATTTATCAGGAGCACCAGCACAAACGAGAGCTGTATTACTAAAATAAAAAGTCAATGTTTATTATTGTGCTTGCAAATTCTAATACGGTTATCTTACTTAGGGATGAAAACGGCACCCTCCATAATAATAAAAAAAACAAAAAACTTTACAGACAATATTTAGTCCTGAAAATACCGTCTTGCGCTCCGGGCTATTTTTTTTTGGCTCTAATGGAGAAATAATCTGGACGAAATCTTAATTGTATGAAAGTTTGGACTTCATTTCCTCTCAGCTCTCATTCATTTGCTCCTTTTTAAAAACTACCTCGACTATTTAATTTATTCTGATGCGGCTCTGGCGCAATCAGATTCAGTCAAGCAGCGTGGCCCAAGTGTGGAATTATGGGAATATGCAAATGTAAACAGGGTCTGCCCCGTAGGTGATAGTCGCCTCCATTGTGTGTGCGCGTTAGACATACATAACATTTGCATAAAAGTTGATTAGAGAATTAAGCGGCTTCGTTGTCGTTTCTTGCCTTTTTTAACATCATTCCCCGTCAAAGTGGCTACTTGTCAAACATTTTCCGCGGTTATACGGCGGGCATTAAACGAAGTATTAATCCGCGAGAAATATAGCCGGACGGTAAAATGACGAAACAGAGTGTGCAGAGAGTAAAATTTTACGGCAAGATTTTACAGGCTGTTTTTTTTCTTTTTTTTTCAGACAGCTGTGGTCAGAGAGGAAGTGCTGCCATATTGGCAGTCAACACCAATATGTGAATAAACACAAATGGGTAAAACTGCCACAAATTGTACTCAATTAAAAGTACTGCAATGATAATATTATAATAACAATAATAATATAGCAAAAGTTTTATAAGTAAGTGTTATTAAAACTACTCAAACCCCCCAAAAATGTCATGTAATGTAATTATGCCTGTGTTAATTGAAAAGCCAAGTGGTGTCGTTTCAAAGTTTAACATTTTAGCCTATCTTGCTCTGATGAAGTCTTCTATTTCTGACAAACCTCAAAATTTGAAGACAGGCCCCGAGAGGGAAAAGTCACATTCGTGTTTGACTTTACATGGAATGACCCCCCCCCCCCACCCGACCCCCCCTGAAGTCCACAGGAGTGTCCAGATGCACACTTTTTACACTCGTACCTTACACTCGAACCGAGTGCCGCTCTCCCCGCCGGCGCCCCTGATGTCTTTGTTCGCCTTCTGTCCCTCATCTGTTCCACATTCAGGACAGTAGCCAGCCTGCTTCCATGACTATTGGCTTTATTTGCCATAGCGAGGCCTGAGAGGACGCCGGGTTGAAAAGGAGGCAGTGGAAAGACACGCCCGGGGCTGAAAGGCATACATGTTGTTCACTGTCTTTGTGTGTGCGCGTGCACAAACTACAACAAAACTTAACCCCCCCCAAAAAGCACATCTGTGCCAGGTCCTGACTCAAAATGTACCGTGAAGACGCATTCTTCTTCTTCTCTTCTTCTATTCTAACTTTTGGTACACCAGCCCCCCATTCAACACTGAGCCCCCAGACCACCACCTCACCCCACCCCCGCCCCCTCCTCCCCACCCATTTATGAAGCCCCCCCAACCTCTGTACCCTCCCTCTGAGTTTCTCTGTGGCAGATGGGCCCTGTGTATGACAGCAGGGTCATTGGGTCACATCCACATGGGGTAGTGCTCTGCTTTTGTGTATCAATGAGAGAGCGAGAGATTGAGTGTGTGTGTAATTTGACCTTTAGCAAGCATGCGTGTGTGCGCGTGCATGTGTTCTCCCTATGTTATTGCATTAATGTCAGTAACAGAAGTGTGCTCATCCCTCCGTTTCTCATACACAGGTATATTATTATGATTATTACTATTATTATTGCATTGATTTTGAGTAAATTTGAAGTTCCTTTAACACCGCAAATTTTTTTAACGCGCGATTAATGGCCGCCCCTTACTTGGAAAGGCTGTAAATTTAGCAGTAATAAAAGTAATAATAATGCATAATAATGGGTTCAAGTTGTATTTTACAGAATTTCTTCATGTTAAAGATTAGATAGGTCTTCATATGAAAAGAAAAATGCACTGAGCTGTCACCAATGTCTTACAAATGAATTATGCCATCTAGTGGCAGAAAAAGGACCTCAACACAAATCAATATCACACTCTCACACACTTTTTTACAGTACAGAACATCTTTTTAATTTTAACTAGGGCTGTCAAAGTCAAACTCATTAATTAATCACAAAAAAATTATCACATTAATCATGTATTAACGCAGATTAATCACACTATTAATTTTGACCACAGATGATCCTTTATATATTTATATATAGAAGTAATGCGATTAATTACGATTAAAAAAATAATCCCCTGATTCCCCATTAATCTGTTGAATATTTCAATTAATCGATGAATCCCATTTTAGTTTTTTTACTTTACATTTATTGTATTTATTTTTTATTTTGAAAACACACATACACGGACCCACACCGACTCGACTCCCTTGTTGAGCCCACAGACACATCAGAACACGCGTGACTGTCGGTGTGGAGCAGTCACGCGTGTTTGTCGGCATATGCGTGTGCGCGTGTGCGTGTGCAAGACACAAGCCTGGGGCCACGCTCATCAGCAGCGACTGCAAATTTGCATAATGATATTCCCTCTACCGTGCCCGCACAGAGGACAAAATAAAACAAGACCCTAAACAAAGCCTTTAAAATCTCGCACGCATGTACGGGTTCGAATTCCAGTTGCAATGATGTGTCTCAATGTGTCGACAACAACGTTGCTCTCTTTCGAGAAGCCATCTTTGATTTCTATGCAACCTGTTGACTGACATCACACTTCCTTCTCTGATGGCACCGCTAGTAAACAAACCCTTACATGTCTTCTCCTTGGCCAATGGGGAGAAATTGAGAAAACGGGGGAAATGGTGCGTATGCGTGCGCGTGCGTGTGCGTGTGCGGCGCTATCAGTGGATCTGACAGGCGGGATGATGAAGGCGAGCGGAGGGACCTTCAACATGTGCGGCTAGACAGGAAATAACCCGTCACCATCTCATCCCTCCTCTGCTTGAATGTAATGCAATGTGCTGCGTGCGCCAATGAGGGAGGGGGCGAGGGGGACAGAATGGGCGGGGCAAGATGGAGAAAAGAGTCGAGGAAGATCAGTTGATTTTTTTTTTTACCTCCAAAAGAACCCTGGCAGCTGTTGTGAGCATTGTTGATGAAACCTAAAGAGAGGAGGATGGTGTGTGTGTGTGCGTGCGTCTAAGCTAACAGTAGAGTGTGTACGCAAGTGTGTGAGTGCGCATAATGTATGATCTCGCGCCATCACTGTGTGTGTATACCTGCACTTGTTTTGATGTGCGCATGTTCATGCATACGTACGGTGTGTGCGCGTGGATACATTCATGTGGACGTGACTTGCCATAATCTTCGTCATGGTCTCCTTTCAGACGGCATAAGCGCTGTGTTGTTTTTGTTACATAGTGGGGCCAACATTTGGGGATTTCACAGAGTTGTGGGGCCCGCCCGTCCATGTGGGGCCATTTTGCTGGGCCCCACAAGTTTAGACCTCTTTTTGAGGGTCAAGACTTGGTTTTAGAGTTTAGGTTTGAATTGGGTAATGGTTGAGGTTAGGGTAATGAATGGGGGTAGGCAATCATTCTTGGTGGTTGGGGTTAGGGGGAGGGGCTAGGAAATGCATTATGTCAGTGAGATGGCCCCACAAAGATTGTAAAACAAACCTCTCTGTGTGTGTGTGGGGGGGGGGGTGTATGTGTGTGTGTGTGTGTGTGTGTGTGTGGTCCCATTTTTGTTATATAGTGGGGCCAACATTTGGGGATTTCAGAGTTGTGGGGCCCACCCGTCCATGTGGGGCCATTTTGCTGGGCCCCACAAGTTTAGACTTCTTTTTGAGTTTCAAGACTTGGTTTTAGAGTTTAGGTTTGAATTGGGTTATGGTTGAGGTTAGGGTAAGGAATGGGGGTAGACAATCATTCTTGGTGGTTAGGGGCTAGGAAATGCATTATGTCAGTGAGATCGCCCCACAAAGATAGTAAAACAAACCTGTGTGTGTGTGTGTGTGTGTGTGTGTAGCAAGGTAATAGGGACCTAACACACACACACACGCACGCACACATACCCGTGCGCACACATCAACTTAATGAGGACTGTGTGAATGTAAAGCCTAAATGATGTCACTGGTACAGTGTGTAAAGACACGGGCCCCCTTTTGGTATGCTGACCACACACACACACACACACACACACGTATTAGTGTGTCTTGTGTTGGTCTCCTTTGGCAACGGAAGTTGTGTGTATTTCTGCGCCTTGCTAGACAAAACAAACGGCCTTCTGCGTGCCTCTTTCACCTCCTTTTCCTCCTCCTCATCTTCATCGTCTTTTCCCCTTCCTGCTTGTCCTCCCTTTTTTTTTTTTTTTTTTATAAACATGTGCCCTCTCCCTGCTCAGTTCGCATACTAACATGGCTCAGTGCCTCTCTAGACACACACACCATTCTCCATGCTCATTGTTGCGCCCTGACAGCTTTTGTACTCGACCCTCCATCCCTCCTTTCTCCTTCCATGGCCGCCATCTCCAAATATTCACTAACTGCCCCCCCCTCAACCCCTACTCCTCACACACACACACACACACACACACATTCCACAAACCTAGAGGTCAAAGGGTGCAGCTGCCTTAATAAAGGGATCGGCGAATGGGGGTGGAGGGGGGATGCGGGGCGTCTCATTCACTTTCCTCTCTTTCTGCCGAGGCGTCACTTTTAGGGGGCGCTCACAGCGAAGACTTTCATGCTGGAGGAATCTATCGGCTCGCGTTTTGCTTTCTTGTCACACTCTGGTTAGCATGTTAGCATGTTTGATGACCAACATGTTGAGACAAGCGATGGGCTCTTTTCTTTTCTTTTTTTTTATCGCTCTTATCATTTGCAGTTTAATAAATTGTTTTTCTGTTTTCCGAGCATATCAGAGCATATCTGAGCTGTGTTGGGCCGGCTCCGTCATGCTCTGCTGAAGAAGCTGCCTTGGAAACCGTACAAACTGACAGCATTTTGAATATGCAGGCTACTGATATGCGTGATGAACCATTTTGAAAAATAATCAGGATTTTTTTTTTCTTAATATTGTGATTTTTTTTTGCAATAAATTCATCTGTATTACAATAACCAATACCTGATGGTTTATACCAAAAAAAATCTTGTTTATTTTATAGATGGCATTAAAATAAAGGCAAGTGAAGCATGAACGAATATGAAAGAAGGATTTAGAAAATTATTTCAACTTTCAACAGTATAGCAGTTATAAAAGTCGTTCTTCACGCAAGATAAAGAATACGCTTAGGACCGAGCACTTCCTTACCAGATGTAAGACAAAAATGCCATTTTAAATATGGACAAAATACATGCTCTTATTGTATTTAATTTTTCATATTACCTTTCTCAATTCATGTATAAAAGATCCACTATCTGAACTGGAAGAAAACAAAAAAAAACCTCATGCTGTGACTCTTTTTTTGTTTTGTCTACCAGTGCAAAAGGCTCTCACATAAAAAAAAATAAACATTCAGGGACGGTACCAAACTGCTGAACAGCAAACCAACTGATCAGGTTTTGTGTTTAAACAAAAAACAAGTCACACAACATTTTAATATTAGTGCGGTACGATGTTTGTCCTGCATATCATTCCAAATCCACAAAAATTACTAGGCCTACATATGTTGTAGTATTGGGCAGTACAAGACCCAGTGTAAGGGCTAACTAACTAAGACATGTCTGTCATCTAGTGGTGAATGGCGATATTACAACTTAAAACTACTAGGGGTGCACCGATCAATTAATCCCCCCATCTCAGCCCCATTTTTCTTTGAACATACATTGACTGTTTAGGTTGTTTTTTTGTTGTTGTTTTTTTATCAAAGATGTAAAAAATAATAATAATAATTAATTAATCAAGGGGCACTGTGGCTCATGAGCCACCACATATGTATTGTGACAGTTACATATTGTGTCCAAAGCTCGCTGGAGATCATTAATGGGGGTTTTCATCCAAATGTTAGGGAATTTTTAAGCAAATTTTTAAGCAAATTTATTGAAAATGCGCAAAATGAACATGTGACCCATTTCCATTCTGTGTTAATGAATCACGAAAATATTTTTGAGTGTCTTTCTGCCACAAGATACTTGGTTGACTGTCAACAAAAAAAATGTTCCCTTCTTTTATTAACTCATTCACTCCCAGCCATTTTCACTGAAGCAACAACCATCGCTCCCGGCTGTTTTACTAGATTTTGAAAGGCCCACAGAATATTGTGTTCTATTGCTATAAAAACATGGAACGTACCAAAAGTAATATTAATGTCTCTTTTTATATCAGTTTTATCTGTTTCCGTTTTGCAGCAATTAGCATTAGAAAATAGCTAAGTTTCATCATCGTTCACAAACATTTTGAAAACACTGGGAAAAACAGCTCGTCGCAACATGGCCCTGGCTGATCTTTTATACTCTGCTGCCACCTGCTGGCCGCTTTTTGTAATAACTACCATTGCTTTAAGTGACCTCTTCAAGTCAAAAGCTGCATCAAAGCCTTCTGTATGCTCAAGCATAAAAAACATAATTAACGTATAAATATGTTTTTGGCAGTGAAGGACAACGTATTAAAAAACTTATTTATGAGTTAATTACAAAAATATTTAAATTTCTTCAGCTCCCTAAACATACCTTACTTTATTGTCTGCCACCATTTTTTTCTGACTAAAATAAGTATGTGTGACGTAATAGTCGGTCAAAACGTGCCACATGGTGTCCGGTCATGGAATCGGCAAATTTCACATTTTCCTTTTATTGATACGCTGAAAAAAAGTGTAAAAACTTTTGGGCAAAATTTCGGCCTTTGAAATGCATTCATTTTTGCAATTCGTGAAAATTCAAATGAAAATAGGTGGATGGAAACCCACCTATTTATTGGTGAAAGATGTGAAAAGCATTAAAGATGACAGGACTTAGAAAGTGTCAGGCTCAAGGAGCGAGCGAGTTGAATATTATTCAAATGTATGCACGGCCGTGACCTGGCTGGGCTAATCGTAGGCTGCCGCAGCCCAAGCGCTGTGAAATCCTTCTTGATGGATTGAAAAGTGGCAAACCCTCACCTCTGCGAGCATTCAAAAGGGTGTGGCGCCGCCCGCAGATCACACTTCCACTCCTGGGAGTGAAAATTCAATCAGATTCCTTTTGAACGGCATGCGCTTTGAACTTGTCGTTTCAAGGGAAGGGTCTCATGACACAATTTGATGGTGGGAATGTGCACAGGTGGGAGCCCGCCGTCCAACTTTGAAACCCACACGAAAAATAACTTCCCATACAAACTCTCATCATGTTCTGCAATGTTGACGCGTTAGGGGCCTTCAATATGTGTAACCCGCATCAAATGGTGTGATGAAAAAGACTTCTGTCTCTTGCACAGTCCTCTCATTGTTCATTAGTTTGGCTTCAAAACAGGGCAAGCGCATTTCTATCCAACGCGCTCATGTTGTTTTGCTTTTCTTCCCCTGCGCGAGCAGAGCCGTAGAGGCACATTAAGAATCCGCAAGGACGTCTGATGATGCGATCTGCATATTTTTGGCGCTCAGCTATGCACTATTAGCAGCGACGCGACCCTTCGAATACAGAAACGGGAATGAGGAGAAGTAGGAGAAGATGACGATGACAGCACCGCTCATCTGCGAAGCCTCTTCATCATTTGCGATCATATACGGCTAACGCTTGCTTCAGCAGCGTAAGGAAGTGTTCCTTTAGTGTTGCTAGCTAGCTAGTTGTGCTGGACTAGAATTGCTTAACTTGGCATTGCATATCATGCATTTAGGATTCCCATTTCTGTTTACTTAAGGTAGAACCCATGGGCAGCAGATATAATGAAAAAAGCAGATGCCCCAGAATTTAACCCTGTGGCACACCATACGTTCCATTATACATGTGAATACATATTGCATGTATTGGTGTGACCACTTTCTTTTTCTGCTCTCTATAGTTAGTATGAAGGGATTTAAAAAAAAAGAAGAAAAAAAAAAGAAAGAAAGTGATCACCTACAGCCAATGATGGCCAAGCGGGGCATGTCATCATGGATACTAACTCACCAAACCCAGTTTAAGAACCACTGATATTAATTATATATAGGCTCTAGAGATACGTAGATAGGTAATTTTAAAAAAATCAGATAGTCGATAAAAAAAAAAAAAGATAAATAAATAAAGTCCATGAACGCTTACAACAAAAATAACATAACATTTGACTGCCTTACAACACTATGACCTTAAGTATTTGTTACAGAGAGGATATATTTTTTTCAAATACAAAAACATGCACAAAAAAAAAGCATGAACTGATATATCAACAAAGCATTTAAAGTATGCACGATACCCTTCAACATGAAATCACATTTCTTTCACTCAATTATTTTCTTGGCCGTGAAGCGATGACTTCAAAAATAAAATAGCAGAGAACCACATTTTCAATACATGATATATAAAAACAGAGCTAAACTGAAACAGGAGACAGTTCCCGGCAAGACTTCCAACACGCCACGCTCATCCTTGACCTTTCGGCATCGCCATGGCAACCGTATCGTTTGTGGACTAAGATGCGGCTTTTTTACGTTTCGCGCCAGTAGTTAAAGCTTTTCTAATTTGGGGGTGCATAATCTCTCCATTGATTCCATTTAAAAATGCTTCATTTTGCGTTGCCCGCCTCCCTCCGAGGAGCGTCTAAGAACTCGGCCATGGTGCCTGGTGACACACACAGAGCGCGCAGGTGTGTATACGTTGCGATCACGATGGAGCGGCATTAATATTCATGCGCGGCGTGTGCAGTGAGCAGAACAGATTAGTAGCAGTAATGATGAGCATGTAATGATAAGGCGACCACAGCAGTCTAAACAGGACCTCCTTAAAAGGCCCAACGCAAAGAAGCAAGCGAGGACTCATTATGGTTTAACAGCCATTAGATTAGCATTAGTTCCTCTTTGAGGGGAATATTGCAGCATTGGATTAGCGGCGGCGGCGGCGGCGGCGGCGAGCCATTCAAGGAACGCTATTAGCATTGATTTGGTGCTACAGTCAAGCTTATTGCCACTCTTTTGTTTTTCTTCCACGTCTGATTGCGACAAAGTGTCGCTAAGTTAGAAACAGGGATGTACAAACTTTTTTTTACCCTTAACTCATTCACTGCCATTGACGTCAAAAAATCATTTGAACTTTTTCTATTAGTTTAACATTTTTTCCCACTTTTGTTAACAAGAGTATGAAAACCTAGATATGTTTTTGTATTGTATTAGAACAAATATAAAATTTGTGATAAATCGTGAGTTAACTAGTGAAGTCATGCAATTAATTATGATTAAAAATTGTAATAGCCTGACACTCCTCATTTTTAATAATCTTTTCTTAAAAATATATATATTTAAAAAACAATTTTTAATAAAATTAAAAAAATTAAGAAAAGATTATTAAATATTAGGGTCGTCAGGTAATTACATTTTTTAATCGTAATTAATCGCATAACTTCATTAGTTAACTCACAATTAATCACAAAATTTATATCTGTTCTAAATGTATAAAAACCGTAATTTCTAGGTTTTCATGCTCTTGTTAACAGAAGTGAAAAAATGTTAAACTAATCAAAATAGTTCAAATGAATTTTGGACTCCTATAGCCGTCAATGGCAGTGAATGAGTTCAAATGAATAGTAGTTCATAAAAAAAGGCCCCAGTGTTGGAGTTTGGACACCCGTCATAGACACCTCAATATTCTTTGTACTCAATGGATGCGTGAGAACTCAAACATAAGTGCCTACCTTTGTGTGATTTGTGGCATCACTCCGGCGAGGGTGACAGGCGAGATGATGAGGCCCAGTGAGCTGTGAAAAACAAAGTCAGCGCAGAGAAAACGTCAAACAGCAGAGGAGTTGTTTAACCAAGCAGGTAAACAGAACAACATATTTGCTGGATATTCAAGTGTATCATCGCTAATAATTGATGAAGGATTTTAAAACCATGCTTGCGTCATCTACATAAATGGAGTAAAGCCTCCTTCCGCTTTCCTCAGAGTGTCGTGTACCCGTTTTTCGAAACAACATGAGAGCACATATAAGGGTTAACTAAATAAAAACAGGAGGAAGATCACTATAATCATCCAAATCACTGAGATTACTGACGCAAATATCCTACTCTTGGCTGGCCGGGCTGACTCAACCCGAGATCAAACCAACAGCTCTGTGCTAGCTAATGTGCCATATGCTAGTTTTTATTTTTATTTATTTTTTTACATATTTTAGCTCGCACGACATACATTTAAATTTTCTATGGAACAGTTTTTACAGTGATGTGACAGATGACCAAAGCACTAAATTGTATACATACATGGTTTTAATTCCTTCATTTCTCTTTGCTGTTTTTAAGGACATGCATCTAACGTTAGACCAATTACATCCAATTTCTGCAGGCATTTTAAAATCAAAATAATCCTCACAAATCAAATTACAACAATCCAAAGTCCAATGAGTAGAGAGCTTGTTATCACCGAGTAAGACCGCCATTTCGACTTGTTGTGATGTAAGATCGGAATTGTCCATGGATGGTGACTATCTGGTATTTTGGTGAAAACTAAAATTAGACTTGGAGTTGGAAGAATTGAACTTTTTGAATGATAACCAAACAGAATGTTTTCCTCGACTACACAAATTGGGAGAGAGCTATTAAAGCATTTTGGACCAATAAATGTTCTGCTTGGCTGGTAAATCTGCATAATAGTTCCTATTTATACCAGTACAAGGTAGACTGCAACTCGCTGTGCTTTGACGAACCTTGTCTTAATTTCCCAGGTGTTTCCACTTCCAATATCATTAGAACTCCTCTCAAATGTGCACTGAACATACTCAAATGAAAAGTGTCAATAAATAACGGGCAAAAACAATCAACCAACCTCGTTTGATTTGGTTGAAGCTGAGCGTGCCCAAACAACGTCGGGTCCAGTTCAAAACGTCAACTGCTGAAATAAAATACATTTTGTGAGGAAACCCAATCAAATAATCATTAAGTAAACTAAAAGTACTGTAGTATTTACCAGTCGACGTGTCAGATTTTCAAGCCGTGTGCTGCACACTCAATTGGCCAATCAGGAGCGAAAGCCATGTCACGTGTTTTGTAGCGGTGCGTTCAGGTTAATCGGGTTTAAAAAGTGTCAACTTCAAGATTACTTTAAAATATATATTATCTTGCTGACGTTGCGGCAATACATTATTATGGATAACAAATTTAATGATAAATAACACTTAAAGTTAGTATACAAATATCCCAAACCATAATGGTGTGTGCGTCATGTCTCAACAGACTTCACAAAAATGGCTGACATGTGATAAAAACATTTTGCCACAAAAATGCTCAACCAAAATGTTTTTGTTTTGTTTTGTTTTTTAAATAAAATACTATCATCCACCGCAAAAATATCCCTGGGGCCTTTCCCAACCTCTGCCACAGAAAGCTTTTGTCTTCTTCTGGTTGTTTCTTCTTCTTTTTTCTTTGTGGTGTCAAAGTTCCTGCAGTTGTTGTCTTTGAACACCTGGTTGCTATAGTAACTAATCAAATGTTCACATCCTTTCCCTTTCTTATAAACGTCACAAGGGGACTGATACCAGCCCGTGTGCTGTGCATCGGCCAACAATTGGGGCATGTTTGCGTAGTTGGAAGTCTGTGACCGTGTGCATATGCGTGTGATGTCCGGTAATCAACTCAAACACACACACACACCATCGATCAAAGTGGTCGCTCTCAAGCCCACCCTGGTGGCAAATGAGAATACGCTGAAAGGGACGCCAGCTGTTACCATAGCAATGGATAGAAGGGGGTAAAGGGGAGGGAAAGGGGGAGCTGGAGAATGAAATCAGGTCTGTCAATAGGTTGCCAGGCAACACTAACGAACGCAGGTTTGATAAGTTGTTGATAACACTCGCGGGAGAGTTTGTGTGTGTGTGTGTGTGTGATGGCAATGCTATTAAGCGAGGCTCTAAAAGGAACCCTGCTGTGAACAGTCCATAGTAGCGATAAGAGGAGAAAACTACTTGTAAAAGGCATGGCCAGTGGGCCTCTGATACACGCGCCCACACACTAAACAAAATACCCTCACACAAAAATAAATCTCACATCACAACCAAAAGTGGTGCTTAAACATTTGTTGTTTTTTATTCAACTGTTTTTTTTTTTCTCTCCAAAGCAGGAATGTACTCATCTTTTCCTCTCTTCAGAGGTGCATCGGGGGGCGGGGGGTTCACCGCGGAGGTCGCCGTGATGAGGAGACAATGGGTGAAAGAGGAGGAGATGACACGCACGCACGCACGCACACACCTCACATGGTGTGTCCCAATTACAACACGTCACATTTCAGGACACTTTTACTAGCCGATGGTGATGCCCCCCCCCCCCACCCCACCCCATCCCCGCCCCCTCCAGGCATCGCTCTGCTTCACCCAGAGGTCAAACACAAACGGTGAGACATTCAAATCCACGTGAAAACATGAAGAAAAAAAAACATGGCAGTCCAGAGGGGGACGCTTGGTGGACAGCAAAAGTGTCTGCGGAGTCTTTGTTATTTTGTGTTTACCCCGCCCCGTTGAGGTTGCAGCCATTTTTGTACAGAAATACAAGTTGTCAACGTGGCCTCGGAGGGCGTTTGCGCTACTCTCTCTGCATCGACAAAAGACAGAACAGTGTACATAAAAGCAATAGAACACAACTTTGTAGTTGTACAAAATAGCCCCCCCCCCACCCTCTTCCCCACTACCAAGTTTCATCTTTTAAACGTAATTTTATACCGTCAAATATAGGCCAGAAGCAACCGAGTGACAAAAATCTTCATCATGGGCGCATGTGACAATCAAAGCACATCTTAATACATAGTGAAGATGATGTTAGGTACTCATACAAAATACAGTTAAGGAAGGATCACACACACAAAAAAAAACGCTGGCGAGTGTGTGTATGTATGTGTGTGTGTGTGTTCCACTGTCAACCAGCTTACACGAAAGCCACAAAATGTTTAAGCAACACAAAACAATTTTCTGCTAAGCACGTGTGCGCACATTGCAGCATTGTGTGCGGCGTGTGTGTGTGTGTGTGTGTGTGTGTGTGTGTGTCATCCCCGTTTACATATAAGCCACAAACATGTCTGAGCAACACAAAACGACTTTACTGCTAAGCACGTGAACAAAATAGCTCCTCACTCCGTCATCGTGTGTCGCGGCGCGCACACTTGTTGGAAACGAAATGGCGGGGATGCGTGTTTCAATGCAATCAGTGTAGCAGTCATTAACAGGCGCTTGTGTGTTATGTGTGTACACAAATAATGTAACACAACAAGAGGAGTACTTTTGAAATGTGCCACCTGTGATGTGATTTGGTGTATGTGTTGCATGAGTTCAACTCCGGAACACGTTTTGGTGCCGAGGCTGCTGTTCCCCATCACGTCCATCTGGATCCTTCATCGTCATCCAAGTGTGCAATATCATCACAGTCCTTCCTTTTGCGCTGCTTTGTCCTCCCTCCCTTTATTTGTGTGTTTGCCCTCAACCTTTTCCGTACCACATGAAAAAAAACAAAAACATTTGGAATAAAACAAAACAAAAGCGATCATAGATGGCTCTACCTCAACACTTCCACAAACGAGGTCTAAACTTTAACACTACAGCATCAAACAAGAAGCTATAAAAAATATACAAACAGATTAGGGGGCAGGGGGCAGATTGGCAAAAAAAAAAGTGGGATTAAATGAATATAAAAGGCAGATTGTACTACGGTAATTTGTGAAAAAGAGAAAAAAGGGCTAGCAACAGAGGTGTGGTTTTAGCTGGTAAAATAGAACAAAATCATAGAAAATGAAAGCAAAAACATCTATTTACTGGATATTTATATATATCATCTATAAGTGTTGATAGCCATAAAAAATCTCACTTTATTGGATTTTTTTTGTGATATCCGCTCACTATTTTGTGTTTTGGTATTTTTAAGACAAGTCTAAAGAGCACAGTCACGCCCATGTCACTCACACACACACACACACACACACACACAAACGCACACCACGCACACGGTTTATTAAAATATACAAGTGTCAGCGCGGCCCGACTGCTCAGAGACCCCTTCAGGACCCGGGTCAGGTCATGTGACCTCCACCCCGACCTTTCTGATTTGCAGAGTCCAATAGGCCCCTCCTGTTTTGCTCTGAGAATTCCTAAAGGTGTCGGCGGGAAAGAGGGGGCTCGTCTCTGATTGGCTGACGGTGCTCTGAGGGGCGGGCTGCTGGGTTCTAGGCAGGTATGGCGACTGGGAGTTCCTCAGTGCTGTCTGGGCTTTTCGCAATTAAATTTATTTTTTTTCAAATATAGTCCTTTGATTCTCCTAAGGTCCAAAAGCCACATTCACGCAGTTCCAGGTGCATTCTGGGAATCTCCTCAAAGAGTGGTCCGGTGGGCCAGCGAACCCTCACGCTCACTCCCAAGTGTGATGGTGGGGTTTGGTCATGGTTGGATTGTGGCGGGTGAGAGGGTGAGGGCGGGGACGTTGGGCCTTGCTGGGGCGGGGCTGGGAGTGATTCAGGGGTTCTACAGCCAGAGAGTCTAGTTCTCATACTTTGTAGTAGATGTTGGCCGGGCTCTGCGGCGGCATTTCCTGCACAATGTAGACGGGGTGTCCGTAGTCGCCGCTCACCTTCTCGTAATGCGGGCAGTAGGCGGAGTCCGAAGTCCTCAGAGGGATGATGATGTCGCTGGGCTCGGAGCCGTTGTTGTTGGAGCTGCCCATGCCGCCGCCGCCGCCGCCTCGCTTGGGGCTGGTGAGCGACGACAGCGACAGCGGCGGGTGGTGGGTGTCCGAGTGCTTGGCGTGCCGCCGCCTGTAGCACACCACGCAGATGACGGCCGTGACCAGCAGCAGGAAAGCCGAGCCGCCGGCCGCCCCGGCGATCAGGGCGATGTTGGACGGCTGCAGCGGGCCGTTCTCCCCGCCGCCTTCCGCGCCGCCGAAGGTGTTGGGGCCTCTCGAGTGGGTTGAGTTCGCTGGAAGAAAGCAAATGCTACTTTAGGTGCAAACATATCAGATTTCAGCATTTATAAGTTGCCAGTGTTTTTGTTGTTCTACCGTTGAAACTAAAGCATACTTTTCTGGTGAAAGCTTTCTTTTTGTCGAAAGTTTTGAAAATGGCAAGCAGTGAATGAGCTCCTGTAATGGGGAACCAAAATAAGCGCTCCAGACTATGCCACTTTTCAACACCCTGACATTGAGGTAGCAGAAAAGCCGCAGTGTATAATCAAGGTAACACACAGCCAAACAACAGTGTTGACTTAGCGCTACCACCGGGTCATGTGACCAGAACCACTCCATTACGGGCCTTGACCACACGCGCGCGCACTAGGACGTCAATTCCCTGTCCATCAAGCTGCCTGTCCCTCCTTCCGAAGCAACAATTTCCTAGTCGCGCCATAAGCAACAGGCCGACCCGGTCGCCATCATGTGATTGGCCGAACATTATTCTTGGCACGAATCCCGCTTTTTCTTCTCCCACATCCTGGCTCAGTCTTGGCTTTATTGGAGCAGTAATGACCTACCTTCCCGTGCGCCCCGTTGTGCTGGACTGGGGGGCGAGCAAAGCGCTAATGCTCGCCTCTGCCGGCTTTCTTTCTTTCTCCATTAACTGACATCCCTCATTCTCCATCTCCATTATGACTGTCACCTTTCACTAGCTCTCTGCATTATAAAAGCCTCTTCCGTCACCTCTACACCTATTTTTCCTTTCTCTCACTGTTTTTTTTCCCACTCACTAAAAAAGAGAGACCGTGAGCTCTTTGTGTGTGGATCACAGGCGGGAAATAATGCCATAATTTCAAAGGGCTCAAATATTAAAGGTCAAGATGGGAACATAATCATAAGTAAGGAGGAACAATTAATCACATTCAAATTGACTTTGCTATGTAGTCAAATGAAATTTTCAACTCGCAAAAGCTGGGGGGTTGGTGGGGAGTGGGGGGGGGGGGGTTGAAAAATGAATTGTTTGACAGTTCTAATATAATATATATATATATATATATATATATATATATATATATATATTATCAACAAATTTTGATCGACTCATCCTCCTCTTTTCTCTTTTTCGGTTAATTACTTCCATAATTGAAAATGAAGGGAAAAAAAAGACAAAATGACATGAACAAATATTCTGAATGTCATACGCAAACATTTAAATACTTTACTTTAATGCATGTAGTTATATTTATTTGTCAAACACAACCTGCGCTACCTTTAACCAACCACTGTCAAGCTAAAGGATCACCTGCGGTCAAAAATAATAGTTTAATAGATTAATGCAATATTTTATTTTTTTTGATTAATCAATGAGTTAACTCATTAAGTTTGACAGCACTAATATATATATAGAAAGATAGATAGATAGATAGATAGATAGATAGATAGATAGATAGATAGATAGATAGATAGATAGATAGATAGATAGATAGATAGATAGATAGATAGATAGATAGATAGATAGATAGATAGATAGATAGATAGATAGATAGATAGATAGATAGATAGATAGATAGATAGATAGATAGATAGATAGATAGATAGATATACTGTATATGGCTAATAAATCAGATTCTGACAACAACTCCCAGTTAATTCAAGCCGAGCAAGCGTGTGGGTGTCCCTAATCAAGTGTCCGCTGAATGCACATGCAAGGTCATAAAAAGTGAGCACAATCCCGAGCCTCATCTTGGCTGTCTATTGCCCGCTTTGTACTTATTCTCGTCTCACTCCGCCTCCTGTGCCTCACACTTCTGTCTGCTCCATCACCCCCGTGATGCCCGCCCCACCCCTCCCCTCGCTCCCATCCAGGCTGCAGCATCTAATGACAGTAATAACTCTCTCAAATGTTGCCTCTGGTCTCGCCCTGGCTCCTTGCCTCCCCTCCGTTCTTCCTCCCTCTTCCCTCTCTCGCCATCCATCTTTTTTTGTCCTTTGCCCAATGTAGCTATTAGCCATCCACTGCCCGCCTGCGGCACTTAGCTCAGAGGGGCCCAGACCGGGAGGAAGGGGGAAGGATGGAGAGAAAATATATGGAATTAAATAGAGAGATCCGCAGATGTCACCGCTGCACATCCTCCATCTGTCCCCCACCACCCTTAAGCCCTCCCTGCTTACTTATTGTTGTTGTTGTTTTCCAACCATCTACAAGCCATTGCTTACTCCCCGCATCCATCTTGCGGATCATCTCCATTTGGTTTGCTGCTTACCTGAGTTCCTGTTGGTGGAACGTCCAGCTGGCTCCTTCTTGGGAGGCAGCCCGTATGGACCTGTGAGAAGGACGCATTGCTGATCATTATTAACCGCACTACTGGACACTTTATGTTGCCCGATGACTCTCTTTTGTCCGAAATTGATATTTTGTTTGACTTATTGCGTATTCCTCTTCCCTTGTTGAGGAAGTCATAGAACGGCACGGGGATGTGATGCCACGCCAGAATGAAAGGATTCCAGGGAAAAGGATAAGAAAATAGTCATTAGGAGTTCGGCTCGTAATCTGCGGACGCTAAATCAGCCCATCTGCCTCGCAGGCCGTCACGGTCATGCAGATTAAATGCAGACGTCAGCCAGTGCAATGAGCATGACTTAAAATAAACGTATTAAAAAGGATATATACGTACTATGAAGGCAATATTTATTTTATATAAATAAAGCGAATGGAATCAATTCAATTCACGGTTCAATTCTAAAGCTTGCGTTTACTTTGCAGTTTTTGTGCTCGGCCCACCGTCCCCTTACCAATAGCGAGGGCTTACCGGACATAAAGTGACAAGTACACAGCTCGACAAACACAAGCTGAGGGTGCAAGGCACCTGCCGGGATCAATAGTGAGCTGCGAGTGAGTGCGACAGGGAGCAGGCGAGATGGATGTGCAATGAAATAAGTCAATGCGTGGTCACGCACACACTGCCAGCGCACGCGTGTGTGTCCAGAGACCACAAACAACACGGCCGTGACCTTTCGGCAGCACGAGCGATAAGACGGAGAGAGTAAGTGGAGGGCTTGGACGAAGAATTTAAGCGCAAAAAGGAGAGGAGAGGATGCACGGGTGGAATTTTAGAGTCTACCTGTTTGCTACCCACTTCCGAAATACGATCATTCATACTGTATAGGGCGTCACTCACAGCAAGCTAGGAACAGGATCAACACCAAGGAAATCACAATGTCCCGTCACTGGTGCTATATGATATGTTGGCCCATTCGTGTGATGCTTGGTGACCCCAAAAAGCTAATTTTCTCTGTGTTTTGGTCAGAATCTGATGTTTGTGGTAAAACCAATTTTTTTTTTACTGCTGATGACTAAAACATTTGATTATGTTTTTTTAGTCATCAGCAGTAAAACATTTGTTGGTTTTATTTTTTTTAAACCATGTCGATAATTGGCCCATGTCTTATCACAAGTATGACTAAAAAAACATAATCAAATGTTTTAGTTATTAGTTAGTTAGTTATTTACAATTATTGACGTGGTTTAAAAAAAATAATAATCAAGGTTTCAATAACCGCTAATATTGTCTGTCAACGGCTCTGATTGCCTCCAATTAACTTTTATTTTCTCCTTTTCGGCATGTAACACAGGTATGAGTTAGCCCCAAGGACAACATGAGTAGCCCATAGGTTTGTTTGAAAAATAGCGCACTGTGACTTCCTAAAATGGATTAAAACACAACAAGAATGTTAGCATTTATTTATTTAAACCTAACGTGACCCGTTTCTTCTGTACTAAATATTTTATTTATCATTTCAGAGCCATAATTTTAATACGGTGCGATATTTTTTCGCTCATGACTATCACTCTCAAAATCTAACACCAGCCCATGCTTGCTTGTGATGTGACATCTATTTACGACACTCACACATCACAAAAAGGTCAATTAATTCTCGTAGTGTTGGAGTGTGACAGAATGTATCGGTGTGCTGAATGCATTTCTGTCGACTCCTGCTGATGCGACGGCTGATAGCGGCGACACAATACGAGCGAATGTCGCGTGGACGGGGGCGGGGTCGTGTGAAGGACAGGTGGCTATTATGTGTGGGAATGTGCGGCGCCGTGTTTGAAAGATCGTTTTTTTCCCCTCAAACTTAATAGCTGCGGCAGAAATACTGATGGGTCCCCGGCCATGTTTACGCGCGTGACGTACAGTTGTGCGGGAAAGTAGTTAACTCATTTGTATAAATGTTTTAAGTGTCCTAAAGACATATTTATACGTTTTTTTAATGTTTTTTTTTTTTTTATGCTAGAGCATACAAAAGGCTTTAATGCAGCCTCTCAACTGCAGAGAATGGTTGAAGAAATGGTAGTTATTACAAAGACGGCCAGCAGGTGGCAGCAGAGCAAAGGAGATGAACCAGGGTCTTGTTGAAAAAAAACCTCAATTACAATGAAACTTACCTATATTCTAATGCTAATTGCTGCAGGAAATGGATACAAATATACTTCTTTTTTTTCTGATGAAAGAAGAGACTTTAATTGTTCTTTTGGTAGGTTCCATGCTTTTATAGCCATTGAATACAACAATCTGTGGGCCTTGCCAAATCAGTCAAAATCCAGTAAAACAGCCGGGAGCGCTTCAATGAAAATGGCTGGGAGTGAATGAGCAAGTGAAGGGGAGTCAACGGGCCTCATTACAGCTGACTGATCCTACACTTCTCTGCTGTTCTCACCACTTAACAAGCTCTAATATGCTCGCCGAGAGACGCCACCCACAACCAAGCGTGTGTGTACTGTATGTAAACGCAAAAGAGGTAAAGGACTCACTCTGTCCCACTTTCAGGACCACCTTCATGCCCTGCGTGGCACAAACTCCTCCCCTCATGCTGTCCAGACCTTGGCGCGTCCCATCTGATGTAGCTGCAGGGACACAAAGACAAAAATGGCATCGTTAGCAACATACACACACACACACACACATCGTCTAAAGTCCACATCCATTCAAACTGCACAATGTCTCTCTATTTCAAACAATAAATTCTGCTCATATCGTCAACCGTTCCGGGGAGCCGACAAGTGACATTTGCAGAAGCAGCAATTTAAAAGCCAGACTCGAAACTTTGAAATGTCAAACTAGAAAGGCGACGAGCACTTTAATAAGTCCTCATTTTAAGCTGCTCGCTGGCATCCATTAACAACGCCGCCGGCGTCGCTTGGACCCAACCACTTTCACAGCGACGCGGCTCCTGTTCAGGCTGGACAAGCCACACTGGATTAATACTGGGTTTGCGGCTGGCAATTCCGCTTTAAACTGAGATTTAGAAAGTGTAATTGCCGACCATTAAAAGACCCCAAGACAGAAATGTCTTTATAGCAACGGAAAGGCAAGGCGACTGCTTTTGCTCGTTTCGTCTCCTGCTAAATTGAATTAAAGGGGAAGTCAAGCTAAACATTTTCTTTACAGTAATATACGTTCTATGCAGCCCCGCTAGCCTAAACACGGCTTTCTGATTAATATTGTGTTTGTGGGATTTGCGTTAAGCAGCAAAATCCAGCAGTTTTTATCCATCTCAGCAGGCGGCCATTTAGCCACTTCTGAAAATGACATCGCAGTTGCTGCTCAGGGCTCAGGTAACAACCAATTATCAGCCCCAAGCGACCGTGATGTCATTTTCAGTTAGCAGCAAGATCATTTTGGGGTTGACTTCCTCTTTAATCTAAATGTATCTGAGCTATGAATATGAAAATAAATAAATATTCTCGAAACAACCCCGCAAAATTTGAAAGGCAAATAAATAAATAAATATTTAAATAAAATTCACCCAGCATACAAGATGAGACAATCGTGAACAATCAAGCCGTTCTCCCTGCTCTCAAATACGACGATGCACTCTAAAGCAAGCAACGGCAGCAGAAAGTTCACATTGGACTTGACAAAAAAAAATCCCATGTCTGACAACGTGGCGCTCTAACGCAGCCACAACAATGCAAAGCCCATGTAAAGTCAGGCCCCCGCACTGTTCCGCCTTTTCTCTCTGTGATATGCGCACACTCACGGGTGACGATGAGGCACTCCGAAGCGCCCTTGCTAGCAGACTTCTGCAAGTTGCAATGACTGAAACCAACAAGCGTGTTCAGAACGTTTTTCAGAAATTACTTACTGCTATGATGTATTTAGACACAAATCCCTTGTGGCTGTTGTGATGGTACGTCGTATGATTTCTTTATTATTGTAATCCCTTCATAATATGTTGAGAGAGAAAAAGAAAGTATGAATTTACATGTACAACGGAACGTATGGTGTTCCACAGGGTTCCATTTTGGGGCCTCTGCTGTTTTCATTGTATCTAGGTTCCATCTTAAGAAAACTGTGGTGTTTTTTGCTCTATGAATATAGAGTTGAGTTGAGTGATGGAAGTCAGCATCCAAACTGCAAAAAAAACTAATTATATTTTTAAATAAAGAAGGGTTCAGTGAATGCGCTTAGGAACCTGGTGGGGTTTAGTACCTCCAACAAGGCAAGAACCACTGCACTTACAGGGTATTTAAAAGCAATGAAAATAAACAGGGTAAGTTACAAAAAACAAACAACAGTTCAAACGTCCTCTTGCCAATGATTCCAATTACACTAAACATGCACGACACATCCGCTGTCCATCAAACCGATTTCACACTTGCGCTCAGTGTGCGTGTTTTCATACATTTACAAGCGAGATGCGCGCCTCAACCTCAATCAACCATTCATAAGTCCACATGGGAGCCAATCAAAAAGCATTTCCTCCTTCCGGCCACTGCACACACCAAAAATAAATAAATGTAATTTGTCTCCACGTCCACGCGAGCAATCAGCACGTTTGAAGGAAGGGAGGAAAGTGAGAGAACGGGAGGTGTGAAGGAGACGCAACTTTACTTCTCACACCTCCTTCCCTCTATTTCTGCATAATGCAGTGTGTGAAAGCACGAGGAGGCTTTGGAATGAAGCGAGACGGGGTCAATGCATCAAGCATACTTTCAGAAATGCGGCGACAAGAGTGCATTTCCAGTTCAAAATAGACTCAAGGGATAATGCAGTGATGCCATCATGCATTTCTCAAGTGTTACTGTCACTATAAAGCTCTGTTCTAAAAGGATTCTGGAAGGATGCAGGGATGTTCTCAAGGTGTAAAGGTCAAGGAAATGAAAACTTGTGAAAAAAGCCCCCACTATTCTAACCTTGATCCCGAGCTAGTGATAAGACAGGTGATATTGTCAAAATCCTTGGAAGCCAATTGATGAGCGAGGACGACTAAACGGAGCCCGTCCACTCGCCCTCAGCCACTTTGAGACTAATCTCCTCTGACGCGCGGACGGAAGGCAGGAAGGCGGGCGGGCACGAGAGAGGTGAGGACGACGTGGGCGAGGAGGTGAGGAGACAAGGAGGCCGCGCGGGGGCCGCCGGGCCGCGAGACGTGATTGGCCGTGACAAGGTGTTGCTGATATGATGGCGACAAGAGGTCATGTGACGATGGAGAGGGTGAGCAAAGCGGCCCGCCCAACATTTGCATTATTGAGAGTCCTGTCACGGTTGATTCGTCAATTTAGCAGATTTTCCCTGACATTGGTCAATGTATTCATTTTTAAAAAATCTAATTAAAGAATTTGCTTATTGATTTATTGTAAATAGTTAAACACATGATGTAATTAAATAGAATTCATGTGTACACGTTACATCAATTTAATGACCATTGTGCTGCTTTCCACCTTGGCCACCAGGGGGCTCTAATTGGCAGCTCCTCAAAGAGGATAAAGAATTTATGACTGAGTACTGTTGTGTACACATATTTGACCTCATCTACCATTTAATGTTTGTGGCCGTATATCCAATACCATCTTAGGGTGTTTTTGGTGCTAAGTGACGAGTAAAGAACTCAGAGGAGATAAGAAATAGACGCCCATGACTGTGATTTAAGACGAGATGAAAAAGGAAAGTGGGGAAGGAAGAAGGGAGACGAGGGATGGATGAGTAATTGAGACAATGATGAGCAGTGAAAAGTGGGGTTGGGGGAGGGGAAGGGGGAGGGGGAAGGGGGTAGGAGAGGAAGAATGTCTCTCCGAGTACAAAAAAACAAATGAGTGAAATCAGGCTTCATCACACCGGGACGCTAGGAGAGGAGACAAAAAGGTGACGAGATCAAGACTTCATACATGCAAATAAGACACTTTTGACACCGATACCAATACCTAGTACCGATACTGCTAGTATTTTTAACAAAAATAACTATGGTGAATAACATCACAATCTTGCAGATGTAACGGCAAATAAAACTGTCATGTTGTATGACATGATTTTACAATAAAAAAAAATTGGTTTCCCGGCACAAAGTGTGATTCAGCCGGCTATTTTAATGCTCGTGGCTCATTAACGAAGCGTGGAGAGGCTCTGTCGCCAAAATGCATGAGTCAATGTATTCTTGGTTAGACAACCTTATTGATCCGGTAAGGCAATTGAGAACAGATTCTCAAATGTGCTCAAAAAAACGGATTTGTTGTCCAAAACTCCAGCCGATTACAATTATAAAAAGGGCTCAAATCAGCTGATGAATTATTGCCTGCCTGCCGAATCGTCTATCTATTTTAGTTTTTTTCTCCTGGCTTCGGTCTGTTGCCGTCCTCCCGGTCTGCTGCGAAGTTTTGCGAGTTCACGGCGTGCTTGAGTGTGTGTCTGTGCCGAGCGCTCCCGTCTGTGCAGCTTCGCCTTCTGCAAAACCAACTTAGCTTCTCAAGTGGATGGTGTGTGTTGCGTGCGTGCGTGCGTGCGTGCGTGCGTGCGTGCGCATTCAGCCGACTAAGAATTTACAGTTGCCTTCCTGTTTAAATTTGTTTTGCTCCCTCTCCAGAGTGCCATGTGTGTCACATGAATGATGAAGAGCATATAGCCTGAGTGGCTCTCTCTCTCTCTCTCTCTCTCTCTCTCTCTCTCTCTCTCTCTCTCTCTCTCTCTCTCTCTCTCTCTCTCTCTCTCTCTCTCTCTCTCTCTCTCTGTCTCACTTTCTCACTCCTTAACCGCCCTTACCCACTTTAAAAAAAAAAAAAAAAAAAAAGAGTCTCAAAACCTTTTCATAAATCTGCTGACGCTTTAAAACCTGACTGTGAGCATTAATGAAGCCATCATAAGCCATTAGTTTGCGGAGAAACGGAATTTGGGTTGAAACAGACCAGGCACTATTTGGTCTCCACATGGCGGAGAAGAGAAAAAAAACGTATTATTTTCTCTTGCATTCCACCTCCGGTACACAGCATACCACTTCTTCCAGTGCAGGGTGAAGTTTCCTCATGTTTTCCTGCAATAGGTGGAACAGTCGAAAATGTTTCATAAAAAAAATAAAAAATAAAAAAAATAAAGCTTTGTTCCATTTTATATATTACCATGCTCTCAAAGACAAATTTATGTTGTTGTTTTTTTTTATGCTAGAGCATTCAGAAGGCTTTGATGCAGCCTCTGAACTGAAGAGAACGCTTGAAGCAATGGTAGTTATTACAAAAACAGCCAGCAGGTGGCAGCAGAGTATAAGAGATCAACCAGGCCCATGTTGAAAAAAGCTCTTTCTCCACTGTTTAAAACAAATTTGTGAATAATGATGAAACTTAGCTCTATTCTAATGCTAAAATGCTGCAAAACGGAAACAGATACAAATGTACTTTTTTCCTGATGAAAGAAGAGACTCAAATTTTTCTGTGGCCGTTGCAAAATCAGTCAAAATCCAGTAAACCGTCCTGGAGCGAAGGGGGTTGCTTCAGTGAAAATGGCTGCGAGTGAATGAGCTAAAAACCCATAATCAATCGTCACCAAAATTCGTCTCTCCGATATTTTGGATTTTATGTTTTTTCACGAGTCACAAACGAGTCACAGAAAACACACTTTTGGGAACCATGCCTCAATGAATGCATAAAAACAAACTGGAAGATCTCTAATGAGAGTTCATAATCACAGGTTGGAACCCACGTGATGTGTCACACGCCAACCAAACGCACTCGGAGAGGAGTCACGCAATCCTCCCCAATTTCACGCAAAAAAAAGTGAGCGTTGACGTCAAGAGCGCACGTGAATGCTTAGTTCGGGGGCGCTGTGTAAAAACCACCCGCGCTGCTGGATTCAGTCACGCTGTTGTTTGTCTTCAACTAAAGCCGTGTCACAATACATGTTACGGCCCTGCTTGAGCGCCACGTGTGTGTGTGTGTGTTAATGTTCCACTGCGGCTGATGTTTCATGTCCGAGCGCAAAAGGTCACAGATGTTTTTGAATATTTTCCTGAGAGCACACTGTTAAAAATCTCCAGTCTGCAAACAGACGCAGGAGCAAAATCACTCACACGCCCTGTGAAAGCTGCTGAAGTCACGGGTGTCCAGACAAAAATGTTGGTAATGTGCTTTTTGAATAAGGACAATAGCACGATAACGTAGTGCACTTTATGGAATCATATAGTGATTGTGCAGAAATGAGCATGTGAAGGCTGAGAGGCTGATGTGGAATAATATTCAATGACTTGAAATGATCGATAATGACCTGGGATGAAATGAACATGTTGAAGTAGGAAGGAAAGAAAGAAAGAAAGAAAGATGATGTAGGGATAAGCGGAACAATTTTAAGTTAGAATCGCTCAAAATATGCAGAAATTAGAGAACACAAAAAAAGAAAAACGTTTTTGGGTGCGCGTTTTAATGGTAAAAATTTTGAATTTTGGGAAAATTGCCATTTTTTTGCATGTTGGAAAATCATTTCCAATGTGAATTGAATGTGTTAAATGATTTAAATTTCATTAAATGCTCTACAATGACCTGGAATGAGGTTAACGTGGAAATTGGAATGGTTTTAATTGGTAAAAAAATATATAAATATAATTTAAAAAGTAGTAATTAGAGGCGAAACACACACAAAAAAAAATGCTAATTTTTAAAATTTTCGGTTGTATATTAATGGTAAAAATTGTGAATTCTTGGTACGTGACAATTTTTTGCATGTTGAAAATCGGTTCCAAAATGAATGTGATAAATGACTTAAATTTAATGAAATGATTTACAATGACCTGAAATGTGCAGAACATGTTATAATATGTATATATATATATATATATATATATATATATATATATATATAAGATTGATTTCTATGAACACCTGAAAGTTATAATCGGTCAAAATATGTAGAAACAAAAAATTTTGGGGGTATTTTACTGATGAAAATGTTTACATTTGGTAAGTGGGAATTTTTAGGATATTGAAAATCGTTTCCAAGGTGAAGTGAACGTACTGAATGATTTACATTTCAAAAAGGAACCATTTGAATCTGTTAAGTTGAATTAGAATTTTTGGTGGAAAATGTTTTAAATCTAAGAACTTTTTTATGTTTTGGAATGAGAAAAACATCCCTGAACGGCATGAATTTCTGGAGTGTGATGAAATTGAAATTGTGCGAATCAGTGAATAAACGTCGAAACAGAGGTGAATAACAGAATATATGAATTTGATGGGATTTTTTAAATTGGGAAAATTAAGAAAATTATGGTGAAAATGTTCAATGTTAAAAATCTTTCCCAGGGTGAACTGAACAAGCTGAATGTTTTGAAATAAGAACGATCTAAATGTGCAGTGTTGAATGTGCCATTGTGAGCGAATTGGGGACGTGTTGGGTGGGAAAATACGAAATGTTGGATAAACCGTGAATTTCTGGAATGAGAAAACACGTTCAAGTTGGAATGGTGAGAACCGAGAAGCGGGACGAATAATATGCATTCATCTATAATAAATTTGAACGTGTAGAATAACATGAAAGCAGCACAGCGGCCAAGTGAGGCTTCGTGACGTAACGCCACTAAAGTGGCGGCCATGTAGGACAGTCACAAGCAATGTTCCGCACAACTGGGTCATCGGTCCCAACCCTGGGCAGCGAGGGCATTCTTGTGTGTGTGTGTGTGTGTGTGTGTGTGTGTGTGTGTGTGTGTGTGTGTGTGTGTGTGTGTGTGTGTGTGTGTGTGTGTGTGTGTGTGTGTGTGTGTGTGTGTGGGTGGGTGGGTGTGTGTGTGTGTGTGTGTGTGTGCTCGCCCTACAGTCTACCTTAAGAGTGTAGCGGCATCCATTTTAAATGTTTACTTCGTTGACCTCCTACCAGGCAAACCCTGAGTGACGATTCCCCAACTTGGTGGGCCTGTTGTGCATTCCAGCGTACACACACACACACACACAAATACGACCATCCTCCATTACATCAGCCAATAGACTGAAGGCCTGGAAGAAATGGGTCAAGCTCTTCTTCCTCAACGTCTCTTTAAGTATTTGTGTGGTTTTTTTTTTTCTTCTCTGATCCAAGCTGCTCCAAGAATATACTCGTTCCAACACTACAGGATTTAAACCATCAAAATCCATGATGGAAAACAACGAGCAAGTCTGGGAAGCGCGTCGATGTGGACAGACATATTCAAACGAGGACGTCCTGGAAATGTAAACAAGACGCACTGGCACTTTTTTGCTCAGTGTGCATATGCGGATCCGTGTTTTTGAAGCAGGGTTGTCATATGTGGTTAGTCAGCATAAAAAAATGAAAAAGAAAGAAGAAAATTGAAGGGACCAAATGTCAGGTGGAAGTGAATCCACATTTAATTTTGTGCATAGAAGCATTAAATGCATCCGTTTTTTTTTTTTTTTAACAAAACAGACTTACTCAAAGGTATATTAGATAACAACAACCAGACTTTCAATCTTGAGGCGACATAATGCTGCTCGGCTCCCGCAAAGTGAGGGAAGAAGTGGAGCATTCAGAGAGCGAAGAGATTTGTTCTCGAGCTGTTTGTAACACTTTTATCTGGCTGATAATGTGTAAAAATGACCCAAAAAAATAAAACGATTCACCTTATTCGGTCAATTTAAACGATATTTATCTATATTAGGGGTGCAACTAAAAGCAATTTGAATTGGAAATTTGGTTTTGATTTAGAAGATGTGCATTGAATCAAACCGAAACTCTCAAGAAAGAAAAAAAAAATCAAACCGAATCATAATAGTCCACTTTCTATATATCTATATTAGGGGTGTGCATCTCTCCACAAAAAGACGATTTAATACGTTTTTTATTTCAATATGCGCGGGGTGCGAAATGATTCACGGACGGTTCGATTTGATTCGGTTCAACTTCGACATGGTATGGCTTTTTATTATTGTCATTTGACATACATTTGAATTAATTTGTCAGTAGTCTAATTGAGCCATTTCCTTATTTTATATATATATATATATATATATATATATATATATATTCCTGTCTAATGCAAGTCATGCTAGCTGCTTATATTTTCGGCGTTAATAGACATTTGGGTCTGTCATTGTGAGCCACCTCTCTCATAAAAACAAACATCCTCTCGTGATGTACTGCGATGTCACTTGAGCGCATCGACGGGGAAAAACGGGAGACAGTGACACCCAACTCCAGGCTTCACATCCCCCGTCACTTGTCAGACTGTCATCACCACACACACGCACACACACACACGCACGCACGCACACACACACACACACACACACACACACACACACGCGCGCGCAGACTCCTCCACTGTGACATTGTCTGTCATTGCTGGCTTACAGCGTTGGCGTCGGGCCCGCAAAAATGCTGAAGCCGACGCGGGATGAAGGACCTTTGAGTGAAAACCCTGCTGATCCGATTTTGCATTTATTTGGAAACAAAAAAAAACAACAACAACAACAACAAACATTCCCAAGCTGTCAGAGTCAACGTCGTGGCTCCCGAAAGTCAATAAATAACACGGTTATTTGGAGCACAGCGGCGCGGGAGGGTGACAACGTTTCCAGGTGAAGGACGAAAGTCTGCTTCTTGGGAAGTGGGTCGCGGGTCTGAAGGGAGGAACGATCTGTGACATGCATCTGGAGGGAAAAGGGAAAGCAAGTGTGGGGGGGGCGGGGGGTCTTCTAAATTAAGATGGCGGGAGGCAGAAGGGATTGAGGGTGGAAATGTGAGGAAACAAGCTAGATATCCCTCACTGGCCATTTCATTAGGTACGCTATCTCATGAGATCCAATGCAAAAACTGATACAACTGTTATATTTTGAAGAACTGATTAGGTTTGAATTGAATATTCTATTGATTAATAGAATGTTTGAATAAAAAATAAATAAATACTGCCCTGGGTTGGCTGGCAACCAGTTCAGGGTTAGCTGGAAGCCAGCTGGGATAGGCTCCAGCACCCCCGTGCCCCTTGTGAGGAATAAGAAGTTCAGAAAATGGATGGATGGATTCTCAAATCTAACAACATATTGGCCTACATATGAGGTGCAGGCATTATTTTTGATGACTTAGGGGTGACTTGGCTTTAAAAGGCGGGGACTGGTCTGGTGAGTGACGTGGGTGTCAGCGAATGAGAGTGAGCAATCGATCATTATTATATAATTTCACTGAAAATCAAATATACAAGAAACTCTCACCAGGAACTATTTATAACAAATTGAAATTGCTAGTCAACCAGTGGTTGCTAATGCTAGTTGCTATCTTGGGTGACAGTTCAACAGCGCTAAACAAGTCAATGCACTCACCATTATCCAACCTTTTTTTGCTCAGTCCTGGCAAGCTACTGGAGGCTGGCTGTGCCGTTTACCTGGCGCCGGTTATGTATTGTAACATTGTGTGGGGTTGGCGACCGCAGCATTAGGCTAGTAGAACTACATTTCCTATGATTCTTAGACACAGAAGCAGGAAGTAGTTCTTAGTGCTGGAATGACAAAAACACGCCTCAGAAAAGTGATTTATATACCCGTGGCCCAAACAAGTGGCTTGCTGACTAAACTAAAAACAAAAACAAAACGGGATGCGGACACAAGGCTCAAATACGGGATTGTCCCTCGTTCTAATTAGCAATGTCGGCTATATCAAATTAGCTAAGATCGATACATTACCGTAGCAGAGGCAGTGATTTTTCTAAACCTTCTATTATATAATTAAGCCAAAAAGGCGCACACCGAGTGTTACTACATTCGTGATGCGTAAGGGGGCGTGGCTCCATCTCCGGTTACATCAGGTTACATCAGTGCTAGCATCTCCTCTCTGCTCCTTGCGAGTGTTGTCATTTTGTATTTATGTGTTTCATATCGTTTGATAACCAGCCCGAAAGTGCATTTTTGTTCCCAAGTGGTGGAGGGGACAGCTTCCAAAAAAAAAGCCCTTTCAACACAGAGGCTGTAAAACTCACAAAACCTTGCAAAAGCGAAGACGACTTGAGCCACACCGGCCCTCCCAAAGCAACATCTGCTGTTTACTCAAGCGTTCCTGCACTGACATGAAAGGTTATCCTTTAATAAAACCGGCCAAGCGCTTCTCAAACTGCCGCAAAAAGCACCACTGCTGCTAACGATTAGCAAAGCCGCTAACACTTAGCAATTTCAATCCATTTTTCCATAGCACTTGTCCTCATTCACACCTATGGACAATTTACAGTTTCCAATGAAGCTCCGCGTGCATGTTTTTGGAATGTGGGAGGAGCACGCGCACCATGACCACCAGCGTGTTACTCCTCCGTGCACGCGCGTGCGTGTCCTTGTTGTTGCACATGCGGTCCAATTCAGAAAATGTTTTGCTAATCTCCAACAGTCCAGTCTGCTTTCTCTTGCCGGCGACCCCCCCTCCCCCCCGCCTGCCGTTATTATTGTTTCCAAAAGGAGGAAAGCACGCACGCGCATACGCGCGCACACATACATGAGAGGCAGCCAGCCGAAATAATGCATCTTGACATGTGTGCCTGCATACCGCTGCAGGGAGAGATTGGAGAGAAAGAAAGTGGAAAGAAAGAGGGCGAAATATGAAGGGCAGGATGATGGACAGCGGAAGGCATAGTGCAATTATATACTATCTGTGTGTGCGTGCGTGCGTGCGTGCGTGTGTGTAACAATAAAAGAAAGGGAGCGATGACAGTTGTGTTTGTTTAGTTGCTCTGCGATTAAAGCAGGCTGCTCCAAACTGTGTGCTCAAGCTATATGGCAATCTGTCTGTTTTCCTACCCTCTACGTGTGCGTGTGTGTGTGTGTGTGTGTGCGCGCGCGCGTGTTTATATGTGTGTACCTTTCACAAGTGCAAGTGTGTTTGCGCAGCTAATGCGTCAGTCTGTCTTCAGTTCTCGGAGCGTGTCGACACGTCCACAGGTTTATTACACCCCCCCCAAAGTCCAATTTTTATTGTCAAACTACTCAGTTTAGCAATTGAGTCCGCTAGCTTAATGCTAATGCTAAATGGCATCTTTGCTGCTGTGTACAGGAGCACGGAACTGGCAAATATGCTCAAATGTATTTGTAAATAGCTTTAAACAAATACTGGTATAACATAGCTAAATGCTAAAAATAAAAATAAAAAGTAATCATAATAATAATAATAATAATAAATAATGCACTGCACGCACAAAAATAAAGCATCAAAATTACAAATAGACATTGTTACTTTTTGAACATATTGCCATAATGTAGGCCAAATGCTACAAAAATATATTTTTTAAATTGCATCTACGCAAGTTAATACACCATAGCAATATGGGAAAAATGCTTTTAGCATTTAGCCTACAAGTACATGTGAACATATTTGCAAAGCCAGTCAAAAAAAATTACACTGGCAAATGCACACTTACGCAGTCGTGCTATAAACCCTTAAAAAGATCTTTGTGCAGTTTGCCACTTTTTTTTTTACTCGCTACTGCCACCTCTGGTCCAAAGCGTAACTGCAGCATCTGTGTCAGGCTCGTTCACGGTGCGCGTGCTAGTCCGTGCACGATCTTAAAGCGACGGCCACAGTTGACAAACGATAGACAAATGAAGTAAGAACAACTACGCCCCTCCCCCAAAAAAACTGGAGTTTATGAAGGGAAGATACAAGCTGATAGGTGCAGTCAGAGTAAAACAGTTAGCAACACACTCAGTCATATATTCTTTATCCCCTACATTGATTGACTATCAGGGCCACACTGAGGTGCTCAGCTACCCAAAAAAAAAAAAAAAAAGCAAACATTTCATGCGGCGCGCTACCTAGCGATGTCAGAACTGAAAGCATCTTGCAGGATCCAAACCCGTGCACCTCGCGAGCAAGCCTCACAATTTACTGACAGCGAAAGTGCGATTTCATCACTTGACCACCTGAGTGAGGCCTCGCGCGAGGTCAAGTGAAAAACAGCAGACGCGCTCCCGCAGGATCAAAACGCCTCCGAAGTTGTCGCTCGCCGCTCTTTTGGAAGCCATGTTTGTGCAGCCTGCCAAAACATGACAGATGGGAGATATCTGCCTGTGACTGGCTGACAAATGCCAGCTCGTTTGGTGGAAATGTACGAACGGAATGCGTCACACAAACTTTTTTTTTTCATGTGTTTGGTCATTTTACATTTTTAAAAAGAAGCATGTGCGCATTTGTATATCGCTGCATAAACACCGCGATAATTGGTCTCCAGGTGGTTTTATTTCATCAAAATGTCTTGAAATACTCCATCAAGTCGTTGGAAGGGCTGCCTGTCCGCCGCGCCGATCTGCACTTCATCACACGCTTCCTAATTGCGCTCCAGAAATAACAAAGCTCGGATCGCCGACGAGCTGGACGCGCTAGTACACGTGTATCAATCACTTAAGAATAACAAACCACGCTGTTTGGCTTTTTGCAATGTAAAGTAGAATAAAAACAGAACTTCAATCTTTATTAAAGCTTCAAATCATCCCAAAATTGGACCTGGCTGGATGGAAGAGCGGCGTTCCAGGCTAGGTGGAACACGACTGAAGGGAATAAATAAAGGTTAAAGCAATAAAACAGAGAAGCCATTCTCAATTGTGTGTGTAAAAAAAAAAAAAGGTACGATGGCACTGGCTCCCCTCCGCAGCGCCTCCCAGAAAGCAGCGGGGGGCGCTGCGGATGAATTAGCGCACTGTTTTCACTCATTAGGCCGCACCCAACGCCTCACTTTTTCGCTCTTTTATTTACGCCCCTTTCTTCGGTCCCGACTTCTCTGGCAGTGCACAAAGAGGCCGCTCATAATGAGTGTGTGTTGTTCCATACATGTGTGTGTGTGTGTGAAGGATTACGGCAGCTCCAATCCAGTGAATAGGGGCCAGACTGGGCCCCGGCCTGGCTGAATTAATTACTCTAATTAGCTTCTTAATTGCATATATTAAGCCGCTGGTGAGCTTCCATTTTAGGGTCCAGATTGAACGCACACACATATACAAACCGTGGGTGGCGAGCTGCGCTTGCGAGCTCCGCCTCCCCTCATTCCACTTGAGGTACGAGTGGAGGAACGAGACCCCCTCCATGACGGGGCTCCTCAATTATCCCCCCCCTCAACTTCATCAATATATAATAAGTGCATAGAACAAGAGCAGATGTGCGGTAATATGGACGATAAGCCGCCTAAAGAGGAGCCGAAGGGATTAATTTGGCATCTACTGAGAATATTTGAACACTCGTGAGAGAGCAGACCTCCCCCAAGGCCTCTCTCATTTGGAGCACCGTACAGTAGAAACACCTCCTGTATTTTGCCATGAATAATCATGTCCTAAAAACAACAAACAATCACGGTAACAATAACGCTAATGAGCTATTCGAGCCAATGAGACGCCAACTCCGGGCCCGGGGGGTCGTGACCTTGGCGGCGCGGCGATTTGGGGTGAAACGTAACCGACGTTCAGAACAACAATGAAGATTAGTGGAGGACGAGTCAACAGCTAATGAAGCTCTCTTCCGTACAAAAAAACACACACAAATAAACACACGCACACACACGTTGTGATAATGACGTCCTTTGTGCAGTTTGGAAGCAATTAGGACGCTTAAATGGCGACTCAAAAGGATTTGCAGCCAATTGTTTGTCCCTGTCCCTTTGAACGGCGGACCTTGCCGCTCCATCATGTCTCGTCTACTTTGTCTATTTGGCGGGCATTTCTCATCTCTCATAAAACTCCATTTCTGGATGCAGTCGTTGTCCCAACATGGTAGACGCCTTTAGGGTGCCGGAAGGTACGAAAATGCAAATGATATGGAGTTTCTAAATGGCCATTTCCTGCCACGGTATAATAAGAAGACCAAGCGCGCCTTCCGCAGGAGAATTAGGGTTAAATTATTTAAATCTTCTCATCCTTGGTCTTTTTTTTTTTAAAGAAAGCTACATGTCGTTAGCCTTAGTCATTTTTTTAACTCACTGTCACAATATCAATTAAAAAAGTATTGATGTTCTGGTGGAAAACGTTTTTTCCTCAATTCAATTGTTGAATTAGGACAACTGGATTGGATTTTTGTACAAACATAAAAATAAAAAAAATAATGACTAAGGCAATTATGCTATTAGGCTAACACTTGCCAACGTTGTAGCATTTAAAATGATGTTTTCTCACCTGGTGAAATTTTACATAAAACATTTATTTCCTCTCGCAATAATCTATTGAATGTGGTTTAAGGCATTAATTGCCACAAATTGTTGTATGGTTATTGATAGTCCTTCCGTACATACAACTGATCATCATTAATAGCGCTCATGCTGCTCAGTGGCACAGTGGGTAAAGTTCATCGTCCAGTAACCAGGAGGTTGCGAGTTCGAATCCCACCTTCGACTGTATATTGCAAATATATCCGTGGCCATTATGCTAAGTGATATATACATGTAAACCAACTGACTATCATATCAGGTAATGGATTATATATATATATATATATATATATATATATATATATATATATATATATATATTTCTCTGAAATGATTAAATCCCACCTTAGACAGATTGCAGTTCAAGTTTTCTTTTTATTCATTTGTCTTTTAACTACAATTATAAATTTTTAATTTTCAATTTACTTCATAAGCACATGCATTCAAATCTTAGCATTCAGCTTTTCAGCATTGCTTATTATTATTAATTTATATAATATATATTTAAATACATATTTATAATTCATAATTGTATTATTATCATTATTATTATTATTATTAATTTATATAATATATATTTAAATATATATTTATAATTAACAATTTTATATTTGTATAATTATTATTAGTAGTAATAATAATGATAACAATAGTAATAATAATAACAATAATACTAATTATTTATTAATTGAACAAATTGTTATCATTATTAACGTAAAAATAGTTTCATAGTAGTCATCCATTTCTGCTTCCAACGTCCTGCTTTTATTGCGAATGAGTGGAGCCGCTTCGAATTGCTTGGGAGTCAGCTGTGTTCCCTCGCGCAACGGCGCATGGCAACGCATATGCACACGTCTATTTGCTCCGCCCTTGTGCGCATTGAGACTGCGCTTTGCGCTAGACTTGCGCTAGGCATGAAAATGAGGCCCAACTCTCTTGGACACTTGAATTGTTTTGACAGGTGTCGTAAAACTCCGCCTCTTCCCTCATTCTGTGGGAGGCGTGCAGCATTACGTTGCCTCAAGACTGGATGTCTGTTTTTAGACAATAATGAGTATAAATAGTTAAGTTAGCTCCTTTATTTGTGTTTAGACCTCAGCATGTGTATATGTACGTTTCCATGAAGTTACTCCTGGGGAGGTTGGAGGAGCACAGGTCATGTTTGTGTGATCCTGGCCACTAAATCAAGCGCCATATTAGTGAGCTCACGCCATCTTACGGGTGGCAAAGGTCAGCTGGCGAGGTGCGCTTGTTTTAAACACCCCACTGCCTCCCACTGCACTCACATATTTGATTGCTTAGCAGAACGCTGGTTACACACAAAAGCGCTTTTGTCTGTTTTAGCGGCAAGAAATGTTTGCGTGTGTGTGTGTGCGTGCGTGTGTGTTTGTGAGAGAGAGAGAGAAAGGGAGAGCAACATAAGTGCACGGAGGTTAAATGAATCATACAATGTTAACCAGGCCCTATCCAATTAAGAAGGGATTCTTTAGTGTGTGTCTGAGTGTGTGTGACCTTTAGCGGGAGAGACGTATTCACACTCCCGCATGCAATCAACAACCCCCCCCCCCCCCCCCCCATCTAATACACGCACACAAACACGCAATCTCACAGCAGACAGTAGCCGGGCTCTGATTGCTGACCTAAATCAGCTCGGCGATCTGTCACTTTCTCTTACTTACACTCGCCACACATCTTTTTTTTGCATCTTTTCTCACCCCTTCCTCCCTCTTCTCTTTTTCTTGTCCAAATAATCCCCCCTCTCTCTCTCTCTCTCTTTCTTTCTCTCTCTCTCTCTCTCTCTCTCTCTCTCTCTCTCTCTCTCTCTCTCTCTTTCCCCGTGTCACTTTTGTTCAACTCACCTCGGGCCGAGCTGCGTTCTCCCACTGAAACGCCCCATTGGTGTCACGTGATATTGCCATGGCTGCCAATACATGCACACTCACCGGACACAACATTAAGTACACCTGAAGAGTGCTTAGTTCTGAGGTGTAAATCAAACGATATGTATATAAAGGGGATTTTTTTTTTCTATTTCCCACTTTAGTTGATTATCGCACGCTGCCTTCACACATGGGAGTTGCCTCAAGAACTGGAAATGTTCGCTGGAGCGAGAAGAAGCGCAATGCATGCTGGGAAAGCCGTCACAGGGAGCGCTTGGAAAGAAATGCTGATAGCAGAGTTTGTAGGGGGGAGGGTAGGACGACGCACTGAATGAAAAAAATAAAATAAGAGTGAGATTCACGGAGGTCCAGGATGGAATGCTTCGCTCTGCCGGGGCAATATTTGTCATTGGCGATGAAGAAACTTCGCCTTGAAATTTCAATAAACGTTTTTCCAGACCAGTGAGTCAAGTATGGAACGGAGCCATTAGAAGAGAGCGGGATTCACTATGATGATGAATGACTTTTAAAGCTCGAGAGAGGCTGGGAACGTGCTTTCAAGTGAAAGGGACTTTTGGAAAGACACCTGGGCATGGGCTACTTAAACCATTTAGCTTCCATTTTGGATCTTAATCGCTTCAAGGAGGTCAAGTTTCACCTGGAATATGAAAATTACAACCTGAACATGTTTTGCATTTGCATTGGATGTGATGATTGTATTTTTGGGACTATTGTCCCAGTGCATTGTATTTTATATTTATATTTTATAATATTATTAGAGCTGTCAAACGATAAACATTTTGAAATCAGATTAATCACTTATTAAAAAAGGCTTTTTATCAAAAAAAAATTCCCGCCAAATTTGAAGAGCACTGGTTATGTGTTCATTCTTTTGACATTTAATGTTATGAGGACGTCTATTTTTGGATCCACCGCACACGCTCATCCTCATCATTAATTACTTGCATAATTTAAAATGGAAGAAAATGACCCAATATTTTGAGATGAACAAATATTCCAAATGTGATACGCAAACATTTATTAAATGTTTTACTTTGACGCATGTAATTATCATCCGCTGTCATGCTAAAGGATAATCTATAGTAAATATTAATAGTGCGATTAATCTGCGTTAATTTATGATTGCGCAAATTTTTTGTGATTAATTAATCAGTTAACGCGTTAACTTTGACAGCACTAAATATTACACATATCTTACATTATACATTAATATTTTTATAAATATGGTACATTATTTTTGTGAATCATTCTATGTTGAATATTCTAATTGTACCGCATGTTTATTTGGTAGATTTAGCTCTATTGCGCTAAATTAGCGCCAAGTAGCGCCGCATCTCGCTTGCTTTTTTCGTTGTTGTTCTTTTGGGGGTTGCTTCAAGCAGAGGAGGCGATCGTCTGACAGATGAATTAAAAAGTTTGAACATCGCTAGTCAATCTGGTGACTGGCGGTTGTCTTATTACTTAGGCTAATGCTAAATGCTATCTTGGCTGACAGTTCGATGCGCTCACCACTATCCAATACATATTTTCTTAAAACTGGTTTGGCCACATTTTTGGCTTTAAATTCAAAGGAAATTGAGCTCCTTTTTCTGGTAAATGTGCTTTGGCCACCCGGTGGTAGTCTAATACAGACACAAAGACATGAAACCAGTCAAAACTCCTCCACTCTGCTGTATTTGTTGTCATTCTTTGCAGAGGATAAAGAATATGTTCCTGTGCGTGCTGCTTTTATTATCTATTTACCTGGTGTTGCTTATGAAACAACAGACACCGATGCTATTCGTTAGTCTCGCTACTTTTTGTGATATTTTTGTTTCGTGATGATGATGATGACATGAATGTGAATTCTAACCAAAATGTCCTTAAACGACACAAACAAACTCATAAAAACTGACATTTCATCACGATTTCACTTCCACGCTGAGGTAGGTCATTTTTGTCCTTCTCCTTCCATTTCGCCCTTCTCCTTGCACTTAAGCGTCTACAAATCAAAAAGCTTTCTGCACGATCAAATATTCAGCAGCCATAGATTTGTCCGGACTCCACAAACACACCTGAGCTAGGACCCTTCACAGCAAACAGCGAGCGCGGCGTGGAGGTGGTGGGCGCAGCTCATTTAGTGCGCAGTGCAGATTTCCTCCCGCCGCATCATCTCCTCTTTTGTCTATTGGAACCCTTTGCGCATCTTCATCTGCCGCTCACCTTCACCCTCGCCCCCCTAACCGGATCCGCAGCCGCCGCTCGTGTCATTTATTTCAGCTTAACCCTGATAAATAAACCAGCGCGCACCCCTTGCATTATTGAACACTCCGACAATGCTGTCTGCACGCACCGCAACCACAAACAATTAGACCGCACACACACACGCCCACAATTAATCACTTTTTTAAAAAAAAACACACACACATGCAAACATACAGCTTTTAGAGTCCACTCGCTCTTCTATTATTCATTTTAAGGTTGTTGTTTACGTGGATCCGTGTGAGACGGCAAGAACCGGGCTCTCCGCAAAGCCCCGGGGGTCCTGCTGCATAAAAGCCCGGCTGGGAGTCCTTTCGCTTTTGCTCGTTCATTCGCGCCCACGCGGGGAGACAGCGGTGTCCGCATTCGTGAGCACTCGCGAAACGTGTCAACGAAACCTGTGCGCAAACTCACGCACACACTCTCACGTACACACACTCTCACATGCACCATCTGTCTCAGCATGCAACAACACTGCAGTCCCGCAGTGGGTGACCTGCTCACTACAACAAGTCACCAAACTTTTAGAGCTATTCGGAGGATGTTTACAGCGACCCATGCGTGTTGGCGTGTGCGCGCATGTGTGTGTGCGCGCATGCATGTGTGTGTGTGCGTGTGTGTGTGTGTGCATATAATCAGAGAAGGCCCCCCGTGTGTGCCGATGTGAGTGTGCATTCGTTAGCGGTGGCGGAGATAACTGTGCGTGGGAGAGTGACAGCCAGGTTGAGGGAGTGAAGGAGCACACGCACACACACACACACACACACACACACACACACACGCACACGCACATGCACACGCACAAGGTCAAATGTATGTTGACTGTGAGGCGGCCATCATTCACTGCGAGGTGTGTGTTTGCATACTCATGAAAGTGTGTCGAGTTTGAATCCATTTGAAGAAGTGATATATTTTTATGGATTGCTTTTTCAGGATGAGCATAAAATATGGCATAATTGAACAATAACTAGAGCTGCAGTTAGCAAATAGTTGCTAATTCCATTGATTATTCCAGCGCTTCGACAAAAATGGATTTGATCATTGAGCTGTTATTTTAGGCACCGTCCTCACATTCCACTGTAGTATCTGTGACTTTTGAGTTAATGTGGCATTGAAATGCTAGGCCAGGCTTGGTGAGTGACGTGGGCGTCATCATCACTCTAAATACAGTTGGGTCAAAAATGGACCAATCCTCTACTTGGGTCAATTTGACCCAACTTTCTGGGTTGTTTTATACAAAATGACCCCATTTTTGGACCCAAGTAAAGCATCTGACCGTTATTTATTTAAGTTGTTTTACACTAAAAGACCAATTTTTCAAAGTTGGGTTAAATCGACCCAAGTCGAGGATTAGTCCATTTTTGATCCATAATTGGGTTACTTTTGACCCAACTGTTTTTAGAGTGTATTCGTGCTATATTCAAGTGTTACACAAAGTCAGGCAGTAAAAGACGCACTCATGTGTGTGACATCTAGCATTTATTCGAGTGTGTGCGTGTGTGTGCGTGTGATGAGGACGCAGGCTTACATAAACTCTGACCTCATGTTATGAATGAAAACATCCATCAGTGAGTATGACTAATCAATTTTGCCGCTCTTTCTCTGCCCTCCCCGGGGTGCAGGAAGAAAAGAATCACTTTTAATGGGATTCGAGTAATCTGATTACAAAGCAGTGGCATCTGTAATACATTAGTGACCTTCCAAAAACAAAGTCATTAGATGAGAATCCTCCACCGCCACAACCAGCACTAGATTTGTAAATGAAGCCATTAGTACTTGTCAGTGATGCCATAGCACACTCGTGAGTTTAAAGTAGTTAACCCGTACATACTGTTCCTTTTTCATGCGGCACTTTTAAAATATATTAAATTATGGACTATACATCTTTTTGAAATGTCATTAATCCTCAATCAACTGTTCAGATTAAAGGGAGTGTGTTTCTGTTTGCTACATGGCGGGTTCTTGATTAAAAATCAAATCCCACGTCTGTGTCGAGGCCACCTTTGACCCCTGTATAGCTTCTGTTCTTTATATTCCGCAGGCATGATTATTCGTCGACAGCTTTACTCCTTTCACTGTTCCGAGATTCTTTCAGGACCCTTCAAAAACCAACAGGTGCGTGTTTCTGCAGCAAATGTTGTGTGAACAAAGCTCCGTTTTTTTCCCTCCGCGGGAGCCGTGCAGCGCTATGGCGCCTCAAGATTTCAAGTCTACTTGATTTTTAGACAATGACGAGTGAGAACAGGTAGGTTGGAGTTGTCAGCCATGAAGGTGCGCTTGTGTGCCTTCTACATTGCTTAGTCAGCCTCATCATTCGATTTATTTTATTTATTTATTTTTTTGCATCACTCATGGCTCTAAGACCTTTGAAAAAAAATTGGGGTGGATGATTTCCTGAAAATTAGCGACATGAGGATTCCACAGTCTGTCAGGCGCGTATCCTTCTCTAATGGCTAAGGAAGTAGCTAAGGCCCCTAAACACGCACATTTGATGAGCCACTTATTAACGATGTGGCAGCTTCATTAAACGAGACACCATAAACGCCGTTCTTTGTTAAGAACCAACCCAATTAAAGCGCACATATCGTTATCAATAAGTTATCAGCGCCAGATGCTCTGTGCTTTAAGCTACTCCGCTTGCTGCCTACTTTCACACCTATCCACATGAATCAGTGTGTGTGTGTGTGTGTGTGGGTGTGTGTGTGTGTGTGTGTGCGCGCGTGACCTCTTGCCTCCATCGATCAGTCCGGAGCTGCCAATTGATCCGCCTGAGCACTGTGTGTGTGTGTGCGTAGGTGATAAAGGTGTCGAACGTCGACTCACCTGCTCAGGGAAAGACCAAATCAAGCTATAGTAAGAAAAAATTGATTTTTAAGTCACACACCAGGCCTGGGCAATATGGCCTTCAAATGAGATCACCAATCCTTTTCACAAAATCCGATTTCTGATTCCCAGCCATTTCTCCCCTTGGCTTATAGGGTGGGAAACAAAAGAAAATGACATTATTCAAAACAAGATCTGCTTTTGTTTTTCTTCCCCCTTGTGGGATTTACTTTATTTCTCCTGATACCAAACAAGCTTTGAAACTATTTTTTCCGTCAATTTTTTTCCCCAGCCTCAACTTCCACAGAAATAAATTAAACTCACTTGTCGCTTGTTTGAAAAATGGTCACTAAATATAGCCAGAAAATCGCTGAGTTGGCAACACTCTGCTTTCGCAAACTAGCCTGTCTCTATTTGCAGCCATGTTGTTAGTGTAAGTTAAATAAATATATTGTCTGGCTTTTGCCAGTTTTTCTCTCTGCTGTCAAGTCAAACAAGAATTAAGGGACCCCAAAAGACATTATTGTAGTCATGATATATTTTTTCAATCACATCTGACTCTGTGGAACACTTGAATATTACAAATATGCTGACACCCACGTCACTCACCAGGCCAGGCCTTGCCATATGCACTCAAAAGTCACAGATACTACAGTAGAATGTGAGGATGGCCACAAAAATGATATCTGCATTTCACACTTACATGTTGCATCTAATATATCAAAATCAATGATTATCGACGCACTCAAATAATCGATAGAATTAGCAAATATTTGCTAGCTGCAGCTCTAGTTATTGTACAGTTACGCTACATTTTAGGATCACCCTTAAAAGGCATTCCATAAAAATGTATCACTTCATCAAATGGACTCAAACACGACATACTTATGCGTAGGCAAATACGCAATCAGTCGGTGATCGGAATTTTATTTTGCCAAATATCGCAATTGGCATCTGGCTCAAAAACCGGCAGGCACCAATGATTACAAACAACAACTGGAGTAAAATTCCTTTCCTCCTCTATGATTTTTCTCACCACAGATGAGAGGAAGTGAGCAGACATAGCTTGTGCGCACCTGAGTGCATCCCGCCTGCGAGGTGCGTAGGAGGCGAGAACCAAACAACTCACTCTCACTCCTGAGGTGTTTTTCCATTGTGTGTGAAAATGAAACAGAGTAAAACAAAGCCCCCCTTCGGCTTCCGGAATGTTCCATCCCATGATGATCGCGCTGGGCCCGACTTGCCTTGATGACCTCATAAGCAGGTCCCCGAGGGGCAGCAACAATCTGCTCCGAATTGAAAGCAAAGCGTGCTTTCATCTTTGGCGGTGACTGTGGAGTCCGAGAATAACAATACACGGCGCCGATACACTGGACACCAACTGACTTGACTTGTGGAGAAACCCGCCTGGAATGGACCATCGCGAAAAAAGTTGCCGACAGACCCCTGCGAAGAAAACTGCGACCCCGTATCAGGTTCTAAGGCTCCACATCACAGCATTGCACTGTATTCATTTTCTTGAACCACAAAAACATGGTGCAAATGTATAGGAAGAAGCAGGTTGCCACAAAAAGAAAAGTCAGAAGCTCGGGCTGGGCGATTATGAAAAAAAAAACATAATCACAATTATTTTGATTGCGATTGAAATTGTGATGAATGAAATGATTATTCATTGATTTTAAATTTTAGGATTCATTCAACTACTACAACTCACCTACTCAAAACTACAATAATACTCTAATGCCCATTGATCCCTGCACGTTCAACACTTTATTCTTAAACGCTATTCTCTTCGTCGAGGACAAAATGACTTTTGTAAAAATGAAGTGAAATTCACGCCTCTTGCATTTTCACTCTGTTACATCATATATTGCACATAATCTCCCTTATAACTTTATCATATTTATTTCATATTAGTTTGTTATTATTCATTTATTTTCACAAGCCTTGTGATTTACTGAGCTAATCGTTATTTATAATTTACCATTATTGTTTTTGAAGGGAAATTACTCACCTAAGTCTATGCTAATTCCCGTTAGCATATCAATGGGATTTTACATTCACTTTAGCATTAGCATTGGCAATGTTTATAAAACTAAGATTGTCTTGTATTTACTTACAATGTGTATAATTATTATTGTCATTAAACAGCTTAAAGCACGCTCAAGGGTGGCAGAAGCACACACGCTACATGCTTACGACGCTGGCAACACGCTGCATTCAGGGTACTTTCACAATGTCGGGAACTTGCAAACCATTTGGCGCATTAATCGCTTTTCTTTGATTAGAATGCTTTTAAAGGGATACTTAACTAATTAAGCCATTTTCAGCAGTTCATATTTTGTCCAGAATGAATTTGATAACCTGATTATTTTTCTTGCACAATTAACAACTTTAACAGCTCATTTTTCCACTTGTTGCCGAGGAAGTAGGTAACGACCAATCATGGCTCACCTGATTTCTGGGTTAGGTCAGCAAACTAAGCCATGATTGGTCGTTACCTACTTCCTCGGCACAGGTGATGTCATCTTAGTCGACAGCAAGTGGAAAATGTTGTGTTTTAAGGTATTAATTGTATTGCTGCTGAAAATGGCTCAAAGAGTCAAGTATCCCTTTAAGGTCATGAGAAGCCAAAATCGAAATCACAAATAAATTTTGACTGCTCACTATTATCCCTCCAAATTTTCATGAAAGATTTGAATATAAACATGTGGACTGCACTTTTTAAGCACTGAACTCATCTTGATAAAAAAAATAAAAATAAAAAAAAAATGTAATATATATGTAATGTGAAGGTTGCGCGTATGCGACTTACGGTACTCCCACCTCTGCCAAACAAGCCCTCACAATCTCAACGGCCATCAGCATGATAAACAAACACGGTCGGGCTCAATCAGAAATCAAGCGTGCAAGCATAATCACTTCACACACACACACACACACACACACACACACACACACACACACACACACACACACACACACACACACACACACACACACACACACACACACACACACACACACACACACACACAAGCGCGCTTACCGATGATGTAGTAGTCATGCATGCTCTTGAACTCGTGGCCCCACAGGTTGGGCGAGAACTCCTGGAACTTGATGGTGAAACGCCGCTCCCGCGTGGGCTCGTCGCACGTCAGCACGATGTTGGGCGACCCCATGACCTCGCAGCGGTCCGCCTGTTCCCGCGACGACACCAAGTACAGCTTGTAGAACTCGTACTCCGGCGTGGAGCGGGCCGTGTCCAGCGGAGGGCAGATCAGGTCCAGCCGGTCCCCGATCTGAGGGTAAAGGATGTAGCCCTTATCGTCTCGGAACCTGCGAGGGGGGGAAGGAAGTCGAGTGAGACTCCCTTGTTGAAAACGCATCGAACCATTTCATAATGAAGTGACTTCATCGAAAGGAAAACGTCAAAAGGCAAAAACGTGACGCCGAGCCGATGCGCGCTGACGGGCTGCATGGCGGGAGTGCCGACGGGAGCCCGAACTCTTCTAGCATTCCTTCTGTTGTGGTGCCTCGCGCATTAAATATACACCATCACAAAGCATGCACTTCACGTCTGTCACAAAAGATTTTAATAACATAGAGGAGCCGCCAGATCCTCACAATTTGAGCTCTTCGAGAGAGAAAGAAATTGCACAATTTCATGACGAAAGCCAAATGAACTGCTTCTAAAACCAAGCCGTGTGTTTCACTCATACTTGTGTGAATCGTTTTGACTGGTGCAGTGTGTATGCGAATAACAGCCTTTTGCATGTTGTAGATCAACATATAGACAGGCTTGGGGAGTAACGGAATACATGTACTGGTCTCTTGAGGTCTCCCTAATTTGTTGGAATTTTGATGTTTCTGGGGTTGGTGAAAGACTCTGGTTGGTAACCCGGTGGGTAGTAGGTAATGTCTGGTCGGTGCTGGATTTCACTTTCCTTCCTTTTCTTTGATCCTTCCTCGGGTCTCCTGACCACCTCACGACTCTAAGCTGGATTCTGAAGTATTCGGTTTAGGTGAACGGTATGGGATTTTTAATAGGTTTTAGGTGAACTAATGAGTACACACGCACGCACACATGCACATACTCACCCACATACAAAATAAAAATGTATTACATTTTTTTTTTTAAAGAGATCAATGATGATGACATGTAAAATCGGTAAAATTACCGAATGAACAATACTGAGCTCTCCCGGGGGGAAAAAAAAGAAATACATGTACCGCCGTTATGTAATAAGATTGAAAAAAATAATAATAATAACTATGCCATTACAGTTACAGGAAAAAAACATGTAATCAGATTACAGGTACATTTATTAAAAATGGGGATTACAATTTCTACGATGAGAGAGAGGAGAGAGAAGAACAAATTAATCAATCAATCGCCTACATGCTTTTTAATTACACTAGAATTTTTGCTATTTGAAGGCTGTATAGAATATATATTGTGGCGATATTTATTTTTAGTTTGTCTTGATGAGCATACTCAATATTGAAGTAATCCAAAAGTAATCACATTACTTTCATATTATGATACTTGGATTATGTTACTAACTACATTTTTTAGCTTGTAACTGTAATGGATTACATTTTAAAAGTAACCCTCCCAACCCTGCATATCGATAAAAACAGGTGATTTAAAACAAAATTGTGTTTTCCCCTGTCGGATCTTAACTTTGCAGTCTCAGTGGAATCCTGAGCAACATTTGGGCTTCCTTTCACTCTGCATCTCGCCGTTTTTTTTCCCCCCTCTACCCCGAGCAGTCAACAATGGAGCCATTCATGTGGTCACACTTTGAAACGTGGTGTGGTGGGAAGGGTTGGGGGGCAGAGGTGACACTGATGGAGTTTTGGGGGGGTGTTAGAAAGGAGGAGGGGCTTGCTTTTCTTCCCCAGGCAGAAACATCATTTTTTTCACCCAAGCGTGGACCTCCAGGACCCCTTGAGTGTCTCCTAGAGCCCCCACCCCCCCCCCCCCCCCCCACCCCCCGACCCCCCCAACGCCTCATGCGTTCCGGCTGCCCCTCCCCGACCGTCCACTTGACACGTTTGAAAAGCAAGGTGGACGCGTGTGTCTTCTCTGCATAACAGCGTGACGGACAGCTTGAACATTTCCAAAATTCCACAGCGGCAATCTGAGCCCATTGTGGATCCCGAGCCGGGTACGCAGGTGGCACCGGCTGTGTGTGCGTCCAAATATGTGTGTGTGTCACATGGGCCGAAAGAGAAGGAGATCCACAAGGCACAATGACAGGGCTCCTGCACATTTGAAAAAATATATATATAAAATCCAGACTTTTCAGTAAAAATCTGGCACCTAATGAGATGAAATTCCATTTTTTTCACACTTGCGTGACCTCAAATGCCACGTCAAACTTCCTCATCCTTGAACGCATCACAGCCTGGCGGGAGGCGGGGCCAACAAAGTTTGGAACAATAAATGACCGCGGCGGTCTTTTCTTGTGACGGGTTCGATTTATGGCGTCCCGTCTACATAAAGCTGTCCACTCTAATCTCATGGTGTAATTTCAGACACACATACACGCACACTTTAATGTACACACAATGTCAAATGCACAGCAGGGGGGTTGAGGTTAGGAAAGGGATCGGCTACGGGAGAAATGAGTAAAAATGTATAACATGTCCATTTGTCGAGTATAACATAAATAAATGAGAGAAAATATGGAAAATATGGCATTTTTTTCCCGTTACATTACAAAAGAAATAATTAAAAAAAATGCTTTCTCCCGTTTTGTTTTGTTTTTCTTTCACGCTAATGTGTAGGCTCATTTACAGCAAAGCTAGCTTAGGCTGACACAAGCAAACATCCTTAAATTAACTTTCTGACATGTTTCACAATCTCCTGGAATAATAATAATACTAATAATAAAATGACTGGGTGAAGAGGGGAAATGTAAAAAAATAAATAAAAAAAAATAGCAACTTTGAAGAGAAATATTATTCCAGGTCTGAGCGCTGGCTTGAATCAACTGGCTGGAGTGGAGAAAAGGCACGAAGCAAGAAGCAGCTGCTAGCGTTTTCCAATGTTTTGCTGCAGCAATCAGAGAAGTGTAATGGGGAACAGATGCTGGGGAATATGTAATACATAGGAACACGGATTCAATTCCTCCCTCTTTGACACAACAGTCGCTACTTCTTCGCATATGTGGTTTTTACCTGACTGCATGATATGGAGCAAGTAGCGTAGGTGAGTTTATATATATATATATATAAATAATCCATGATGATAATGCCCTTTTATTCCGGATGGACAGACCGCTGTCCATTAGTGAGCGGGTCGGATCGGCGGCTTTAAATATCCATAATGGTTATTAGTGTCTTCATTAAAGAAGCATATACCCTGGAGAAGAAGGGCACAAGTGCTCTTTGAGTGTGATGGACCAACATTTGGTGCAGCAGGAACGAGAGACTTGTCGTGGAAATTGATGAGAGTTGAGGGTAAAGCTTGGCCCAGATCGCTCAGAACAGTTCTATTCTATGATGAGCGTGTCTATGAACACGATTACACAAGATGAAAATGTCAACAACAACATCGGTTCGGTGTGTGTGAGTGTAGTTTTCAAAGTCAAGTATTTGTGCTGTGCATGTGTCAGTAATGATGTTTAATTTACCTGTCCAGTGTCATGAGTGTGTGTGAGGATGAAAAAGGTGAGTCTGGTGAGTGACGTGGGTGTCGGCGAACTGTGGTGGAGTTGGCTGTTACGTAAAATTACTTTGCTCGGATAAAATGCACTTCACATGAAAAGATCCTCAGCAGTTTCGTCGAGTGCGAAAAGTGGCGCGTCGAGAGGGTCTTGCTTGCGACCAGTCGGGCGGCGCGGACGAGCGCGCGAGAGGTTGACGCAAAGTCAGCCAGCGCTGCGAAGCCCGCAGGAATGTTGGTGGTGAGCGCGAGCAACGACAGCGGCGTTAACAGCTTCCATGTGGCGGGCGAGCCAGCGAGAAGGCGAGAGCGGCAAAAAAAAACGGGAGGTGACGCAAGAGATGCATGGTAAGTCGCCATAGGTTAGTGGGTGAGAAAAGATGGAGCGCCATGCGGAGAAAAACTTTGACTTAAGTTAAACTTAAACTTGAGTTATGTGTCAGCATCACTCAATGCATGTTTCTTGGTTATATAGCTGTAAATAAGTTAGTGATTTGACTTTAAAATGTTTTTTTTCATTCTAGTTTTTATAGTATGAGGTACCACAAATGCAAAAAAAAAATTATTGTCGCAATTAGAGATGTTCAATAAACTTTTTTCAGACTGATGCCAGCACAAGTACTCAATTCTTGAGTAGTGTTATACTGATACTAAGTACAGATACCACTAGTACTTTTGATACATAAAAATTGCCTAAAAAAACAATGACAGATCATTTTAAAGAAAGATCCATTTATCACAATATAGCATTTTTTTCCTAAAATTGCATGAAATGAAGGTCAGTTCTAGCTGCTGATCATAAAACGGCCCCATCACGATTACCGATGCCTGGTATCCGCACTCCAGAAGCCACAAATCCAGAAGCAAACTTTTTTATTTCCAGGTGAAAGAATAGTCTACTTTTTTTCGGTAAATTATTTACGCCAAAATGCTCTAAAACAGTAATAAATAAAATAAAAATTGTATTGCAAATTTTTTTCTTTAACTCATTCACTGCCATTGTATTCTATAAACGTCAAAAATTCATTTGAACTATTTCTATTAGTTTAAAAAAAAAAATCCACTTTTGTTAACAATTGTATGAAACCTATAAAGTTTTTTATTGTATATTTAGAACAGATATTAAATTTGTGATTAATTGCGAGTCAACTAGTGAAGTCATGCGATTAATTATGATTAAAACTTTAATCTTTTCTTTTTTTATTCATTCACTGCCATTGATGGCTATAACGTTAAAAATTTATTTTAACTATTTCTATTAGTTAAAAAAAAAACATTTTTTGTTAAGAGTATGAAAACCTATAATTTTTTTATTGTACATTTAGAACAGATGTAAAATGTGTGATTAACTAGTGAAGTCATGCGATTAATTACAATTTAAAAAATTAATCGCCTCTTGCCTTTAATTTGTAATCTTTTAAAAAAAAAAAAATTATGTATGGCAGTAAATAAGTTAATATTGCAATTGTGATTTAATATGTGATTTTCTTCCTTTCTTTTTTTTCTGAAAAAAAAAATCAATACGCTAATTTGCATTACAAAAAAATTTCTGATTTCTTATACAAAATACTTTGGGTCTCATAAAATTGCATTCTACCACATTGTGATGTCGATTTGAATTTTCTGAATTGTTCACACCTAACACTAGTCATGGAAGCAAGCTGCCCAACAGGACAGGTATAGAAGAAAAAAGAAAAAGAAAAAGTGATATGGCGCCCAGGGACTTTGAAGGTAACTGTGCCCTTGTCATCACACACACATTTCTCTGACTGGAGGCGGTTGGGAATGCTGCAGCGTCTGTGTCACATCCAGTAAAAATCACAGCACAGTTGCAGGTTGGAAGCCATGCTGGATGCTTTGGCATTTGCAAAGAGCATGGGTCCACGCACGCGAACGCGCACATTGTGTGCGCTCACGCCCTTCAGCTCCCATGTCGCGGTGCCCCCGCTGAGGGGGGGCGCACGACGTCCGACACAATGCGGCAGATGAGCGCGTCGCATTAAGATGAAGCAGCGTCAAGCTAACTAAGCAAAGTATGGAGGAGGATGTCTTCTCTCGCTCTCTCTTTTTTTTTGTTTTTGGGGGGAGAACGGCAGCCATATTCAGGTCAGGAGGAACTTTTTTCCTCCTGTCGTCTGCTTCTGTCGTTGCCATCATCATCCTCATTTGCATTCTTCCCCTTCCTGACTTAATTTTTTGCGGGTGTGTGTTTTCATGTTCCCGCTGCCGCATCTGCAGCTCAGAACTTTTGTTCACGGCTTCTTTGCGACTCTCGGCGTTGCAGACGCTCCGTGCTCGGCATCTCATCAACACCCCCCCGCCGCAGCACACGCCGACACCTTTACTTCATCTTTTAAAATTCAAGCTTGGGGGGGGGGGGGGGGGGGGAGAATCAGTCAACAGCCGTGATGGGCAGACTGCTAACGTGATATAGGAAGACGGCTTGAAAACTGGAATTGACGGAAAAGTGTTAAAGGGGAAGTAAAAAAAAAAAAACTTGCTGTCGCCTGAGCTCACAGTTGCTCAGGGCTCAGGTAACGACCAATCAACCAATGAACTCATTCACTGCCATTGACGGCAATGGACGTCAAAAATGTATTTGAACTATTTTTATTAGTTTAACATTTTTTTCAGAAGAGTATGAAAACTTATTTTTAAAAAATTGTACATTTAGAACATAAATTAAATTTATGATTAATCGGGAGTTAACTAGTGAAGTCATGCAATTAATTACGATTAGAAATTTTAATCGCCTGACGGCCCTAATTTTTAAAAAATATTTTTTTTATCGCGGCAGGCGATTACATTTTTTAATTGTAATTAATCGCATGAGAAAAAAAACTAGAAAAAAATGTATTGCACATTTAGAACAGATGTAAAATTTCTGATTAATCGTGAGTTAACTATTAAAGTCATGCGATTAATTACAATTAAAAATGTAATCGTCTGACGCGATAAAAAAAAAGATTAATAAAAATTAGGGGCCTCAAGCAATTAAAATGTTTAATTGTAATTAATCGCATGACTTCAATAGTTAACTCCCGATTAATCACAAATTGTATATCTGTTCTAAATGTACAATAAAAAAAAATCTAGGTTTTCATACTCTTGTTAACAAAAGTGGAAAAAAATGGGAAATAATAGAAATAGTTCAAATGAATTGTTGGCGTCTATAGCCTGGAGGTGACCTGCCCGGCGCGTCTTGAAGCCGCACTACGTCTCCCTGCCGTTCACACAACTCGCAACAGCTTCACTTTGCCCACATCTGCTTTTTTGGTTGTTGTGCTTGCCGGTTTTTTTCCCCCTTCTTCCTGTGGTTGATTTATATAAGTCTGGATTGGTCCCATTAAGATGCTCTAGTGGAGGTGTGTGTTGATGGAGCACTGCAGGTCCTGACATGCATGTGTGTGTGTGTCACATACTTAAAAGCCCCACTGAGGTTTTCCCAGTTGAAATGTGTAGCTGAGGACGACACACACACACACGCACGCACACACTTAAATGGATGGCGGCAGCTGGCGTGTGAAGAGTCTTTGAGCTTCAGCTCGTTCAGGCCGACCACCTCGCTAATTTAATTAGGTCACACTGTGCTCACCAGTACATACGTGGACACATGGACACACACACACACACACACACATACACAGGAACCGTCCAATCGTCTGTGAGGTGAGATGTTGATCCTGCCAGTGCCCCTCAGAGGCCACAGGGTGCAAAGAGTTTGAAACTTTAGCTAAGGACGCCTCAGCTCCGACTCAGTCGGGGCCACGATGTCGGGGGAGCGCTGTAATCCATCGGAGGTCCCACGGGACCACGAAATATGCGCCAGGAGACTCGTGGGTGGGATGTCGACTTGAACCCGAGCGCGCTGAATAAACTGGCAAAAAAAGAGCACTTTGGACTTGAAAGGGAGATGAAATGCAAGTGGTTCCCTCGACTACGGTTTAAGAAAATGTAATGAAGCCAGAAGTCACACACATTTAAGTGTTAAGGGCCTTTAAAGGGGCGGGGCCAAGTGACAGCTCCAGCTCGGATTGGCTATTTACCACATGCTAATTATTCCGTTTAATTTTTAATCCACAGATGCAATATAATAAATTCCCTTTTAAGCGCTTTTCTCCACTCAAGGCCACTTCATTAGGTACCCCGAACCCGCTGATTGTGTTTGCATCCTAGCAGGGGTACGGCGCTAAAGCCGCCATCCCGCTTTCTCACGCTAGTCAGACGCCGGCATCTTGAAGCCATTTGGACCTCAAAGCCTCGGATGCCTTCTTTTTTCCACTTCAACCAACCCCCAAGTCCCAAAAGCCTCTCTTGAGTAGTCGCCAACGCCAATACCAAGTACTGATACCACTAGTAGTTTTGATGAATACAATTTCCACCCAAAAAACCCCCCGTACATAAATAGATAATTTCCTATACATCTCGATTTTTCCTTCTAATTACACACACAAAATGAATGGCAATTTTCTATTCTCCTCATTTCTAGTTCCTAATCGTAAAATGACCACGTCACAAGTACCGATGTCTTGAAATAAGGTTGGGTATCGGCCCATTACCGATACCTGTTGTCGCTATACTATGTCCATTCCTATATAATATACATTGTGTATCAGGGTATGCAGTATGCACTCATCAAAATCTGCTTGGTCAAAATAACCAACCCAACCTTGGGTAAAAGTACCATAAAATCCCGTGAATTACACTTTTTTTTAAATTTAAAACTAAAAACAAAACGAGTCGAGCTCAAAGCTGCAACAATTATTCGTGCTATCCATGGTGAGGCCAATATCAAAATAAAATCTTTCCAAATGCAGTAATACGTTGACATTTATGCCTTGGACGCGCTTATTTTGAAATTGTTGTTGTTTTGTTTTTGGTCACTCTGTCTTGCACACTTTTGTCACAGACATCAACAACACAACGTCATCCTGGACTCAAAATCCAATCGCTAATTAAGGAAGCTATAAAAAAAAACGAAGGTCGTGTGTTCGTTCCGCAACCCCTGAGTGACTTTTATTTATTTTTGGACTCGGCAGCCCAGAATTCTTCAACTCATTAAAATGTCCCTGGCACTGGAAAAAAAAAACATTTTGGGCAGTAGAATAAATGATGCCATATTATACAAGGGTACAGAGAAGAAGAAAAAACAGCTTTTTAAAGGTGTGGTTTTTTTTGGTGGGGGTCATATTATACACGAATGCATATTAACTCATTCACTGCCATAAGTTCATTAAAAAAAAAAGATTATTAAAAATTTGGAGCGACAGGCGATTAAAATTTTTAATTGTTATTAATCGCATGACTTCACTAGTTAACTCACGATTAATCACACATTTTTATATCTGTTCTAAATGTACAATAAAAAAAATTCTAGGTTTTCATACTCTTGTTAACAAAAGTAGAAATAGTAGTAATAGAAATAGTTAAAATGTTGTTTTTACGTTTATAGCCGTCAATGGCAGTGAATGAATTAAAAAAATGAAAAGATTATTAAAAATTCAGGGAATCAGGCGATAAAAATTTGAAATCTTAATTAACTCTTTGACCGCCAAAAACGTTTAATGACGTTTAGTAAAATCCAAATGAGTGCCGCCAAAAACGTTAAAAGACGTTAACTATGTTTTTGAATGGAAACGGGTGGAGGAAAGCCTTGGCCAGCTGTGCTCAAAGTATCAAGCAGATCGAGTTAGTATAATGACTATTTATGGGCACTAGATGGCAGCGATGACTCTCTTTGGACAAGATCGGCTAGGAGTCAGTAATAGAAGACGTGAGGTGGAGTGTTGAGGGGAGAATGGCTGAGGAAGCGAAAATAGCAACAATCTCTTCCTCACACAATGGACTATTCCATTGTCTTGTGCGCAGACTTGATTCAGTAGTGCCATTTAGTGAGTGTGCGATCAGCAGAGAGAAAATATAAAAGTGAGCGGCTTCAGGTCATGAAAAATACCATCCGCTCCTGTCAAGATACAGCCGAGTGCTATCGGTGTCGGAATGTGTGTGCGCGCGCGCGCGTGTGCCGGGCATTGCGTGGGAGTGCGCTTCTGCCACTTCTCACCCACTTTAGCTCCTAAAGAGCAGTGTGAAAAAGTCAAAGGCGCTTGTGACTGATGGAGGCTGTCTAATTCACGGAGCGCTCCACAGGTCCGCGGGTCCCACGGAGGCATCTTTGGACCAATTCCGAAACTCCCCTCGTCGCCCGGCGCGCACACACCTGCCTCCCCGCACCTTCATCCGCACCTCCCCTCCTATGCCGCTTCATCTCCTCATCCTCGACACCTCCCCCACAAACCTCTCTGCCTCTGTTTGAAGCTGACTGTTTGTCTCCAGGGTTGGATGATTGACAGCTGAGAGAGAGCCAGGCAGCTCTCTGGCGACAGATAAGGACTTTGGCTCTATTACTCACTGGTTCCCCCACACACACACACACACACACATAGACGCGCACACGTAGACGCGCACACCGCGGGTCCCGCGCTGCACCCCAGTTCGGCAGGGAGCATACAAACCCTATTTGCATTCGGAAGGGCCGTGTAAGATAAATAAAGAATCAGATGAATCGAGGAATAAATAGACAGGAGGCTCGGCTGGGGAGGCGTGCACAGATGGGTGGGGGCTCATTCCCAACCTCTGGGCTCCCGAGCGGGGAGTGTTGCAAATCAACAGTCAAATATACATGAAAAGAGTGTAAAAGCCCAAATGGTGATGGAGATGAAATGTAAAAAGGCTGTTGAAATACACTCTTAGTCCTCCTTTTGTTTGACGGGCTCTCCCAGGAGGTTGTTGCCTTCCCGCTAACATTTATTTATTTTTTATTTTTTGGGTCTGACAGGAGAACGAGCTGATCTGTTTTGAAATTGCCGATTGACAGCCGAGAGCGACGGATGCCACTGATGCAACGTTGCGGAGGAGGGGAAAAAAGGGACGGCCGGGAGGCTGCAGTCGAAGGTACAGTTTGCAGCACATATGTGTATTGATGGAGAAGACGGTCGCAAGTCCAACTGCTCAATAAATTGTGGTAATATAGTCATTTTTTCGAAAAGTTTTTGTATAAATAGTTACTTAACTCATTCACTGCCATTGACGCTATAGACGTCAAAAATTCATTTGAACAATTTCTGTTAGTTTAACATTTTTTTCCCACTTTTGTTGAGGTATGAAAACATAGCAAAAAAAAAACATTGCACATTTAGAACAGACATAAAATGTGTTATTAATCGTGAGTTAACTAGTGAAGTCATGCGATTAATTACAACCAAAAAATGTAATCGCCTCTTGCCTTTAATTTGTCATCTTTAAAAAAAAAATAAAAAATGATGGCAGTAAATTAGTTAATAATGCAATTGTGATTTAATATATGATTTTTTTTCTTCCTTTCTTTTTTTCTTTTAACAATCAATACGATATGCGATTAATTACAATTTTTAAAAAATGAATCACCTGACGCCCCTAATTTATAATCTTTTCTTTTTTTAATCGTGAGTTAACTAGTAAAGTCATGCGATTACTTACAATTTTTTTTTTAATTGTCACCCGACGCCCCTAATTTTCAAATAATCTTTTTTTTTTAAGATTTAAAAATTATAATAATAATAACAATTAGGGGCGTCAGGCGAGTAAAACGTGTCATCGGAATTAATCGCATGACTTTACTAGTTAACTCACGATTTTATATCTGTTCTGAATATACAATAAAAAAAATCTAGGTTTTCATACTCTTGTTAACAAAAGTGGAAACAATTTCAAACTAATAGAAATAGTTCAAATGAATTTTTGACATCTATAGCCGTCAATGGCAGTGAATCAGTTAATATCAGGTATCAGTATGGAGCCAATACCTGGACTTATTTCAAGCTATATACTTACTATGGTGACTTGTGCTGTCACTGTCCCCCGAAAATAATTTTAATCCATAATCATATTGAATATTATTTGTTAATCCACTAAAATTGGACATAAATTGAATTGAATGGATGCAAGTACAGTACTCATAATTTATTATCTTCTATACATATGCATAATCTATGCCTATGTTTAGCAATCGCGATTAGCATTACCGCGGTAGTGATTATCACTTAAAGTAAACAAGCACTAACTACCTTTTAGTTCACACACACATCATTATATCTATAATACACATGTAATAGTTTCTTGAAAGTAATTTACAAACGATGCTTCAACATTATTCCACGAGCAAAGAAGGGTAGAGCTAGCTGATAGCTGCATGACGTCAACCACTGACTGCCCTCTACTGGTTAAGTGATGAACACCTAAAACCAAGTGACAGGTGAAATTTTGGAATAATTAATTTAGGCAGTTCAGAACTTTCTCTCTTGTTCTGGGGAAGCTCGATGTGCTGCATTGACTTAAAAAAAAAAAAAAACACTAAGTCAGTGAGCGTTTTTAAGCAGACATCCGCCATTCGGCCACTAGGTGGTGCATTAACAGAATAAATAAAGATCAGACAGCCCAAACAAGGTTCCGGTGGAGGTTCGAGGCCAAAATTTTTACTCGACCTATTTCTAAAGTCGACTTATCCGACTTGGTCGACTTGTTCCCCAGCCCTAATGGTGTCCGTCTGAGAGAGTGGGAAGGCTTGAACCCCGATTGGCTTTCAAGATGGCCTCTCCCAGGCCCATCCCCACCCACCATTGGGTGTGAGAGGTCACGGGTCTCGCTTAAGTGCTGATGCTGCGTGCAGGCACACAAAGAAGATTAACACTCACAAATGCAGGGGGGGGGGGCGAAGGGGGGGGGGCATCGCTTTGTCACCCCACATCCCCACATCCCCACCCGCACCTTCATCCGCCGCCCCGATTGGCCGACATGGCGTCATCTGTTGCCGGCGGCGCCAATGAGAGGGCGGAGGCCCCGACTGTGCGTGCAGTCAGCGGTCAAACGGTATCGTGCGGCAGTCGGCGATGTCGCAGCCGAGTTAGTATTCATAGCCCGCTAATTGCAGGTTAAGCCTGGGGCGCATTCCTCCAACTTTTGATTTGTTTTTTTGAGTTGACACCTCCGTCCTCCCAGTGCACTCTTATCACAGAGTTCAAAGTTCGCTGCGACATGGCACACTCCTTAATGCCTTTTTGCCGACTCGATTTGAAGACCAAAAAGTCAATAAGAAAAAAAGAGGAGCAGATACGAGATGAGGTGACACGATTGGCAGCTTACATAAGTTTTATATGTTCCATGCGTGTAAATACGATCATATCAGATCTGACTTGAAAAGGAACAGCGGCGTTCAATGGAAATTGGGAACAAATGTACCCGTTGACGCATCACAGTCACACAGTTCAGGTGCTGCTGGCCACTCAACACGGCTCGGGTGGAAATCACGGGTCCGTCTTCAATGGCGTTTGGCATTTTTAATCTCCCATGAGGCCTTGAGGTTGAGTGAGAAATGTGCCGGAGGGCAAAACGCAGGCTAATTCACACTCTACATGGAATTATAATGTTTCCACGCATGAAGTCTCTGAATAATTTACGGCACTCAATGGCTGGACATTATTCATTCGGCGCACACATAAATGACGGGAAGCGTCTGGGCTGCGGCGCAGATTCTGCCGCCGCCGCCTCGCCAGCTCCTCAGCGGCGTATCGCTAATTCAGCAACCAGGTCAGTGCTGCGGTAGCTCAATTAGTTTGAAGCCATTTAAATGTATTAAAATGCCGCCCCAAAAATGAATGTGATATATAAATGTATATGAAGAATTTTTTTTTTTACAAAAAATGGTAGAAGTTTTGCTAATCAATGACTTCATTTGAGGAGCAACTTATTAATTTTAAGGTGCATTTTTCTGGGAAGTCGTTATTTGATTTAAAATATGCGAGAGCATGGAATCGAACCAAATCGAAATATATCGAGATACGTATCAAATCGTCTTTTTTGCGGGCAAAATTAATAGTGCGATTAATCTGCGTTAATACATGATTAATGCAATAATTTTTGGGGATTAATCAATGAGTTAACACTTTAAATTTGAGAGCACTAATCTCTCTCTCTCTCTCTCTCTCTCTCTCTCTCTCTCTCTCTCTCTCTCTCTCTCTCTCTCTCTCTCTCTCTCTCTCTCTCTCTCTCTCTCTCTCTCTCTCTCTCTCTCTCTCTCTCTCTCTCTCTCTCTCTCTCTCTCTCTCTCTCTCTCTACCACATTTATAATAGGCATCAATTACGATATATGCTGATTTTCGCTATTTGCAGTGTATCCCATCTTTGTGATGGACACTCGGGCTTTTCTGTGCACCTCAACATTTGTTCTCATTTTCCTGAAAGTGAGAGAAAAGAAGGAGGAGAAAATGGGAGGAGAAATAGAAGCAGTGACATTAACAAGATTGCTTGTTAAGGAAGGTGGAGAGCACGGGGAGAATGGCGGGGGCCGTAATTGGCTGTAGTTTTTTTTGAAAAGGCGAGAAAAGAAAAGACAGAATTGGGTTTCCAGGCCCGCCCGGTGTGTGAAAGTGTGTGCGTGTGCAGGTCGACCAGATGAGGGGCTAAAGGCCAGACACACCTTTCAATCAGGTTGGTACAATGCGCCGGGCTGGGCCGGGGGCCCCCCTCCTCCCCCCCCTCCTCCCTCCTCGCCTTCCACCTTCCAGGACAAAGACACAGTGTGCAACACACAGGAGCTGCTGCAGTGTCAGCAGGGATCGTGACACCAACCAATTTCACACGGCCAGTACACACACGACCTCGCAGTGGTCCTCAAACTGGGGGTCTTTGGGACATCACTTAAGAGTCCATGAAATAAATTGCAATACATAATTAACAGGTATCATTTAACAAAGTGCCGATTTACATACGAGGTGCACCAATAAAATTTGCAGTAAATTGTTGGATGACGAAAATGAATGTCAAAGGCAGAGAATGTGTTAAATAGATCCCTGGACCCCCCGAAAAATTGAGAACCAAAGTGTCCAAAGCTCACACACAAAATCACATCTTCCCCAGCACCGTCCGATGTGCCGGCACTGCCAGAAGCTCGTGTGCACAGGCGCAAAAGCGCTTTGCATTTCTTCGAGACGCGCCAACAAGACGTGCGTGTGCGTGTGTGTGTGTGTGTCGGTGTAAGTCAGCGTAATCCCTCGCCGTGGGATGCCCTCCCTTCTTCCCGTGCCAGATGAGGGGGGGGGGGGGGGTTACGCGGCCAATTTCAACAGGGGAGTACGCTGCCAGGCGCAAACACGCCGTCATGGGCTGCCATGTGATGTCACGCCTGTGGGACACACAGCGTGTGCCTCCCGTCACTCCGACAAATTCAAAATAAGGTTGATGCTAACGTTCATGAGAACGATGTCTTGAAATTACGATTTGAAATCAGCTATGTTGGTTAGCATGTCTACAAACGGGGAAATAAGTACTATAGGCTCGCTAGTGACAAAGATGAGCTAACTAGCATTGCTAACATCAGTTCGTAAAATAAATACTTGTGCATGTTCAATGGAATATTGGTGATACTTTTGTTCATGGTTATGATACTACAAGAATAAGACATGTCTCGCTAGTGAGAGAGATTAGCTAACAAGCTACCTAGCATTGCTAACATGAGTTTGTGCAAGAAATACTAGCGCATGTTTAATGGTATAATGCCGATACTGTCGTTTATGGTTATGATACCACATGAATCAGACCTGACTTGCTAATGAGAAAGACTAGCTCACAAGCTATAAGTAGCATGGCTAACATCGGCGTGTAAAAGAAATACTACGCATGTTCAATGGCATAGTGGTGATACTTTTGTTCATGGTTATGTTATGATTGCACAATAATCTGACAAGTATTTAAATACAATAAATATAATACATACTGTTGACACTAAAATAAAAAAAAAAGACTTTTTTGCCGTACGGTTTAGCGGACAGCTAGCTATATATATTTTTTAGGTCTGTTCACAAGTAACAACAACAACCGTCTCAATTAAACACATGCTAATATATCACAGCACTGCTTTTGTTGCCGCAAAATAAGGAGCTATTACGAAATGAGTGTGTACCGTTTCCTACTCAACTCACACAACCGCACGAAACGCACACACAGAAGCTAAGCGCAGGTTTATTCCAGCCTAGGGGTCTGGAAGCAATGCTGGCGGATTAGCGGCGAGGCCTGCAGGGAGGTAGATGGCGGGAGGTGGGAAGCGAGGAGATGGACGAAGATTAGGGAAAGACGGCGAGGCGTGTACGGAAAAAAGACGGCTCGCAAACGGTTAACCCCACCAGTTTATAGCACGGGAATGGATTATACCTCTCTGCACCCCTTCTCCAATCGCTCCCATTGTGTCCCACTATGGGAGTGAAGAAGGAGGGTGAGAGAAATTCCCCGTTCTTTCTCCAGCTAAATTAATAATATGAAGTCTCTGGATCTGGATCCCTCTCAGCTTGCTTTATCCTTTCATTCCCCACTTTGACGCTTTATCTCAGTATTCCCGGCTTCTATTATTCCCTTGGCTATATGCCGGAGTTATGGGAGTGGATGCCTGCCTGCATGTGTGCATTCAAAGAAAGCACGACCGGCTTTGAAAAGGGAGGAGGAGGAGGGAGGGCAGATGAGAGATGGACACAAGTGTGACAAAGGGACCGGTGAGAGGGATGGAGTTGTGTGTGTGTGGGGGGGGGGGGTCGTCATAAGAGCCCCCATGGGCGCATCTTTTGGACTCTTGCTAAGCATAACCCGTTTCCCAGCATCCCTTGCTTGCCTTCAAAAAGTGCCTGAACTGAAACATGACATCATTACTTGCGTTATGTGCCTTTTAATTAGATGATGATGTTCTCATGTTGCACAGCAGTGATTTTCAACCACGGGAATTCATCTTTGCCCAGTGAAATCAATAACTGACGGATTAATAGAGTTTCCATATATATGTGTGTGCGTGGGTGTGTGTGCGTGTGCTCTTGTGCCGCATGCAGTTGTCCATTCTTGGTTTAAAGGGTTATAATTAGGGGTGTGCCCCCCCCAAAAAAAATCAAATTTTAGCACGATTCAGAATCGATTTTAAATGTCCCAAAATCGATTTTAAATTAAATTATTTTATACCGTCTTGCCTTTGTCTGTGTGTGCCTTTATTGGGAGCGCTATTCATGTTGTACCGGGTTTGACCACTGAGGGGCAGTGTGGTTCCACGCTGTCTAATACACTGTTAAGTTGTAGCCACGTTAGAGAGTAGAAGGAAAAAGTCACGATCAAGTTATTCCAATAAAAGTTGTTTTTTTTCAGCGTGGAGCCGTTTTTTTGAGTGACAAAAGTGCCGCGAGTAGCGCGCTAATTAGCATTAGCGAGTCAGACTGGAGTAGATCATTACAATTCCTTGCACATCTATAGATTGAAGCAAAGATCATTGTCAATCAAATCATTGTCAATCAAAAATCGTTTTTAAGCGAAAATCGATTCTGAATCGAATCGCAGACCCAAAAATCGGAATTGAATCGTGAGACATTCAAAGATTCCCACCCCACGTTATAATTACTTTTATATCAATGCTAGTTTCCTTAGCCCATCTACGCCGTTTTGCATTGTGTATTAGCATTAAGCTAGGAGAATTACGCAAGTTATGTGGTTTGATTGCAAACATGCGTAACTCTCTTTGTTTTATGTAAAAAATTCACCTTGGAATGGCAACGAACAGCTTGAAGCCGCTTGTTGTGACGTTCCCTGCCACCATATAATGCAAATCAAGACAAAGACAGCCCGTCCTGTTAAAAACTCGTAAATCGGGTCACTCGTAAAACAAGGTACCACAGTATGTGTATTAGCTCAATGCATGTCGGGAAAACATGCCTTGACTACAAATGGCCTCATGACAGCATCTTTGAGAAAAAGTTGTCATCAAACCACAATGACAACATTTGAGCAAGGATTAAGCAGGCAAGATTATATGATGCAGATTAACCTCTTGCCATCCGACGACCAGTCAAACTGGTCAGATTGAGGCAAATGAGATGCAAAAAAAAAAAAAAATCAGTATGCAGGCGGGCCAACCGGTTCAGGTTAAAAAAGCAAAAAAAAGATGGCGAGATAGGCAGGCAGGGAATAACGATCTTCCGACAGCATTTGATATTGTTCCCATGGAAACCAAAACATCAGTTTTCCGAGCAGGAAATGCAAACCAAAGAAAAGTGGGGCGGCAAATGAAGCAGAGGTGGAATGAAGGGGTGAAAAGGCAAAGGGGGGGAGGGGGTGGGGGTGATGTGGTGTGTCGGGCCAGTCCAATGATTCCTAATCCCCTTACAGACAGCTTTGTTGAGTGATTGACAGCCTAGCGCACCACGTTAGAGAGCAGGACATGGCGGGGGAGGAAGAAAAGGGAGGGTGGCCATTACTAGAGGGATTATCTCTCCCCTGGCTTTACAACCCCCCCCCCCAACCCCCACCCCCACACCACATCACCTCATCACTGCTTGATAGGGTCAAGTGGTAGCGGTCGCTTTCTGTTGTTTTCACGCCCAAAACGGCCTTTGTCTGCCTTGTTTTGCAAATAATGGCAGGAGTAATGACAGCAGTGGCGGCAGCGGCGGGGGAGCGAGCAGGCATGTGTTTGGGGGAGGGGGGGGGGGGACACAAACAGCCCACGCAGGCTCGTATACAAGTCCTCGCACCCACGCCTGACGAGCACTCAAAACTCCCACTCCGAAAAGGTTGTTTGATTATCAGGCCGCTGCAGCTGGCATCGTGTGAAAAAAAAAAAAAAAGTTTGTGAAAGTTCATTTTCGGTCCCCAGTTCACACAAATAAGGTCAGGATTCCGTTGTGGAAGAACCAAATGAGATTCGGGCATGCTTGTAACACGGCACTGCACTGCACATTCATCAACTCCGCACACCAAAGAAGGAGAGCGCTAATAGCCCCGCCCACTCTGACCCTTTGTATCAGCATTCTTCAAGCAAAGAAAAAAAGGAGGAACAAAGCCAAAGTCTGGGACACTGCAGTGATGACTTTGTAACAGCAGTTCAAGTAGTAGAAGAAGAAATGTGTCAACCGACCAATCACAGATCATCAAATTACACAACAAAAAAAAAAAAGAGGGTGAAAAAAACATTGGATCATCTGTCGTCAAAGTCGTCACTTTTCTCAGCAGCGCCGCATAAAAAACGTCCAAAACGGAATATCGTATTTATGACACGAGCCCCCATTCAAGTTATATTTAGTACAGGAAATGGAGCGCGAGTTTTCCGAGGTCGCGGCGCAACAACGGTGGGTTAACGCCAAAGCCAGATGGGGTGCGCTCTTTTGAGCGCTAATTACAACTGTGCGCGCGTGCACAGGGAGCGAGTACAAAGCCTGCGGAGCTCATGAGAAAGGGCTGTGATGGAAACCGGCCCGTGAGCAGGCTTGGGGAGTAACGGAATACATGTACTGCCGTTACGTAATCAGATTACAAAGCAAATGTAACTGTGTTCCGAAAAAAAAACATGCAATTAGATTACAATTTCTACGATGAGAGAGATTGTGAGAGAGAGCGAGGGTGCGAGAGAGAGAGAGAGAGAGTGCGCATGCACATGAGCATACTCGGTATTGGAGTAATCCAAAAGTAATCCAAAGTAATCAAATTATATTACTTTAACTCATTCACTGCCATTGACGGCTATAGACGAAACCATTTTTATTAGTTTAACGTTTTTGTTAACAAAAGTATAAAAACTGATTTTTTTTGTATTAGAACAAATATAAAATTTGTGATTAATCGTGAGTTAACTAGTGAAGTCATGCGATTAATTGCGCTTAAAAATCGATATCGCCTGACACCCCAAATTTTTAATAATATTTTCTTAAAAAAAAAGAAAATTATTAAAAAAGAAAAAAATATTATTTTTTTTTAAAGAAAAGCTTAAAAATTAGGGGCATCAGGCGATTAAAATTTGTAATCGTAATTAATCGCATGACTTCACTAGTTAACTCACGATTAATCACAAATTTTATATCTGTTCTAAATGTACAAAAAATATATATCTTCTAAAAATGGGAAAAAAAATGTTAAACTCATAAAAATAGTTCAAATGAATTTTTGACGTCTATAGCTGTCAATGGCAGTGAATGAGTTATTATTATGCTACTTGTATTACGTTACTAATTACATTTTTCTAGCAGGTAACTTGTAACTGTAACGGAATACATTTTCAAAGTAACCCTCCCGACCCTGCTCGTGAGCATGTGACCGCGGAGACGTTAGCAACTTCGCGAGCTACGCTACAACTAGCTGACATCAATTCACACCGTTAACGGTTGAATCAATCGCGATCGGACTGCTCTGATCGTCTTAAGAGGACGTTCGGCCTCTCGTCCGAGTCGGCTGCATCGGTTCGCGCAACGGGGCGGCTGGGTCAAATAGACAACATCGAAAAAATTCATTCTGTGAAGTAAAGGTCCATTACAGATGATGGGTCGCCATGGCAACAACTTCTCTCCCTATTACAAGTGCGAGTACGAGACACGCGGGTTGAAGCTTTTAAACTCTTTTCTTTCCCTTCAACTTATTACAGGAACCACAGATCTGCCAGTTCTCTGCGGGTTTCATGCCGAGCTGATCAAAGTGCCGGTTGGGCCCAAAAAGTTTCTTTAAAAGCTTACCGGATTCCACCCGGTTGGACCTCCTGCGGCTGAACGTGGCGGGAGGTGTCAGCGATGAGGAATGGGAGGTTTTACCCAATTCGCATGTGGCCAGGAAGCGGCTCGCTGCGGTTCTGACCCGAAGACAATCAGTCACTCTGTCTGTCTGCTCCATCTGAACCGAGCAGAACTGCCCGACCGCACTTGCTCTCCGCTCTATCGCTTCCCCTGTGACTCGACTGGCGCGTTTCACATACACCACACCTCTAAATATTACAGAACCGTTAAGTGGTACCGCGAGAAAAAAAAAGAAGTTAAAGTTTACCGTCAAGTCGTGTATTTGAAACAATCTGCTTATCTTAGTGTAAATGGCATGCTAACGGTTAGCATCGATAGTCACAGGATTTAAAAAACGGTTCAATTCTTTACATACTACTAAATCTTTATATTATTATGTTATGTTCTATGTTTTCATAAACTACATGATTATAGAGTAGAGATGGGAATCTTTGAATACCTCACGATTCGATTCCGATTTTTGGGTCTGCGATTAGATGAGAATCAATTTTCGATTAAGAATGATTTTTTTTAATTCTAAATGACTTGATTGACAATGAATTTTGCTTCAATCTAGATGTGCAAGGAATTGTAATGATCTACTCCAGTCTGACTCGCTAATGCTAATTAGCGCGCTACTCGTGGCACTTTTATCACTCAAAAGAACGGCTCCACACTGCAAAAAAAAACTTTTATTGGAATAACTTGATTGTGGCTTTTTCCTTCTACTCTCTAACGTGGCTACAACTTAACAGTGTATTAGACCGCGTGGAAACCACACTGCCCCTAAGTGGCCAAATCGGGTACAACATGAACAGCGCTCCGAATAAAGGCACACACAAACAAAGGGAAGACAGTATAATATAATTAAAATAAAATCGATTTTGGGACATTTAAAATCGATTCTGAATTGTTTACCGGTAAGTCGGTCGATATGCAACGCTAGGTAAGAAACTATTTAAAAAAAAAATTTTTACCAGGGTGTTTATTAAATATTGTGCACAAGTAATACACTTTTAAAAAACTATTAGTTTAACAGTTTTTTCCACTTTTGATGAAAATCTAGATTTTTTTTTTATTGTGCATTCAGTTTTGTAAATAACATTTGTGATTAATCGCGAGTTAACTAGTGAAGCCATGCGATTAATTACGAGTAAAAACTTTAATCACCTGACGCCCCGAATTTTTTGTAATATTTTCTTCCTTTTTTTTTGTATTCATTCACTGCCATTGACAGCTATAAATGTCAAAAAATCATTTGAACTATTTCTATTATTTTCCCTTTTTTTCCCACTTTTGTTAGCAAGAGTATGAAAACCTAGAATTGTTTTATTGTACATTTAAAACATATAGAATTTGTGATTGATCATGAGTTAACTAGTGAAGTCATGTAATTAGTAACAATTTTTAAAAAATGAATCGCCCCTAATTTTTAATAATCTTTTTTTTTTAAGGAATTTATGGCAGTGAACTAAAACCAATCAAAACTAACAGAACCACCCTGAAAACTAAATTAAAAAAAACAACTCACAAACAAAATAAACTCAACTCAAGACAAAAAGATTTCTAGTAAAATCTTCTCGCTCTCATTTTTCCCCCCGTTGTTGTTTATAGTAGAAACACTTAGCCTAGTTAGCTTGTCTTTTATCCGGTGCCAATTAGCAGGCGATTAATGAATTATTGAGGCACTGAAAGGAGGGGGGGGGGGGGGGGGATTAACGTCTCCAGGAAGGGGATCGTTGTACTACAACATGCGTGAGGAGACCACCCCTTAAAAAAATATCCCCTCTAGCATCCATTTAAGAAAGTAGTGACCTCCCACCTCTGTTAAGAACGTCACATCAAGTCAGGCGGAAACGAGAAGCAACATTACGTCATCTCACAATCATATTTTTGCACATTAATTCATCTGAATGATGAATTCATCACTCTGTTGGATTCCAGACAAACCCACAATCAATATAAATATAAAATATACTCAATAGCTTAGTAGTTTCATTGTATACGACTCTCACCGGCGCAATCATTGTCCGTAAATAAAACAAGACTAGAAGAATGGAGGGTGCTGGTGTGGGACGGTGAGGGTTCCATAGGTGGACAGAGCGAGCTTCAAAGCGGCGCATCAGGAGGTCTGGAGGTTAACAACGTGACAGTCCATTTGCTACACCGACTTGACGTGAGGCGCACGTGATGGAGTCGGACGACTGCGTCCACTCGCCTCGAGTTCACAAGTCCAAAGCAAAAAAAAGAGAAGCGGCAGAAGTACTCACATGGAGTACATAATGAAAAAAACCTAAGTACAAAAGAATAATTCTTCTTTTACTGTCAACTAAATACGATACAAGCTAGCGTGTGTGTGGGCTCAACTTTGATGCGATCAAAAACGCTAGCTTCGTTAGCCAAACGATGGCTTTGCTAACGCTGTAAACTGATCAACAAAAAAATGCTAAACTAGCTAATGATCACAACTGAAAAATGTTCAGCTGCCTTGTGTGGTTTTTTTTTTCAGATTGGGCGGATAATTTTTGAATGCCAGAAGCAGAGTTAGCTCAACTTTTATCCATTCAAAGCGTTAGCTTCGTTAGCCAAACGATGGCTTTGCTAACGCTGTAAACTGAAAAACAAAACAAAAACGCTAAACCAGCTAATGATCATAACTGAAAAAAGTTCAGCTGCTTTGTGTGCGTTTTTTCAGATTGGGCGGATAATTTTTGAATGCCAGAAGCAGAGGTCTGTTAGCTCAACTTTTATGCGTTCAAAACGCTAGCTTCGTTAGCCAAACGATGGCTTTGCTAACGCTGTACACTGAAAAACAAAAAAAAATGCTAAACTAGCTAATGATCACAACTGAAAAAAGTTCAGCTGCCTTGTGTGCTCAACTTTTGTGCGTTCAAAACGCTAGCTGCGTTAGCTAAATGATGACCATTTTAAACTGCCAGCTGGCGGTATCTTCACCTGGTTGACTTTCAATCTCTTTTTCTTTTTTTTTTACAATGTTTGTGTCATATTATCCACTGTGTTTAAAAAAAACACGTCTATTTTGACAATGCAAGGAGTAAAAAGCACATACCTGTGCGTTAAAGCGTACAAAGTAAAAATAATGTCATGCGAAAATCTATACTCTCGATACCTAAAAAAATTAACTCAAAATTCGTAACTAAATATTTGTACCTCCCACCACTGGCTGTAAATGTGCCTGCCTGCTGCAACACACGGCAGCATAGAAAGGGAAAAGCAGAAAGTGCATGGATGTGTGTAAAAAAAGAAATAAAGTGAAGGACGGACTAAGCTGATTAAAGTATGAATGCTAAGCTTTGTGAAGGCATACAATGGCGTACAACAGGCTTTGTACTTTGCATATATGAGCAACCCCTTTGCAGATGACTCAGAGTGTGGCGTCAAAGCCTCGCATCCCCCACTAATTGCCTTCCAGGCCACCGTACGCTAAACTCCATTAGGGAGTAGAGCACAGAGACACACCTGTAAGGGGCCCCAAAAACCAAGCCTGCTAGCCGTTAGCTTGGCCACAAATCTAGGAATGAACCCCCCGCCCCGCCCCTCTTTTGGCTCCACGTCCAACCCTGTGGGCTGAATCCACCCACTGCTGACAACAAAAACCCTCATTAGAGGCTTCACGCCTGGCTCCACAACGGGGGGGGCTCCCATCCCATCCCATCCCATACACTGTTGCGTCCCGCACGGGAAGAGGAGAAGCCAGGCTGGCCGTAGCCTCCAGCACACGGACGCAATACTAAAAAATAAAATAAATACATTTAATGAAGAAAAAAAAAGGAAAAAAAGACAGAGAGCGCCCTGAGAGTGAATTTGTAATACGATGTGGAGCACAAGTCGCAATATTCAAAGATGAATTCAACCATTACAATTCGTTCCCCGAGACATAAAGACGACTTTGCATTTCTAACAAATTCCCACATCTTGGTTACTCCTTTGCCCGTCGGGAGCACCAAACGCCTTAAAAGGAGGTAGTAGCGCTCCGTTTTTAGAAGTTCAATCAAATCATCTTTTCCCCATTGAAAATGAAAATTCCATTCCACCTTGGACAGACAGACGGACGGAACGCCACTCAATCAGTACGGTGCGAGTATTCCTTACTAGATTAAAGAATTGTGAGTACTCAATCATATAGCTTAAAGCAGTACCACAACGTTGATGCTATTTAGCTTTAGCATCAAGCTACCTTACTGGAAGGCTTAGTAGACTTCAACACCTTCTTTTTTTTCTTCTTCTTCTTCTTCTTCTTCAAGAATTTGTCCACTAATTGTATCTGCCAAATCAGTCAAACGACTATGGCTTAGCTGGACACTTTACAGAGAGCCGATACTCGAGCCAAAATGATTAGAAACACCTCCAACAAAAGCTATTGTGCTGGATTTGTCATTAGACTGTGCAGGTGTTCTGAGCAGCTGGAGACCCAAGGCAAACAAAAAAGCAAGAATGTTTGTCGAGCAAAAAGGTGTGTGGCCATTTTCTTAATTATTATTATTTATTTATTTATTTATTTATTTATTTACTTCCGCTGCTGACTTGTTGCATTCAAAAGCAATTTCGACTTTTTCGTCTCTCAGCGTATGCAGCCAAACACGCTCTTATTTTTGACCCTCAAAGCCACCGTCCGCGGACGGCTTTTAAAGGATAAACATATTTGGACTCACTGACATGACAGAAAGAAGAAGAAAAAAAAAAGACTTTTGATTCCACTTCTGTCACCACAGGTGGCAGATTCAAACTAGAAAAAAAAAACGTTTGACTGTATAAATACAAACTAAAGAGCCAAAATACATATCTGTATCCTTACCTCTCGTTGAGAGAATTCCAGTAGATGGGCTCCATGTTGCTGGTTGTGGTTCCCAGTAAATCCAGTACAAATGCCAGCAAGACCCACAATCTATTCACACTCCACAGACGCGCCATCTCCAAATTCAGAACCACAAGTGGTGCTGCCAAAAAAATGAAAAATAAAAATAAAAAGAAGACTTCCAAAACTGGAGGTGAGTCAGAACCTCATGTGGCCAGGATACATTGAGATAAATGGGGAAGGGGTGGTGGTGGGGGGGGAAACTTTCTGGACTATTTCAGCAGCATTCCCATGACTTCCACACTAATGTGCCATTCGTTGCTCCTTTTGCACACAGACAAAAAAAAATGGCGTTGATCCAGGACGCAAATAGAACTCCAGCGAATCCAATGTTGTCAAATGAATCACAAGCCAGCAGCGATTCTCTTGTTGTGCCTCAATTGTCTCAGTTTCGAACAACGCTCCCTTGTTGTGTGTGCACCTTCTCCCATTACCTTGGCCCCGATGCCTCATGCAACACACGATGCGACCAAAATGCACAATTGTGGAAAAAATAAAATTAAAAAAAAATCTCCCACTAAAGGCTCAAATGTGCCACCGGACTCCACATCTCCGCGCTCATTTAAAAATGTGTCAAGTCCTGTCGGTGCACGTCACAATTCCAGTCAGCGCATACATCCACGAATGCCCAATTCTCAATTTGAGAATTGAATGAAATACGAAGAATCCAAATGTGGTCAGTTAGGAGCGTCAATTTCAAGAGTTAAAAAAAAAGAAGAAGAAAAGCATCCACACTCTGCTTGGGGAAAAAAAAAGAACTTGCGAAGTGCTTTAATTAAAAGAAGAAGAAAAAAGGATAAAATTGAGCCCGGGTCCAATATACGCGTGTGAGATCCGGTCCGACTGGCTGGCACAACAAACACGACCACGTCACGATCCCAACACCGGTCCGACCTGCACGGAGGCTCGCCGCGTACTGGCAGAACCGCCGAGACGCGGGCCGGAACACCAGAACCGAGAGGGGAGGGGGCGAGTGGAGACGCAGCACTTGGGAGCAAAAAAAAAAAAAAAAAAAAAACCCGTTCTTTGACTGGGAGGCGGGACGCACCGAGCCAACACAATACGTGCAGGCGTAATGAAAAAGAGGAAAAGAAAGGAAAGGAAAAACGGAGGGTTGTCGTAAAGTACCTTTCTGGCTTGCTCGCACACACCTCCTGATTCGGACCTTTGGACTCGGGTGCGCTTTATTTAAAAAAAAAAAACCGAACATTTATTTTCGATAGAAGAGCAAGAGCGCCCCTCCACCGCAAAACCTAAAAAGACACTCCAATGCTTTTTAGTTATCTCTAGAAAAAAATGACATTTACTATAATCCGTGCGTGTTGTTGAAGAAGTGAAATGTGCCAAGAGGCTGAAAGCAAGGAGTGTGATGAACACGCTTGATAAACACCACGCACACAAAACAAAACAAAACACTCTTGTTTATTTTGGGGGCCTGCAAGGTCGCCAATTCATCACAATGAACCCGCTCGGGGTGAAAGTCGTACATTCCCTCAAATTAGGGATTCTACTGCCATCATGTGGTCAAAGTGAGTACTGCAAAACAGAACCGCCAAACGGGCAGACAGACAGGAGATGGAAATGTTTGTATATATTTAGCTCCCCCTCCCCCTTAAATTTCCTGTAGTATATTTGTTAAATAATTTAAACGGAAATGACCTCACCCTGACCTTTTTTAAACACAAAAAATGTTGGCTCTCCGTGTTTCTGTCTGCCTTGGCCTCATTTAGCAGGCCGACCTTCAACTCTCCTCCATGACTTCATCCCCTCCCTGGCGACCGTGGCTGCAGGGCCTTGTACCTTGTACACAAACACACGCACACACAATGAGGAATGTCTCCTGCTGACTACACCAAGATGAGAGCAGCAACACAAAGAGCTCAAACGGGAAAACACGCCATGATGGGAATGAAACTCACACTGAGATTGCTACACGAACCCGTGTGTACGTGTGTGTGTTTGTGTGAGTCAGTGTCAGCGCACAGCACCCTCACCCGCCTCGTAGCCGATAGATCTCAGCTGCACGTCTTTATCCTTCAGCATCAGTCTGTTCCTGTGTGTATTTGTGAGCTTCATTTCGCTCACACACACACACACACACACACGCACACACACACACGCACACACACACAAGCGCATGCACAACAACAGTGCCACGGAATCAACACAAAAGCTGCAAAAGTTAGCATTTTATATTTCCCAAGAACAGTTGTGGCAATTCTTAAAATATGAGCCTCTACCAAATTGTGTGTACCTAATTATGTGGCCAGCGAGTGCGTGACCTCGTCAACTCTGGATTCATCCTTGATTACATCTCTCTTCGTTCATCTTGTCCTCCCTGTTGTCTTTGTACCTACTATCATCCCCTGAGGCGGTGACGGTTGCTAAGCAACAGCCGCCGGAGAGCAGCAGAACAGCCCCCCCCCCCTCAAAACATCACTCCCCATCCGAGCCCGTGTCTCCAGAGGACCTCGACTATCACGTGCCGGGCAAAAGGTGAAAGCATCGAGTGGTCGGTTAACATTTCCAAAGCAAAAGGTCGACAGATGCTCCGATACGGACCGCACGGAGTTCATTAATGTGATGCTCTTTTAATTGCTTTCAAGCTCAGGAGAGGGGAAAAGTCAGGTTGTCTCGCCGCGCGACAACCGGATGTTTGATGTCAAACATCAAGTAGTTGGGCCACGCCGAAAAGATAAAATAATAATAATGACACTGTGAGATTGGAGTTGCACATTTTCAAGGTTGAAGTCATGATAAGAATAGTCACTTTTTTTTTTAGAACAAACACGCACATTTTCGAGATTAAAGTCAGCGAGAACAGTCACATACTTTCGAGAAAAAGTTGCATATTTTTAAGAAAAAAGAAAAAAAGTATAATTTTTCAAAAATAAAGTTTTATACTCATGAAATAAAAATTGCAGTATAAGAATAAAGTCACATTTTTGTAGAATAAAATAGTCACCACTGTACAAGAATTAAGTTGTCTATTTTTTTAGGAAATAAGTTGTATACTTTCAAGATTAATGTTGTAATGTTACGAGAGCAGACATAGTTTTGAGAATTAAATTTTTTTATATTTTCACGATAAATTATAATTTTACCAGACTAAAATGGCAAATTGAGAAAATTTTAGATTAACATTGAAAATAGTCACGTGACATTACAGAATGTAGGCCAAGCGGCATACTTTTGAGGGGGGAAAAAAATGTAATATGTCATAATTTTACAAAAATAAAGTTGAATATTTTTGAGAAGGTTAGATATTTTCATGATTAAAATTATGAGAATACATTTTTAAATTTTAAGATTTAAGTCGTGATGTTATGAGAAGTTGTATATTTTACTTTATTAAAAATGTATATTTTAAATTACATTTGTAATAATAAAGTTGCATAGTTTACCCTAACCCAAGAAATAAAAGTCACATTATTGAGAGAGAGAGAGAGAAAAACAAAAACATTCTATTGGAAGTTATTTAAGCAGTATGGTAAAAATTGTGATTAGCACACATTTGCGTCACAAATTTATTTGTTTTAAAAGTGTGTTGCATATGTAGACATAATCACTAGCCAATTAAAAAAAAGGTGAATCTCACATGATCAGGTGCAGACTTTAGGCACTACATACAATTTAAAAAAAAAGACGTAAAAAAATATGAAGCTTCTCGCACAGTTGTCCTCATTTGCATCCTTGTCGAAGACAAGGTTTTATGATTGAAATTTTGAGTTCAACTCTGCATGTTTGAAACCTCCTCACTCTGCTCCTCGGCAGGGGGCCCGCAGGGTCCGGCCCACCACAATCTTAGCCCGTTGTCGGCGCGGGGCGCGGCCCCCATTGGGGTCGCGACCCCATCGTCGTCCTCGGCGTCCGAGCAAGATGACGCGGAGTCGCCCTCGCTGGGCCACAGGAACTGCCGCTGGCCGCTGGAGGTGGCGACGAGCGGCATGAACGGATGAATGCTGCACACCCAAAATGGCAACCGTTAGTTTGTTTATTCGGATTTAAATATACAAACATTTGTTTGTTCAAAATAAACTAGGGCAGCACACAACACATGATAGGAAGTAATTGGCATTTTTGTTTTAATATTTTTGATAAAATATATAAATATTTAAAGCACAGGGGTTAGTGTGTGCCTCACAATTCTGAATTAGTAAATTGTCATTTTAGGTGATTAAAATTGCATATTGCAAAGATATGTAATTTAATACCGTAATTTTACTATACGAGAATAAAGTGGTATATATTTTTTTTAAATAAATTGTTTTTTTTTTTAATAAGTTGTATATTTTCAAGAATAAAGCCAATTTGACAGGAATAAAGTTGCATATTTTTGAGGGAAAAAATAAATAAAATAAAATTATATATATATATATATATATATTAGGGGTAAAACAAAAAACGATTTGAACCGGTTTCGAGTTTAACGGCACACGGACTAATGAATCTGTCTAAAAATAGCTTGAACCGGCCGATGGCCCAGTCAAGACGTTATAAATCGTTTTTATGTTGCTGATACTGCTCAAAACTGCTTTATAAAACAACCACAAAACAGTCCGGGGGGCGGGGGGGTTCACGTGAGATTTGTTGCAGTTATGTGACGTCATATAGCGCTGAGTAAAGTAAAGTTCCATATTTTCGAGAAAAAAGTTGTAAATTTGTAAATTTACCGCAATTTCTATTTTTGAGATTAAATACATTTTGCAGGAATAAAGTTGCAATACAAAAAGTTGTCATATTACAAGAATAGTTGCATATTTCAGTAAAAAACGAAGCTATTTTTGAGTCAAAAACAATTTTTTTTTACAAAAACACAGTTGCATATTTATGAGAAAAAGCATTTGTGAGGTTCGAGGTTGAACGTTTTCCCTACAAATGTGCACAACATTTGGCCCACCTGTGTCAATGAGCCCATACCTGATGCCATTGGTGCAGTCCCAATGGGCCTGAAACTTGAGATGAGGCTCCAGCAGCTCCTCGCCCCCCGCGGGGGTCTGGGTGTCCCACACCGACAGCACTCCCTCCGTGTCCCCACTCAGCAGGTACCTGCCCGATCTGGCAGAGCACAAATACGCATTGGCAGAAACCTCTTGTGGTTAAGAGAGCGACGGTGGACAGGTGGACACTTACGGGTCCAGGTCAAAGTAGATGCGCTGATTGGTTTCCACATTCCTCTTGAGGGAGAACAAGACTTGACCAGGCTCTCGAAGGTCCCAGCACAGGATCTCGGGATCCTGCACATGCGGCACGCTTCAATTACTGTGTGAATGCTGGAAGGGAATTCCTCATTCATTCCCAAAGGCACATTCCAAATGGAAATGATGTGAATCCGTTTTTCACATCATTTCCATTCAAAATGTTATTATGTAATTATTTCACATTTTTTAGCATTATAAAACCTATTTTTCGATACCATTTTGCGTTTGGTTTTGCTCTCGCCCATACCTTCCGGCCGCCCGTGTACAGGTAGTAGCCGTCGGGTGAGAAGAGAAGGTGGGTGAGGCCCCCGTGGTGGCGGGTGGGCAGCAGTGCCAGCAGGGCGCCGTCCTGGCACGAGTAGAGGCCGGCGTTGCGCGAGTAGGAGCCACAAGCGTACAGAGACTGGCACGGGCTGAAGCCCAAGCAGGAGATGATGCCGCTCTGGCCGCTTTGCTTCTTCGCTGCCGTTTGATGACAAAAAAGGGAAAGGGTTTGAAAAGGGACACTGCCACATACACACGCTACCATTTTGTCTCACATTTGCATTTTCTTTTCCACGCCTATAATTTCACACACAAACTCACTCTCACACACTTGTATTTTGTTTGAAACACAAAAATCTCACATTTTCTCACACGCCAATCTCATATTTTTGTCTCACACACATTTTCTGACTCTCGCACATTTATCTCTCTCACATTCACGCACAAACTCAGTTTTTATTCCACTCTCACACATACTTTTCCACTCTTGCACGTTTCTTTCCGACACATACACGCACACACACATTTGTTCTCACACATACCCTCTCTCTAAATTACACATTTTGTCTCACACTAACATATTCACACGTGCACTTATAGTTCATCTCACACAACACACACCTCCAATTTGCTCTACTGCTAACAAATTCAGTTTCTCACGCTAACTCACACATTTTCACTAACACATTTTTTGTCACACATTCCACACAGACAGTTTCTCACTCTCACACATGTTTTCTCTCCCACACACCATATTTATTCGCACGCCACATACACGACAACTCACATATTCTCATACACACACAAAAACTGTTTTTGTCACAGACCCTCATATATGCTCTCACACGTTTTCACATTTACATTTTTTTCCCCTCACACACATTTTCTGTCACATACAAATGCAGGCATGTACACAGACTTCCTATTGCAAAGCAATTTATGCTAATTATTGTTTCAGAGTTGCATAAAGAGGCCTTTAGAATGTTTTGGCCCAAATGTGCAGTCATCAGTCAAGAAGAGCGCCAGCAACTGCCATCATTATCAAAAACAAAAAGGCTGTAAACAAAGAGGCGCACATCATTAGGAGTTAGAAGGATTCAAATGTTGTTTGTAGCGCATAAGAGACAATTTGAATGCAGCCGCACTGTTTTGATGCGTTCTTCTTCTTGGCCCGCTCAAGGGGACGAGATGCAAAATGTGATGAGCGGCTGTCTAAACGATCCTTGTCGGGGCCGTCTGTTGGCTCGACTCCACTTCTGATTTTGTTGTTTGTTTTTGTCCTTCAACTACACAAAAGCTGTCGCCGTTGATTGACTGAAGACAATTTGTTCCGGCTACAATACGTTTACAGCTACAGGATTATGCAAAATTGACTTCCCCCAACTCATTGTAAGCTCCATATTAAGAACCAACCTTTAATATTGTTTTATGGCTGACCTGTGGTGGGCCGCTCCTCGCAGTCTCTGCCGGGCCGCTCCGTGTGGAAGACCCTGACGACTTTGTCGAAGCCACAGTAGAGCTGCGAGCCGTCGGGTGAGAAGCAGAGTGAGTGGGCAGCCGTCAGCTCGTCCAGGTGGTTGTAGGGACGGAAGCTGGCCCGCACCTCTCCGTGGAAGGCGTCCCAGATGTGGACCGGGTTGTCGCGGCTACTGCTCGCAAAGCTGTGGCCGACAGATAATGAAAACGCCTACTCACTAATCATTATATAGGAATACAGTGGGCTACATAATCAGCAAAACAAAAAAAATTTTTGGACAGGCTTGAATTAAAATCTTATTCATGAAGGTCTGGCTACCACCTGAATCTAATCATGCAAAGTCCAAAACAACATCACTGCCGCTTAATTAGCAGAAAGCATATTAGCCGCGACGACACCACCGCTTTATTTCGGCGCCAGAAAGTGGCCAATTATATCGCTCCACTGCTGCTCGCCTGAAGCGATGCCTGAAATGTTCAGCTATAACGGGACCCCCCGGGCCCCGCTTATTAGGATCCAGGGGCGGAGGCATCAGAAAAGGCGTTAAAGAGCACACAAGCACGCCGTTTGCGTTTCATTGCGAAGGTCGGAGATTCAACCAGACGAATACTCACAAGCACGAATCAGGCTCCAGCGAGTTCATTTTGGGGTACCAACAGTAATCATACACAGTGTCTCCTTCCGCCATCTTCAGGACTGGACTCTGGCACAAAAAAATAAATAAAAAATTAAAATAAGCAGATCAATGTACACTTAAATATCTCAAACGAAATTGTATTATCTATTCTGCTTTTACAAAGACTATAATGTTGATTCATTCTACATAATGATGGTTTATTGAAGTGGCAATATCAACATTGGCCTGATGGGGGCACCAGAGGAATTCTAATGAGCTGGCTACATAATGCAATTTCATTTTTTTCACTGTAATATTATTTAAAGAATAAATACCTAAATAAGTATAAAAAACTACAATTCTTACAGATTACATGCAAATGTACTGAATTTACAAGAAAAAATACAATGTAACTGTACTTGGTGAATGTTCTCGCTAACCTACGTAAAGCTCACCATCTCTGGCAGCCCATTCCAGTTGTACGCGTAAACCTCGGGAGGAAGGTTGTAGACGCGGAGCACATTGTCTGCACTGTTACTCAGGATACACGAACCATCCGGAGCCCTGGCGCGGGGCGGAAAAGTGGCTCTGATTTCATCCAGTAAACAAATGTACAAAGAAGTATGTTGATTTATCCTCTAGATGTATTTTTAATTACCATTTGCAACCTTTGAGGTAATTCTCAGGAAAATTGGAGTATTCGTTCCAGGAACTTGTCAGGACTTGGGGAGTCTGGGAAAAGTCTAAGCCAAGGCTGCAGGGGGGGGAAAAAAAAGTAAAAGTGAGTCGTGTTAATGCAATTCCATTTAAAAGTAGGTTCAACTTACTGCTGTTCTTCAATAGGACTGTCTGCAGACTCCTTAGGCTTCTCCTCCTCTGGGTGCATCTCTCCATCATGGCTCCCATTGGTATTCTGCTGGTACTGCTCTTCTTCTTCTTCTTCAGTGCTCCCACCAACAGTCGTCCCCTCTTCATCTTTGTCTCCATTGTCTTTGGCGTGCAGGATGGCTCCTGTTGCTAAGACCAGAAATCAAATTTCCTGGTAAAAAGAAGCCCAATTGCCATGATGTCATGAATGAGAAAAGATTCTCTACTTTGGTCTTCCTGTTCCATGTCTGCTTGTGTTGGGTCAATTTCCCCACGCAGCCCCTGACCGTCCTCACCCAGGCAGGGACGTTTGGCAGGGGTGAGGCCAACTTCATCCTGATCCTCCTGGACGGCTGCCGCCTCTTGAGGTGGATCACGGTCCGACTCTGTGTCCTGCCCCTCGATCGCTGCAATTTCAGGGCCCATACTCACGTCAGCCATGACTTTGTTCCTCCCTGGCGGAGGGCTGTCAAAAATGCACAGCTGCGATGTTCCTTCTTCCTGCAGTGTGGCTTTCTAAATTTGCTGGCGGGCGAGGACATTACAGCACACACAGGCCTGCAAACAAAGAGAACACACACTCATCACAACATGGATCAACATCAAGTGTTGTTGTTGTTTTTTTTTTGCAATAATTTTGTAAATCAGACGTGGGTACTACTAACGCGCTACGCTTGCATTGTACTCAGGGTAGTTTCAGTGCAATGCAATTTGTACTCATATTCATGTATTTTTATTAGGAAGGAATGCAACATATAGTGTTGCACAACCAAGAATCTGTTTTAGACCTCATTGTCAAGCTCCAAGTTGATGTTTAAAGTGTAAACAACTGAAGTTTGTTGAAGATCAATTATTGTGGCTAAATTTACCTTGTTCTTTTATTAAGTCTTGATGTATTGTTTTTGTTAAAGTGTTATTGTTGGAAGACAATAAGTTGCACATAGCTATTATTCATGTATACTGTATATATTTTTTTCTATTTGAAGTCCATGATTTAAAAAAACAAAACGTTACTCAGTAGTTATTCAGTACTTGAGTACATATGTACTCCAACTCAAGTAAGTTAGAGGACTACTTTTTACTTTCACTTGCGTTAATAATTCTAAAGAAAAAACAAAGAAACAAAAAATTGTACTCAGGGGTATAATTTTTGGCTACTTCACCCACCACATGGGGAAAAAATTATAAACACATATGCACGCACACGCACACACACACACATATATATATTACACTCAGCTTTAAGAAAAGGAAAAAAACTGTTAAAATGCATTTATTACAGAAGAAAAAAATACCAACTGCACGTAGAAATTATGACAGCAATGGCGTATTTAAAAGCGCCCGAGTAGTTGTTCCAAAGCCATTCCATTTGAGTGGTACTGTTTGCTTTGATACGTATACGTAACACTATGTACGTTTTCCACAAAATCTAGCCAATCTAGTCTGTCAAGCATGCTGTGCACATACTTAAACTGACCAAAGTCACTCGCTTCTATAAATTTCAAACGTTGACGCAAATTGCACGTCACGTTAGCATTAGCATGCTAACGCTCTGTTACTCACCCGACTTCTGGCTCTTCCAGGCCTTCAGTCTCGTGAAATGCCGTTTAAATTCACCTTCCTGAATCCTGGTTGAGGCGACAATTCACCGGAGTGTCGTGACGCTTGTGTAGCCTCCACTCGTTCACTTGAATGGTGCAGATATTCTATTTCGGAGTATGTTGTTTTTGGGAGTATGGCCATTTGTGGTGAGAAAGCAATGTGTTCAGTAAGTCTCGCGAGACTCCGTTGATGTGCGTGATTTCTCAAACAAGCGAATGCACAAGTCAGTTGCTACTTGCTAACTGCTAGTATTTATTTTGTTCTTCAAACAAAACAATCCAATTTATTTACAGATCTTTTAGTTGTTCATTTTCCTCAAAGGAATATACGTTCTTTAAAGAAGATGTCAAGTCGAAAAATGTCTTTGCAATTTTTTTCTATTTGGTCCCCACCAATCAAAACACGGTATTGTGAGTCTTGATAGATTTGTCTTATTTTTCTGACGCAATAATATATCAATTACCGTCAGTTGCCAATTCCGAGATAACTGTTAAACTGGCGGTCTATTCGTTAAAGGGGAGGGAGCACATAGATCATATTACTGCAAAGATATATATTTTTTTAAACTTGACTTCTGCTTCAACAACTTTCGGAGCTGAGCTGATTGGGTTGTGTAATGTTAATGTCAATGTTTTTCGAACTGCCAAATACAACCAGATGATCAGATATGCACATTACAGTACAATGCAATCGTTTTTCTTGTCATAAAATCGGCAGTGCAAAAAATCTAACTGCAATAATTTACTGAAGACGATCAACAACAAACGTTGTGCTTTATCTTGATAAACATGTTTTTACCTGATAGACTGCCATGGTTAAAGTCTACTTCATACTTTTAACGCAGTCAAATCAGATGTTACAGCCAAGTTGCATTACTGTTGATTCAAAAACAAAAAGTAATCGCTGGAAATGGCAGCATCAATTTATGAATTCTAATCAGAGATTGTTGTCCATTTGGTGTGAGCTGAGATCACATATGGACACCAAAACTTAATAGCTCCAAGGCATACATTAAATATGATACATACAGCAAGTATACAAATCCATAATCCACCAAACCCTTTACTGTATCTTAAGTGAATGATGATCTGGCTTAATTTGGCTTCAATGCTTAAAAGTTGCTTATTGATATTTGGTCACGCAGCAACACATCTGATTCCATCCTTTCAGCTCAGCTCCAAACAGCACAAACTTCTACACTTGAATTCAGTCTGTGCATAAAACACTACAACTCCACTGAAAAAAGAAGAAAAAAATTGGCGAACCCAAAAAAAAAGGAAAAAGCCAATCACCAGCCAAAAAATATATATACATTACAAGGATGTCAAGAAAAGCTTGCTGCTCCGTTCTAAAGATAACCAGAAAGCCCGGTACAAAAACGCAGGTTTCTTGTGCAGTTCTGTCCGACTCAGATTCATTTGTCAGAGAAGCCATCTAGGACTCAACTGTACAGTTTTAAGGCATGTTGAAGTGGAGAATTAAAGCAAAATTCATTATGGGAAACTCAAAAACATCAACATACAAATGTACAGTATTTACAAAGCACCAATTTAACTGATGCGTGCGTGTGTGTGTGTGTGTGTGTGTGTGTGTGCGCATGTTTATTGGTATGTGTGTGACTGCATGTGACATGGAGCAAATTGTTAAATTGTGTCAAAAGTCTTGTTTGCTATTTGTACAAGTCTTTAATTCAGCCTAATCCATAGCTGCAGGGCGTCGTGGTAGCCCCTTTATCCAATCAAAGCCAAACCGGCATTTTTGTCCTTGCCACCCCGAAAAAAATCCTGCTGGTAGGTTAGGAGTCGGGACACCCTTCGGCGCAGCCCGTCCGGGGTGGGTGATGATGGTCATGGCTCACAGATGGATTACGCTGTCCTCATCACATCCAGGAAGCTGCAAAAGTTTTGAGTTCGCTGGGTTGGTTTCATCTGGTTGACAGATGATTGCGGCACACAGAAGAGGGAAAACTCCTGCGAGAAGACAAGAACAGGACATGAGTAAACTGAGCAAGCAGCAAGATGTCAACAAGCCGATTTGGGCTCGTATGTCTTACCAGTGCCAAAGGTTCGGACCTCGTGGTTGTTTCTGAGCAATCTCGTAGACACGGCAACATCCATTTGCTAAGAGTGCTGCTGGAGCTACACACTTTTTTTCCTTTCCAACCTGTCAAACTCCAGGGAGGAAGAAAGAAAAAAAAAAGTCCTAAAAAAAAAGTTCATTTTTCTTTAAAAAAAAAAATCATTCACTCCGACATTAATGGCGCATCATGAGTTTTCCTTCATCCATTCACAAGCCATCTTGCAGTCTACTCTGAAAGGTGATAGAAAAATATGGTTAAGTACAGGAGGCTCCAGTCTTTTCAGTTCATTTTAGGAATTTCTTTTCAGTGATGCCGCCATCCCTCCTGTTGTGCTCCCATCCCCAAAAATGGTACCTCACAGCTTGAATTGAACAAAAGTGCATAGGTGAGTTGGTTAGGGCAGGGTGAGTGCTGGCAAGGACTGAGCCCGGGACACGTATTGCCTCTCAGTTCCTTTTCCGACTGGCGTCGCCCTGCACTCCATTCCACGCACAAAAACAAAAAATAAAAAAAACAATGGAGGCCAATCCTCGGATATCTCCACTCTGCACCACAGTCTCAAAAAGCTCCAGTTAGGCAGAGGTATTGTCCATCTTTCATCAATAACACCACTCAATGTCCATTAATGGCAGAAGCGCACTTGCAGACCCTGCCCATTTTATATGGGAAACAAAACAAAAATACATTTTGGGGGGAAAAATGCACCCACTGATATCCATGTGGTTTGTAAACAACCAAAGCTCCAGTATGGAATAGAAATAGTCCTTTCTTTGAATTCTTAGTCACCATTTGTACGATCAGGATTGTAGAGGCAGTGTGTTCAACTCTCTCTATCCACAGTTTTTTCTCCTACACACAAAAAAAACAAAACTCCTCTTTGAAGCTTTCTTGTATTTTGTTTCCATTTTTGAAATCTTCTGAGGAAAAAAAAAAAAATCAGCACGGGTTTCTTGTCTTTTTTTTTTTTTTGGAATACATTCAATATTTTCTTAAGAAATACACTTCACATGGCGAGAATGAAACAAAAAAAATGTATCACAACTTAAGAAAAAAAACACAACAAAAATAGCAGCCCCAAGTGCTCGTTATCTTAGTCCAAATACTTTTTAAACTTTGTATATAATGTATATATTTGTATATATTTCTCATAAAAAAAGAAAACATCATTATCAAATTGCAACAACGAACAAGTAACAATGCTAACCTTACATGCATCGTTAAGATGCTGCAATTGTATTTTTTCTCAATATATCATTCATAAGTTCGAGCTAACAAAAGGCAACGTGATCGCACCCCACGAACCTCCCGATGGATCACCCCCAGACCGAACTAGAAACATCAACGATATATTTATATATATATAAAAACATACACTTGACATACACTGTGCTGAGCACTGACACACATCACACTCACTCTGAAAAAGAGCTAATGTCTCAATGGCCACGCACCCGATCCAAGTTCTTAGGCACAAATGTGCATTCATACACAAAAAAAAAAAAGCACATTATTGAAAATGAGTACCTGTAGTCTTGACTCATTTCTTTCAACAGTAAATGAACAATCTCGCACGCACGCACGCACGCACGCACGCACGCACGCACGCACCAGACCGCAATCTTCAACTCATGTGATATCCAAAAAATTCATAAACAACAACCGAGGGAGTTCATCGCCTAAGTGGGAAGAAAGAGCTGCTAAGAGAAAGGATGTGTTGTGCAATTACCCTCTCTTACTCAACACACTCACAAACAAAGTACAAAATAAACATGAATGGCCACTTTCGTCTCACACATATTGGTAAGCAACTTAAAAAGAAAAAAAAAAAAAAAGACATTGTGCACACTGGTGTATTACTGACAAGAACCAATCACACATTCACAAAAATATCCACTTCTACGACTAAGCTCCTCTTTTTTTTTTTTTAGGATTTTCTTTTTTTTTTAGGCAAGTGCAAATCTTCAAGTTTTTATAATCCACTTTTCAATAGCTTTACTTTTTTTATATAAACGTAAAAAAATGCAAAACAGAAATATCAACAGTGTTTGTCTTTCGAGAAAAAGGATTTGCTCGCAACGTAAAGGTCCCCGACTTTGAAACGCTCCCCCCCCCCCCCTTGAACCCCGCCCGTGTTAACACTTCCAGTTGTGATGCACACATACCGCATACACGCTGATTCTGAGCACGCACACACACACACACTCACAAACACACAGACGAAAAGAAATATTCAAATCCCATCTCAATAAAGTGCATTAGTTCGTTATAAGGTGCTTAAAATGTTGAGTGCCAGAGGATACCCATGTTTCTTTGAAACACATGCCCCCGCCCCCACCCCCGTTGCCCCTGCTCCGCTGGTGCGGCAGGGAGCCCCTTTTTGTCACAACCACAAGAGGAGTGGCGTCCGCGACCCTCCCACCCCCCCCACGGCCGCCTCGTACCTCCTCTTAGGGCTGCTCCCTTCCCCCAGTCCCCCCGGGTTCCCCTAGCAGTGCACATTCATCATCAGGTTTGTCTGATTAAAAGACAAGAAGGCCTCAGGTAGCTATTGCTGCTGCGCTGCGTCACATCAGTAATCCTCCACCATCTCCATCTCATTCAGGCTCAGACACTCGGCCGTACTGTGGAATGAGTAGCCTGCAGGCGGCAGAAGGCACAGGGAAGCAGGAGTTGCGTCAAAGGAGCAGTAGGGCTGTCGAAATTAACGCGTTAAGAATGCTAATTCACTTTAGCGCTATCGCAGCTATTGGCTAATCGGTGTATTATTTTCTTTTCCCCCCCAGGGGGAGTAAACACAAAAATTTTCTTTACAAAAATATGTTCTACGCAGCCCCACTCGTCTAAACACGTATTCTGAGTAATAATTGCGTTAGCAAAATTCTGCTGTTTTTAACTCTTTGACCGCCAAAAACGTTTAATGACGTATGCTAAAATCCTAATGAATGCCGCCTATAACGTCAACTAACGTCAACTACGTTTTTTTTCTCAATGAGCAGTGCAATGTCTTGTGCAGCACTGCCTTGTCATTGGGGTTGTAAAATCCCAAAACAGCCACTAACTATGGCCAGCAGATGGCAACATTGTATCTATTTTTAATGGGCTCCCGGAGTATGGAATTACAATGAAACATGACGAATCTGATGAAATAGAATGTTTTCAAGGATGACGTGAATGATCAAAGCCTTTGTCACATCTAATCTAATTCATAGAGCGTCACTAAACAAAAAATATTAGTGTCAAAGTCACTGTTGTGCAGAAAATTTAACTTTTCACAAAAAGCTCGTTTTCTCCTTATTTTTTTAATTTTCTCTCAATGTCACTCAAATTACCCATTTTCAAATGGTAATTACTAAAGAACGGAACAAGGTAGAAACATATCTTTTTTTTCTAATGAAAGAATGGAACGCGATTTTCCATTTGGTACCCACCATGTATATGTAGACAAAACACAGAATATTCTGTTGGTTAAAATACTCTAAATCGTCTGGCATTGTCGGGGTTGTTTTTTGGATAAAGTTTGGCAGTCAAAGAGTTAATCAATCTCAGGGGGCAGTTATTTTGAAACTTGCTGTTGACTCAAAATGACATCACAGTTGCTCAGGGCTCAGGTAACGACCAATCATGGCTCAGCTTGCGAATGTCACCTAAGCAAACGCAGAAAACAGGTGAGCCGTGATTGGCTGCTACCTGAACAACTGTGATGTCTTTTTCAGTCGACAGCAAGTGGCAAAATGGCCGCCCCCAGAGATGAATAAAAATGTGGGGTTTTCAGTTTTAATCATATTTCACAAATGCAATGTTAATCAAAATATGGTGTTGATTTTTGGGGGATTGACTTCCCCTTTAAAAGGAGTTTTTTAAACCACTGCTATTAAAAACAAAACTTAAAAAAGTACAGAAGCAGAGTAGAGTTGTGAGATGACATACCTAAGATGCTGGGATCAGAGTGCAGCATCATGGGCTGTTTTTTTTTCATCTTCCCTCCTTGGTTGTCATAGAGACCAGCCTTGCCCATGTGATTGGCCTGGAACATAGACTGCAGGGCACTAGCGCTCATACCTCGCATGGTGTCCTGTTAAGAGTGGGCGCGTTCACGTCAATATAAGTGCACTAATACCAAGCGACGGCTCATAACAAGGCTTTGTAATTCGTATTTACCTGCAGAGGGAAGTTCATGTTCAAGCCAGCCACTTCCTTTGATAGCTGCAAGAAAAAAACATGTCACGTGTGTGACCAAGACCGCAAAGTAGAATTTGTCCTTCGTTCAAGTTCACCTGCTGCTGCTGTCTCTGTTGGTTGGCTTTCTGTTTGGCACGTCGCTCCAGAAACTGTTTGGCGAACTCTTTGGCTTCCATTGTGTCCCCCAGGTAGGACCGGATGAAGTCCAACACTGCATAGGGAGACTCCACCTCCTTCAGGTAGGCCACAATCGTAGCAACTGTGACAACGGGTGCAAAGCGTTGGAATCTAATCGCCCTGTCCGTCGGTCCAAATTGTGAAGATCCCTTGGCAATCTTACCATCCAGGGAAGAGTTGTTGCTGGCAGAGGTGTTGAGGGCGTGCAGCATCTGCTCACACCAGGTGGTGAAGCCGTCCTGAGGCTTCATACCCTGCAACAGCTTCAGCAGCTTCTCCTCCTCATCTGTGCGCTTACGACGCAACATGTACTGCTCACTGCAAGGGAACCCCACACGCACATACAGGTTCAAGCTAACTAAACAATTGGAATGGTATGGAAATGAAAGCGCCCCGCAACATTCGTACCTGAGTGAAGGGCTGCTGCGACTGTTCTTTAAGCCCAAATTATTGTTGCCGTTGCCGCGCAGGCTGGCCTGGTTCTTCACAGCCTCTTCCCACATGCCCATGCCGCCACTTTTGCCCTCCATGCCACCAGGCCCTCCCCAGATGCCAATGGCGTCTCCCCATTGACCTCCCATGGAGGAACTCCCCATCGACATGCCCGAGTGCTGCAAATCAGACACAAAAAGAGCACCAACTCTTCGTGTCAAATTGAATTTTTTGGGCCACTGGATTTTTCTCCCTCACATTTTATTGTCTTTAATACAAAAAGAAGAATGTTATAAAGTTGCCATGAATTTCAAGGAAAAATGCTATATCAAATGTATCGTTTATATGGGCATAAAATTGTGTCTATATCGCACACCTGTCTGTACTCACAAGCATAGAAATAAAACTCCATGTTGTTTTCCTGTTACCAGACTTGGCTTTAACCATATGAAAGCGTTCAGACTTGGGCTGATTGAATTTGTCGATTACGGAACATCGGCCAAAAACATTAGCCATTATTTTTACCAAAAATTCCCCTCCCCCAAAAGAAAACAGTGACAGAATTTTAAAGAAAGCTCTATATATCCCAAAACAGCATTTTCCTTAATGTTTTTTATGCATTATTCTCTGTATTTTTTTCTGCCAAAAATTTACATCTGCCTCAAAAAAAAAAGAAAGAAAAAAATCCATATTGGTCGGGCCGACTAAATAAAAGAAATGTATTATACGAGTTTCGGAAGCCTACCCGCTCCCTCTGCTGCTGGGCTCTCTGCTGTTGATGTTGCTGCTGCTTCAGAAGTCTTTCAGTCTCCTGCATGTCCAGTAGAGACAGGTGCTTCCCCGTTTTCGAGAGCCCGGACGAAGAAGCCCCACTCCAGCTGGAGCTGCCTGACACTGGCCCTTGCTGCTGGGGGGCCTGCTGCAGTAACTTCAAAAGCATCTCGTGCTGCTGACAACATTGAAGGCAGGCAAAAGTTGGAATGGCTTGTAAGCCACGAAGAAAGGATGAGGCAGGAACTAGAAACTCTTCACCTGCTTGCGTCTGTAGAGTTCCTCGTCCTCCCTTCTCTTCTGCTCCTCTTGTTGCCTCCTTTTCTCCTCCCTCCTTTTGCGTTGTTGCTCCTCCTCCTCCCGCTTCGCCCTGAGTTCAGCGTCTCGCCTCTCCTGCTGGAGCTGGAAGGAATACCATAGAACGACTACAGCATTAACTACAAGTAGACATCCAGCTAGCTAGAAAGAGATAGATAGCCAGCCAGCTAGCCAGCTAGATAGAGATAGCCAGCCAGCTAGCCAGCTAGATAGAGATAGCTAGCCAGCCAGCTAGATAGATAGAGATAGCTAGCCAGCCAGCTAGATAGATAGAGATAGCTAGCCAGCCAGCTAGATAGATAGAGATAGCTAGCCAGCCAGCTAGATAGATAGAGATAGCTAGCCAGCCAGCTAGATAGATAGAGATAGCTAGCCAGCAAGCGAGATAGATAGAGATAGCTAGCCAGCAAGCGAGATAGCTAAATAGAGATAGCTAGCTAGCCAGCGATAGATAGCCAGCACGCCAGCTAGCTAGCTAGAGATAGCCAGCCAGCCAGATAGAGATAGATAGCGATAGCTTGCTAGCTAGACAGACAGACAAAAAGACAGACAGACAGACAGACAGAGAGCGAGCGAGTGAGAGAGAAATATTTTAACAACAAAAGTCAAACCTTTTGAAGCTGTTCCAGAGTTGGACCCTGAGTAGAAGGATTCATTGTTATGTCCCAAAGACTGGCTTCACCACCTACAAAAACATCACAAGAGCATTTAAAAAATAGCATCGTCGCCATTTTTTGCATTTGGCTTGTTTTTATCCTGCAATAGCGGATGAGCCCGCACCTGACGGCTGTGAAGCTGAGGTATGCATGTCCCACATGGACCCTGTATCTGGCACTGACATCGACCTGTTCATCGAAGGCATCATACCCTGCTCACTGCACCTGCAAGTTGCAAACCAAAGGCCGACTAAAACCACAAACGCTCCGAGCGCACGCTGACAGACGGATGCTCACCTGTTAATGAGCTGGAATAACTGCTGCTGTTGGAGCTGCTGATAAAGAGATGCCGCTGCCAGCTCCTGTTGTTTTTTCAGACGCTCCTGGTCAAGGTTTCCCTGAGGAGTTGGTCAGAGGGCTGTTGGTTAGTAGCAAACCTCCACAAACAAGAAACCAAGCATCTCTAGCTACAAACACAGAGCAACGTGTCTTTTCTGCATGCACAGACGTCTGTTAATCCTTAAAATATGAAATTCTATTACCGTTGCCTGTCTATGCATCTTCCCTCCCTTCTGCATCCACCCCTTCCCATCGTCTATGTTGGCTGAGCTCTGACTCACAGTCCCGGCGGACCCCCGGGTGGGCTGCGGGCGCTGCGTCGGTGGTGGCTGTCTCACCAGCAGGGGCGGCGGTGAGGGCCCCGGGGCGAAGGGCACGCGGCCCCACATCTTGATGACGTCGCCCAGGGGTTGGAAGCCCTCGTCGCAGCCCCGCTTGACCAGGAGGGTCATGGTGAAGTAGCCGGCTTGGAACCACTCGCACATTTCCACCGTGGTGAATGGACCTGAGCAGAAAGCGAGACTCTATCATTATATTATCACTTACGACCCGCATAAACACCTGTGCAAATCCATGTCTCCATAGCGATACCCTGAATCTCTCCCTGCGGGTCCTTGTAGAACCACTTCATGGCGGCCTCGTGCGACAGAGGCAGAGCGGCTGCAGTGTTCCTGCTCTCCTGCTGCTGCTGCTGCTGTAGAGCTTGCGTGAAGCACTCCTCTTCTAAAGATGTGTCCTGCAGCGATGCCACCATCTTCTCTGCCTCCTGAACACGTAAAAAGATATTTTAGCTACTTATGCAACTGTGCCTTACAGGGGTGGCTGGCTGACTTTCTTAAAAGGGAAATTCAAGGCAAAAATTTTCTTTAAATTATATATCGTGTGCTCCCACTAGTCTAAACGCAGTTCTCTAGTTAATATTGCACTTGCAATGCCAAGTTGAGCAATTCTACTCAAGCACTTTTTAGTTCTGTACCCCCCAACAAGTTTAAGAACCACTGGTAAAGAATGAGAAAAGATGCATACTAGGGATATACGATCGGCAAAAATCGGCAGATAAATCTGGTATCTCACTGAGCGGTGAATGCTTGTGAACGTAGCAAATTTAGGGTTTTCATCAGGATTAGAAAGATATTCACAGACACTTTTTACTTGTCGTAAACATTTCGAACATATTCATGACGAAAACCCCAAAGTAGCAACATTCACATACACTTGTCGCGAGATACAGGAACTTTTCATTTATGGATCTATTTAAATTTCCACTAAATAAAAAATGATGCAGACACTGAGAACTCCCCACACTTTTTATTAAAAACATAAAATAAAACAAAATTAAGTTATGTTGAAATTTTGGAAAACTTGAAGGAACTATTTACTTGCTTCGTTTTTAATTTAGCTTAACACATGCTGATGACCCTGGAGGCTCCCTGCAATTTTTGGTATAATTTTTAAACAAATCTGTCAGTTCTTTAAAATTAAAAGAAAGCATTTTGTTTTTTTATTTTGCCGCAAATGTTTTCTCTCTTACTGTAAATGAATATCGGCTTTTGAAATATTGGTCATCGGCCTCGACTACTAATAATCGGTATCAGTACCAGCCTTGAAAAAACCCCATCTGTCTATCATTAATACATACCTGTTGCAGGTGTTTCATGCCCTCATCATCCTCCGCGTCTCCAACCCCGGACGTAGGGAGGGGAGGCGCAGCAGAAGATGGCGGTGGTGGAGGCAGCAAAGAGGAGGAGGCAGTGTTTGGGCTCACTTGGGTCTTGGATCCTACAATCAGAGCCACATCTGATACACAAATAAAAGCGATGTTTTTCCTTTCTTTTTATTTTATTTTAGGTCAAGATGGAAAAGTTAGATGCCAGCACAGTGCAGCCCCGTGACCAAGTGGGAGCAGCTGTTTCAGTAAACAAGATATTCGATAGCTGTGGCGAAACATATTGTATATCAAACTAAAATGTCAGCAGGAGCCGCTCTCACTGCTCCGAGCTTTGATTAGCTAAGAACAGTGTTCACAAAACAGCTTCATACCTTCACTTGGTGGGCTACTGTCCTTTAAAGGGTGGCTGTTGCTGAGCTGAGCGGTGTCCGCTATTGGGCCACCGTTGCTGGGCTGGGGCTCCAAGGATGGAGGGGCACAATGGGCAGGAGGGGAGCTGGAAGGCGCCGATGGCTTTGCCTCCCCATCAACTGCAGCTGATGTGGTTTCCTTACTCTCTGAAGGAACGAGATAAAAGTGATCAACAGGAAATCAATTACAAGCAAGGTGCAGGTAATCTGCTCCCCAGAGCACTGGAAGGAATCCACTAACCTTTGTCTCCATCGCCAGTGTTCCTCTCTGGCTCAGGAAGACTCTCCTCTTCTTCCTCCTCCTCCTCAATGCCCTTGAACTCCAACTCCTCCTCCAGGATTGTCTCCTTGCCGCCCTTCTGAGAGATGACGACCAGAGGAGTAAAATCGTACTCGCCTTTTGAAAAATGTATTTAAATGCCATTCAAAGTAAACGTCCACCAAAACTCACCTTCATAGGCATGAACGCGCCCGAGGAGTCAAAAGTTCCCATCCCGCCATCCTCCTCATCCATACACCACTCAGGCAGGCCGTCCCTGTCGTCTTCCGGCCCCTCGCTGCCGGCACGCCGGCGGCTACCGCCCGCGTTCTCGGATCCCCCGAAGTCAAAATCGAACTTGCGACGACGACTCTCACCCGGACAGCCGTGATCCCGCCAGCCTGCTGAGCGGGGGCCGCCATCTGACAAAAGAACCCAGTCGTGAGCACTAACAACTCAAAATAGAAAGCGGTTGTGTTTATCATACCATCCCTGCGGGGTCCAGCAACTCTCCAATTGCTTGCCGGCTCGCCCTCCTCCCCCTCCTGCTCCTCCCGGAGGGTGCGCCAGTTTTCGCTGTCAGCCCTTGTGTAATCCTTCCTCCCGGAGCCGCCGGGACCGGCAGACTCCTCAAAGCCAGGGCGGCCCACCTCGCGACGGAGCGGCTTCTCAAATCGACGCTCGCCTCTGAAATTGCAATTGCAAATTGAATCGCCTTCAGATGAAATCAAACAAGGGGAGGCATATAAATCAGGGGTGTCAAAATTAGTGTGTTAATTTTTAGTTAATTTAAATTTAAACTTGTATTGGGGGAAATCCAGTCGCAACGCAGCAAAATTTAGCAGTAATAAATTTAATAATGCATATATTTGTGGAGTCTGGGGGTCAAGTTGTGTTTTACCATTTAAAAAATGTGCAGAATTTCACTTTATGGTAAAGATTAGATAGCTCTTAATATGAAAAGAATAATGCACTGAGCTGGCACCAATGTCTTACTGATGCAATTATGCCATCTAGTGGCAGAAAAATGACCTCAAAACTAATTAATATCACTTTTTTTCAGTACAGTACATCTAAATGGTATCAGTTATTATGAAATAATTGTATCAATGACTAAAAGAAGAAGAAAAAATTCCACATTCATGTTAACTCATTCAAACCCAAAAACATATATATATTTTTTTTTATAATTTGTCCTGCACTCCCAAAAACGTATTATGCGTTTTTTCATGGTAGAGCATACAGAAGGCTTTGATACAGCTTCTGACATGAATAGATCGCTTAAAGCAATGGCCGTTATTACAAGAAACGGCCAGCAGGTGGCAGCAGAGTATAAGACATCAGCCAGGACCATGTTGCAACAAGCTCTTTTGCCTGTGTTTTCAAGAGGTTTGTGAATAATAATGACATTTTAATGCTAATTGCTGCAAAACTGAAACAGATAGAAATAGCCTTTTTTTCTGATGAAAGTAGGATTTATTTGGTACCGTTGAGTACCGGTATCGATTTCCAGGTACCGAGAATTGGAACAGGACCGGTTCAAATGTGAAAGGTACCCATCCCTATTAAAAACTGGAATTGATTAATGGCAGACAAATTGAATTAAACTTGTCAAGCAACCACTGCTACATTGGTGGACGGAAAGATTGTCTCATCACTGATTGAGACAGCAGAAACGGGTTTGAACTGCCATCTCACCCACAGTGATGAAGTCGATATCCTCTTGCGCGACAACTCACCTGTGCCACTGATTAGACAAGGCAAGTGCTTTGGCAAGAGGGTGAAAGAACTGCACTTTTCCTATTCACTATTTTAAACAAATATTTGAAATGATGTCTGTATTCTGTCTGTGGCAAAAAGAAAAAACACCAGTAAACAGAACATGCACTAATTTTGAACTGCTCTTGATATCCGAGGGACAATCAGTTTATGCTTGTAAACATAGTGGCAAATAAGCTCAAAACGGCTCGAAGCAAACCCTATTTAAAAAAATCTAATGTGTAGAAAATATCGAACTTACAGTGACCTTTTGCGTGAAATCATTCTACTATATTAACTCCTTCACTGCCATTGAAAGCTATAGATGTCAAAAATTCATTTGAACTATTTCTATTAGTTTAAAAAAAATCTACTTTTGCTAACAAAATTATGAAAACCTAGATTTTTTTTTAATCAGATATAAAATTTGTGATTAATCGTTAGTTAATTAGTGAAGTCATGTGATTAATTACAAAAAATAATAATAATCGCCTGACGGCCTAATTTTACAATATAAAATCAAAATAAGGGGCGTTTAATCGCATGCTAATTTTATATCTGTTATTAATGTAAAATACAAAAATAGGTTTTCATAAAAAAAAAAATTAAATGAATGAAAAATTGTTCCGTATACATTTTTGACGTCTATAGTCGTCAATGGCAGTGAATGAGTTAAATATATTTAAACATGTTTGCTCTTCTATTATGTTAAATATGGACCCAACAATGAGACAAGAGGCTAAAATTATCTATTTAATACACTCTTTCCATGTTTTTATAGCAATAGAACTGTGGGCCTTGCAAAATCAGTCAAAATCCAGTAAAACAGATGGGAGCAAAGGGGGTTGCTTCAGTGAAAATGGCTGCGAGTGAATGAGTCAACAAGATTTTAAAACTTCGGGGAATTTTTTTATATATTTTATTGTACATTTAGAACAGATGTCAAATTTGCGATTAATCGTCAGTTAACAATTTAAGTCATGCGATTAATTACGCTTACACATTTTAAATCGCCTGACACCCCTAAAATAAATAATGTATGATGTGTTGACTTCCTTACCGGTCGTCCCAGCTCTGGCTCCGGTGTATCTCTCTGGAGCTTCGACCGAAACCAACCTCAGCCTCTTCAATACTTCTTTGGTAGAATCCACCTTCCCCGCGGCCCCGGCCTGTTCACACACAAACGCGCGCGCACACTGAAACATGTGTGGCTTGACAAAGGGAGGCCAATAGGAAGTGAGCTCCACCAACATGGTGGAGAAAAAAGGAGGAAGTGAACACTTGGCTATTCCCCTAAATAGCAGCCACACTGTTGCACTTTGGGTAACATTTCTTTATTGTTGTCTATTAATATTTGAAGCCATTCTCTACTTCCCCTTACCTCTGCTGCCTCGAGTGGCGCCCCGCCCTCGGACCGCTCCGGCCGGGGCGGCTCCGCCCACCCCCTTTCCCATGAGCCGCAGTACAGCCACACTATTCACAGACATGGAGAAGTTCCTCTGCGAGGGCGAGAGCGGGGGGAGGAATGTGAGGAATGTCAGCCAATGGAAAGGCTCACCTTGGCGTGTCACTGTGGTTCGAGTTAAGAGGCTGACCTGCTCCTCCTCAGTGAGAGGCACCAGTGCCAGCGGCTGCATGGGCTCATCTTGCAGAATAGCAGCAAATTCCTTATCCTGCATGTCCTCCGGGACCTAAGATAAACAACAATGGGGCCTTCAGGGAACATAACAGAACTGCTCGTAATATACGAAGCGGGTTCCTATGAAAGGGGGGGCGACGTTTCACGAGCTCCGCGCGGCGCAACCTACCTTGTTGTCTTTGATATAAAGTGCTAACATCTCCTCTCGGCCGTAGCGGTAGTCGGCCAGCTTGTACTTTGGCATGGCGGGGGAGGGAGGGGGGGATGTCACACTCCCCCCACTGGACAGTGCACGGAGCCTGGGTTGGGACGGGCAAAGCTAAATGTTAGCATTAACTTATTTGAGTGACAAAAAAAACAAAAAGCGGAAGTTAGCGTTTTAAATATAATTGTGATTTATTTATCCCCCCATCTCAATATCGTTATTGCATTTGTGGAATATGAGTTAAGCAGCAAAAAGGGTGGATTTTGCTGCTTAACACTTTCCACAAATGCAATATTAATCAGAATAGCACGTTGAGACTAGTTTTTGGATTGACTTCCCTTTTGCCATATTGGGATTTGTTGGCCTGTCTTGAAAATTATGTCATTGTTTGAAGGAAATTTTATGTATCAAAAGTACTAGTGGAAGTACTCGTACCGAACATCCCGGCAATAAACAGTATCACATTAGGCAATTACACAGGAAGCAAGAATAGCACTATGATGTAACAGCAACATTTTCATCTGAATTATCAAAACAAAACACACATCTAACAAGAAACATCACCGACTTCACATTCTCTAACAAATCAACTGTCGCCTCCACACTGAATGCACGCTGCTTTGTAATACATTAGCTTTCCAATTTGACGGCAAAAAAAAAAAAAAAAAGCTGTTACAAGAAGGACCAGCTTCCAAGGCCGGGAGCTGAACAATGGCTCCATTCACTTGCCTCTCAGAGGAGCGTTATTGACTCACAGGCCCACATCTAAACCATATGTACCTCTGAGAGGAGGTGGGTGTAGGGTGTTAGCAAGAGCGCTACGGAGGGAGAGAGAGAACTAAGCCAATTGGGTAAAATACTTTATATCTCCTCATTGGGATTTTTCTCCCACGTTGGCAATTTATTCAAAACATTATGTCATTTAACTCATTCACTGCCATTGATGGCTATAAACATCAAAAATTCATTGTTAACAATAGTATGAAAACCTAGATTTTTTTTATTTATTGTACACTTAATCGCGAGTTAACTAGTGAAGTCATGCGATTAAAAACTTTCATCACCAGACGCCTCGAATCTTGTAATATTTTTTTCTTTAAAAAAAACATTGATTAATTGCCATTGACGGCTATAAACGTCAAAAATTAATTTTTTTACTATTTCTATTAGTTTACCAATCTCCCCTTTTGTTAACAAGACTATGAAAACCTAGATTTTTTTTATTGTACACTTAGTTATGAAATGTGTTATTAATCGCGAGTTAACTAGTGAAGTCATGCGATTAATTACGATTAAAAACTTTCATCGCCAGGCGCCCCGAATCTTGTAATAATCTTTTATTTTTGTTTTTTTGTTGATTCACTGCCATCGACGGCTATAAGCGTAAAAAAATAATTTCAACTATTTATTTTAGTTTACCCCCCCTTTTTTTGTTAACAAGACTATGAACACCTAGAATTTTTTTTATTGTACATTTAGAAGAGATGTAAAATTTGTGATTAATAGTGAGTTAACTAGTGAAGTCATGCGATTAATTACAATTAAAAAATGTAGTCGCCTCTTGCCCCTAATTTTTAATAATCTTTTTTAAAAATGAAGTTATGGCCGTAAATGAGTTTAAAAATAATAATAATTTAATTATGGAAACGGGGAGCAGAGCGAGAGGCAAGCAGCTGCAGATGTGCCGAGAGAGAGAAACATTCTCCCCGTCTGGCTGCTGGCTGTGCACCAACAACGTTCGCAGCAGTCCCGGCCTGTTGGAAATGGAGTGTGACCAAACGGCAGGCCGCACCTCCCGTTAATCGCTGCATAAACAACCACTGGCAAGGAGGACGGGAGAGGAAACGGAAGTGGCAACTTGAAATCAATCCTTAATTCAACTTTGGGATTAATGACGTATCCGTGGCTCGTTCTTGACACAAACATAACCACAAAAGCATATATGTGCAGTCCCCTCACCATTCTGGGCCGAAGTTGAGAGTCTCAGCAGTCATATTCCTCACGTCCACACAGATGTGAGTATCTGTGAAGCCAGCGTATTCTTAGTCATTCGTTTGTGCCGTTTACATATTTGCGTCACATATACAAGCTTACCCTGTCCAGAGATATCGGAGCAGGCTGGACTGGGCAGGACCAGGCTAGAGCTGGCTGGATTTAGTTAGGCTTGGGTGACTAGAAGGCTGAGTGGTGCTTAAGCTGTGGTCACAGGGCGCTCCCCCTTCTCAAAAAATACACATCCACAAGAATAGCTGCCAGTTGTAGGTGCTTGAGGGGTACCAGGTTATCAGTCCGTGCTTGGTAAAAGGAAGGGCTTTGACGACAGATTGGAGAATGGAAGCTCCTGCTACTCACAGCCGATTAAGGTTGTAAAACATTGAGAGAGGAAAAAAATGGAACTTTGGAAATTATCAATGGAACAAAGAAATACTCATTGCTAGTATTTTGTTTCCTCTCTTCCTTTTTGTTTAGTTTTTACAGCAGTTAGATCTCACATTTGTATTCATAACCTGAACCAGTTCATCAAAAAAAAAAGGAACATTTAAAAAGTCACAGCTGACAAAAAAAAAAAAAAACTAAACAAAACAAAATAACAGGCTGCTGGAACAGCTGCCGAGAGCAGACGCGACCCGCACTCTTCTCCGTGCTCTCCCTCCTTTCCTTCCCTTTTCTCGGCGCCGTTCTTGCTCGCTCCGACTAAAATGTGGACTGGCGGAGTCCCTCCAGGTAACGCCTTGACTTCCTGTCCTCCTTTCCTCTGCGCCACTGGAAACCAAATCAAAGAAAACAAAAAACTGATGAAAACGCCCTGATGCATCACAAGTTCACAACCTGGCAGTTTGTTATTTTTATATATATATATATATATAATATATAGCAGTGATGTACATTTTATTTTTTTAAACAGCTAAATGGAACACATCTGTTAATTTATCACATCTTGCTGGTCTGGAGAAAATACACAAACACATTTCCCCAAATAAACGAGTCAGCAAACTATTTGCAGGTGAGCGCTAAAATCAGAAACCTAAAAATGTATTGTTGATGGTGCGCAGCTACTTTGCGTAGGTTGTACTTGATCCGATGTTTGACACATTTTGCACTTCACTTCTCTAAATCAGCCATAATATGGCTTGGTTACACAATTGGATGGTTCAAGCCAACAGAACTTTTGTATACAGGACTATGCCCCCTTGAAGTGATTTATTGTCGTGGGTGTATTAAGTGCTTGGGGTTCATATCGTCAGGTCTCCAAAATCATTTTTTCAGCAAAAAATTCTTTTTTTTATTTAAATTAGACATTGTATTGAGAAAGACCTCAACCTATTTTCAAAACTTTAGATTGTATAATAATTAGGAAAATATAAAAGACTGACTAACATTATTGATTGGTGAAAAACATGAAATTAATTATAAATTTTAAACATGTATGTTAATAACAATGTAAGTCTAAGTCTGTTGATTATTTTTTGTTGTTGATTTTTTTTAATTCAGGCTACAGAACACATAAATTGGTTATGATTCAGCTACTGGTTTGGTCTGTAACATGCCAGAAAATGGGCAAAAAGGTTGATTATTGTTGCAAAATAAAAACATGTTTGCAAATAATGTGCTTTCGCTTGGGTAGTGGTTATTTTGCCGTGGCCGGCCACTCTCCTACTTGCGTTATTGTGCCGTGAACAACTCTGATAGGCCAATTGCCAGAGCGATACATTCTTGGCCTGGCGTGAATCTGCTATTTTGCCGTGATTCATGCACCGGTCATGGTTACTGCCTCACGTCACGAAATTTTCATTTTATTTTGTCATCGAAAACAGGCTGTTATCGCCAATACCTGCCTAACCCTAACCATGACTATAACCCAGGGTTATCAGGCAGCTTAGTGTCTTTACAAATACAGCAATCGCATCTTCTACTTCATTAAATGTGGAAAATTCATCAATGCAGAGCGAATCCAACTCTATCACGGCAGCATCAACAGTCAAATGTGGCAAATATGGCATCGTTCTCGCGCAATTCACGATAAAGAACTGTTCAAATCTTCAATAAACACATAAAACGGCTCATTTACAACTCACAGCTGGCTGCAAGAAATTCTAAGCATAGTATTTGAACCCGTCACTCCGGACTTTCGAGCGCTCCAACCACTATACCATAAGACTGATACACATACCAGTAGTTCTCGCGCGATTCACGGTAAAATAACAATAGGTGGCGAGTTGGCGATCACGGTAAAATAACCTTCACCGGGGACTGGAGAAATCAGAACATGTACTGTTTAGAGGCTGCAATTACGAGCATTTGAACCAATTGTAAATCATTGAAACGATTATCAAAATTGATATTGGTAATTGGATGACGTATTAAATTAAATTAATTGTTGCATCGACTTTACACTGATGCACTGCTGCATTGCATCACACAGAGCTGTTTAGAATAGTTGGTTTTTCTCCATGAGCGGGTGAAAATATTGGACACCACAGCAACAATTCAACAACTAACACATCTCGGCCTTTCTGCATTTTCGATCTTATTTGATCACGATTGTTCTGCAAATCACTTTCATTTCAAAACAATACAGCGCTAAAAGCCGAGTCCCCTCCCTAGCTGGTGCACTTAAATGCGACAGTGGCAAAATAAACAGCTAGCTGCAGCGTCCACAAAATACCTCACGCAATCCACATTGTTTGGTGGTGTGAAACTATTTGGATTTGTTGAGGGGGTTGGTTGAAAGAATCGATGGCACGGATCGCGCTGGGTTTGTCGCGCAAGATCCCATTTGTGCGCAGCTAGTAGCATCGAAGCTCCGCGTCAATGGCCGAGGCCTCTAAGGTTCAAATGACACCAGGAGCTATGATGGCGGAAAGGGGGGGTGGAGTGTCAGGATCCTCGGGCCTGCTCGTACACCAGCTCGGCCACTGCGAGCAATCGCATGCAAAGTCCACGACGAGGGCGAGAAAAGGAGCAAAACCAAACAACCGCGTGGAGTACGAAAAGTCACCCGCGCGACGCCATGTTAGCACGGCGGCTAGCGCTAGCCTGCTAACTCGCGACGAGGAACCAGGAGCGCTGCGAGCACGGCTTACCTTCCTTCACTTGTTTCGAATCGCAACCACCAGCCGGGCTGTGTCGCCTACAGCCGAATTACTGCACGCATCGCTCTCTGAACATTCGTCAACGCGTTCATTCGACACGATGGTACTCCCGGGAATCCGTGCTCCGTGGCCAATGTCGTATTTTTGTTCTTCCTCGCCTTCCTCCAACGGTCGCATCAGTGTGTGTATGTATGTGTGTGTGTGTGCTGCCTGCTAGTCTTGTTGTTTGTGTTTCGGAAACATGGCCGTCCGTGTGATACCACGTGACTGCACACTGACAAGCGGCGGGCCAACCAGAGGTGGCGAAAGTACTCACGCTCCAGTCTGTAATCAAATGCTTGCGTAAAAAAAATATTTAAAGCAAAAGTATTGACTTTATGAAAGCATGTTCCTGCCACATCAGAAAAAAAGTTTTGTGTCACATTATAACGTGATGAATTTCACGTTTTAACGTGATAAGTAGCAGCTATGAAGATTAGTTACAGACGGCCATGTTGGTAGGGGCGACGGCATTCATTCCATAAATCTACAAATAAGGCCTTTTTAATTGGAATTCAACTGTCTTGAATCAGTCAAAAAAGTTTGCACATGCTCGGTGGGATTTTATTATTGTAGTCTCTCAAGTCAATGTGACATTAAAAAAAAAGTCTCGTAATAATTACCGTATGTTTGAAGTCAAACTTTTTTTTTTTAATCAAACTTATCACGTTTTAAACTTTTAATGTGATAATTTACCACGTTGAAATGTGAAACTTGTCACATTAAAACATTACATTTGTTGTGATTTAATGTGAAATTGAATTTGTTTTCTTTTGGGGTGGCAGCAATACGCTGACATACGATTCAAGTAGTAAGTAAAAATAGTGTAGCTTCTTGAATGTACTTAAGTACAATAAAAAAAATAGACAGTATACAACTGTTTGATACACACACAAATAATAGATTCCAGCTTTAATTAGATAGAGCTCAAATAGAAATACATATGTGGGGAGCAAATTAAACAGTCATAATAATAATAAACACTCAAGTAAAGTACAGATACATGAGAGTAACAAAGTGTTTGTATTTCATTACTTCCCAGTTCCCACTGCTGCTTTAATTTAAAGTAGGGTAGTCAAGGCAAAATACACCAAATGCGCGATTGGAATTGTGGTAACTTCACCTTTTTTACGACACAATGTTCATTTTCTAGTTCAAATGAATTATCTGCCAATCTGAGGCAAGCACAGATTATAAAAAGAGGACTGATTGAAAGACGCCAATCTTTTCCACACTGCCCAGCCTCGCTTTTGGGCCTCTCCCCTCTCCAGCCGACTTCCATAGTAGTGGGGGTCCACGATAAGCAGGTAGCTTCCAGCGGTCCCAGTGCACACCCCAAAGATCCCCTTTGATGAGTTGTCCCTGTCTCCACCCATCATGACGGGACATCTATGTCTGTCAAAGTGCTGATGGAGCTCTTCCACCGCAACCTGCTCCAGCTCTGCTCCTCCGCTTCTGACGTGCACCAACCTACAGGGGACATCATAAAAATAGGAGAGCACCAGAGAGGCTTCAAATGTCCCAATCCACTCCTTGGAACCCAGAAATGAGCTCGGCTTGTCCATCATGGACACCAAGGCTTGTTGGATCTCTGGGATGCTCGGTGGAGGTTTGTTTTGGACCAGAGGTGTCACATGATATCCCAACCAGGAAGCCATAGTTTGGATGGTGCGGTATCCACACCCCCATCCTCTGTCATCTTGTCCGTCGCAGCCATAATGGTAATACTGATACTCCCCTTCGACGAGGCTCGTTTTCAGAGGCTCTGCAACTGGGGGCGGCAGACCAGTGTGGACGTTCGTCAAAAGAGTTGTCACACTCGCCATAATATTGGCGTTTCCAACGGCGCTTTCACCCCAATCAATCACCATCTCGCCTCCCGACGCGAGATCGCTTTGGTTCATGTTTAAAAGTAATTCATTGTGCGTCGATTCCGTCTGTAATGATAAGCTTTGCGTCGACTTCCTGTTTTGGTACAACCCCATTATTCTTCCGTGTGCTGGCAGTGACTTTCCGGTGGAAGTGTGTTCCTACCAATGACGTCAAAATAACCTGAGGGGGAAAAAAGTTATTATCGGCCATTATTATCTTCTATACGGTCACACTTTTTATGGAATAGTTGAATGCGCATTGTCAAGTCAGTTTCCCGACCTTTTTTACGTCAGAAAATGTTCACGACTATATTCCATAAAGCAAGAACTTGGGAAATTATTGATGACTAACTGATGAACTGTATTTATAAAGCACTTTAAAATAACAAACGCTATCATTAAAATGTGAAAAAATATACATAACGTGAACATGTATAATAAAGTGGAATTTACACCACATGCAACTATGATTTATATAACATTAAAGATAACTTTTTTATATATAGAGAACTAAAATGAGCAAGGAAAACAATTTGACAGGAAATTTGAAAGTATAAAAACAGAAAAAAGAGAGAAGAAAAATAAAGAGATTGGAACTCGGAGACCTACTATTTACTAAGCTTGTGCTGCCCTGTATCCCATAAAATGAAATTACATAAATAAAACAGCAACCTAAAATAGCAAGACTGTACATAACAAAAAAACATACTGTAGGCTACATAAAAATAATTATTAATAGAGTCCATTTGGTACAGTTTTTTATATAAAGAGTTAGTGTAAGTATCCTTGAGGAAGATAAAGTCTCATATAATAATAATATGCTTAACCGTAACAACTTAGCATAAATGCACACACACAACCCTCCAGCTATCATGACTGTCTTTGAAGTTAAATTAAATCTGAGTACAGTACCGGTAATCTTCTCTTGTGCAAGGGATTGCAACTCGCCAGGCAGTTCTCTAGAGCTCCAGCAGGGGGGAGCAGTGCACCTAGAGGACATCGTGGCGGCCTCTCTGCACCTTAGTTCATCACCAGGCATGGGTTCATGCATGACAAACTGACTCATGAAGATTCCGCCACATTGCTTCCTAAAAAAAAAAGGCATAGCATCAAAAGAACATCAAAAGGTGCATCAAAAATTAATGTTGAATAAGACACCTATGTGATTTATGCGTCTACTTATGTCCTGTCTGGAGAGGGAGAGCTTCTCCAACTAAATGGGCATTCCTCACGGCACAGTCTTAAAATCACTTTAATTCTGAAATTCTTCCTCGGTGGGACAAAAAACAAAATTACATGGTCAAATCCGGATGGTCATAATAGGTCGACCTGTCATTCAAATTCATTCAACCCGTTGCTCTTTGAAAGAATGAAATCAATCCAAGCTGCTATTGAGCTGTTCGGCTTGACTGCAAAAGATTGACTGACACAATAGTCTCATAATAGACACACACACAAACAAAAACGACTTTTCTAGTGTATATAGCATTGTTGGAGCACTAATAAGTGAGTGAGCATTTATTGCAAATCAGATGATACATTCGTAGTTGAGGTAAAACATATAAAGCAGTAATTCATAAAAGCAATGAATAAAATATATTTTTTTATTGTTATTGTGGGCCTTTTGGCTCTTTTGAATCAGCCATAAAAAAAAAGATGCAAGTCAATCATTGCCACGATTGACTCCACTTGGACATATAAGCGTGGGCACGGTTCACCAAATAGTTGTTTGTTTGCTATTTGGTGCCGGGGTCCAGCCATGTTAAATAGAATTTTCTCATGATGTGTACACAAGATTTGAATCACAGCACCATATTTGGTCAATAGCCACTCCGGAGATATGAAGAATACAGATAGATCACAGTGTGACATTTGACAAACTTCCACCATTTAGGAAGTGCAGCTACTCTAATCTGTGCATCGCATGGATATCAAGGATGTTTGGGAACACAACTCGGGCGCCACTAATTACATCACTGTTGTTGCAGAATTACTACATACCGGATCAATGTCAGCTGGTGGATTTCCCGTAAAAGCTGTTGAATATATAAATAAATTGTAACAACATTTGGGCCTATATAATTTTTTTAAATTAGTGTATTTTACTAAATGAACAAAAAAAAGCAATCTTTTTTTTTCTGGTGAAGAGTCGCATGACTATTTTTTTGCCGTCGCCACTAATGTGATGAAAGCTGAGTCAAAGTCAATTAGTGAACGGCGTCAGTGACCCCCAACGTCTTTAGCGCCCCCCAACGTCTTTAGCGCCATGGACCTGTTACATAAAGACACATTTTGACAACACGGCAATAGTTGACCGACTCGTGATATATGTAGGTAGATAGGGCGAGACTCTGAATACAGCCATAGCCCGAGGGAAATCTCAGTGACCTGCTTCCTGTCCTGGAATGCCCCCCCCACCCGGTCACATGTCATTGACGGGGGATCACAGCAAGGTCACCATATTCTTGTCACCGTGGACACATACAAGCCCAAACAAGGAATTCTGGCCCCCAGTCGGTGGCTCCTACCTTGGTTCCGGTGTCAATAAACCCCCCCCCCCCTCCATTCTTTTATGTCAACTTCCCGTCCAGTGTCGCGCCAGAGGAGCAGACATAGCTGGCCACAAGCCCACAAACGTGACACGGAGACGCACGCAAACGGCGACAGAGGGCCGAACGTTGGTCTCTATATGTGCTCATAAAGCCGTCAGGTTCAACCTTGACGAACTTCAGTCCAATTAACGCAATGACTGCAGGACAATGTGTCATGACGACGACACTCCCACGCCAGCCCCCTTTACTACACGCACACACTGACCCCCCCCCCCCCCCCCACCACCCCAATCCCCCTGATCACAAAGCGTGGACCGCAGCACGTACCTTGTCTCCAACTCAGACAAAAGCAAACACCCCCCCGGCGAGAGCAAACACTGCAACAATCTGTCAACATTGTCTCTCTAACTTGAACACGGCGGCGGTTGAGCTTTAAAGCTGCGATCCGTCGTGCGGAGGCACGTGTGCGATTCCAGTAAAAATGAATTTGAAGGATGATCGGGAAACTCGGCATTGTTTCAATTCGACCGCGTCAGACTGAGGAGCTATGACCTTCGCGTGGAGCTGAAGGTCAGCAACATATTCGGAAACAGCCCAACAGTGTCAATCAAATGTGAGCATTGAAATCATTGGCAAAGTCAACCGTCTCTGGGAATCTGTATGAGTCGAACAGCGGAGCGTCATGTCGCGGCGGACTTGCGTCACTGAAGTATGTGACATTGCATTACCCGTACACACTCCTCCCCTCCCGTATAGCAGCATCCTATGGGCCGCACAAGGGAAACTTCCAGGAAGGATCGATGCCTTTTACGGGGTCACGGTGAGAATGTTTGATAACGGCATGTGCACGTGATTTGTCACGCATGCAATCAACGTGAATTCAGCTCTACTGTTTCCATCACATTCATATAAACCAAGCAGCCATCCTGTCTGCTGCGTGTGACTGAAGGCCATTTGTGTCATCGTGTCACAAGGCTATATCATGTCTCGCCTATTTTAGAAACACTGCCCGCTCACACTGGCGCGGCCGCCACAGACAGGATTCTTGGAATCCCCTGCGTCTATCCTGTATAGTGGTTTTGATCTTTCAGATTGGATTTTAGTTATAGAAGCAAGCTCGGGAAGGAGGCTTGTCTGTGGCCTCCAAAGCAGAAAAGCCACAATTGAACACTGAAGAGTTCTATAAAGTGATGTATGGGATAGGAAAACCACCGATTTCTTCGCTGCAGGAACCAAGAGACCAGCTCTGATGTCATCATTACTCATCTTTTCTTACCGTTCAGCATCATCTCTGTTTCTTATCCAGTTATTCCCATGGGTGGTCACTGGATTCATCTGGAATTGGAAAAAAATGCAATTCAGGCCAATATCATGTTAAACACACACACGTTGCTGTTTTTTGTGGACATGGAAAGGTACTACAGTAAAATGCATTTGGTGTCTACATAAACAATAGACTTGTATTTGTGACGTCAAATGTTGAATGGACCATTTTAAAACGGCCTCCCTCAGACATAGAGTCACCTGAAAAATAAATTGGAGGGAAAGACACGTAAACAAATGGAAAGCATCCAAACAATGGATGGGAAGTCTCCGCACCATTTTAGCGAGCCACTATTTACCTTTTGGGACCCATTCTTTATAAACAACGAAAGCCTTTCGTTGGGGATAACAATGAGAGAAAACATCTTTGGTTGCAGTGGGGTTGTCACCACGCGGACAATGCGACCTTATCCCCCCTGGGCATCAATTATTTAAAAAAAACAAAAAGGACCACTTTTTAGAAACACCTACCGGAAAAGTGGCGTGGATCCTCATAAAGGGCCTCGTTTCCAATTAACGGACCGAGGGGCGCAGACGGTGCGAGCGATGCGGACACCGCCATGGATTTCCCCGGTGAGTTTTACGGACACTTTTGTCTCGTCCACGCGCTGCGAGAAAGAAAAAAAAAAAAAGACACGCGCGCCCTGGAACCTCGCGTTCGCGCCTCTCTGGGAGGGCGCGGGGGTGGGGCGGGGGGGAGGTTTTTGGCGAGCCAAATAAAAAGCTTTCGCCAAAGCCAAGCGGTGATGCAAACGCAGTCTGCTGGGGGAGGGAGGGGGGCTCGGCAGACTTCCTCGCCGCGGAGCTTTTTTGTGGGGGCGACTTTTCTCTTTAACTGGCTTCAATTGATGCGCATTTGCTGGCATGTTGCTGAACGATGAGGCAGCCGTGTGCGAATGTTGCAGAACACCGGTAGAGGTAAGAGCCTTGTCACGTCGTCGGATCAGGTGCGTCACGTGCTGACAAAGCATGATCCAGCATGTGTGCGCAAATAGGGGAATATTGACATTGTCGCTGCAGGGTTTGGACACACATTCTTGCTTAAAAAAAAAAAAAACCGGGATCACCGTTACAAAAGAAAACGAAAAATGCTTGCGTGTAGATCTTTTTTTTTCTTCTTCTTCTTCTTCTTCTGATGAACTCTGCCGTCATTGTGTACAAATGTGTGAAAATAGTAGAAGGGCTATACGGCTCCGCACACTGCAGCCAATTCCCCCGGCATGAGTTCCGATTTGTTCAGCATTCTTAATGTAACCAATTACTGGAATACAATGGAACTTTGCCCAGGTCCTTTTGAGCGTGAGGCTCCCAAGTTGTTGAAGTCAGTTATGATGTACTCTTTGTGGGAGTGAAATTGCATTGGAAAATACTGAATATAACGAGTAATCCCGGCGGCCTGGACCTTTGAAGAGTTCTAAGAATTTTGCCATGTCCACAGTAATATCAATAATAAATATGTTAATTGATTGTATTCATTTGAAGTTGTGGAGCAGAACAAAATTTCTATTTGAGTTTCTTGGAAGAACAGTTATTTTTGGGGCATCTCAACAGGGGAAACTAAATGATAATTAGGTAACCAAGCGCATCCTGCTCATCAGGGAAAACTCTTCAAGTTCAAATGAATTGCCCGGAGGCTGATCAGATCAGTCGATCATTTTGTAATTTAATTGATTGGACGTGAATATTCTTTCTTGATATAATTCTCCTTGACAAAGTAGAAAGAAGAAATGGAACTAATAAATGTGTTACTGTGGAGCAAGGAGATGATCTGATCCATTGCAGACCTGGAAGACAGGTTAGGCGTCCATGCAGTCCATGCAATCGTACATTGAATGAGGCTAATTACCGCAGTTAAGGACTGATAGCGGAGGCTACGTGCACACACTGAAGTGCAAAGGGACATTATTCCTAAAATGTGTCTACCTCGACACATTCCACCACTGCAAAGTCTATGGAATTTGACTACTTGTGAAAAACAGCAATCTTTTAAGTAGCATTAATCCTACAAGCAGAAACTGTGCAGTTGGAGTCCCTCAAGGTTCATTCACGTACCCGCTACTTTTTTTTCTTTTTTTTTTTTTGTGGAAAAGGGAATATCTAGGTCCTAAAGTTGCGCCTAATGCGGACACTGCGGATTACAGCAACGTTGTCACGTATTCAGGGCGTGCAGAGGTTATGCTCGGGATTCCAGCTCAGCCCAGGAGGAAGCGACGTCACGCCTGCCAGACCGCCATCCTCGGTGAAGGAGGTCAGGAGGCAACGCTCCTTAAAATGGCATCTCTTCCTCAGCTCATTCCCACATTTAGCCCGCTGCCATGTTGGAGTGTGCGAACCTGCTGCATCAGAACCTCACGTGCACATCCCAGCACCTCCGGGACGCTTGCCACCGTCCGTCCGAAGCCACTTGTGGACAACGCGGCTTCAATTGAAAATAGATCAGTTGGCAGACATAGCCGTTAAAATCCCTCCGTCGTGTGAGGTGATAACACGGGTCCGCACATTCTCACGTAGGCAACGGCGGAGGTGCAGAGGTCAAAGTTAATCCTCATGGTGGAGTCACACACTTGTTTGCAAAGGAGGCTAATGATTTGCACCGGAGTATACGTTCAAGAAAGTGTTGACCCTCTGAATGAATTCATCAATCATTAAGAGTGGGAATGGGTGCCTTCCTCCTGAGTCACTGATCAGACCCAACTTTGATGGAAAGTTCCTTTTCTGGATGAGTTTGAATCAAGATTATAGAGTATGAGTTAAAAAAAATATAAAAAATAGATGAAACTATCTATCCAGCCATTCATTTAAAGGTACAGTCAGTGATCCCGAGCGCCATCTAGTGGTGAATTAATAATTAGCTATGATAATAGTATGAATTTTTTTTTATCGCATAAACGTAATTATTATTTTTATTTTTTATAATAGTAGGTAAAGCAATCCCTATTTTGCATGGCTGTTGCCTCATCTGACTAGAGGCTGCCATGTTTCGCCACCATCTTCCTGCCACGGATGGCCAAAGGAAAAAGTTTGCGAACATTTTTGACCACCTCCCACATGGTCATCGCCGAGTCTCATGATTCGGGCTCCCGTCGTTTGTCACCTTATGCTTTGCTCTCACAAGCTTTTCTTTTTTTTTTAACTAGCTTCTTCTGCTAGCCGTTCTTGTTAGCTATTCCAGCCTATGGTTCAGGCTAACTCCCACGAGAGGCTTTTGTAAGTCGCTCCGGATAAATCCAGCTCGCTCGTTTTGTTTTTTTTGCCGTCGCTCGCTGGGCTTCACGCCAGCTGAGCCACCGTAGTTTGCGTGCTTCATTTAGTGGTCACTTATTACACACTGTGCCTTTTAATTACGCAGTATTATTATGCACTCTCGATGATTGCACTTCAAATTTTATACGGATGCACATATAGCGCAAACTAGTTGACTTGACGCAGAATTTTATACGTGGGACATAAAGTGCAGACGAGACGACTCAAGCTTTAATTGGACTAGTCGCATATTAAAACTGAAACAACACATTTCTGAAAAAATGAATAATTAAAACCCTACATTAAAACTAATGAAAGACAATGACCTCTGTGACATCTTGTAATGTATATTCAGAGGTGCACCCAGTGATTGTATTTCTGGCTACTCCGGGCAAATTATGCTGCAAGTCTATATAACTTAATCTCGCCTTCATCTGATGATCTTTTGTATCGTTCCCGTCCTGCGTCACGCTGGGGCTGCGGTGAAAGAGTGCATTCAGCTCGAGGTGCACAAGGGCCAGGCGGCGTGCCCACATGACAACACAACAGGAGACCTGCTATCATTTGCCAAGCACACCCGCTGAACTGGCCCCGAATGAACACAATGCTCCAGCGTGCGCGCAACGCGGGGGAGTTCGTTTCGGTAGCGTTGACGTTAAACGGCAAAGAGATGAAAGATGATCATTCAAATCGACATCAAGAGGATCTTGAAAAAAAATAATCATATAATTGAGAAGGGTCCCATCTCAATTTGTCAAGATCATCTTTTTGATGTGGTTCACACGCGGGATACCCTGCACTATTTCATGGCAGCGTACAGCCGAGACCTCTGCCAAGGCTTAAATCATCCTTATCTGCATCGGACCCAAATTGAATAGCTCCATAGACGGCCACTTTTTATCTGCACTACAATCGTCGAAATGCCAAAGCATTTCATGGAAATCAGCTAAGTTGTTTTTTATATTAAGATGTTCCCAACCAAAATTAGCCATTAATACATTCCAAAATTCCCCTAAATAAAAACAACAAAAATTGCATTATAATATTGTATTTCATAAAGAAATACAGCAAATATATAAATAAATAGGACATTAGAGAAAAAACACTGCATCAATTGAATGGCCGTTGTGCTGATCTTTCTAGTTTGTCCACCAAATGTTTCACTGAGATGTCTAAATTCCTCTCCGTTCATCTGTACGGGACTAATATTAATAAAATTGTAATTTTCTTTGGTTTATGCTTAACTTGACAGTAAAATTCAACAACAAATTTTTTTTGGGGGGGGGGGCAGTATCTCAAGTAGTCACAGGAAATAAATCCCCCGAATCACGGCTCAAGAATCGTAATTTGGGTAAATGCTGCAGTGGTTCTTAACTTGGGTTCAATCGAACCCTACACTCTAAAAACAGTTGGGTCAAAAGTAACCCAATTATTGATCAAAAATGGACTGATCCGCTTTATGCGTCAATTTGACCCAACTTTCTGGGTTGTTTTATACAAAATGATCTGACCAATATTTACGAGTTGCTTTACACTAAAAGACCAATTTCTTGACTCAAAGTAGAAGATCGTTTTTTAGAGCGTAGGGGTTCTGTGAGTCAGTCTCAGGGGGTTCGGTGGAGGTCAAGGCACACACCAGACTCAAATGTTTCGTCATGATACGCCCCGATTGGCCATCATTGGATGCAGGCGATCACGCTAAATTGCTTGGCCTATTTGTGCTGCAGCGGATTTGGTACACTAAGTAGTTGACTTGTGACTGTTTTGATGGTACGTCGTGTGATTCCTATTATTGTAATCACTTCATACTATGTATGCAAAAAAGAAAGAAAAAAAAGAGGCCCACATTCCATGAATCATTTTGTTCTCCTGTTTGCTCTATATCAATGTCTTAAATTTAAAAAATAACCATATTCCATTTTGAATAACGAAGGGATCCGTGAGTGCGCATAGGAAACTGGTGTGGTTCGGTACCTCCAACAAGGTTTACTCATTCACTGCCATTGACGGCTACAAACGTCAAAAATTCATTTGAACTATTTCTATTAGTTTAACATTTTTTTCCACGTTTGTTAACAAGAGTATGAAAATAATTTTTGTTGTTGTACATTTAGAACAGATATAAAATTTGTGATTAATTGTGAGTTAACTAGTAAATTCATGCGATTAATTACGATTACAATTTTAATCACCTGTCCCCCCCTAATTTTTAATAATCTTTTTTTTATATTTTTATTCATTCACTGCCATTGACGGCTATAACCGTCAACAAATAATTTGAACTCTTTCTATTTAACTTTTTTTTGTTAACAAGAGTATGAAAACCTAGAAAATAAATAATGTACATTTAGAATATATATGACATTTGCGATTAATCGTGAGCTAACTAGTGAAGTCATGCGATTAATTACGACAACAATTTTGATCACCTGTCCCCCCTAATTTTTAATAATCTTTTTTTTATATTTTTATTCATTCACTGCCATTGACGGCTATAAACGTCAACAAATAATTTGAACTATTTCTATTTAACTTTTTTTTGTTAACAAGAGTATGAAAACCTAGAAAAGAAATAATGTACATTTAGAACATATATGACATTTGCGATTAATCGTGAGCTAACTAGTGAAGTCATGCGATTAATTACGACAACAATTTTGATCACCTGTCCCCCCTAATTTTTAATAATATTTTCTTTTTATTCATTCACTGCCATTGACGGCTATAAACGTCAAAAATTCATTTTAAACTATTTTTATTTAACCCCCCCCCCCCCCCCACACACACACTTTTGTTAAGAGTATGAAAACCTAGAAAATAAATATTGTGCATTTAGAACATATATATAATTTGTGATTAATTGTGAGTTAACTCATGAAGTCATGCAATTAATTATGATTTAAAATTTTAATTGGCTGTCGCCCCTCATTTTTAATAATGAATTTATGGCAGTGAATGAGTTAAGAAGCATCACGACCGAGCGTTTTCTTCCAGGACTACTTGCCTTGCTGTTGATGGTGTTGGAGTGGACCTGCCCAAGCCTGCCATCCCCACTGAGGCCCATCTGCGACCTGAGGGTCCTGAACCATTTCATCAAGGAAGCGCAAGACGCCGAAGTGGCCATGGTGAGGCGATTGATTGCGATTTGGGCCATGCCATTGCATCAATCCTGCACTTGTGTCCTTAGAAGTCATGCCGGGATGGATGCACCCTGTCCCAGTCCGTCAGCATTCCTCAAACCAGGGTAGACTTTGATGTCTGGGAGAAAAAAAACGTAAGACTTTTTTTTTTTTTGCCTCGAGTTCTTCCCGATGTGTACTTTAGCGCGCTACTTGCGTTTTGGCCAGGCCATGGAGAAAGCCCAGGAAGTGCAGTGCGGCCTGTGGCTTCTGCAGCAGGGTCTCAGCTTGCTGCGCAGCTCCGTCACCAACGCGGCGCTGCACGGCCACATCGACAACTTGGTTAGGAACGTGCTGAGCATCAACGCCGTGCTGTGCAGCCTCAACATTCCGGTGAGTTGGGACACGCGTGCTCCTTCATCGCTGTTTGGATTTCAAAATGGGAGACAATATGGACCCGTGAAGCACCAGCTGCTTCTGTTCTTTGCGAGGTCAACCGAGCGTGGCTTTAAAGGGGAATCTTTGGCAATGGTATTTTGTTTGATCCCCCACCTGTGGAACCGTCGGATTAATATTGTGTTTGTTGAATTAGAATTAAGCAGGTAAATCCATTTTCATCCATGGCAGGAGGCTGCCATTTTGCCATTCGCAGACCAGTGGGGTAACAAATAACTTTTTTTTAAGTAAAGGCATGGGCTCATAACTAATGGACTGTACAGCATAAGAACAACATTTTGTAAAAAAATATTTAATCATAAGTATGGGGGATAAAGCATAGTTGCTTTTTTTTTTTTTTTACAATGTTTTAAAATCAGTTGCAGCATAGCCGCTAAATGCTGCATCACCGTGTTTAGTTTGTACTCTGGGCTCCACTAATGGACCTGGGTCTGCACATCTCAGAGCCCTACTGGGGCTATAAATTTAGAAAAATAATATTTTATTCGGACCTTGTTTTAGTCAGGTTATTAATATACTGTACAATCTATAATGTTGTGTTGTTGAGCCCTGATCTAAATGTTACTAGTGCAAATAGGGATTTGAAAGTGCAATGACTTTTCCATTTTTACCAAACTGAGCTTTTTTTGTGTGTGTTCCAAAACAAGAGCCAAACTGTTCTCCTTTGCGATGAAATTATTTGATGTGCTCTGGAACACAGATATGCTCTTCAAACATGCCTCAGTTTGCCTGATAGCAGTTTAATTGATGATGCCAGGCTCTAGAATTTAGGACTTTAAGCTACGTAAACATCATCCTGCCCCAGGGAACAAACAAAATGAGGTCCATGGAGGCCTGCACGGAACGGGTGGAAGAAGCCCGGCAAACACCAAACACAGAGCGGTACCTACTCCAGTGATCTTGGACCTGAAAAATGCTCCAGATCCAGATTTCCCACAGATGTCTTCCCAGAAGGGTGGGAGCTGTTTTAGCTGCACAAAAAAAGGACATTCTCCATATTTTAGGTTTACCACATGTGCTCCACAAGCTCTCTAGTGGGACACGACAGAATCACAGCCAGAGTACAGTTCAGTTGTATTTAACTTTGAAATATTGCATTCACTTGAGCATAATAAAAAAGTTGCTTTTTCTGAATATTTTTTGTGGGGGCTTTTGCTTTTTTTTCTGTTTATTTTTGAATAGTTTATGTTTTTGTGTTTTTCAGAAATTATTAATTTTTTTTTAAATATATTTTGTGTTTTTCAGAATTTTTTGTGTGATTTTCAATTATTTTTTCCTATTCTTCCCTAACAAATTGTCTTTTTTTAAATATATATATTTTTTTATGACATAAAAAAATAAACAACAAAAAACATCAGAAAAAGTATTTTTTCCCCAATTGAATGCAATACATTTACGTATTTGGCGGCTTTGTTTTTGTAAACAATTTTTTTCCTGTTTTTCTGAATTTTTTTGTATTTCTTTCTGTCATTAATATATATATTCTGGAAAATATATATATTTTTCTCAAAAACAGAAACAAATTGCAAAAAAACAAACAAAAATATATACAGAAAAACAAGCATTCTGGGGGGGAAAATGCGGAAAAAAACTCCCGCAAACAGGAGAAAAAAAAAGAGAAAAAAATGGGAATTTAACAAAAATTATTGCCCCCCCCAAAAGGGGGAAAATACTAAGAAAAATAGAATAAATAATATATTTATAAAAACTTGAAGTGAATACGATATGCTTCCGTAGTACACCACATTTGTTTTGGAAGATTTATTTACACGTGTCTATTCATGTTTTTGGCTCCGTTATTCAAGGAATACGTGCCTCCAGCGAGCTCGGCGGGCCTGGACAGCACATGGCGGGCATCCACGGCGGCCGACTTGCTTCAAGTGCACGTCAACTTCCTGCGAGGAAAAGTGCGCCTCCTTCTCACGGATGCACAGGCCTGTCAGCAAGACGTCAGCTGATCGGCCCGTCTCCCCACTCCAAGCTTTAGCCGCTTTGTGCTGGCAAGGCGAAAGAAAAGGCCTCCCCTCTGTTGACCTACTTGCTAGCTGCTAGAAGTGGTGTGGAATTAAGAAGAAAAAACAAAAAGCACAAAGCCACAACCATCCTTTTTTTTAATTTTTATTTTTTTTAACTAAGCTATGTGAGGGCAAAGAACAGTCACAGCTGGAGAGAATCGCACCTTGGAATGTCCTCGTGGACATATGCTGACCAAAATAAGCCTTTTGGAAGTAGCATGGCTCTTGCACTTTGCGTGTCAATGCACTGGTGTATATGTGCCAGTTCGGACTGCACGTGGGTGCGTTTTTCTCTTCCCTGACAGTTTAACCTTTTGAAAGTGAAACACGGAACGAGACCCAGAGAATAATTGATTACCTACTATACTTTCTGTCTCGTGGTTGACATTTTTACTCGGTGACCAGGTTGCATATTTTTGTAAACATTGCATAATGACTATTTATACAGATTTTCTACTTTTTAGCTTTGTATTTGTCAATGTTCATCTTTGCTGTGGCTCACAGACGTTTGGAAAAGCTACCGTTGCATTCTTCCAAAGAGAGGATGCAGTGAACGGGGCAGCCAGAGTTCAATCATGAGAACTTGAAACTGCTCCATCATTATCTGTCCAACAAACAATCAAACAGAGCCTACAGTGATAGCCTGCTAAAAGAAACAAAAACATCCTGCAAACGAAAGCAGTCTGTCCCCAGAATCTGCGTCATTTGGTCAAAATGGATGTTGAGCTATTCCAAACTAGTCGACTTTTCTTCCTTGTAGTTTCCTTCATTTTTTTTTTTTACTTGTTGCGCAAGTGCAAGATGTTTTTTGAGGATGTTTGCACATGTTCCCTTTTCCTGTTTTCACTTTGAGTACAATCACTGTAAAAGTTGCTATTTAAATAAAAAATATTATTCTCGGATAAAGAAATGATAAAAACAAGGGGTTTGTCCTCATCTTTCCTGCTTGCGAATCCACAGTTGGTGTGAGGATGATGAATAAAACTCTACTCTCAAATTACTGTATTTTACAGCTCAATTTTATTTGTAGTTTACGAACACAAGACTTTGAGACTTGATGAGAAACCAAGGTGAAGAGAAGCTTACCCACTACTGACACCCAGTGGTCATTCAACACAACACTAGGTACAAAAAAAATTACACTGAAGATGTAAACAATATTCTGTGTTTATGGAAAGTTATGCTCAAAAAGGCATAAAAGAATATTACTGCCACTCAGTATCACGTTTTAATTTGGCTTTAGAGCCCCCCCCCCCCCAAAAAAAAAGAGAGTGACCTCAACTGGAGTTGTTTTGCAGGATGCGGAAGTCAAAAATTTTCAGATTTTTTTGGGCACAGTGGCAGTAATATTTTGGGTAAAAAAATAAAATAAAAAAATCAGTCCTCCAAATAAATAACATAATTGACACACATGCATGCAAATCAAGAAAGATTCTTCCCGCTGCTTCTCGGTGCCTCACTGCGGGTCCGGATAAAAAACCTTGATGTGGATAGCCGAGTTGTTGCGCGTTCGCGTCATGGGCTCTGCGGCCTCGTCGGGGTCCTCGGGCTCCAGGTCGTCCACCAGCTCCACCGTGGAGGTGTTGGCGGCCAGCTGCAGCGCCCCCTGGCTGCTGGCCTGCAGCTGCAGCGCGATGTTGATGGCCCGGTTGATGGCCAAGCCCAGGCCGTGCACGCAGATCTCCCGGTGGCCGCTGCCGCCGTCCAGCAGCTTCTGGCAGCGGGCGAGCTGCGCCCGGAAGTCCGTCTTCATGTTGACGTATACGTCGTTTCGCCTTTTGGGGAGCTTTCGGGGGAGTCGCTTCCGGAGGGTGTACTCCACCGGGTCTATGTCGACGGCGCAGGGGCTGTCGGAGGGTTTCACGGGGGCGACCGCGGGGAGCGACGACATCCCTGAATTGCGAGGGTCGGTCATGTGCCACCGAAATGCTGCATTGGGACAAAAGTTGAATCACCGCTGACTAAATATCTCCCATTTTATGTCACTCCCGCGACACATTATAGCACTGAAAGCTAATAGAGGCGTTGAAAATAGGTTTACGATCCCAAGCAAATACCTTATCATTTATATTCTCGAGCAACAATTGCACATTAAATCAAATTGTAATTGCACCAATGCTTACCTACGGCTGATAACTGTAGGATAGTTTCGTCTTTTCACGTCGCTTAGCACAGTAGCATCTTATCACAAGCGGTCCTGGATGCAGCTGTGACCCGGAAATAGAACAAAACAGGAACTGTAGCAACGCTAATGATCGCAAATGTGTATAAATGTTTTTTTTTTTTACTTTTCAATTGACAAATCAAAATTAAATTAAAGACACATTTCCGCAAATGTTACCAGCGGTAGATAATTATATATTTAATTAGCCTTTAGTTGCCAACTCGCTTAGCATAGTCGCATCTTGGCACAAACTGGCCGGCCGTAACCCGGAAGTCGAGTAAAATTCTACACCATATAATTTTGCACACATTTTATAATCCACCGAAAATGTGTTTAAAAAACAAACAAAAACGGAGCAAATTAACAATAACACAATGAGGAGGAAAAAAAGGAAGTGGGAAAATTCTATGCAAGTGATCAAATGAAAGCAAACCGAGCTCAAACACCATAAACATACTAAAGGGTGACGTCACGGTAGGTCGGTCGGCATCCTCCTCAAAAGACTTCCAAATAATAAACATAAATCAAAGTAAAAAGAAACTACTGTACACCCCGGCTGTGGGCCAAACGGCGGGGTCTGGCGCCACCTCGTGGTCAGTTATGTCAAACAATGGCAAAAAAGCGATTATTATTTTCTCATATTTTTCTTATGTATGCAGGAGGGCCATTTTAGGGCGGGGGAGGGGGGGTATTATTATTATTTTTATCCCAGTGCATTGATATTGATAGCCGTGTGCACTTTTGCACGTTTATTATTAGTGTTATTATAGCATCTTCAATAAAGACACCAGCTGCACACAATTGGCTATGAATGTCTTTAATGTTTCCCAGATCAGTATCACAGCATACAGTGGATAATAACTTTTAAAGTAAACATAAAGATCATCACCTTAATAGTTTTTTCTACATTTTTAGCACCTTTTTTTTCTCCAAAATGCCACTCTTTAACAAATTTCTTCTCAAATCTCGGGTTGCCATTAAAAATAAAGAAAAAAGTAGACAACAGGTGCAACTTTGCGTCGGAATCTGAGCAGGAAGTTCATGCGCATGTGTTTACTATTATGTGCTTGCATGTGCCATTGGCCTCAAACAGATGACCTTGTTTGCTCTTCAGAATGAACATAACACAGGGAACACAGTGTGCGGACACTCGGACAGTATCGAAACAACTGTAAGATCTTATTCATGTGTGTGTGCGAGGCATCTTATGGTATCAAAGCCCTTCAAAGTGGCTTCATGTAAACATGGCTACATGTGAAGTGAGCTCATCGACGGCCTCTCACCATGACTCTTCACCTCCCATTTTGTGGCGCACAAAAGGTAGGCTAACTTTAACGTCTACGCCTAATTAAGCAAATCACGTATGCTTTAATAACAAGGTGTACTTTAGAAGTGAAAGAATGAAAATATTACAAGGGTGGCATGAAACAAGATTATATATATTTTTTTTAAAATCAAGAGTAGCATTTATTTAGAAATCAGCATGATGAATTTCTGCTACAGTGTATGGATGCTACAGAATTTCCACGTGGTCCTAAGTGCGATGAGAACGAGAAAACAAAATCAGCACGGTTGCCCTTTCTTTGCAAACTGCACCTGTTGTCAGAGGTCATCACAAAATTTGGGCGCCTCGTTCATTCACTCAAAAATAAAAAGGAAAACTATCAAGAAACTTAATATTTACAAATATTTCATCTGGTTGATTCTTACACTTAAAAATGTACACTACTGATTTGTTTGCAGGTTTGTGTCTGTGGAAGTCTTCCGCCATCTCACATCCTCTTCCAGTGGCAGTTTATAAAATAGACAAGAAAGAAGAACAGCCCAGCGCGTAGTGCTTGCGGTATTCTGCTTCAGGTAGTGTCACAGTCCGTTCACCCCACGGCCCCCCAAAGCATGGATCGGACATCTTCCATAGGACGGAATAGCAAAGGTTTCATCTTGGCAAACGGAGAAGAATACAAAGCTGGCCATGCCTTGAAATGTCAGCTCATTGTGTCCCCTTTTGTGATTTAAGGCTTTCTCCAAAGTCTCTTTTCTCATGGCAGTCATCATCGACTCTGCAGAGCTCCACCACAAAGGGCTGTTTTTGTCTTGTACATTGTGCACGCGTCTCTACTTGCAAAACTCTCAGATTGAGGGCTCAGTGACGTGGCGGCCTCCCCACACCTTTTGGCCCCTTTCGTGGATCGGAATACAACGGAGAAGAAACTAAACAGGCTAAAAGCTAGCGCACGAGCAACAACAGTACCAGAGACAAAATAAAAAAAAAAATAAAAAAACGGGCACAATTGGGGACAGCTCTAGTTTTTAAAGGGTCCCTGACTCGCAGCAGGCCAACCCACCTGTGTGTGTGTGCTTAGAGTCGCCATTTCAAATCGTACTTTACCTTGTAGAAATAGAAGAACCGAATGATGAAGAAAACAGAAGGAAAGATCAACTGGCATGATAATACACACACTCTTTGGGTTGGACCTAGCACACTTGAAGCAAACAATGGACGTGCCGGATAGAAAAACGAGCCACGGGTACGGCATTGGTCGCATGTGAAAGCGCTGCGCAGATGGCTAGAAAGCCGAAGCTTACTGTCGGTTGCGTCAAAAAATCCTCATGAGAGATGACGCTTTTCTTTCTTTTTTTTTTTTTCCTGAACTGATGCTGGGAGGTGAAGCGCTTTTGTTGGTTTGGGGAAAATGTGTGGCTCCGCCCACTCCCCAATGAGCCTTCTTTAAAAAACAAAAACAAAAAAAAAACATGCATAGATCCCCTGCTGCAAAATACCCAATTATAGACTTTCTCCTTTGTACACATATACAACTATATATTTTTATATATACTTTCTCTATATCTATATTTTCAACTCAACAAAATGCAGTTGCACATACAAAACAACAACTGAACAAAGAGACAAGCTGTGAAAGAAAAGAAAAGCACAATCAAGGGCCAGTTTGGCACTTTGTCATGAGAACACATTTGTTAGTGGACAATAAATATTTTCTTGAGGATTTTTGCCCTTCATGAGAATGCAAACACGAACTTGGCACCGAGAATGCTGGTTGGATGAAAGTATAAGATACAAGATACTTTTCATAGCGGACCACACTCCCTTTACAAACACTGGAAAAAAGGGTCAGGAAAAAGCAGGGGTTAAGATACAGATGTAGAAAAAAAAGAATGGCACAAAAGGGAATGAAACAGTAAGCGACACCATAACACTTTTAATAGTTCGGGGAAAAAAAGGCGAGAGTTCCCTTCAAGAAATGTCAAGGAGTTGCTCGGAAAGACGTCCCGATGCTTTTTGAGAAGAGCCGTTTCTCCCAAACGCACAGCTCAGTTGCCACGCCGTACTCCGTTTCACTCGCAACATGGAGGCGGTTGTGATGTTCTCAGACAGTCGCCAAACCCCCGATCCCGAGGTCCCCATTTGCAGGTTTCTAGTAGCACAACCAGTCTTCCTGGTCCCTAGGTGGTGCTGTTGCGTCGGCTACTATACCCTGGTGGTGGAGTGGGGGTGGGGCAGAGTGTTGTTGTGGCCGGTGGTGGGGAAGGTATTAAAGGCATGAAGGGGCTGCATGCTTGTGATGGTGCTGGGGATCATGGTGATGGTGTTGGGCGTCATCAGCGGCACGTCGTCCGGGGCCCGGCGCAGCGCCAGCGTGTAGTCGGGCGGGCAGGCGGGCCGCAGGATGTCGTGGGGCCGCAGGGGCTCCATGTCGTGGTGAGCGTCGTGCTCGGAATGCTTCATCTGCAGGGACATGATCTCCTCCTCCTGGCTGTGAGCCAGGTCGTTGGCGGGGCCGCCCCGCTGGGGAGAGAGCCGGTGGCGTCGCATCTCGTGCCTCTTGTCGCGCTTGTAGTAGAGGGCGGCGAAGGCCAGGATGTTGAGGAAGAGGAGGGACGCCCCCACGGCGACCGTCACGCTCAGCTCCGTGGAGTAGTCGCGGGTGTCGCCGGGGAAAAGAGCGATGGCCGGACGCTCCGAACCGTCGGGATCCGGGTCGTACGAGAAGGTAGGGTAGGGGCGATGGGTGGTGCGGGTGCCTGTAGTTCTGGTTCTGGGGGTGCCAGGGCCAGGGCCAGGCGGAGAGCGAGTGGTGGTTGAAAAAAGCTCATCGTGCAGATTGTGGAGGTGGGGGACCAACTCCAACCAGAAGGCCACCTTGTTGGCCCTGTAGTTGTCTCTGACGCGAGGTTTCAAGCCAATGTGGAGGTACTGCTTGTCCTTGGAGTTGAACTTGGTCCAGATGACTTCTTCAAAGCGGTTGGGCTTGGTGTGGATGAATTTGGTGTCCTGGGGGACAGGCAAGTTGGGATCCCTAGCGAAGAACCAATGTTAAGATGACTTCACTGAATACCTGCTTGGTCGGTCTACAAGTCCGTTCAGTTCTACCATCGAAAGACATAAGAATTTGAAAACCAAAAAATGCTTACCCAGTCTTGGCAAAGTTGGTCCAGTAGGTCATGACGACAGCGCTGAGCATGACATCATTCTTGGAGAAGTTGCACGGAAACAAGTCCGTGGCACCGATCATGGGCACCCCGAAAACATACGGTATCTCGTCCCCGTGGGCGGCGTCGGCCCACTCGGGCCGCGTCTCGGTCTGGCAGTGGTGGTAGAAGGTGTAAAAGTAAACGGGCGACTGGAACTCGGCGTGGAGCTTGGCGGTGGCCACCGCCGGCGCCACCCACTGGTGGTCTGTAAACAGCGCCAGCAAGGTCTTGCGCCGCATGTCGCCATTGTCCCTGTCGGCCCAGTCGGTGTACATGAACTTAATGGTCTCCCTCAGGATGTCTTTGCCTGGAGGACAAGGAAGAAAGAGTAACCTGATTAATCATCAGCGAAGCAAGCTGTCATCGTATCACAGACACAACCGCGGCAGAGATGCACTCGAGGCCAAAAGGTCTCTCCGAGAGTGACAGGTAGTGCGACAGCGTTATCCAACGGGTTTGTTTGCGCGACCGAGGCCGGCGCTGCTGGCTGGTCGGATCCGTCGAGAGACGGCGTTGTGATTTGAAGATGTCACACTATGGGGGGATGGCGGGAGACGGCATCAGCACCCACAGAGCCTCAAAGGCCAGAGCATGGACCCACCACGGTGAAAGATCATCCTCATGACAGGGTCGCTCCTTTGCATGCGAGACCGCTTTAGTCACGTTCACTTAAGTGACTAATGCGACTAAACTTTAGTCGCTTCAGCCGCTCGCCTTTCCCCCACACAATGTTGGTATGAGGTTTCATAGTACCCACACAGAGCCTCCAAGACCACCACATGGACTCACCATGGTGAAAGATAATCCTCATGACAGGGTAGCTCTTTTGTATGCCAGGCCGCTTTAGTCGCTTTAGTCGCTTTAGTGACTAAAGTGACTAAAAAGACTAAAGTTTAGTCGCTTTAGTCTCTCATCTTTTCCCCCCCACACGATTGTGTGAGGTTTCATCGTACCCACATGGTGAAAGATAATCCTCATGACAGGGTAGCTCTTTTGTATGCCAGGCCGCTTTAGTCGCTTTAGTCGCTAAAGTGACTAAAATGACTAAAGTTTAGTCGCTTTAGTCGCTAAAGTGACTAAAGTGACTAAAGTGACTAAAGTTTAGTCGCTTTAGTTGCTCGTCTTTACTTCACACAATAGCACCCACAGAGCTTTAAAGGCCAAAGCACAGACCCACCACGGTGAAAACTAATCCTCATGACAGGGCATCTCCTTTGTATGCCTAACTGCTTTAGTCGCTTTGGTGACAAAAGCGACAAAAGTTTAGTCGTTTTAGTCACCCCCCCCCCCCCCCCCCCCACACACACAATGTTGGTATGAGGTTTCATTGCTATTTTATCGAAAACGAATTTTCTTTCTTACCCTCGGGGTATCCATAGAGGTTGTCAACAAAGTTGGATATGGTGTAGTCAAACGCCGCAGCTGAGATGCCGTCGTTGTCCTCGCTGTCGTCGACAAACTTCAGCCCCTCCCCCTGATTGACGCCAATCAGCATGTCGTAGTTGAGGAACTCCCCCTGGACGCAGAGCGCAGGAAGGAACGTCATCGGCGCTGGACATCGTAATCATCCTGATTCTATGAACTACCTGCTGCATGAGGATCTCGGGATCGTCGGGCACGACGTCTCCGTCCACCACGGGTCCGAAGGCGATGTGGTAGCGAGCCGGCTGGATGTCCTGATCCACGAGCTCCCTGAAGTTCTTGCGCCTCAGGCAGTCGACCAGGTCCGCCGTCTCGCTGTAGGTGCAGCCCACCTTGCGCGCCAGGATCTTGGTGTACTTAAGTGGCTGATAGTTGACAGACCAGCTGGAAATGGCTGTTCCACTTTGGGCGATGGCCCTGTGGAAGAGGCCTGGGAAGAAAAGACACCCTAAATGTTGTCGACTTCGCTAACGCGTTGAGCGGAATTATCCGTCCATTTGCATTTATTTGAAAACCTTCTGCAAAGCTGCCAGATGGAGCCTCGCGCGCGGCATAATGTAAGGGATGCTAACGAGAGGATTTGGAATGCGGCGGTCTCCCTCCTCTTCCTTAAGTCTGTCTGACTCGAGTTCTGTCACTCCGGCTGCCCAAGTGGCTCGTTAGAGGGGGCTGCCCGCATCACTCGTTTTCCTAACGCTCTCTTTTTCTTCTTCTTCGTCTCCTCGCCTCGTCGCGTCTCAGTACCGGCCGCTAAATTATTAAGACCAGCTGCAGAGCCCAATTTCCCTCAGAAATCAATTACTACATACTGAGGGGAAGAAGTGTGGAGGCAGACTGAAATGGGAGCTTTTCTTCAAAAACAGTTTTTTTGGGTGAGTCGCCATCCTTCATTTAGCTGCAATTATCACACCGGTTTAACCACGACTGCTTTCATCCAACATTCTTTACTCATTCTCCCTTTCCAATGATTCACGACAAGATGGCGGATGGTTGACGGACTCCTTACCTGGAACCCTGGCGGAGAAAACTGGGGTATAACAGACACAAAGCATCGAAAGGGGCTGATGCTGACGATGGAGACGAGGACAATGGCAGCGATGACATGATGACAATGCAGAAGACTTTTTTTTTTTTTTTTCAGGAAAAGGGGGTAGCAAAAAAGAGACAATGGGTTAATACATGTTAGCGTTCAACTGTTGCAGAACGGGGGAATCAACAATGACGACAAGTCTTCCGGTCCAGTCCCAACCACTGTGTCATGGCACATTTAGTCGAAATAATTGAGACAAATAACGTATGTTTATCTATATTTTGACAAACAGAACCATGAAATCTTCTTCCGCACCTGTTGCCATTCAGACAACAGAATGATTTTGATTTATTTTCATTATTTCAGACATTTGTGTCGGTGTTGTGCGGTGAGATTTTTCTCATTTAAAAAATGAGCCTGGCTCAATTAGGGTTGGGAAAAAAACGCAAGTCAGTGTGAAGAGGTCAAGTCATCAAGTGCAGTGGCGCCTTGAGATACAAGTTTAGTGTTGTTATGAATTCAACTTGAGTTCTAGGCAGTCCTGTCTGGCAGAGCATGTTCCTGCCCGATTCATAATAACGCTTATATCCGTTCTACACAGATGATAAAGAATATTACTTTTTTCTTTTTTTAACAAAAGGTGTCATTATCTTTGTCTTTAGGTTTAGTCTGACGGTAAACTTTTGTTGCTTATTTGCCCCCCCAAAAAAATAAAATAAAATCAACCGAACCACAGCTTGTATCTGGAATTTTTTTTAAATTTAGGTTGCTCGCATCATAAGACTCCTGAACTGTAGTCAATCTTGTATATTGAGCACTGCCTGTTCATATAGCAATTAGCTTAGCACAGCTCAGAAGCAAGAGAAAGAACAACATCGGCTGGTAAAATAAGTCTTACAGAAGATAATTTAACACATTTTGTTAGATTTTGTACAAAAAAAGGTAATGGCATAATTAGTTAGTAGGTGCATTTAAGACATAAAGCAGGACATCATACACACACACACACACACAAAAATACAATGTTTTAGGGGCGGTTAGCTAAAAGATCTTGAAACCTGGCGAGTGTGTGAGCGTTTGGCTGCGGGTCATCGACCGCTCAGATCTGACTGCAGAACAAAGTGGATTGCTCCGCGGGCCTCGATAACACACAGCGCCTCTGGGTGTGTGTGTGTAGTCACTAATGGGGAGCAGGAGGTTAGATGGATGTGGGTTTTTGGTGGAACTCAATGCAGCAGTGCAGCGGACCATTAACAGAAGCATGGGCCAGGTAATGCGCGCTAACGTCCCCCGTCACTCCACCGGATCAAACATGGCCGCTGCTTTGAGTTGAAATTCTATACAGTTGGCTGTAAATGTGTCGCGCAACAACTTCTTGCACTTTTTAGTTTCCGCATTAGAAATGTCCGACACGGTAGCAATGCCAATGATTATCCAAATCATTTTTTCTCTTGCAGCAGATAAAAGCAGTCCGACGATCTTTACCCTCCGAGTGGTGTGAGAGGATGAGGAGGTTGACACAGGACGCCCCAGCTCCCGATCCAAAAATGGTGATCCTCTCCGGGTCTCCGCCGAAGTGACCGATGTTTTCGTTGAGCCAGCGCAGTGCCTGGATCTGGTCCAGGAGGCCGTAGTTGCCCTTGGCCGACTGATCACCGGTGCTGAGGAAACCTGCGTGCGGACGGAGACAACGCAGCGTGACGCCACCTTTCGCAGATAGTCCCCTTTTGTCCTAACAAGTGTATTGTTTGTGCATTTAGAACATAAAAGAGTCCTGTTGTTCAACCCGTTTTTTTTTTTTTTATAAGCTCCTGGAAGGAGCAATTTCAAATTTTGTATTAAGCAAAGCTCTTTGAACCCCTTTAAAAAAAAAAAGGCATTTTCAAGTTGCCTACGTTGGTACAAAGTGTGAGGAAATTCTAGCTTTTATCTCGAGACCATCTGGCCCTGACTTCAAATTGCTGTTACAAAATAGTTCAAACGGGGCGACCGAGGGAAGAGTCAATCATTTGCTCACGCACACTAATGCTCACAGGCTCTCACAAAGGAGACTATTACAGTTTCTTGGTCGGTTGTTTAACGCCGGTTCGCGTTAAAAAAAAAAAGAAAAAAAGAAGGAATTGTAAAACCATCCGTGACCATTCTAATTGGGTCTTCAGGTAAGTTGTGATTGTACATTGAATGAATGAATGAATGAATGAATAAATTAATAGTTTATTTCGGTACATAGTACAGAAAAAGAAAACACAAATATAGTTTCAAAAGAATAAACTGAAAAAAAGAGTGTGAACGTAAAAAACAACAACAACAATAAACTGGTAACATTACGTTTTTGCCAATACTCCATCACAAATAAATCCTGCTAGCAATGTAGCAGCTTTGGCTACATTCAAATCTTGCTAGCGTATTCAAGACTAAATAATGCAGCTTTAAAGTGGAAGTCCACCTTAAACATTTCTTGACAATAATGTTATATGTGACCTCACTAGTCTAAACATGACATTCTGATTAATATTATATTTGTAGAATATGAGTTATGAAGCAAAATCCAGCCTTTTTTTTTTTTTAAATCCATCTCAGGAGGCAGCCATTTTGCCACTTGAGGTCGACTAAAGATGACATCAATGTTGCTCAGGGCTCAGACAACAACCAATGAGAGCTCACCTGTTTTTTGAAGCTGTGCTGTGATTGGTTGTTACATGAGAGTGACAAAATGGCCGCCCCCTGAGATGGATAAAAACGGATGGATTTTGCTCCACTAACGCAATATTAACCAGAATACCATATTTAGACTAGTGGAGCTGCATAGAACATATTATTGGCAAATACATTTTTGGGGTTGACTTCCTCTTTAAGTGTTGCTCAAACAAATGTAATATCTCACAGTCCTGAAAGTTCGTCTGTTGACATTTGCCTTCATAATTGCTGCTTAATATCTTCGATTGTTCCACCAAACAAGCCAATATGTTCTATTGATCTTAATTAGACTCTCCATTAGGTGAGCGCGAAAAGGTCGCCCATTAAATCCATACAGCGAAGGTCGATCACACAGACAAAGCTGACTGCAATCACGCAAGTTCATAAAATGAAACATCAATAAAGAGATGTATTCCAATTTTCCTTTGACGGCTGAAGCAGCATGAGAGTACAACTGCAGCAACCCGCTTGAGTCCATCTCACCGAGCACATTCATCCTAATCTGACAAGATGCTCGGACAAAAGTGACGGTGTGCGGTGCGCGAGATGAAAGCAGAGCGTGAATAGGCTTTAAAATGGCTGTGGTTAAAAAAAAAGGAAAAAAGGGTGGTGGGGGGGCTGAGGGGAGGATAGTGGATGTTCTGTGAAGCCCGGACAGAGGAACACTGTTTCATCTGACTCCAAGATACCGGGCACAAAGGCCGGACCTCCTGTGCCTTGCAAATACACTTTTGCCTCTTGAACCTTCCCCCCATTTGCACTCTTGAACACGCAGGCTGTATACACACACACACAGCGATGAACCTTCCCCTGCTGCTGTGACATCATAATGCAGTAGAATGCAATTTTCAAATCACTTAACAATTTGCTTGTGTTTGTACAAAACTGCATGGGAAGCTGACCTATAGAAAAAAATCATGGCCTATTAAATCAGCATTGCAATAGTAACTCATTCACTGCCATTGACGGCTATAGACGTCAAAAACTATTTCTGTCATGTGATTAATTACAATTTAAAAAAAAGTATCGCCTGGTGCCCCTAATTAAAAGAAAAGAAAAGATTATTAAAAATTAGGGGTGTCAGACGATTAAATGTTTTAATTGTAATTAATCGAATGACTTCAATAATTAACTCACGATTAATTACAAATTTTATGTTATAAATGTACAATATTTTTTTTTTAGGTTTTCATATACTTGTTAACAAAAGTGGAAATAAATGTGAAACTAATAGAAACAGTTCAAATGATTTTTTGACGTCTATAGCCGTCAATGGCAGTGAATGAGTTAAGTGGAAAATAAAGTCACAATTAAAGATTATTTTTCAAAATTGCTCTGGAAGTATCTCTCAGGCAAAAATAGACCACAGAGAGGAGGCAGGATTGTAAAAATGCTGGCCCGTTCGTCTGCTATGTGTTTTCTCTCAATGGATTTCCTTTTAAGCTTTTTCAATATTGTTTTGATGTCTTCTCAAGCTGTGTGTGTGTGTGGACGCAAGCGAAAGCGGGCCAGCTCCCAGCAGAGCACATCCGCATGTTTGAGTGTGTTTAACATGCACTGCGCTCCTCCCTGTGAGGTTGACTTCCCAGGTGGACATTCCGCATCATCCCTACAAGTGATGCGAACCATCATCGCTCAAGAATGGCAAAAGCTCAAATTGACCTCATCAGGTTGTGCAGATGTACGTTTTTTTTTTTTTTTTTGAATGGTTATGGCGTGTGGGAGCTAAAAGTCGAGCGTTGATATTGTGCTGCAAAATGCTGCAATACTTGAAACGGAGCTGGCCTAGATTTTGGGACTCCTCCACCACCACCACCTCCTCCTCCTCCTCCTCCTCCTTGGCTGCAGCATGGTGCAGTTTAGCTGAGCTTGGAGCTTGTTCAGCTTGTGTCATTCATGCTTGTTGCCACATTTTGTTTCAAAAGCACAATAAGCGTGACGAGTCGACGGCTCTCTCTCCTTGCATATACATCACCCAACCGTGCCAGCGCATGATCAACGGCTTTTGTATTGCTGTCCAAACAAAACAAAGACATGAATCACACATGCCGGTCCAATCTGCTCTGCATTAATGATTGCCTGATCACTTATAGCCCGCCTCCTGTTAAAAAAAAAAAAAGGAAGTGTCATAAAACCCACCACACAAGACTTAACTGGACAATCATGAACACAATAATTACTAGTGACTAAAAACCGCAACCCTGAGAAACAATGTTTCGAGTCGAATGCACTGGATTTTATTCAGTTTGTCTGATTTTATAATTTTTTATTTTCTTTCTTTTGGACATGTCATTACAACAGACTTCACCGCTCACAACTCATTTACATCAACAACATCCGTAAAAAAGGGCTTATGGGTTAAAGCCTTGGCTCATTGAACCCCCATCACCTTTTGTTTTTTTTGCATATTAATCTCAGTTATCTGTTATTTTAATGTATTAATAACAAATTTAATATATCAAAAATGTACTTGTACACTGTCAGGGGTGCTAAAAAAAACGTCATTGCGCTGATATTGTATTATACGCCACCTATCTTGGTTTAGCGGCGGCTCCCGTGTTAGCAGCTAGCAGTCTTAGCGGCTAACAGCGTTAGCGGCTAACAGCGCTAGTGCCCCATAAACTGTAGGCTGGCGAGAGCCGTCAGATTACTTTTCAAAGGCAGTTTAATAGACGTAAATGACTGAACACTTGTTTGTTGGCAGTCTGACACGGTTGCCTTTCTGACTGATCAGTTTTAAACGAAACAGGCTGGCTTTCTGAAATGAGCTGTTTTCGGGGGGGAAAAGACCATAAACCAAAGACAGACCAAAATCTCTAGGAGATTTGTATAAAATGTCACTAATGTTTTTAGAGAAGAAAATAACGTGCTGCTAAGCAACCCGAATAAATAATACTTAAAAAATGTTGATTGTCCAACCAGCCATCTAAAAATAAAAAACAGTTGAAAATGTGCTTCTTTTGTCTTCTACAATTTATAATTGTTCTTTAACCAAGCAAAACTAAATATTGTTTTTATTGTGATGCCTGTTGTCAGCGTTTAGCGGCGGCTAGCAGCGCTAGTGGCTAGCAGATCCATCGTTGCAAAGGCAGTTTAACAGACATACACGACTGTACACTTTGACGCTCACAGCCTGAACAGCTGCCGTTCCTCAAATGTGCCGTTTTAGCCGGCAAAATCGCGACTGTGGTTCTGACGTCGCTTCGTCCCAGACTAAAATCTATGGGGAGCGATTTTGGTCAAATTTCACTAATGTTTCTAGAATCTGGAAATGGAAAATAATGCATAATAATATAGTTAAAATAATAAATGTAATGTTTTAAAAATTATTATTAAATATACATACATACACATACTTGACTAGCAACTACGTTCTTTTTTTTAGAACGCCACCAAAAATGACGAACCTTAGAGTGAGTGCTTCATGGGGCTTGTGATAAAAAAAACTGCACACCCCATTGCTTTAAACACTACTAACATAATCTCTTTTCGACAGTTTCCCGTGACCTTGACAATTAAAACGTTGCCGAATTAGTGTTGAAATGACGGCAAACGATTGACCCGCGATGACAGATGAAAGTCCTGAGCGTGCGGGCACATTGAGGCCAGCAAGGACAAAGCAATGATAACAAAGGTGTCTTCTGGCGGAGGACAATGGACAATGAAGCAAGCAATTTGCAGGGCACAAAAGCGGGAGCACCTGTCAGACATCTTGTACAGCGTTTATCTACGAGCGCACCCTTTTTTGTAAGGAAATAGACCACGTCTGAATGGTTCTGAATACGCCGCCTTTCCAACCAACCGCTATTCATGTCAGTTCAGCTGGCCGGCGTACAGTTCGGGGCCCCGAATAAACCATGCCAAAGCCTTGCGCTGTAAATCAGTCGCCTTCACCGTAAAGGATATTAAATGCATTGTCAGGCTGTAAACGTGAGTTCAAGTGCAATCGATCGGCCGCTCGTCGCCAAACGGGGGAACAAGAAATCAGAACGCAGGCGGGCGGCCGGCCCGCTTTTATTCATCGCGAATGAATGGAATTACATGGACTGGGCAGCGTATAATGCAGTGTCCGGACCGCTGTGTCACAACGCCACGTCAAGTCGAACCCAGGGGGTGAGGAAGTGTTATAAATATGACTGTGAATGAAAGTAACGTGCCGAGTCAAAAAGACTTTGGTGAAATATTGAAAGGTAGCGCGAGGCTGACACGCCCGACTGCCATCAAAGACGTCGAAAAAGGCCTTGATGAATAATTCATAACGCGGCATGAAAAGACGGGGAGGGAGGCGGCTCAGACGAAAATATACAATGTTCAGATTTAGAATTTAAATCAAGGGAGCTGCCTTAAAAGTTGATAAAAGATGAAGAGAAATGTTTTTATAGATTCCAGTCTGATGCTGCGCCGTAAAGGATTAATCACATTCGGGGCCGGAGCGGAGGGGTTTCATCTTCACCGGACCCATGAGTGTTTTTCTTTTTGCCCAAAGTTCTGAAAATGTCGGAGACAGAAGAGCAAAGTTGTTGAAATCTTGAATTTGGACTTCCTTCTCGAAAAGAAAAAGAGAAAAAGTCTCCCGCCCGGGACAGTTGGACTCATCCTAGCCAGAGTTGCTCGCTATTTGGCATCTTCACGGCACTGATTAAAGTGATCAATGGGGAAGCTGGCTCCCTATTTGGCAGGCAGAGGGGGATGTGCCACAACTCAGCCTGCCAGATTAATAAATACATCACTGCAAGTACTGGTCTTAAAATTAGGGTGAAATAAGCACTGGGATCTTTTCTCATTGAAATGAATGGAAATGCCATTAATCGGTTCCAACCTTCCCAAAACACAACAAAAATTGTTGTCAAGCGTATTTAAAAACAATAAAACAGTTTTTGTCACGGGTCTCTCCTGCGATGCACATTGCGCTGCTCCTTCTGGTGTGCCCGCCTTAGCCACCCGGGGGCAGTATAACACTATAATGTGTTCCGTTCTACGTAGAGGATAAAGATGTGTGAGGACTGTTATATTTACAAACAGGATATGCACTACGTGACCCAAAAAGGATGATAAATAATGCCGTTAACAATATAGATATGTTTATTCTGCCATTTTTAACGACAATTGCGTATTCCGCTGCTGTCGTTTCCCCTCGACTCTTCCTCTTGTTCGCCAGCCCCCTCCTTCCGTCTCTTCTTTCGGTGTGTCTGGAGTTATTAGTCTGCTAATTACCTCTCACTATCCCTCATTTACCCTCGGAATGCATTCTTTCTTCTGATTATAATGAGAAAATGACAAGGGGGCCTATTACAGATTAGAATAGGGGATTGCAGTGTTTCCCACAGATTTCAAATCAATTTGGGTGGGTGTACTCAGGCGGGGGGGCGGAAGGGGGAGGTCTATATATATTTATATATATATATATACAGGGACACGCTGATTGCTTTCGCGGCCTCGCCTTGCCTCGTCTTACAGTCGAAGTGTAAGCGGCCTCCGGAGGGAGATGGAGAAACTCAGGGTGTCTCATTAGGAACCGCTTGGGCTTGTGCCTTTTTATTTTCCGAAACATCTCCAGGATGCCACATTAGGATAATTAACGACCTAAAAGATTTCCTCTATCAGCTCCGGGATGTCCGAGCAGAAATGCTTTGTTCTCACTTTTTGAGTAAGAACCCGCCCGAGAGGCTCTTTTACAAACGCTTCCCGAGGCGGGGTTTATATCAGCGTCAGAGTTGTAAACATCTGGACAAAAGGCAGACGCCATTTGTCAAAGACGTGCTGTGTCGCTCAGGTTTTTCTGAGGACACACGCTGATGAAACTTTGACAGATGATGCGCGCCGTCTCCTAACGTTGCATACGCCGGCACCATCTTCACCCGAACCGCAGCTTTTACAAATACAGCGGCACATTAGTAAATTGGAATGTGGCGTCAAACTATTTATTTCAGGAGTTTAATTTTCACACGCCACACTGGATTGATGGGAAGCATCGTAGACAGGCGCGCACTACTGGCAGGACACAATACATGTGCTCGCTTGGCATTTGCAAAGCTTCCATTTAGAGGCCGTTACATAATTTGCATTTGCACACGCACACCCTCTTGTGTAATTAAATTACCATCCTATGCATCTATTTTTAGGCAGAGTAAATATCTGGTGACTATTAAGCAGGGTAAACCTTACATTAGTGTTTCCCAAACAAATCTGTTCTAAATGAAAATTAAAAAGCATTTTTCAAGTTAATCATACTCTTGTTAATGAACATAAAAGTGGATAAATATGGTTACGAAATACAATTGTGGTTGTATTATTTAGTTCATTGATACAGTAACTTAATAGTAAGTTAATCATAACGTTAATCTTTATAATTGATGGTTAAAAGGAGTGTGGAAAAATTGAGTCATAGATTTGTGTCGAAAAAAAATTCTGCCACTAGGTGGTATTAGTGTTTCATGTTGGACGTTGGTGAAAGGAACACTACATTTTTTTTTTTTTAATTCAGAGAAATTGGTATTTGGAACTTTACGAATGAGCAGTTCCCACAAATAAATATATTTTTATCGCATTAATTATTGCTAAATTATCTCACCGTGACTCATTTGCACAATGTTGTATTAAAATTAAAGGAAGAACAACTATTTAAATGAGGAATGCCTTTGGGCATTGTATTTAATACTATTTAAGGCCTTGTTAGCAAAATCCATTTCATGAATTTGAATGCTTTTAACTAATTTGCTCCCAAAAACGTGTAAATGACCAGTGTCCCAAAAGCATATTTAAACTTTTTTAATGTTTTTTTTTTTTTAATGCTATAGCATACAGAAAGAAGGCTTTGATGCAGCCTCTGAACTGAAGATAACGCTTGAAGCAATGGTAGTTATTATAAAAAACGGCCAGCAGGTGGCAGCAGAGTATAAGAGATCAACCAGGGCCATGTTGCAAAAAGTTATATTCACCACTGTTTTCAACAGGTTTGTGAATAATGATGAAACGTGGCTATATTCTAATGCTAATTGCTGCAAAACAAAAACTGATTGAATTTTTTTTTCCTGATAAAAGACTCTAATCTTTCTTTTGGTAGGTTCCATGTTTTATAGCAATAGACCATAACATTCTGTTGACCTTGCAAAATCCGTCAAAATCCAATAAAACAGCCGGGAGCGAAGGGGGTTGCTTCGGTGAATGAGTTAATGACCTGTGGAAACCCTGTTAAAAAATGTTGGTGTGTGCTCATTTTTTGGGGGGAGGTACTTTGAGTTTGAGCGCCGCTGCTCTAAACCCATGTTCCCAAGAATGCAAAAGGACATGCTGAATGATGGCGGTCTTTATCCACTGATGCACACAATTATTACCTGCAGCTGTGTTTACATTGAGTAGGAGGAAACAACAATAAAGTAACCTTGGCATTTCCCTTGAACCATGCCGCCTTGCCGTGCACGCCACTCAAACCCCCCCCCGCACGCGGGAAGCCGTAGATGTGGGGTTGAGGATACGAATTAGACTGCTTCATAATTCATTAGCAACCTTGACAAGGGGAGATGGAGGTGAGGGGAGGGAAGGGGGCTCCAGAACATCGATTTCCGTCATGTTGGGGTCAGCCGCGCACGAACGTGACTCGGCTGCGGCTGCTCGAGCTCACGTCGCAGGCTCGTCTCATTGATTAGAAGCTACAAGCAGAACAGGCGTTGTTGGGATGGCGGATAATGTTGGGTGCGACTCAGCCTGTTTTGTTTGTCACTTAGTGTTTTACTTTATGCTGCTTTACAGCACCAAACTTTAGGTAGCCCACCACTCCGATGAAGAGTCGGTCCAGTAGCTTTGTTGGTATCTAACTCCAAATGGTTCCTTAATGCACAACAGTGTTAGCATTGAACACAAAATGCTAAATGCCCTCCATTGTCTTTCTATCCGCCGACACATCCTGTGCTGGAACAAACCGGGATTTACAGTTCCCAAGCTGACATGGACTGCACCGCAAATGATTGGACTCGGGTTCCATCGCGGCTTGCCTCCTCCTCTGCATTCATGAATGCGCGTCTTGGTCTCTCCGTGCCAGTTCCGCTACGGATCGATGTCTCCCGTGGGACACCTCAGGCAATCAGGAAGAGCTGATTGCTGTCCCGTTTTCTTCCCACGTCCGTCCTTTTCCAATCTCACCGGGCAGGTCGCTCGGCACGCATCCAACTGCCGACAGAACCCTCGCCTCGGCTCACTGGGAATGCTTAGTCTCCTTATCTTTCATACGGTCCACGAGGACAATCAGTCAAAATTGCAAGTGAAATTTGAACATTTGAAAAGTTGAATCCTTCACGGATTTTTTTTCAAGGACTTGAAGGTTTTGAAGGCGAGGAGGTGGCCCGAGGTTCTGAACCAGCCTGACCCAAGCGGCAAAACGGGTGGAGATACTAACCTGCTGCATATGTATAAATCACAATTCAAACTCGGGCCCGACTGATATGCATTTTCGGAATTCCGATATTTAGCTGGGAAAATCCGATAACCAATTAATCGGACGATTATGTTTATTTTAGATTATATCAACAGAATTCCCCACGGAGATCTCTGTTGCCACCTGCACATGATCATTGACTTGCTAACAAGTCTTCCAAAGATGGTGGAAGGAAATCAAGAGCATGCCGCAAGGAATTTCAGCACTTGACGCGTCTGTATGATAGCAAGAATGCTGGAGGGCTCCTTGCAGTGTTTGGCTGCATTCACTTCATGCATTATCCATATGGTGGATCTAATGCATAAATCAACAGCGGGTGCTAATCTGCAATTGTCAGGAAACATGAGATGAGGTTGCTTATGTTCTAAAAATTTATCACAAATCTTTTCAAAGTTTTATAATCTGTAAATCGCTATTGAATTTCGATTGAGTCTTTTTGATCGAGAAATCAATCGACCAATATGGTTGCACAAGTGTGCACACCCTCCCATAACTGGAATGTGGAATGTGTTCAGAATTAAAATTAGTTCACACCTGCCACCATTGAACTCATTTGCTCCCCAAAACGTATAAATAAGTTCCATTTTAAATATGACCATGCTCTCAAAGACAAATGTATGTTGTTTTTATGCTAGAGGATACGAAAGGCTTTGATGCAGCCTCTGAACTGAAGAGAATGGTTGAATCAATGGTAGTTATTACAAAAACGGCCAGCAGGTGGCAGCAGAGCATAAGAGATCAACCAGGGCCATGTTGCAAAAAGCTCTTTCCGCCACTGTTTTCAACAGGTTTGTGAATAATGCTGAAACGTGGCTATATTCTAATGCTAATTGCTGCAAAACGGAAACAGATAGAAATACATGTTTTTCTTTCTTTCTTTTGGTAGGTTCCAAAGTTTTTATAGCAATAGAACACAATATTCTGCGGGCCTTGCAAAATCTGTCAAAATCCAGTAAAAACAGCCGGGAGCGAAGGAGGTTACTTCAGTAAAATACCCCTGATTAACACAAAATAAAGTTCAGATGTTGCGGTAGGCTTTCACTGGCTTTTTTTGGGCTCCACAGCAAAAGTCTGAAGGTTTTGTGGTAACACTGAATGTTGTTTTTATGAAACTCTATAATTCTCCAAAACAAAAAAACTGTAAACGCCTACTGTTCATAATTCTCCAAATCTTCCAAATAGCAGTCAGCATCACCACCACTTTTTAAAATGATTGATCTTGGTCTCATCTGAACAGAGGTGTGTAGACTTTTTAAAACCCACGCAGGAGAAGAATTCCAAGAATTCCGATATATTGTCGCCCCGCACCACATTCAACGGCATAATCTGGAGGGCAGGAAGGAAAAGAAAGACTGCCAAGCAATTTGATCGGGCGCCAAGTCCCGTTTGCTTCTTCCGCCACTCACATCTGCTCGAGGGCCATTCGGAGCCCTCCAAAAAGTCACCTGGACGTCAACGTCGGAAAAAAACGACGCTTGCGTTTACGGAACTCTGTGCTTTTGAGCACAGGACGCGAGTAGCCAGAATTCCTAATTTGAATACAAAGCGAGGCAGTTCCATTGGCAGCCCTAAATGCCCGCGCCATGGCACCGACGTGCCCAATGCCAAACACAGCAGAAAAGCAAGTCCCGTCCTGTGGCGAGACATTACCTGGGCCGCACTCAAGCATCTTGATTGCCATATGTTGTTTACCTGCGCCGCAGCGAGCAGACAATTCTTGCCGGGAAGAAGTCAAGTTGTGCAAGTCGCTCGTCCATGAAGACGCGCTTGGGTGGACGAACCTCATCAATCACCCTCGGGATGAACTCAAATGGAGAGCGGCAGCGCGGCGCTCCAACGGTTAGCGCGTCCGCCTCTCGGTTTTGAGGTTCTGATCTCGGCTCCCTCTCTGGAGCTTGATTGTACTCATTCTGGTTGTTTACATTAGATTAGAGCCTTCTGAAAATATTCCCCAAATAGCAGCGCCATCCCCACGGGGAGAAAAGCCGTCGTCTCGCGGTTATCCCGGGAGCGCAGCGTGATGACTCAAAGCGCCGTCATCTCGGCGTAATGATGATCAATCCCGGCTATTAGCGGCCCGCAGCTCCCCGCCGACGACGCTCTGACACGGGAAACACGCATCCGCCTAATCGGTCCCATAACTCCCACTTTTGCGGAGCGCCCGCAGCAAAAGTGGGCCACAATGAGGAGGGACGGAGATGAAGGAGCGCTGATGAGAGAGGCAGGCAGGTAACCCGAGTTGTAAACAGTCAACTAGCAGTCAACAAACATGCCTTTGACTGGATACCGGCAGAGATCGCTGATTGGCAGTGAGGAAAATGTCAAAATGGACAAAGTACGACTGTGTCTTCTTTTTGCTTGTGTTTCCAGTACGTGCATGTGAATGTTGCATTTTTTATCCAATCAGATTTCAGCATCTATGTGTTGCCATGCCAATCTAATCTGCCTAGGAGTTCAAATTTGCCTTTACAGGGGCAGATCAATGGCTCCTAATGACATCTGTCTTGTGATTGGCTAGTCAGAGCAAAATTGTCTGTAGTTACCAGGACTGCTGGACAGCATTCTCACAAATGTTGCTTCTAATTTTTATTATTTCAGGTACTTTTTATTATCCACACTTTTTTGATGTGAAAAAACGTCTTCATAATACATCGGAGTCAGTTGGTGCACATGGAAAAAAAAACTTGCCTGCCATTCCTCAGTCATGCTGGTGCATGGGTTCAAATCCGGGATGGAACACATTTTTTCACTTTAATTTCTAAAATAGTCATTGTCCAATTAAATTTTTTTTTTTAATGTCTTTTGACATTATAAAGCCACTAAATCTCCATTCATTTTCAATGACATTCACTCTAGCATTCAGCAAGATATCCTTCAATTGCACAGTGGGCACTATGGCGGACCTTAGGCCACTAAACAGGAGGCGATGGTTCCAATCCCACCTTAGACAGATTGCAGTGCAAGTGTTCTACAATTAATGCTTTGTAACTTTCACATCATTTATCTTTCAATTTAAGCAATCAGCTTACATTCAGCTATCCAGCATTCCCATGGAATTTCTCCCGAAATTGCACTTTTGTCTAGTATCTAATTAGTATTCAGGATGTCCGATACGTCTTTTTTTTTCCTATTCTTCTAATTTCTAGTTCCTGATTGCAAAACAGCCACAAGATGACGGCTGATACTGTGAGTGCTGATACCTTGAAACGGGCCATCTCTGGTGATTATGACGTTTGATAAATATTGATTTTGAACTGCTCTAGATGATTTGCATATGTATTATGTATGTGCGTGACACCAAACTCAAGCCTCATACTGTATATTGAGTGGAAGGGACTTTTGCGCATCAATTCTTGAGGGGGTAACTATGGAAACTGCGTGTATGTGTGTGTGTGTGTGTGAGTGTATTGATCCATTGGGGGTGTGGGTGTGTGTGTGTGTGTGTATCTTGGCCAATGTGCTTGAGTTGTTCTGCCTGCGCGTCTGGAAACCGTCCCTCTGGTCATGTCAGGTTGCTCTCACACCGCTGACTGATACCACACGCACACACATGAAGTTTTGCTCTGATTAACCAATCACAGGACAGAAAAATGCTGATGTCATCAGGGGGCCGGTGCTCTAGCCCTGTAAGGATGAATATGAAATCTGATAATAAAAAATAAAAAAACAGTCCTATTTATAACTAACAGCAAACATTGGCCCTGGACAGATTAGATTGGCATGGCAACACATGGACGCTGAAATCTGATTGGATAAAAAAAAAAATGGAACATTTACATTTACATACTAGAAGCAGCGCAGTCAATGGAAACGCTGGCAAATGAAGACAATAGACCAGGGGTGGCCAGGTTGGGTCCTCGAGAGCCCCTATCCAGCCTGTTTTCCATGTCTCCCTCCTCCAGCGCAGCTGAATCTAATGATCACCTGATCATGTTAGTGGTGAGAAACATGGAAAACGAGAGAAAAGGCCTTGCTGGCCCTGCTCGTCCCACCAACCGGCTTAATAGCAACTCATTAGGTTTTACGTCAAGCACGCTTGTGGGCGTGCGTTTAAGAGCAATTTCAAACAACCAATTCTCGAGCCTCCATTTTGCACGTTGCACTCCTCGGGGGTACGAGGATGCTATATCTGCAGCGAGACGCACGCACACACACGTCTCAAGAGTGTGCAACAACACGGGCTCCGCCGCACACTGAAGCGGCTCTGCGGGTTTTATTTTTAGCATGGCAGGCAAATCCGCCTCCACCCCCCCCCCCCCTTCCTGCTCTCTGGCCTCCCTCTCATCTCTCTCCTGCCATCGCTTCTCTCATCTCTCACCCTCATCTTTGTGTGTGCGCGCTTCCATGCCCTCTGCTCTCTCAGCCATTGATCACGTGCGAATGGATGCCTTGTCTCACTTTCATCTCCCTTCCTTGGGTTTTTATGACGCCTGTCGCCACGGCAGCCGAGCGGCCTGAGGTCGAGCGCCGGGGCGGCTCCCGTTACGTATTTAACGCTGCGGAGAGTTGTTGTATGCTCTTTGTATGCATTGCTGCTCCGTTTGAATGAATGAATGAATGATTTCAGCTTCATAGAGAAAACACAAATCAAATCATAACCGAAAAAGGATCAGGCTTCACACATAAATAAAGAATACAATATAAGAAATGAAGACTTGACTTGACAGCCACTGGTTTTAGCTATCTTACGTTTAGCAAGCACACTTGGCCTCTTGTTTGGAAAATCGGCGCCCGTGTCCCAATTTGCAGAGTGACAAAAAAAAATCCAAAAGCTCCACGACTCACCCAGCACGCCCAGACGATAATTCATGGTCACAACGATGACGTTGCCGTAGGCGGCGAGGACGCTGGCGTCAAACATGTTTCCGGTGCCTTCCATGTACGAGCCCCCGTGAATGAACAGCATCACCGGCTTCTTCCTGCGGTCGCGAATATCTGCAGAAGGAGCGTCATTTGGGTTAGATGTTGCTTTTTGATAATAAGAACAAATGGCAACACTTGATTGAGGAGGACTGCACTAGAAAGTAGTCGGGTGAGTACTTTTAAGGCAATTTGAAATAACACAGTGCAAGCAGTGTTGCTGATTGTCAAGTGATGTGGAGATGCTGGGGAGAAACACACATTTGAATTTTTTACACGCATTTACTCCTCACTCTTGCTTGCGAGGGGGGGGGGGGGGGTGGGATAGCTTAAGATCATTTAGGTACACATAAGCCAATGTTTCACTTTGAGCTTCTCCTGAAAGCATATTTAAGTTTATATATTTATTTTTGTCTCACATGAATTCAGAAACACGAAAATGTGCGAAAATCAGAATAGAGGTAGCGTTACAAGCTGAAGGGGGGAGGGGGGGGCACCACCATCAAACATGAAATGTTGGGTGTCCTCTGTCCATTGTTGTCCTTGCTCATGACAGGTCACCAGCTGTTTTTCCATCCTAAATTTCCATAATTCCCCCCCCCCCCCCCCCACCCCCTACCACCTTGGCTCGCGCCTCGGCTCCCTCACAAATGTGAAAATCAGTCGGTCGGCGCTGAGCTGCAAGGACAGTTGCATCAACATCTTTCTGGGTCAATTCCCCAGCGGTCCATTTCCAGGAAATGTATTCTCTCGGATGCTATTGTTGAGCGCTGGCAGGACGGCAACAATGGAAAGATTTTGCATCAACAACAACAACAGCACATCATAATTGTACTTTAGGAATCCTGTCAGTGCTATACCGGCTCGTAATGAGGATGAAAATCAGCTGTTGTTGCCATGGTGACCTGGCATCCCCTACTTGAGTTCACGTCACTAAGCCAGTATACTGAAAATGCCTTTTCTTTGCATTGAGCTTTCGACTAAAGTATCTACTTTCCCCTTTGGACTCGCAGTACACGGTGACATATTGTTCTCTGGAAACAATGCATCCCAAGTACCTGTTTGCAAATCAATACGATTGATCCCCTTCGTTGACTGACGGCTCCCTTGCAGCTGCATTTGAGCTGCTCAAGCCGAGCACGTACGCCGCGATTGCTGCACACTTGCAACTGTGGTGATTGCGTCAACGAAATGAACGAAATACGGAGCGGAAGCAAACATATATAACAGGGGATGTGTTTAGGAATAGCCAATCACATTCTTACTAATGTTAAATTGGATCTGAACTTAATGTGATTTCGAATTCTTGAGGGTGTGCACACTTTTGCAACTATATCTCAAATTCACTTCCCCTTTTTGATTTTTTTCTTTCTCAATTCTGTTGTACATTTTAAAGGTTATATTAGTAAAAGTTTTTAAATAATTTATCGTGGTCTCATTTTTGGGATATCCCCAAAACTTGGCATTTCAACAAGGCAGTCTGAGATAATTGACCTGGGACTTAATGGCACGAAGATGGAGATCAAGAGTGAAAATTGGACCATCACCAGATGAAAGCGGTCCAAAAGGAGCACAGTAAACACGAAGCAACGAGGCTGAACACGCCGACTCCGTTCGGCAAACTTGAACGAGAGCAGTGGCGAAGGCGCGAGCCGGCAGAAGGCGGGTACCCCGAGGAGCCGCAGCTCGGCTGCAGATGCTCTCAAGCAGAACAGCAGACAATGGCACTATTAGGCCTGCACTCGTGTTCAGCACATCACCCACCGACAACCCCCAGGACGCCACCTTCTGCTCCCCTCGCCATCCTGCTGCTTGACTGGTGACTGATGAACATCGAGTCTTGAGACACAACCGCATAGCTTCGCCTGTCTGCTACCTGAATGCTAATGCTAATTAGCATCTCTTGTTGCAGCACTTTAACCCTTTAAGAAACAAACGGAACAGCAACAACACAATAAAACACTATTCACAGGCATATGTTCTTTATCCTCTGCACAGAACGACTAATATTAGTGCTGTACTGATGAGCTGAGAGAGGAGTCGAGTGTAAATTTGGCCTTAGGGAACAGCAAGTTTCGAGAAGGTCAAACCAAGATCAACTCTAAAAAGTTATCGCGCATTTTCAGGTCAGCCTGAAAATTGTGAGTGATGTATGTTCACGTGTGCCAGCAGCGGTACCGGCGTCACGCGCACGCAGGTTATTGGGAGGCCACCGTGATGGAGGACCGGAGGTGGAGAGAGACGTGAAGTGATGAATGGGCCCTGATGAGATGCACAGTGGCAGAGCTGGCCCACAGGCCGCCGAGCTGGCCTAAAGACCAATCGTTAGAGAACAATGGATCACGGGGCCAGACTGATTGCATCGGAGATGTATATGTGTGTGCGGATACGCCTCGGGTGCATTTTTAGATACACTGCCAGCGAAGGTAAGGTTAAATGGATGTGACTGTGTTTAATTGACATATAAACTGACTTGGCCTTTAAACGTCAAACACACATGCACAATGTAAAATATATACAAAGTAGGTATTGAGTTTGTGTGTGTTAGCCGGCTAGCTAGTATCAAATTCACCTGTTTAGCTTTCAGTGAAGCCCAGCTAGGCTATCAACGCCTCTCACGCCATCCTAGCGTTTAGCCATGTGAATGCCGGACGGAGACGATAGGTTAGCTTAGCGCTAGCTAGCTAGTACAGCATAATACAGATGGATTTACTGGACCTGGATGTGACTGTGTTTAATGGGAATATGAATTGACTTGGCCTTTAAACATCAAACATACATGCACAATGTAAAATATATACAAAGTAGGTATTGAGTTTGTGCGTGTTAGCCGGCTAGCTAGTATCAAATGCACCTGTTTAGCAGTTAGTGAAGCCCGGCTAGGCTATCAACGCCTCTCACGCCATTACAGCGTTTAGCCACGTGGACGCCGGACGGAGACGACAGGTTAGCTTAGCGCTAGCTAGCTAGTACAGTTTAATACAGATAGATTTACTGGACCAAAGCAAGAAAAACATTCTGGATTCCATCGTTAGCCAGGAAGTTATTTTTTTGTTTTGTTTTTAACACACTGATGCACATTCTGGTTTAATACAAAAACAAAAAAATGTGGTGTTGAAAAGTACAATAAGTATCCACTATATATAAACCTGTGTATACCCGAATAAAAATACTCAGTTTTGAAGTATTTATTCATGTATTTTGTGCTTCTGTCGCTGCCGCTGCATTCGCCACATAAGGCGTGGGCTCGGTCAAACAAAACTGTATAAAAAGCAGGAGCAGATGTGGCGAGATGGAGCGGCAGGAAAGAACAGCATCCCGCCCCGATGAGGTTCAATAACATCTTCAACAACACAAGTGCTCCTGCACCTCGGCGCTGAAGTGTTTGCTCCTCTACCTCGCTGGCCTCCCATCGCGCTGGATCCATATCTTGTTATTTACGGAGCCTCCGGCTGCCTCGTCTCCTCCCCGTCTTTGTTCATTTAGGCCAAACAAATAGGCAGTAGTGCGAAGTCTGCTTGCCGAAGCACTACACATTTACAAACTAAATTCAACTATTTGCTCCAAGAAATTGTGTTTATATATTCCAAATAGTCAATTCTCCTTATTTGGATGCATTTTTGTTGACTGCACTGCATTCACAAAATGGATGTGCATTTAAGGTTTTTATTTAATTTTAATTTTTTTTGTCCAATCAGATTTCAGCTTATTTTTGTTACCATGTCAATCATATCTGCCCAGGGCTTTTAGAGTCCCTAGTGCTGGTTCATGTAATTTAAATTATATAAGCAACGGGACTGTTTCTTGAAGCGATCAGATTTGATTTTCGTCCACATTGGGTCGATGACATCATCATTAGTTGATCATCACTCAAAAAAGTGTCACGAAGCGCAATTATGGCTGCATCCAATTTGTACTCAATAATTTACAATGAACTCATTCACTGCCATTGACGGCTATAGACGTCAAAAATTCATTTGAACTATTTCTATTAGTTTAATATTTTTTTCCCTACTTTTGTTAACAAGAGTATGAAAACCTAGAACAGATATAAAATTTGGGATTAATCGTGAGTGAAATCATGGGATTAATTACGATTAAAAAAATTAATTGCCTGACGCCCCTATTTTTTTTTATATTTTCTTTTTAAGTAAAGATTATTAAAAATATATATTTTTAATTTATTATAAAGAAGAAAAGATGATTAAAAATGAGGGGTGTAGGTGAGTAAATTTTTTCATAATTTTGTAAAAAAGTGGATTTTGTTTTTTTAACTAATAGAAATAGTTCAAATTAATTTTTGACGCCTATAGACGTCAATGGCAGTGAATGAGTTAAACAGGCTATGGATCTTCGATAAAACTTTTTTTAAACTAATCCAATTTTTTTTTTTAAACCTTTACATGTTTCTGTTTCTGTCTTAGAAACTCCTCCATTCAAAACTGCATTGGATATTTTTATGCCACATTTCTCAAATATGTGCATTTTATTGTTGGGTCAAAAAAATTGGGTCATTTGGTCAAATTGACCCATGATGTGGATCGGTCCATTTTTGATCCATAATTGGGTTACTTTTGACCCAACTGTTTTTAGAGTGCACAGGTGACTGTAATGTAATTGATTCAAAATGTTAATTGATAAATATAACTGATGAATAATTTGACAATAAATGCGGAAAGTATGTTTTAAATTGGCACTGTTGATGTTTTTCCACTCCAACCTAATTGGCGTCCCACTCCCTCATCTCCCTTCCACTATAGACGGCGGATTATTTTTCGGGTTCGCTCTCACTCCTCATGGAATTTCTACAAATTGAGCGGATGGGGAGGCAGATCCGAGTTTTCGGGCGACGCAGCCCCGCTCTGTCCTCGCAAGTGCTGCATGAGACAAAGGACGGCACAGGCGAAGGCATTCTGGCTTGTTTTCCCGCCTTTAACCTCCTTTTCCTTCCATGTCCCACGTCGCTTTCTTTTAGCCTTAACCCTCTTGGACTCGTGTTGATCCCCGCTGCTCCTCTCCTGAGTGTTCACGTCCGCCCGCTTGCTTTTGTTAAGGCACAAAACATTACATCCATGGATTCTGCCTTTTTAAGTATGCGTGACAACCGAGTTAAGTCACATTTTTGCCCGAAGTGGAAAATATTCCCAAATGCGTGAAAATTAGATTCTTGGCTTGTTGCTTATCGGTCAATGAGGAGGGATGAAAATGCTATTTAATTATTTGCTGCATTCATTTAAATCCGGGAAGCAGTTCCCACGAGGATTTAGTGCAAAATGACACAAATACGGAATCACTATTACATTCGCAAACACACTATTTACATTATTGTACGCAGAGGTGGCAAATCCAGGTCCAGAAAGTAAAAACCCTGCCACAGTTTGACTTTAGCCCCAGGTGCTAGCTAGCTAGCTCCCTAGCTATCTCCCATGATGCTCGTTTACCTGCTTTAGCCCCTGGTAAACAAGCTTGGAGCTCGTTAGCGAGCTAGCATCAGTCCTCACTTTGCACTTTAACAAAGCTGGACTCATGTTTTTCATAACATAAAGTAAGAAATAATAATACGTACAATCAGAGGTGGCAAATCCAGGTCCAGAAAGTAAAAACCCTGCCACAGTTTGGCTTCAGCCCCAGATGCTAGCTAGCTAGCTCCCTAGCTAGCTCGCGTGGTGCTCGAACTGCTTTAGCCCCTGGTAAACAAGCACTATGTGAGCTAGCTAGGGAGCTAGCTAGCATCAGGGGCTAAAGCCAAAGTGTGGCAGGGTTCTTACTTTCTTTGCCACCTCTGATTGTACGTATAATTATTTCTTACTTTATGTTATGAAAAACATGAGCCCAGCTTTGTGTAAGTGCAAAGTGAGGACTGGAAACAGTAAAGAGTACATCTGAACAGCGTTATGGTGGATTTGAGATTGTGCTTACGTAGCAAGATGGAGGCAGCGGCATGACGAGTGTACCGCTGGCAGGTTTGGAATGAAATGAGGGGGAGCACATGAACACGTTTCTTCTCTCTTTGCTCATCTGCTTCTGTCTACATGCAGACAACGCAATGAAGCGTGACACCGTCCTCATGCAACCTCCTCGTCCTCCTTGCACCTCACGCTTCACTCTTTTTCCCGCGCGTTTCCGCCCTTAGCCAGCATTTAACCGGCTGTCTGAGTTCCAAAGAAGCAGAGAAGCAGTAAGCGCGCGTGAGTTCATACGTGGAAAGGACTTGACTTTTTTATGAACATTGCAAGCCTTCCATGAACTTCTCCGGGAGTAACGCATAAATCGTTGTCTCTAATGTATAGTAGCGGTCGAGTGTCTGCATTTACATTCTAAATGCTGATTAGCGTCTTTTCCCACATTGCGGCTTTTTCATGTATTTTCGATTTAGCTGAAAAGGGAGTCTTGGCTGTCAGCGACAGCCTTCCTTAGGAGAGGCTCTCAGAGTTCTCCCTCTCGAATGCAACAATGCGGCCCTTAATTGGAACGCTCCTGCGACAGTTGCTATCCAATCCGGAGAAAACAAGGAGAAAGCAACAACAAGAACACAATCTATCTATAGATCTATCTATCTATCTATCTAAAATGTTATGTTTCCAAAAGTGCTAGTGGTATCAGTACTTGGTATCGGTATCAGTGACCATTGACTACGTCGTACTGGTATCGATCTGAGAAAAAAAGTGGTAACGAACATCCCTAACTTTTGATGCAACCCTGTGTCAACATTTGTTGCTTGACACGGGCTAGTAAAAAGGATTTAGAAAAGCTCAAAAGCGTTCAACACATTTGCAGATATAGTTTAACATAAATATATTTGGCTTGAAATGTTATAATTACCATCATTTGTGTTTGCCCGTGGGGTGTTTCGTTTCGCAGGTTAGGTTGTATGCTAGCTAGCATTAGCAACAATATATATATATATATATATATATATATATATATATATAACTTACTGTTTAGCTTGAATATCTTTTGAGGTTGTCTCATTATTTCTTTGCCTCTTGTCACATAATACGGCAAGAGTGTTGTGATACAAATAAACTTGGCTTGCTTGACAGGATTTGATCAATTAATTATTATTAGAAATGGAGCCCTGTCTTAAAGACCCTCGATATATCACACTGTAATTAAAACCCTGTTGCCTGCGTCATATTCTTATCACCGGCAGTCGTTATTGGAATAATCCAAAGCCCCTCTCGAATGCATCACACGAGTCGACGCCCCGGGGCCCGCCGCCGTGCTTGTAAATAAAATAATCAGGCTGTGAAGCAAACTCGTTTACAATATTAAAAGCAAAACAAATTAATCAAAGGCCCTTTTTATTTCCTATTTATTTTTGCCGGGGGATTTCCATGTTGTTGGGATCCATACCTCAGGGAGCCTGAGTTGACAGCTTGCAGATTAGCAGATGGAGTAGGTCATTAGTTTCTGCACTTTAATTAATTCCTAAATGCTAACCTCTCACACTTCACCGGGCTGTCATTATTTCTGTTGGATGGAAGACGCACGAGCTCGGATGTCGCCAAAAGCTCGATAAGGTTGCTCATTTAAAGGCGCAGATCGGAATCAGAAAGCGAGAAGCCGGAGGAGATCCAGTGAGAAGTGCCACACATACCTCATCCGTCTATGACAACCCTGACCAGCCTTATGATAACCTTTGACCTGGCCCCACACGCCTCACTGCTTGCGCTCTATCTTTCGATCCGCTGCAAAATAACGTAAGGCTCCAACCATTTCTATTGTTCTGCTTATAATAGCGCACTAGCTTATTCCCACACAACAGCGGATGACAATAACAATGTTTTGCCACTGAAAATATCTTCTGTCCACTTTTGGGGTTAAAATTGTGTTTTTGAATCAGTTTGATGCCTGTGGAAAAAAAAAAAAGCCTCAAACTTTGCCCAAGAAGAAAAAGATCCCCTCTCACAAAACCCCTGAGAAAAAAAAATAAATGCCTCCAAGAAACAGGAGGGATGATAAAATCAGCTGCACTGCTGCAGCGAGGAGATAAACGACTAACATCCTCTAACGGGGGCCACAAGTGTCCTTGGATGCCCCCCCCCCCTCGAACCAACCTGATATTATTGGCTGGCGATATATTTGCGGGCTCCGTAACAATTTCACCCTTGAGCTGAGGGTTTGGGGCCCAAATCATCGTTGGGCTCATCTACATTTTGGGGACAAATCTGGTGCGATGCGTTCAAGGTCGCTTCGGAAGCGGCGATGAGGATGGAAAACACACACGATGACTTCCAGATGAAGATTGTTCATCCTGGCGATGGTTTTTAATTCAAAAGTCAGCACATTTATTGCGTGTGGTGCGGAACATAGCCACCTTGTGACGTGCGTGTGTGCGTGTGCGTGCGTGTGTGTTTTCCATACACACCCCCAAAAAAAGACTGGAAAACAAGAAAAAAGGCAAAACATGCATCAAAAATACCTTCGTCTCGAGGCTTGTTGGCTGCAGATTCATCGTGTTTTTTTGTGAGCGGACCTAGGGTTCAGAAAAAAAGGGGGGGAAAAAGAGAAAAGAGAAAATTCAAAAAAGATTACTGGCAAAAAACGTTTTAAAAAAAATTAAAAGACAAAAAAAGAATACCAAAAATTAAGAAAAGAAGCAAGAGCAAAAAGGACAAAGCAGTAAGAGTTGTGTTTTTTCTTTCTTTCTGCGTTTTGTTGTTTAAAAAGAGGACAAAAACAAAATGCATCACAGACACATTTATCACAAGAAAAGACACAAGATCAAGAAAGCTGATGATGTCGTCATCTCCTCTTTTGCTTCTGTCCGCCTGCGGGAGAAATGCGCCCTAGCCCTTTCCCCTCCGATCTCTTATTGGTGGCTGCATCTACTAGCTCAGGTGCTTCCAGTTGTACGCCCCCCACCACCCCCCCAAAAAAAACGTGTAGCAGAAAATGTGCAAATTTGACACCCCCCCCCCCAAACCCCCCCCCCCCCCCCTCTCTCTCATTTAAATCGCACAGTGAAAGCACATCATCAAAGAAGAAAACAATAGTCAATTAGGCCACCGCAGTGCCCAACGCCAAGCCTAAAAAAAACCCAACCCAACAACCTTCAATTACGCTGCTGCAGTGTCGGACAATATGCCTGTCGCTGTTGTACCCGCGTTCAGAGAAAGCCACGTCTGCGGGGGCGTTGCGGGGGGGAGCGATATCATTATTCGCAGAGTCACGCAATAATTACATAACACAACAAAAGTGGCTGATTGAGGGCCACAGGTGAAAAAAAATAAATAAAGACAAGTTAATTTGATACCTGTCTGCCCACTGGCTGCTATTAGGAAGAAAAGAACCAAGAAAATCAACTGTTTATTTGACGCTCTAAGAAAGAAAATGACGGCAAATGACTGAGTTACTCATTCACTCACTACAAGCCATTTTCACTGAAGCAATCCCCTTCGCTCTTGGCCGTTTTACTGGATTTTGACTGATTTTGCAAGGCCCACAGAATATTGTGGTCTTTTGCTTATAAAAACATGAAAACCAAAAGAAAGATTAGAGTCTCTTCTTTCATCAGGAAAAAAAAAGTATATTTCTATCTGTTTCCGTTTTGGTGCAATTAGCATTGGAATATAGCTAAGTTTCATCATCATTCACAAATCAGTTTAGAACTGTGGGTAACTAAGTTTTTTTTCCACATGACCCTGGTTGATCTCATTTGCTCTGCCGCCACCTGCTGGTCGTTTTTGTAATAACTACAATTTCCTCAAGCATTCTCTGCAGTTGAAAGGCTGCATCAAAGCCTTCTGTATGCTCTAGCATAAAAAAAAACATAAAACACGCATAAATACGTCTTTGGGACACTTAAAACATTTAAAATACGTATTTATACAATTTTGGGGAGCAAACGAGTTAAGGTCTCTATATTCATTTCTTAAGAGCACAAAAATAAAAATTTTGGTCTGGTTTTATTAAAATAAATGGTTTTTAGTCTTTGTAAACTAGTGCATGTCTTTAGCCCCGCTGCTAGCTTGCGCGTCTCGGAAACTTGTTCCAAAATAAACCGGAGTTCACAACATTTAGCAAATCTAAAAGGTTGTTCAAAAACCACATGCTTTAAGGCATTTCAATATATTTAGGAGTTGGGGTTTGCATTTCTTAAAATTTTGAAGGTAATATTTGTTTCCCCCTGAAACTGATACTGAAATATCGGCTCAAAATAGTTACTGCAAATTGTCTAGCTATTTGTTATTCCTTTCAACAAAAGGGTCATGTAGTGCAAGGAGTCTTTCAATCAAGCAACATTCACTGGTTTGGTGACATGTCGACAAGAGGAGCACTTGATGGCGTTTGATTGACGTCGCGATAACAGGCTGAGACGGCGGGCGGCGGGAATCAAGGGGAAAAAAACAGAAAAGGAGGAGATGACGCAGTTTCATGGAGTCCAATCAAAGGAGCTGAAAAGCATGTGCGGCCTCAAACCCCCCCCCCCCCCCCCCTATTGCACACAACACACAAATACTGAAATAGAGTGTTCAATGCAGGAACTTTCATTTGAGGTTTTACTGGTTCACACTGCAACGGAATGTAATATGCACCTTTCAATTGGGGAGCAAATCCGTTTAATAGAGTGATAAACTGCTTTTTGTCTTGTCTTTTTTTTCCCTTACAATGGATTTAATGGAACGATGCCCTCTCGCTTTGCCTGTCTATCTGCAGGATTATGAAAACCCGCGCCAAGACCAATTTCACAACATACGCCTAAAGATCAGACCATTAAAATTGGGGTCGAGACGTGCAGCCAATCTGCACCGGGGCAGAAAGGAGACAGGAGGTCAAAATCCTGGCCTGGTCAAATGAGGAGGGGAAAAAAAAAAAAAAAGCCAAAATGTAAACAGATGATGTTGGCGGCCGTGTCATGTGAAGCCGGGTGCGAACGAGAAGCAAACAAGGGAGACGCGCCGAGTGACGGGGAAGCCGACGGAATGACATTTACAGAGTGGTAATTATCAAGTAGGCGTGAAGGTTAAAGCCATTTTCCACCCATGGAGCGCGGCGCACATTGAACAGTGAACACACACGAGCGCACACTTGTCGGATTAAGTATTCATGCATTCACCGCTGCCAAAACTGATTTACAAATAGGATCACTTGCCGGCAACCAAAACACAGACTTAATGGCATTTTCCATTCATTTCAATGACAAAAAGATGATTCTCTCCGTTTAGCTAATCTTATGTTCACATATTTAATCAGTGGAGGCAAATAATAAATATAGTTAATGCTATTTCCTTTGTGTCCAGATTCTATCTATCTTTTTTTTTTTTATTCCTTTATTTCTCGGCGGGATTGACCCAAATTTGGACCATTTGGACCTCGGAGGAGATATACTAAAAGCAATAACAAGAATAGCACATGGACGTTTCTCATAAAGCGGACCAAAATAATTCAATAGCTGGACAACTTTATTTGGTCCGCCCACTCCCGTGAGTAAACGTTACACTTGCGGCTTCTTAATGAAAAACCGCCTCAACGCATTCCATTCACTTTTGGAGTGATTTCTTGTCGCTCGCTTCTGTGTGAAAGGCTTATGAAAGGCGCTGAAATTCCAAAAGGATGTTTACATTTTTCTGGGAAGGCTTTGAAGACATCACGACCGAATCATTCTCACAGATGCTCCGTGTTCTCTCATGCTGAATAGATGCCACAGCTGCACTTTTGGCACTTGATTAATCTCAAAGCTACGAGCGTATAAACGAACGTGTGGAGACTGCAACTGGTGACACCATACACACATAGAGTTATATATATCAGGGGTGTCAAAATCTGTGTGCTCATTTTGAGTTAATTTAAAGCTCCTTTAACGCCGCTCATTTTTTTTAACGCGCGATTAATGACCGGCCCTTTTTTTGGAAAGCCTGTACTAGGAGAATTCTAGTCGCAGCTGTTAAATACAGTGACTCACAGTGATAAGCCTGAAGTTTTAGATACTATTTTTTTTTTTTTTTTGCAATAACCAACGTATAGATTCGTACCGGGATTAATCGGTTTTGAATCAAATGGTGACCTAGGAATCGTGATACGAATCGAATCGGCAGGTACTAGGAAATTCACACCCCTAATATATATATATATATATATATTTTTTTTTTTTGGGGGGGGGTCGATACGATACCGATAATTAGTAGTCAAGGAGGCCAATAACCGATATTTTGAGCCAATCTTAATTTCAGTGAAAGGGGAAAAAAAATATTACCATCCGAATTTTAAGAAATGCAAATCCCAACTCCTAAATATATTGAAATGTCTTGAAGCATGTGGTTTTTGAACAACTTTTTGGTTTTGCAAAATTTTTGTAAACTCCGGTTTATTTTGGAGCAAGCTAGCAGCGTGGCTAAAGACATGCACTAGTTTACAAAGCACAGACAAAAACATCATTTATTTAAATAAAACTAGACCAAAAATTGTATTTTTGCACTGCTGGGAAATGAACATAGAGACCGTAAGGAGATCGTTTCGTTTCATTTCGGTAACTCAGTCATTTGTCGTCATTTCCTTTCAAAAGTAACATTAGCGTGTCAAATAAACAGTTGATCTTCTTGGTTCTTTTCTTCCTAATAGCAGCCAGTGGGCACACACAGGTATCAAATTAACTTGTCTTTTTTTTTGTTCCACCTGTGCCCCTCAATCAGCCACTTTTGTTGCGTTATGTAATTATTGAGCGACTCTGTGAATAATGACATCGCTCCTCCGCAACGCCCCCGCAGATGTGGCACATATATATATATATATATATATATATATATATATATATATATATATATATATATATATATATATATATATATATAGTTGTGTGTGCATGTACTGTATATGGGTCGGCGCTATCCGTGGTGCTGAAATGTGGGTCTAAATGATTTACAGGCTCCCCCGCATTGAGCTCTGTGGGAGGCAGGGACTATTTGTGTGTGTGTGGGCATGTGAGCAGGAAGGGAAGGAAGCGGTGGGGCGGTGAGGGAGGGCGTCAATTTGCATTCACTGCCAGTGTCATGCTCAGCTTCAAAAAGCCTGAAGGGAAGAAGAGATGGCCCTTTGAGGTGCCTGCAGAGTGTGGAATAGTAGCGGTATACAGTATGTACATTAGAGCAGCGCAGCATCCCATAATATACGCTGCCTCAACGGGCTGCGACCACAGTGTGTGTCACTGTTGGAGCCGTTTAAGCATTTATTTGTTATCAATGATATTCAGTTCGAGGACCACGTACTCGTACGCGCTATATTATTTTTGCTATCAAAAGCACTCTCCGTATTGTTTTGCGCGTTTTATAGTTGGAGCTGCCCACAAAAGTAGAACATTTGAGCATCAAAGTCACTCGTGAGGACACAAGAGTGTGCTTTACGTTTTGGGCATGTTTCCCACCCAAGCTTGCAAAAAAAACGTCACAATCAACTTTTCTTTTGTCCAATTCCATTCCTTTCTGTGTCCACGCTGAATCAACAGTCCCGCGCCAAGATGGCCGACTGCACTCGCTTGAAAACTGCTGACCCGGCGGCTCCGAACGACACCTGCGCCATCTTGATGAGACGGAACACAAGACCTGCATGACAAATCCCGCCTCGACAAAAAAGGTAATAACGCCAGCGTCTATCGAAAGCGTTTGACACCATTGCGATCGGCAGACCCAATCGTAAACACGTTTTTTGAACGCAATGCCGCTCTGACAGACTCAATCAAACCTGGGCGTTATTATTCTCATAAATTCAGCCCTGAAACGTAGCTTTAAGGAGATACATTCAGTCACTGAGACAAACGGAGCGTGCGACGTGGCGCTAACACTCCTGTGATCGTTAATAGAACACAATCAGAGGTACTTCTTGCACCCGGCACTTAAATCAGACGCGCTCCCAGATTGTGTGATTATTTAAGTGCCGTTGAAAAGTCAATTCACTCCGCCGAGTCTAAATGGATCATTGAAATGAGCAAACCAAGTCCTATTAATGTCTCCATTGCTCATCCAACGGCGGAATGGCGGATGGGAAGTGAGCGAGATTACGTTTCGGCTGATATTATTTGCTCACGTTCAGACGAATGCTTCAGAAGTCGCCGGACGGCGCTTCGCAGCGCTGACGGGCAATGACCCCAAGCTGCGAAGGCAACCGAAGACTTTTCTGAAGGCAAAGAAGGTGGAATGTTGCACTGAAGGCGACGATTGCTTCGTATGGAACGGAATTGAAAGTTTTAGTATTTGAACTTCCATAAATGAGAAGAGTCCAGTTTCTTCCAATCAACTCGGGGCCTACTAAGCCAGGCCCTGAGCCCCCCCCCCCCCCCAAAAAAAAGAGAACCAGACACAATCAAGCTGTTACCTAATATTGGAACGAAGTCCACTTGTGAAGGTATCTCTCCCTCCGCGCTTGATTGAATTCTATCTCCACGAAAATGGGATGAGGGCAGGATTAGGAAGTCGTGTCTGGCGTAATACGGGAAGACGCGCGGGACATGAGAAGGTCTCACAAGTAAATGGAGTCTCACTAAGAAAGTTCTCCAGATGTGAGGTTCGGTTAGTGGATTTATTTCTGCAATTAATCAAATTGTCCCTGGGCAAAATGCTATTCATTTGCTTCTTGATTTGTCTGGAAAACGCACACACACAAACGTGGAAATGCTTCTTGTGCATTTTTTGTTCTTTTTAGAGAAGCCACAGCGGCTGGCAAGAGGCGAAGTGATGAGCGCAACAATAAAAGTGATTTTTCTGAGGGGGGGCATCAGCAGTCATATATCACATTTTATTGCAGTTGTTTCTCTTCCATTATTCGCTTATTTGTATTTTTTCCTTCTCTCCGTCTCATTTATCGGTCATCATCTTATCAACATCTCCGCGCCAACGTCGCCGCTCCGTTACCGCGTTAGCAATCGAGCTGCTCCCGATGGGTTTCGAAAGGAAATTGAAATATTGCAAGATTGCGAGGTGTGTGTGCGTGTGCGCGCGCGCGTGTGTGTGTGTGAGATCTGGGCTGACGCACGGAGATGGATGGCGCTGCGGATGGAATAATTACGAGCGTGCAGGCGGCAACCACGCCCAGGAAGCCCGTCGCTAACGAGGCCGAGATGAGACGTTGACATGCTGGAGCGTCGCCTGGCAGAATGATGGAGGACAAAAAATGCAAAAAAAAAAGTAAAATAAATGAAATAATAAAAGTGAAATAAAAAATGGATAGAAAAAAATTCAAAAATTTAATTCACGAAATAAATGGAAATAAAAACAACTAATTATATGTGCACCGATGCATAAATAAATAAGAGTAAATAATAAATAAATAAATAAATACAAAATAAAAAACAAGATAAAAAAAAAACTAAAGTGAAGGTGGAAATAAATGCAAAAATTAATATATAAATAGAATTAAATCAATAAATAAAAACACTGCTCTCAGCATTAAATGCGTCATGAAATATTATGCAAATGGGGGGAGGTGAATGAAAGAACACTCCACCATCAAAAGGCAGCTTGCAATGGCAGAGTCCAACCCAAGACACAATTGGGTGCGCCCCCTCATTTGAAACGCATTTCATGCTGACAGCATCTGCAACATGAAATAAATAAATATGAGAGCACAGTCTTTTTATGTATGGATTGATATTTATATCTATTTGTATTTTTTTTTTTCTTTCCACGTTTATTTTTATATTTATTTTTATTTTTGGAGTCTCGTTTAAAATTTTTGTATTTATTTTTACTTTTATTTATTTATTTATGAATATATGTTCTTGTTGTTGTTATTTCCATTTACATGTATATTTTTGTATTAAATTTTTGAATTATTAAATAGAAAAAAAAAAATATTAAAATAAATATTTTTAATAAAACTTTTTTTTATAAAATATAAATAAAAATATATAAAAATTTTACGTTTTTTTTTATAAAATACATATTTTATATCCGTATTTTTTTATTTTTTTGGTAGCATTTTTGGTCCTCCATACCGAACTACTGTAAACAATAATCAACTTACGATCTCATCTATTTACAGATATACAACTGCGAAACGCTGACTCATCGCAAGGCTCGCCTTCTTCCATGCCGTTTGCCATTGAGCTGCATCATGTTTTCTCGCGATCACAATACACACTTTCTACAATCGACAGCGTCTTTTTTCGCTGCTGTTGTTGTTTACGCTCCAAGTAGGTAATTCCCGACTTCCGAGCAGTCTCCGGTGCAGTTCGAGTCCCCAAGTAGAATGCAGGGTGAAGCATGCACTTTGTCTTTGTGCTCCAGGCGAGCTGGGAATGAACCCCCCCCCCCCCCCCCGCCCCACCCCCAATCGACGCCTCCCTCCCATCGATCCAGCGTGACTCTGCAGGAGCCAGATGAACAGCTCTCGCTATGATTTATGAAGAAAGCCTCCCACTCTTGCTCTTCAGAACCTACACGGAGTCCTAATAGATTCCTGACGTTATCGTCTTCCGAGGAATGAAGCGAGATTAGCAATCGCCTGCTGTAGGAATGCAAATAAAAGAATATACAACTAAATAATAAATATAATTTATGATCAAATATTTTTGTAAAAAGACCACAAGGGCAGACGTGTGCTGCGTGCGTGTTATTGTTCAGAGAGCAGGTCTGCACTCCAAAGAAAGGAGTCAAAAGATGACTAATGAGCAACACCTACAAGGAATAAGTTAAACTAGTGACTAAATAAACTATTGTGGTGACCAGTTTCTGCATTTAGGGACGGATAGTAAGAGACAGAAAATGACTTTCCGTTGACTTTTCAAGCAAAAAAATGAATGCCAACGATGAAACTCCATCCCTTGATTGATTTTTGAGGTACGACTCAAGATTTTTTGTCCACAAACAGTGGTACCTTGACTTACAAGTTTAATTCATCCCGTGACCAAGCTGGGAAGTCAATTTAATCAAATTTCCTGTTAGCTCTCAAAAAGAGAGAGAGAGAAAAAAAGCTCTGCATTGAATTGTATATATATTTAAAAAAAAAAATGCAATCAAGGAAGGAGCCAGTTTCGGCGGGGATGACACCCGACAAGAGTCGACCAGCGAGTCAGAACACGCGACAACGTTATCAGAACTCCACCAAAGAAAATCATCATCGCCATCTTCTCATTTTGGAACAGAATGAAAACATGAACCATGAGATCGCTTTATCATAGTGGAATTAAGTCATGTGATAGTTGCGGAACTGCACAAAAATGCATTGACGTCAGTGAATCCCTTTCCTTGTATGTCAAGGTACTACTGTTCTAAACTTTAAGGTGAGGAATAAGAAATGTCATTCATTTATGACAATTTGCTAAGCCCCTCCCCTGAAGGGATGATCGGCCAATCACAGCTTTGCAGTCATTTCAATCCCATTCAAGGGCTGCGCGCGTACGAACGGTGATTGGAGCGACTGCCAGGGGGGAGGGTTTAGCACAGAGTCAGTCCTCCCTTTACCTCTCGCCCCTCCCACCCAGCAGCCCGGCACTCACCATCCTCCGTGGGCACGTAGACGTTGAGATAGAGGCAATCCTCGCTTTGGTTCTGGATGTACCCGGCCGCTACGTCCAGGTTGTCCGTGAACCACACGGGCAGCATGATCTCGGGCAGCACCCCGTGCACGTTTTGGGGGCACACGGGGGCGAACTGGCTGGCGTTGCGGATCTCCTGCCACGAGCCCGGGGCTTCGGGCGGCTGAAAGCGGCGGTCGCCGATGGGCGCCGTGGCGTACGGCACGCCCAGGTACTGCTCCACCGGGCCCAGGATCTCGTTGTTCAGGTCCTTCTTGATCCCTCGCAGCTTGCCGTAGTTGGTGGTGACTATGGGTTGCTTTGAGGGCTCGGCCTTTTGAGCGGAGGCCGCATTTAAGAGGAGGGCCAGGCCCAGCACGCACCAGTCGACCATGAGGGACTTTTGTCTTTTTCGTTCACTTGCCGGTAGAAATCGGTGCATGGCTGCTTGGGGAATAATCAAAAGGTAGTCGTCCAAAGGTGAATGACTAAAACAAGGAGCAGCGCCCCGCCAAGGTCATATGGAGGGAATCGGGAAGGCGGGCCTCTGCGGGGGGGGGGGTGGCAGGTCAGTGCTGAATACGAACCGAGGCGGTCCCAATCGCTTCCCCAGCCATGGTTCTGTTACGTTCCATCCCTCTGGGTCCCGTCCTGGTGATGTCATCGACGTCCGCACCTGCACTGAGACAGAAGAGCAAGAAATTAAAAGGAGCCATTAGCTCGGATCTGAAAAGTAGCACATCCCGCCCGGGTTCATTTAAGGAAAATCCGTTTGCTTCACAACGCTGCGATGACTTAGCACGGGCTGAGGATAAATCCGGGACATTTGTATGGTGTCATGTGACCCGGTGGACCTCCCGCAGAGCGAGTCCGCTGCCGCAGCACGTGCTTTATTTATGCGCCGCAGCCCTAATTTGGACTCATTTCAACTCGTCCCGGTGTAACCTGCGCGAGGGCCGGCCTACTTTAAGCCACCCAAAAAGTAAATAGAACCCAAAAGATCACGGCATTGTTAACCCCTTCACTGTCAAGGTCAGGTCAACGCACGCACTCGAACGCAGTTTCAGCCGTAGCGACGCGAATGCAAACGCGCATGCAAATGAGCGCCTCGGAGCTGTACATCCATTCATGTAATCTTCAGCGCAAATCCTCATGTGACATCGCTCGTCACAAATGCATGGAGGAGATTACCGTGTCGTAATAACATTGTTGGGCGGTTATGTAACGGCGCGGGAATGCGGGAGCAGCCATTCGCAATGTTTACAGACTTCTTTTTCCAATCGCCACTGCTCTCCCCTTTGCTTTATCATCCGGCTTTAATTGCCCACTTTAAAGTTGCCATTAAGCGCATAATTGCATCGCCCCCCCGCACCCACAGGAGCAACTTCACGCCATCGTCTTCCGTCCCCTCGCCCGTTTTCCCACAAAATTTTATATTTCAAAGTTAAATGTCCTGAGGCTAGACGGCAGATCATTTAATTCCTCTCACCCACTCGGGTGGCTTGTTGTTTTGGCACAGTGCGGTCAGACTGAATCAGTGATTTACTTGGGTTCGAATGAACCCCGAGGGTTCGTTGAGTTACTCTAAGAAACCCCACACCCGACTCAAATGTCGTAATCCCTTCATACTATGTTGAACAAAAAAAGAAAATGGTCGGACAAATATGAGCAATATCAATTCACATGGATAACGGGACGTATGGGGTTCCACAAGGCTCAATTATGGGGCCCTTGCTGTTTCCGCTGTATCTGCAGCCCCTGAGTTCCATCTTAAGAAAACAGCGCCGGTTGTTTTCAAATGCTCTATAAATAAAGTTACAGTTAATTTGCATGATTTGCAATAGCAAGTTGAGCAATTCTAATCCAGCAAAACTAAATGCACCAATCCGACGTCGGCCAAATGTGGCCCAGACATCGGCACGTCGTGTAGGAAAATGACGTAAATACACACCGCACCGACCCCGACTATTGCGTACCTTCAGTAATTCCCCTCCGTACAATCGGCGGCGGTAGTCATTATTCCGAAAGGCAGCCGGGTAACCTCTTTACGGAGGCGGGATATATTTGCTACATCCAGTCACGTCCCCATGTCACGCCTTAGTTTGGCTTTCATACCTTTGTCAGCATACGCTTTCGCGGTAATATCATACAATGCCGGTCTCTCGACAAAACGAGTGGCATACCTATTTTTTTTTTTTTTTTTTTTGGGGAGAAATACCTGTACATGCCTGTACGGAACAGGTTACGCGCAGTGAGAACAGGTTGGGTGTTCGGTTGAGTTTAGGGTGAGGCTAAAGATAGAGTTTACTATAACGGGTAGGCTGATCTGACAGAACACCGGTCTCTCTTGAAGTCATATTCCCGATCTTCTGTCCAGGCATTGCACGTTCACGAACACCTCCAAAAAAGCTGCTTTTGTTTATCTGTGCATTTTCTCACTCTAGCAGAAAGAAGACACAGGCAAAAGAAAAATGAGTGAGCGCTAGATTTTATGATATATCACGCGTCATACTCCAGACTTGCAGGGTGCATCTGAGGGTTTCAATGCAAATGAGCTCAATTTAGCGGGCATAATTGATCCAGCTTGTGTGCTCGCAGTGGGCAAGCATAAGTGATAGATGAGGCAGGGATGCAGGGACGAAGCTGGCGGACCTGAGATGCTTTTGGCGCCAAATCCCAACAGGGAAGATTTTGAATAAGGATTGTGCACTCGAAAGTACGTCCACAAATGTTACACAAAGACGCACGAGTTGACTGGATGAGATGCAGCGAAGTCCAATCGCTACCTTTGCTAAATTTGTCTCCTGGAACCGAAACATGTAAGGTGAGGCGCAAGCAGTGTAATATAATTAGCGAGTACTACACCTACGATTATCGAAAAAAAAAAATTTGGGTGTGTGTATTAATGTGTTTTAAAACCAAATGAACAGCGAAAAATAAAAAAAATTATACACATCATCCCATTAATCTGCAAAATGTAGCCACACATTAACCATACAATAGTTAAAGTGAAATTATTACATACTGTGCCTTTAACCACAATATCCGATTTTTCGTTACCAGTGGAGGTTTGAAAAGTTTTCAAATGCAGGGAGGAAAAGTAAAAAATAAAAAAAAAGAAGGCAGCAGGAAAAGTAAATAACCAAGACCAGTACAAATACTTGAAAAAGCACAAGAACACTATTAAGGCCCGACCGATTAATCGGCTGATATTAGTTCTTCTAAAAATCTGCAAAAATTGGCCGATTTCCCCCCACATTAACATATTACATTACAAGATAAAAATAATGACACTGAAATATCCCCAACAACAAAAAATTGCAAAAAAACAAACAACAAAAAATTGCTTATTTTTACAGATTCTTCTGTTTATTGTATAATGAAACAAATACTTAGACGAAGCATTTTAAGACAGTTCAATATTCTTCCTGCCATTCATATCTTTATTGTTGAAAGCGTTAAGGAACCAAAAAATAAGTTTTTTTTTAATTATTATTATTAATCGGCCAATTAATCATTATCAAAATTTCATTCTGCCAAATATCGGAATCGGCACGAGCCTCAAAAAAATCCCTATTGATCAGGCCCTGCTACCTATTTGCATTTTGTTACTTCCCACTTTTTTTTATTTATATTGCTGCATTTGAGTTAAAGGATGCCGCCACTCGCTTGATACTAACAAATGGAAAACGTTATTGGCAGGCTAACAATAGTGGCAGCGTTAGACGAACCCTTTAAACGATGGATTACGAGTCTTCAAAAGGGGAAAAAAAGGGGAAACCAGAAAGAGAAGCACAAGGAATTGAATTGAAGCATAACATCCTGACACTTTCGATTATATATATATATATATATATATATATATTGTATTTGGTTATTCTACTCCACGTTTTGATGTTCAAAATCAGCATCACTGCTAAACCACTCCGCATTTGTATAAAGTCGAATATTTAACATACATAATTACATGCAAGCCTCCTCTTTTACAAAGGACATATTCCATCTCAGGGTTAAGAACGCGTCGCCTCCTCTTTCCAATTACTGCACCATCCACACCTCAAGGCAAAGCGAGCCAGTTGGCAAACTTCACAACGTTAATCACACAACATTTTTTACTCTCCTGCTGTTTTGCCCGGCCTCTCTTCTCTCCCTCGCTTTCTCCTCCTTCAGACGCCAAGCTCAGCGGCATCTGGCAAGCTTGCTCAAAGGCGCATCGCATCGATCCCTCGTTTGCGTCTCGCTCGCATGACTCCTTTCATAGTCGTGAGGGTGGGGCGACGGGGAGGGTTTTTACCAAATTAGCGGGAGGGGGGGTGTCCCCGAAATGCATCCTTTTTTTTCCTATTTTGTTTCAGGTCATGAACTCCTGGAGCAGGCGTTTGCGCAAAGTTGACGAAAATCGATTCGGCGGGAAGATGATGACGCTTCAAGTGACTTGACCCATCAGCCATAAAGCTTCTCAAATATACAATCTATAAAAAAAAACAAAATAAAACATGCCCTGACCCTAAACCACCAATTAAATCCTTGTTAGAACAGGTTGCGTAAATAGTCACACAAAACCGACAAATTTACAGGAAGTGCTGCAATTACTTGGATGAAGATCAAATCATTTGGGCCGAGCAAAGGTTGGATGCGTCGCCTCGTAGTCAATTAGAACCCCCGAACGCTGCCGTAATTAATGCGTGAGCAGACTTTAATTAGCACGGCGGCTGCCACGCATTAGTCACCGCCTCTCTAAGGCTGAGACGTCGCCGTGGATACGCATATGCATGCTGCGCCGGTTCTTCATGGATAAAGAGACGGTCCGATGACATCCGGGCAGAACTGTGCGCGCTGGGTCACCGATTAAAAGGTTAAAATTGTGCTTGGCGGGCTAACCACGGAGGACTTTGTGCGCTTGCGCGTGGACGTGTCCGTGTGTGTGTGTGTGTGCGCGAGGCAGACCATCGCTGAGAACAATTAACTCGGATGACCCGGTCGCCACGGCGACAGCTGCAGCCGCTGTGACAGGGCCGGCTGTCAACGAGGCCGGCCCATTATACGGACCTCCCCCTTGCATTGGCTTAAGCTTTCTGGTCTTGATTTAAATGTCGCACCTCTACATGTTGAATATACACAACACACTTCACGTCGCCCGCCTGTAAAATATCTCTTCGCACGCTAGCTCGGCTGTTCGTTAGCACCCCTGACGTGTCTGACGAATTGACTCCTTTATGCGAGCGGAAGTGTGAACGGGAAGGGTGGCAAGCGAGCATCATCTCTGGCTCACGGTTCAAAGGAGAGCGAAAGTCACGCGCGCACACAAACGCGAACACAAATACACACAGAACAGACGCCAGCTGTGACATCAGCGGGTGTTTATAAAAATGACAAGCTAAGTCGGACGTGCAGTGCGAGAATCAGAAGCAGCGCTAAAACTAGCATTAGCATTAAGGTAGGCTAAGCTATGAGCGTCTCAAGTGGGCAGGTAATGTTAAATGAATACCTTAGTAAATTATTGTTACTAATTATCCCTATATAAAAAAACGTATTATTATTATTATCATCTTCACAAAGGCAGAGTTTATAACACAGCTCCTGCTTTGGTGGGTCCATGCAAGCGCTAAAACTAGCATTAGCATTATATTCACTGCCTTTGACAGCTATAGACTTTAAAAACATTCATTTTAACTCTTTCTGTTAGTTTCACTTTTTTTTAACCATTTTTGTTAACAATAGTATGGAAACCTAGAATTTTTGGGGGGTACATTTAGAACAGATATAAAATTTGTGATTAATCGTGAGTTAACTAGTGAAGTCAAATTTTAGTCGCCTGATACCCCTAATTTTTAATAATCTTTTCTTTTGAACCCCCCAAAAACATACATTTTTCTGTTGACTGATCTCTTTTTTTTTTAAAGAAAAGATTATTAAAAATTATTATTATTATTAATTACGATTACAAATTTTAGTCGCCTGATGCTAGTAAGATTAGTAAAAAGAAAAAATTATGTTTTTTGGGGGGTTTAAAAGAAAAGATTATTAAAAAATTAGGGGCATCAGGCGACTAAAATTTGTAATCGTAATTAATCGCATGACTTATAATTTTTAATAATCTTTTCTTTTAAACCCCCCAAAAAACATAAATTTTTCTTTTTACTAATCTTTTTGTTTTTTTAAAGAAAAGATTATTAAAAATTTGGGGCGCCAGGCAATTACAATTTTTAATCGTAATTAATCGCATGACTTCACTAGTTAACTCACGATTAATCACAAATTTTATATCTGTTTTAATACAATAAAAAAAAATTCTAGGTTTTCATGCTCTTGTTAACAAAAGTGGGAAAAAATGTTAAACTAATAGAAATAGTTCAAATGAATTTTTGACGTCTATAGCCGTCAATGGCAGTGAATGAGTTAGGCTAGGCTAAGCTATGAGCACCTCAAGTTTGCAGGTAATGTTAAATGAATACCATAGCAAATTATTGTTACTAATTATCCCTTGAAAAGACACTATATTAAAACAATTATTATTATTATCATCTTCACAAAGGCAGAGTTTATAACACATCTCCGGCGTTGAATCCAAGCAAGCGTACCTAATGTTACGTCCGTTGAGAGTACACGATCACGAGACATGAATGCAAAGCTCCTGTCTTGATTGCGCGCCGCCCACACAGCCTGGCTGATGCTTTTTTTTTTTGTGTGTCTGTGTGTCACACTTCCTTCAAAGTGTTTCTATAAATAGGCCGCAACGTGCCAAGCTACGCTGCGTGACGTGTTATATAACCTGCGAACGCGCACGCGCACGCACACAGACCACTATCAGCCCCACTTGGCGGGCCGCTGCTCGGACCAACGCTGGCGCGTTCAAAGCTGAAAACGCACCCACCGTCCATCCGTCTTATTCTTACAATCCAGGTTTTTCTTGGTTCGTTTTGGTGTTTTATTTTTCAATCAAGAAGGCTTCAGGGAAAGTACAAGGTTAAACGACCACTGACTTGGATGCTTTTATCTCCGCCCCTTTATTCAAAAACACACATGATTAAAATTGATTAAAAAAAATGTTCAGCATCGTTTTCCAAAGTAAAAGATGGAAGGATTAACAGTCTGTCTTCAGGGATGACTACACAAATCTGACCATTTTTGCTGTTGAGAGACTCAAGTTGCGAAAATATTAGGAACATTTTGAATTAAAGGGGAAGTCAAGCTTAAACATTTCTTGACAATAATATGTCATATGTGACCTCACTAGTGTAAACATGACATTCTAATTGATATTACGTTTGTGGAATATGAGATATGAAGCAAAATGCAGCCATTTTTTTTATCCATCTCAGGGGCGACCATTTTGCCAGTTCCTGTCGACTGACGATGACGTCACAGCTGCGCTGTGATTGGTTGTTACCTGAGACCTGAGCAACTGTGAATCGACAGCAAGTGATTTTATTTTAATTGATTATTTTTTCTTTTTATAAAAAGATATACAATTGCCTTTTTTGTTGTTATTTAAAAAAAAAAAGATATGGTTGATTGTGTTGTATACTGTGTGATGTCAACTCATTCACTGCCATTGACGGCTATAGACGTCAAAAATTCATTTCAACAATTTTTATTAGTGTAACATTTTTTCCCACTTTTGTGAGAAAACCTAGAAAAAAATGTTTTATTGTACATTTAGAACAGGTATAAAATTGGTGAATAATCGTGAGTTAACTAGTGAAGTCACGCGATTAATTATGATTAAAAATTAATCGCCTGATGCCCCTAATTTTTAATAATCTTTTCTATTTTCTTAAAAAAAAAAAGTTTATTAATTTTTTTTAAAAATACTTCTTTTTAATTAATAAAAAAAAGAAGAAAATATTATTAAACATTTGGGGGGTCAGATGATGGAATTTTTTCGTAATTAATCGCATTACTTCACTAGTTAACTCACGATTATTCACCAATTTTATATCTGTACAATCAAATTTTATATCTGTACAATCATTTTTTTTTTTCGGTTTTCATAATCTTGTTAGCAGAAGTGGACAAACTGTTAAACTAATATAAATAGTTCAAATGATTTTTTTGACGTTCTGGCAGTGAATTACAAAATTTAAAAAAAAAAAAAAAATCCTGTTGGTTTTAGAAGATCAGTCAAATGCTCTAAAATGGCCGCCAAAATACAGCTGGCAGTGAATGAGTTGAGCACCTTCGCGTGGGCTTTTACTTTGAGATTTCTCCCAAAAGGGGCATTTATCAAAGGCAAATGCATTTACTCCAAACCCACTGACAAGTAACATAAAAATGGAGGGACTTAGTGGGGTTCTTGTATGTGTCATCTTGTATCACACTCCTATCTTGGCGTCTCATCCCCTCGAAATCCTTGTCATTCCTTCTTTTTGTCCTACAAGAGCTCACCTTGGAGTGCGGCTTTAAATCTTGTGTGAGCACTTTCATCATTCGCCGCTAATCTGTCAGCCCGCACCACCTGAACGCCGCAGCGCTACCCCCGCACCCCCTGCTTCATCCCTTCCTTCCTCTTCTATTTCCGCAGCGTCGTGGTTCAGCAGACACATGATGCTTGACGCTTGGGATGAGTGCAGTCACTGTGACTGTGCCGCACGCGCAGGCGCACGCGCGGGCTTGGAGTTTCAAAGCGTTGCTACATCGCAGAGCGGCAAATGAATGAGACGTCTTTCAACCATTGCTCTGCTTTGCCACATCCAATATGGCGGCGACATTAGCGTCGAGACACGCTTAAAGCCAGTGGAGCATCAACAAGACTGGGAGAGAGTTGTTTCTCAAGACGTTAGAAAGTTATTGCAGGAAACATCTGCAAAGTATGTAGTAGTCTCATTAGAGTGCCTCGTTGTTAGCTGTGAGTGTTTGCAGGTTACAGAGAGTAGGCGGAAGAGCGAGGAAAAACATTTCGACATGACAGCCAATATGTAGATAGGTGCTTCACCTTGGCGTGGCCGCATTAGAGTGCCTCGTTATCGGCTGTGAGTGCACGCATGTTACACACAGAAAGACGGATGAGCTAGCAGACAGACTCCACGCAGGTGTGGCAGCTTAAGAGCGCCACATTGTCACCAAGGTTATCATAGTTAACGAAAACTAACAATATAACTGAAACTAAAATTGAAATAAAGGGAAGCGAAATTAAATAAAAATGCTTTAAAAAAATAAAACTACATCTTGCACACATATATAAAAAAAATTATAATTAATACTGACGCTAATAAAAACTAAAAATGAAAAACTTTTGAAAAAATATAAAAGCTAACAAAAATGACCTGAATTTAAAGAAACAAAAGTCCAAATGACAGAAAAACTAACTGTAATTAAAAAATCTAAAACTATTATAACTCAGTTGGATACTGTCTATTCACTGGAGGCATTAGAGCGCCTCGTTGTCGGCCGTGAGTGCACTCACATCACACAAGAAAGACTGATGAACAAAACAGGGGTGGGGGGGGTTGATTTATTTATTTATTTTACGTCTGACTGGACAACCAGCATGCGGCTTTGGGCTGTCATGGCTGCTTTAGAGCGCCTCGTTGTCATGGCCTGGAAACGATCCCGTAGGATATGTTCCAGTTTCATGAAGCTTTCATTGTACATACCTGACGATCTCTTCAATCATTCAAATCTGGCAAGTTAACAGCACTCATCTCTGTCTCTTTTCTTTTTTTTTCACTTTACAAATGAAGCTTGTTTGCCTGCTACTTTTAAACCACCACCGCGCACCATTTGTAAAACAAGGCGCTTGTAACGCGCACGCCCGGTGTTTTATTATCCTAATAAACCTTGCTGTGTCTTCCTCGTTTGTCTGTCTCGCCGAGGTTTCTTAAGCTGGATGGCTAACAGACAAGCGCGCTGATTGAGATAAATGGCGAGGGAGCGATCAACGCGCAGCGGCGATGCATCAGCCCGGAGCGGCGGACGAGGAGGATTGATGGAGCAAATAGCGTTTGCATTTGTCCTTCTCCTTCCAATGCGGTCTTTACTATTCACGCCGGAGCCCCCCCCCCCCCCCCCCCCCCCCCAACACGTCTGAGCGAGTGAGGCTCCCAAAACGGCCCGGCGCCGCGCTTCTATTAATAAAGACCGATCGTCGTCGGTATAAAGTCGACTTTGTTCTCCATCCAAAAAAAATAATTTCAAAAAAGAGCCCAGCGGGATCACAAAATAGCCTGTCGGCGAAGTAAACAGAAGACGAGCAGCGCAGGCTGTAACCCTGAACAAAGTGCCTTTAGATTTATTTCAACCTTAAAATAAAGTTCATTTATGTGAACAAATTGTTGACAAGGCGTCCAAGGCTGCTCCGTCGACGTTACAGAAATATGACACTACTTGTTACAAGCAACTAGAAGCACTGGCCGACAACTCCAACCTGAATAGTGCAATCCTGCCATTGTGATTTGTTAGGCTCCGCCCCCCCACAATGGACTTTTTAAACATCTGCATCACAGTGAACCAATTGGTCACGATATCCCAATTTTTTTTCATGCCCACTTTTTTTGACGTGCATCTCCTCCTATATAATTCACCATATTTCACACCGTTCCAATTTTAACATATTCCAAAAAAAACACGCCACGGGGGCTATTATTCTTCTCATTCCAAATAGTCACACTTTTTCCGAAATTCACCATTTTTCACCCAAAAATTCACCATTCATTTCCAATGAGGAACAGTTTTCCCCAAAGCTTGTTAACCAGTCATTAACAATGGTGCATTTATTACTGATTTCAATTTGAAATTTAAATTTACTTGGACAACCCTTTTTCAACAACAACAAAATCCCTGAGACATTTAATAAAACAAATTCACATCGTTCCCATTTAAAATTGACATCATTTAGGTCAGTCAATTCACCATTGAGTGATTTTCAACATGCCAAAATTTTGCACATACAAAAAAAAAAAATGCCATTATTAGGACACATTCTACATTATTCACTCCTCCCTCAATATGACAAATTCAAACCATTCCAACTCAATTCAGGCCATCTAATTAATTATTAAAATTAAAATTTTCTAAAGCTCAAAATTTTTACATATTCACCCCAACTATATTTGACCAAATGCATTTTTAACATGCTCAGATTCCGATCATGCCAGGCCATTCTATCATTCCAAGTCATTCCACATGCATCAATGTTGCCTTTCGGCCTTCGGGCGCAATTTCTACAAACATTGTAAACGTCTAGTTACAGTACACATAAACCACATTATATCCACATTCATCTTTACTCTGATTGGTTGGCCAGGAGCATGCTTTGTCAGCATCTAGATTTATCATATGATTTTATATTCACCACCCGTTTCTAATACTTTAATACACGTCAATACAATACAGACGCCCGCCGTCACTGCAAAGTGGAGTTTCATATATTTTGACACAGATGCCCTTTTCGCCCGTCCCCGTACAAGTCGGCCCAAAATGTCTCATTGAATATTTCATGCGCACGGCACTCGAACCATGGCGGGGACCCAGAGCGCGCCTCCCAATTATGCAGGCTTCCACCGCTGAGTCATCAAGGCCGCCACGGGGCTGCGGGAGCCTCACCTCTGCTCCCCCCCCCGGACTTTTCCTCCTCCTCCTCCTCCTCGTCCTCATCATCAGCTCCCTCCCCACCGGCGACCTTGCGCGCCCTTAGTTTTGGCAGGGAACGACTCCCAATTGGCCTTTGCGCCGCTCTCCGTCTGTTTAGGTCTGTCTGCCTCCAAATGACATTAAATGCACATTACATGTCTATGTATAGTAAATTGGAGCAGACAGAAAGCAGAGGGTGGTGCAGTGGAGGGGGCGTGGGGTGGGGGGGGGGGTGGTTGGGGGTGGGGGTCGAAGCAGTATTTAAATGGCTGCATTAGCCTGCTGTTAGACGTGGAGTGCTGCCACCGCTTTGGCACACGACTCACTGATGAATATGCAGAGCAGCTGCAATGACGCGCAAGTGCACACACCGTGCGCTTATGATAGAAGAAAATGGCGGGAATAGTAACAGTCATAGTAAGAGGAATTGGGCCATTCTTCCGACTGGAGCAAACTGTGTATTGCAAGGCTGAGAATAGCCCAGCTTGTTGCTGTCAAAATCTTGCTCCTGCTCAGAGCATGTATGTGTATTCCTTACACATGTTAGCGTGCTAGCAAATAGCATGCTTAAGTGCATGTTCAATGTGTCCTTGTATGGTGCCCTTGAGCTAAGAGGGGGGATCTACTGTGCTGTCTTGTGTTATGTGCCGGCGGTGTTTAAAAATAGGGACGCACGGGGTCTTGAAAGGTCCTCCATTTGCATTTGCATGCTTGAGTTCGTCTCTTTCAATCTTTCTGAGAGCGAAGTTCTCCCTGACAATCCGAAATGGAAGGATACAGGACGACGGGATAATAAATACAGTGGAAGCTTTTTATTTTTTTAAACTAATTTTTGGCTCTGTTTTCATACAAAAAAAAATGTGTTAAGTGGCAAGCGTTAAGTCAAGGCAATGATTCTATGTCGGTTTAGCACATCCTGTTTAAAGTTAGACTTTCAAATTAAAACCACACAGTAGAAATCTGCTTTCTTTGGCCACATGGTGGCGTTTTAACAGTCAAACTTAATAATAATAATAATAACAATAATAATAATTATTATTATAATAAAGTACAAACTATGCACTTTTTGAAGCCGATGCTAATTTCGATATTTGGCAAGCGATTAACAGGTTGATTGATTAAAAAAAAAATATATATATATATATATATATATAATAAATAAAAAAACTGTTTTGGGTTTTTTGGTCCTTGATAATTACGAGTTTATAAAATATGAATCACAGGCAGAATTTTTGACTGTTTGACATAACACTTTGTCGAACTTAAAACCGGAGAAATTAATCATGGAGAAAGAAAATAGCTGATTTTATTTATTATTTTATCTTATGTTGAAAGAAATGACAAATTGGCAGTTATACATGTCAGCTGATTATATCAGTCGGGCCAGTAGACCGGGAGACTTGTTATTATTGCCTTAAATTGTTCATAAAAGCTGCCATTTGTTGAACCCTTTTTACACAATACAACAGAAAGTTTTGAGTGTCAGCAATTTAATGTAAAAGCGAGAAACAATAGAATTCAAGAAAGATATTGTAGCAAAGCACAAAATTGGCTCCCTTTATTTATTTTCCATCCTCGCTGTAAACACCATCACGAGTATTTTAAATGTCTGGAACGGATTAACTGGATTACCATTATTTTCTATGGGTAATACTGCTTTGGTTTTCGTACTATGCGGTTTTAGTCTGACTTTATGGGATAGATTAATCAGTAAAACTGATGTTCCATTGTAAAAGACAAATTCAATTCAATTTAAACTTTAATTTCATTCTTTAAGAAAAATGAAAGGGGACAGAAAGAAGTGAAACTTGTTCTAAAGATGTGCAAATTACTGAAATATTAAATAGTTTGATATCTGCTTTCAAAGTTTAGAGAAGTAGGTTATAAAGCAATTGAGGTTCATCCTGAAGTTTTGGGTCGCAGTGTCTAATCAGCCCTACTTTCTGCTCACAAGGAACGAAAAGAGGATGCCGGCAAATGTTTATTCAAACCTCTCCACACAGCAGCACCTCCGAGCTGATCAAGCTAAAAGGCTCACTTCGCTGCTTCCCTCCTGGCTAATCTGTACGCTTTCCAACAGGGATGGCCAAAATCTCCCAGGGAAAACAAGGCCCTAACCTCATCATCATGTATCCCGGCACCCATTTCGCACATCACGTTGCGTTTGCAAGCCACCTCAGAGCGGCAGGCGGAAAACGGGGCAGCGTGGTGGAGCGAGCGGCGTCACCGGATGGCCAGAGGGAAAGATTATCGTGGGGCGGACAAAAATAATCTTATCTCAGTCAAATTTCAAACTCAAAGACATGAGCCCAATCGAATGAAATGCAGTGTACAGGTGCATGTGCGGAGAACTGGAGTAATGACCTATCTTCAATTTTAATCAGATTATCTCTCATTTTCTCTCTCACACACACATATATTCCCTCTCTCTCTCTCTAATCCTCCATTTCTCTCGTGTTGACACTCGCCTTATTTTTTCTTTTCTTTTTTATTTTTATTATATTCCTTTCAAGCGACCTGCACCGCCTCAGCCCCAATAACTCAAACAGTGGAACCTTTGATGCATCATTCATGGTTTTGTTCCCTAATGCACTCTCTCTGTCTCTTTCACAGTATCAAATCTCCATCGTGGGCTTTTATCCAGCGTTGCAGCTTTGTCCATTCCCTCCTTGCTTTAAGAGTCTCATCTTGTTGCCGCAGCCCCCCCACAACCCCCCCCACCCATTTCCACCCATGCACCAAAACTCTCCCTTTCAGCTCTTTCGCTTTTACGCTCCCTCATCCTGCATTCCCTTCGCCATCCCACACGTGCTCGTCTCTTCAACCGCCTCGCGAGTTCCTCCCGTCATCACACCTCGCATCCTCCGTCTCCAGCGATCTCCGAGGTGAGCGGTCCGAGCGCTGATGCGCAGGCGCTAGTGACGGGAGGGTCGGCCCGCTAAAAAAGTAATCGCTCGTCACCACATCCATGTAATCTATAACGTGTATCTTTTCGGTAGCACGCATTTTTGGCGCTCAATTGCAGGGCTGGTCTCTGCAGTTCCCCCCCCTCAGGTTAAAGAGCTTCAAACGAGTGGAGTCCTCCCGGCCTTGGGATTACGGGATGGTCCCGAGGGAGCATTTACGTGTTGCAGTAGCAGGACGAAGCAGTTCTGTGCAGCTACACGCTAACCTAATCTGCCTCTAAGCTCTTCGCAGAGGATAAAGAATATATGAATGCGAGTACTGTTATTGATTGCGATTGCGCTCCCCAAATGCTACCCAGCGACAAGTACCTGGAAATAAGGCATGTCAGGGAAAGGGTTGACTCTTTTGATCCACATTTCTGCAATTGACGGTTAGGTGAGTAGTACACGTGTCCGTGCAGCTTGGCTTTGAAAGAGACAGTAAGCAGGATCAATGCAGTTCGGTACAGCCTCTCTAAAGTTGTTGGTGCTCCATTTTTTCACCATCGAAAAGCCCCACTGCCTGCTTGATAGTCTTATCGCTCACCTCGGCCGGCGGAAACCCCCGAGGGAGCCTTTTCCTCTCTGGAAGAGTCCTATTTAACTTGTTCTCGGCCCTGGGCCTGCGAATCCGCATCTGCCGTGACTGACCTTGAATTAAAGCTTTGACATGACCAAATGTAGCAGCGTCACAACTGTTGCGCAGGCAAGACTCCGGGGGTAACGCAGGCACTTGGCAGAGCCGATTATTCCCCAAAACATATTTACCCTCATGCCGCAGTGACAGCGACAGCGAAATGCACCCGAGGCTAGTAAACCTGCGTGCGCATGACAGGTCGAGCCGCGGGAGCCGGGAGAGCCACTTAGGCGACTTAATGTGCCCAGACGCCAAAGAAGACCGCGCTTCACCCCCCCAACAACATTTGCGCTATCATCCACACAACAGCAGCGGGTGACACAAAATGCTCGGAGTACAAGAAAACACACATACTTAAAAAATGGTACAATGTCGAAGGCATAAAAATGCGACGACGCGGTTTCCCGGGAGCCATAGCAACAGCGGTGCACTGCGTGCGCAAGACGGAACGCATCCAGCACCTCCTGGGCATGCTCTGCTTTCCTCAGGCCTGCAGGCATTCCGTATCGTTAAATCTTCGCTCCCTTTTTATATTGGCGACCACATGGGATGCACGCGGTCTTTGTGTGTATTTTCGTGCCATCGGACGGAATAGCGGCGGGTTGAGAAATATCGACGGAATCCACAACAACACAGAGGTCGAATTATCATCCCAGTGGGTAAACAAATTGACACCAGCGTCGAAGCAAAGAAGCTTTAAAGCTATACGAGAGGAGTTATTTGAACATATTAACCATTTTCATAATATTTGTAAACAGTTGGCATCATTTAGTTGGAGATTTTGGACTAACGCGCTCTTCGTCAGCTGAGAGTTGCGGTGGCTAGCGCGGCTAAACTAGCTAACAAGCTACAATTGACTACATCGCGAAAGGAGGACAAGGAAATCAGGAGAAACACCAAGCGCGAAAAGAAAACAGAGATGCTAATTGCTAACCGACAGTGAATGTAGAACCTGAAACTTCTTTTATCAGGGTTGTGGGAGACATTTTTTCACGTCTATGTATGAAAATGTTTTCTTTGAGTACTATCGCAACGCATATCGGCTCGTCATCGCTAGCTAACGTCAGCTCCAATTCACCGTCAAAACTACACGTCTTCGCCAGTCCAATGATTATTTTTTACTATTTCCGAATTTGATACGTCTTGGGACGAATCCAATTCACTGCAACGGGATTTGGTTGTAAACAGGAAAAAAAAAGAAAAAGAGCAGAGGCAGGATGGAGCATACAGAGGCAGGTCCTTGACGACAATGACCTCCGAGATCCTCCTAATTGAGCAAATCTCCCAGCAGAGACACGGCGTCCCCACTCGAGTCAGGCACAGGCCGAAAGAAAAAGATAGAGAGGAAGGAAGAGGGGGGGGGGGGGGGGGGGTGAGGCTTTTGAGCCACAAGAGGGCTGCCATGAAAAGGTTGCGCTATGTGAGTCTAATGAATCGAGGGGGTTGTACAAGAGCAGCATTGACCTGCACCCAACTTCCGAGCTACTTCAAATCCCATGTCCACCGACCCCCCGTCTATCGACAGTGAATTTGGGAAGAAGAAGAAGAAGAAGAAGAAGGAAAAAAAAACGGACAGACTTGAAATATCTTCTGCTGCAAATCACGAGACAACTGAGGCCGCGTTTGGCCGAGGGACCTCGCTGGCAACGGCGGCAGCAAATTGCGGGAGAGTGAGAGGCGTGAAGAGACGGCAGAGTCTTCTTTAAAAGGCCTTTCTGGACGGGTAATTTATGTGCGCCCTGATCAATGGGTTAATTAAGTGGAGAGGGGAGAAATAGGGAGGGCCAGTGGCGCAAGGGGGGGGGGGGGGGGGGGAGGGGGAGGGGGTGGGATCAACCGTTTAGATCTGGAGCACATCCAGTCCAACATGGACGCTTCAAAACCGTAATGAAATGGACGAGTGCCACCCAATCATTCTCCCGGGGGGGGGAATTTGTTTATGTTAGTGATGATCTCTGCTCGAGGATCAATACAACGTTGCCTCCTTTGGATTTGTCAAAGTCTGGTAAAAATAAGTTGTCAAGGGAGGCAAATCCGCGGGGCGGTCTTGGAGGAGACCTTTGGAAGAAATCGATTCCGATATTTACTCATCAACCAAAATTCGTCATAGGAAAGGAAGAGGAAGTGTCAAGCTGGTCCAGGATGTCGACTCCGGCCCGCGGTCCGAGCCTCCACTTGAAAACGTGTTTACTCCGCACAAGAGCGCATGCGTGGGAGGTGGAAGTGGAAACCGTGCGAATTTTCTTTTTTTTTTTTAAATCCTGCTGACTTGCAGGCTTTGAAATCGCCTCTTCCATTCCTCGCTTCCAAGTCCCTGGAGTGGGACGAGAACGTTTTATGTGGGCGCCAGGGGAGCGCCGCTTTGCTTTCTTCCCATGCCTTCACCCTCAACAGCAAGCAACAAACCCTCCACCCGACTGTCCGATCCCCACCAGCTGTTTCCAAGTGATACGCACTTAACAGACATCCCAGCGAGGCAATCTGGTTATGCCACGAGCATGTGATCAAGGTTACACTCCCTCAGCAGGGCTAATTAGGCCGACGACGACGCGCATCTTTTTTTTCCCTCCAAACGTATGAACGTTCATGCATCTTTTAGTTTCCCTGCATTAAAGTCCGCATTTCTTTTTTTTCTTTTTTTTTTCCCCCAACCTCAGGTAGTTAAAGATTGTGCGTATGTGACTCATGAAGGGCACCGCACGGGCTTTATTTTTCCCACCAGGATGATAAAGCTGCAGGCCGAGCAGATAAGATGCGTGCAGTAAAGTTCAGCGCGAGCCGCTGACATTTACGTGCCGACTGCTACCTTTGCAAAACAGATTCAGGCTGAAAAGGGGGTCTTTGCATTGGGTAACGTTTGTCACCAAAGGACATGCTCCGGCCTTGAATCGCCACGGATTAATGGTTCGAACCGACGCGAATTGTTTTCTCTCAGGGATGGAGGACACACGCAGCGAATATCAACGCCAAAACAGCGAATCGGTGCAAAAAAAAAAGCGGCCCAAAGTTCTGAGGCAGCATCTCTCGCGTGTTTGTGTATTCTCACACACACACGTGTCGCTGTTCATCCTCCGCCGATTGTGACAGTGACAACAACCATCATGGGCTGCTCGGCACCAGCTGAGCGTGAAAGTCCAATGCTGACACCGAGGCGCTCGTTCGTCACTGTCAGCCGCCGACTTGCCCGGCGAAAAAAAAAAAACGGCCCAGCGCACGCACACAAATTGCCTGCCCGAAAGGAGGCGGGTGGAGTCTCCACGTGAGAAGCGGCCTCTTGGTTTCATTAATGTCTGACATGCTGACAGTGAAAGTCTGGCAGCCCGACAATGCGTCAATGGGGGATTGGAACGATCTAATTGTTCAATGGAAAGGGCTGAATGTATGTCAACGTGCATTTAGCACAGCAATCGTAAAAATACCTATACGATACATCCATTTGGCTTCCTTAGGTTTTTTTTTTCCTCATCTATTATTACCATTAATTTGATTAATCATCATTTGGATTATTAAAAGCTGTTGTTATTATGTTCTGTTATTGTGAGTTGTAATTTTGCACAAGTGGCAGAATGCAGGATGGGTGGTTTACAGGAAATGTTTACAATAGCTACCAATTACTTCTAATTGTGGCAATTAACTCATTCACTGCCATTGACGGCTATTGACGTCAAAAATTCATTTTAACTATTTCTATTAGTTTAACATTATTTTTCCACTTTTGTTAACGAGGGTGTGAAAACCTAGATTTTTTTATTGAACATTTAGAACAGATATAAAATTTGTGATTAATCGTGAGTTAACTAGTGAAGTCATGCGATTAATTACAATTAAAAATTGTAATCGCCTGGCAGCCCTAATTTTTAATAATATTTTCTTCTTCTTTTTTTAAATTGCGGCAGGCGATTAATTTTTTTAATTGTAATTAATCACATGACTTCAATAATTAACTCACGATTATTCACAAATTTTATATCTGTTCTAAATGTTCAATATATATTTTTTGTTTTAGGTTTTCATATTCTTATTAACAAAAGTGTAAAACTAATAGAAATAGTTCAAATACATTTTTGACGTCTATAGCTGTCAATGGCAGTGAATGAGTTAAGCGCAATCTAGGAATGCTCATATAATGTTAAAACTGATTTTGAATCAGTATGCATTCTTGTTCTCTGAACATTGTGCACAGGAATTATTTTTGAACAAATGAAACCTTCCAATAAACGCTTGTCGGGTTTATTAAAATCTCAGAGATGCACGGCGGTCGGCTGCGCCTCCATTAGCTTTTTATCTCTCCGAGAAGACCAACAAATGTTCATTGATCCTGGCCGCTTGTCACCCGCTCTGAACCAGCGTGGCGGGGGCCCACAAGTGCCAAGAAGAGAGCAGCGGAGAGTTCAACCGAGCTCTCACCTTCTTAACGAAGCCGCCGCTAACAGGATGAGTGAGGTCTGAAGACACGGAGAAGACAATGGAAGCCGTTTCATTCGCATGGGAGTTTCCGAGAAACGCACAATTTATTGTTCTTGTCGTATGTGAAAGGTTCTTTTTTCCTTTGTAAGGAAAGCAACCAAAGAACTTTGAGCATAGTAGCATCCAATATGTATTTGTTTCCAATAACACCTTCTATGTGTACTCCAACCAAAAAAAATAAAAAATAATTAAAAAAAAATAATAATAATAATAATAATAAAAAAATTAATTAAAAATAAAAAAAACACCAGACAAAACTCAAAAGTCTCTCCTACATTTGGGTTGCTGCAGTGCAACAAGGCACATTGGAGCGAGCCAGGACTCGACAATGAAAGCCACGGGCAAATACACGGTAAGCACAGAAGGCACTGCATACAGAAATGATGACCAGAGGCAATAAACAGAGAGAGAGAGGCCCCTTTGCTGGCTGCACACTTAAGTCTCACAAATCCATATTGTCTTGACGGGTGAAGAAACAAGGCGGTTTCATTTAACGGGTTAAGTGTTAGCGAGCATGTCAAGTGTTTACATGACAGGACAGACTGCCTTTGCTGAGCAATCAAAATAAACATGGTCGCTTATTGGGGGGATAAAATAAAGCAATAAACAACAAAACTGTTGATTTGGAAAGTGAGAGCTACTTCTTGAGCACTGATTAGCGCAAAGGGCTACCAGTTTCATGCACACTCCTGGAAACGTAAATTTGCTCAAAATGCCTTAAATTATGTTATTATTAATAATTATGGTATTCGTCTAAGTAAAGGCACTGATTATGTTAATGATTTAACAAGGTAGGGTTAGGGTTCTACAACCTTACGAGGAAATCACAATGTCCCATCACTGGTGAGTTATTTTTAGAACAAGTGACTACTCGTGAAGTCCTGAAATTAGCATGCCAAATATGTCTGAACGATTTAGAAATATAGCACAATTCCATTTTTTTTTTTTTTTACCCCTCAATAATGCCATTTATATAGCATGTGATCTTTTTTTTCCCCCCCCTCAAAGATTTCCATTAGCAGATGTTTTCTTTCTCTCCATCACATATCCACAGCGACCACGCAGGGCCGGCGAGCTGCATTAGGAAGAAAAAAAAAGACGAGTGCCAATTAAGCCGAGCCGAGCCAGGCTGCGGATGAGAACAGGGGTCTTCTTGTCCCCGCTGAATCCTGTCATCTCGCAGGCCCCCGTCGATCCGAGCGGGCCACAACAGACAGCAGCCTGCACGGCATATCAATGCGGCCCATTCTTTGTGCCATGCATCTGGAACGTGCATGCGCTCATAGCTATGGTGTTTCCTGTTTTGAGGTTCCTCACAAACCAGTTTAAGAAGGCGAAGGGACTATATGGCACACGCATGACACCGCAGTTGTGCACCTTGGGGTGAGGACTGAGAGCAAATTAATAGAAGCCTCTTTAAGTCACATGAGGTGTTCAGTAATTGAGTAGAGACCAAATAAGTGGATGTGCATTTCTCCTATTTGCATATCACACGTGCATTTAACAGTGTGAAGCAGCAAAGAGAACACATATGTGTGAAGCACTTCATCCTACCTGTTAATTTGGGATCCCCAGGTGCTGGTGGAGAGCCAGGTTCCCACTAATGTCCTTTCTTGTCTACTCGGATCGTGTCCTCCACTTGCCAAAAAGCCCATTCAAGCAGCAATGACTATAAAAACAAAGAAAAAAAATACAAAAAAGGAAAAAAGAAAAAAAAATGACAGCAGTCACTCCCTTCTTGGGTCGAACCGGGCCAATGACACGGAAGACCGAACCCACAAACAAGCATGAAAATGCGTCTTTAAAAAAAAAAAGGGGGGGGGGGGTACTCAGCAGGGGGCTCTAAAGCAGCCCGAGCCGCATCCGTGCGCGCTCAGCCTCCCTCGTCTCCAGGAAGACGGCAGCACATTCGCTCATTATCTCATCGCCTAGCAGCTGGGTCCACCTCGGGCGCAATTCGAGGCCCGAACAGAACCTCCGAGCGGCGTGGACGCGTCTGCGGATACGACATCGCCGAGCGGTCACCTGTGATTGCAGCTCGGCTTTGTTCGCCCTCCGCGTCGTCGTCGTCGCTAATTCCTCCAACGGAACGCCGGGAGGGTCCAAAAGAATTCGGCGCAGTTAACTAAGCAACTGTGCTCGTCTGCCGCTGAGGTGAACCGCCTCGGCGCGCGCGCCCCCGTGACGTGCGCGTCTTTGCCGGCACGCCCCCGCCGCACGGTGCACGCGCCGCAGTGTCCTCCTCCCGAGCGAGAGCAGGTCGCCATGGCAACGCTTGCCTATGACCTCAATACGACGGCGCGTGATTCAGCCCAGCATCCTTTGGATGATGGAAACCATTCGGGCTGAGGAGTCCATTTGTTTTGTTTTTTTCTTCTTCTTAGCGCCATCAATTGGTCAGAGTTGAAGCAGTGTGACATCACAGGACGTTAAAGGAACAGATGTCTATTTTGTTTCGTCATCGTCACCAAATCCGTTGTTTTTAAACTTTTTTTTAAAAAATTACAAGAACCACCTAAAAAAAAAAATAATAATAATTCACTCTACTTTCCCCCAACCCTGTTCTACATCTTCCTCTTCAAGGGCTGATAATCATATCGCTTCCAGCGCTGTTCAGTCCCTGAACTCATCACTGCAGATGGTAAAAGCCGCCTGTTGGCAGCACCTGCGCCTCTGGATTGCAACACAACCACATGTGTGATTACACAGGCGGCAGTGCAGCCAAGCGTCGACCCCCGCCACCAGTCGGCGGGTTTACAACCCTGACACAGACTTCCCCAGTCATCGAGGTTTGCGGGTGCAAAAAAAGGCTTTTCAGTCATAGTAGCAAGGCAGCAAACAGCCACGGGGGCAGGCAAACGTGCTAAAGTAGTATGAAAATTGTGAATAATGAGATTCAATTGAATGTATTGAGATGCACCTGTTTAATGCCTCACAGCGCATCAACTCCAGAAACCTGAGAAAATCTTCCCTATGAAGAAGAGAGATCCCACCGGAGCATGTGTTGATGCGTTTCCGCGTGATAGAATCGGGCCGAGCATCACAATGGTAATGAGTCGCCTGGGAGACCCGACAGCTGAGTCCAACGGCCCCGCCGCCCAATCCGAATTCCATTTTTTAACACTCACACAAGTGCAATACACTCATAAGTGTTTAAACACCAGAGTTACGTGTATTTCGGCAGAATTCAATGTTTAACTCATTCACTGCCATTGACGGCTATAGACGTCAAAAATTCATTTGAACTATTTCTATTATTTTGTTAAGTGAAAATCTGGGGAAAAAAATGTTTATTGTACATTTAGAACAGATATAACATTTGTGATTAATCTTGAGTTTAAATAATTAAGTAATCAAACAAAAAAGAAAATATTATTAAAAAATTAGGGGTGTCAGACGATTACATTTTTTAATTGTAATTAATCGCATGACTTCAAATTGCATATCTGTTCTAAATGTACAATTATTATTTTTTCTCTAGGGTTTCATACTCCAAAAAAAGTGAAACTAATAGAAATAGTTCTAATGAATTTTTGACGTCTATAGCCGTCAATGGCAGTGAATGAGTTAACATTGACACTAGTGTAGAGTACTTTCAACACTACTCAGTGTTTACCAGTATAGATTTTTAACCCTTTACAGTATTGGAATAATACTGTTAAGTATAGAAAAAAAAGTAACATTTTCAAAATGGTGAGATTTACACTTTTCTAGTGTTAGATTTAACACTCTCAGTGTTAATCGAACACTGGTGATTTTGCCGTGTATAAATATAGGTAAGCACTTTTTTCAATGATAAATACGACACAGTATTGTGAATTATATCAGGGATCACCAAGCTTGTGGATCCTCAGGGGCCCCCCAGGCCCTAGTTTGCAACCCGCTATTGTTTCGAGGTCTGCTTAGCACCGCTGAAGCTCATGCAGCTCCACTGAGAATCGACCCCCCGACAGGTCGATTTGGACCCTCCATTGTGTAATGTGTGTTTGCAAATGCTCGTCACCGCAATCTTCTAAAACCCATTAACCTTTCAGTCGGAGGCGCCTTGAGTATACGAGAAAGCTCGTTTTTTTTTCTCTCAGCCTAATTTACCTTTCCCCGAGCTGAATTAACGTCCCCCACCAACACCTTGCGTGTTGTCATCACGCAAGAGGCCGGCCTGTTGAAGATGTTTATTAAGGCAGTTATGCAGCACGCCCGCTTGCATAATCACCCCCCCCCCCACCACCCACCCCCACCCGCATCTTCTAGATTTAACTGAACTTCTACTCCCAAGCTTGTGAACAAATCATTCCAGCTCAACAGGCAGACTTAGCATAGTTGAAGAATGACTTTTAATGTATTAAATTGGCTGGACGCTTTCATTTCCTTTGTTTTTATTGCCGCCTTGCAAAAGTGCAGCCAAGACCAATCCGAGGCCTCGCTAATTTCCACAAGGAAATAAAGGAAAAAATAAATAAAAAAAATACTCAGCCCGAGTGCACGGTTAATTGAAGCACTCTGGATGTATAGAAGCTTGTGGCTAGAAATGTAAAACTTCCCCTCATTTTCGCCTCCATTACCCCGACTGAGCAGCGCGGCGTTAAATGAGGGAGCCGTGCTAGTCAAGACACGCCTCATCAATATCTCGGCTCATTTGTGAACTTAGGAACCATCAAACGTTATTTTGGGCTCAGGCTTCTCACAAGGTATATGCCCGGAATGCGCAATTGTTGGTAAACGTCATGGAATGAAACACTGAACTGAGTTATTTCGAAAATACAGTTCCCCCCCCCCCACCCCAATGTATAAGCTATGTTTCCAAAGCTAGGAGACAAACATTTGGGCTTAATTAGCGCCAGTGGCCAAATCGCATCTATTTGCATTGATCTCCTTTGAAGAGCCACGCAGATGATCTTAAGCAGGGTGCTAATTATTAGTGTGCGATTATCGCGCGTGCACAGCAGTTGTTTGAAGTGTGCAGAATGAAATATAGGAATATACGATAATAAGTGTTTATGGTGCAATAAGTAACGATATCTGTATTTTGAGGTCAACGCACAAAATGGCTGTATTGCAGTGAAAAGAATATCATTTTGTTGACACGACTGCATTCCTGAGGCTGTTTTGTTCCAGCGCGTGCGTGTTTATGCCAATAACTGGTGTCGCCTCCCCTTGCACACAACAGCCTGCATACCACGACAAAATGTCAGTGGACAGGCTCGTCTCTGCTGCCTCTTCCAGCATCCCCACCGAATTCCTTCTTGGCTGAGAGCGAAGGGACGACACGAGCCGCTGACGTGAAAAGCTGTGACACACGGGCACGCGGTGCCTCCATTTATTTATTTTTTTTTCGAGTTGAACGTCTCCAAGTCATCATAACGCACAATCGGATAATTAGCTTCTCAAAAGTGAGTCAAAACATGCAAAGGATGTTCTTATTGATGTGCGTGGTTGGAGGAAAAACTAAAAACAAGGCCAGGGATAAAAAAAATAAAAAATCCCACTAGCCATGTGTTTTAAATTAGTTTGGAGAACAAATGCGTTGTCAAAATCGAAACATCGCTATATGCTGTAGCTCACAACGACATGGGAAATGAATTTTCAAAATAACCCCAGGCTGTTCATTAAGTTAAAAGAAAAGTGTAACATCGTTTATTTTTGTGTGAGGGAAGAATCGGATAAACAGTATAGAAAATGAATAGATGGAAAAGGAACCCTTTTTTTTTCACGTTTAGCTAACAGTCAACAGTGACGGCCTGTGACTCATACCGGGCTTGATTCTAATCCCGCACTCATTAAAATGTGTTAATTAAATTGCTTTGTCTTAATGCTGCTTCAATGTCACCTGAGGACGAGGCTTGGTGGGAATTTGGAAATATTGGAGGCCTCACACGTCCTGATACACACACAGGCACGACAGCGCCCCCCTGTGGCAAGCTCTCTCCAGGAATTAATGCTTCATTAAAATGTTACAAACAAACAGTAAGAACAAATAATACATCCCGAGCAACAAATATAATTTCAGCCTCTCACCATTTCCCACAATTTGCAAACAGATGCACAATGATAACCCCTCTGCATCGCTCCTTTGGTACTGTGGCAATTTGGGAGATTAATTATTCATACAGAAGAAAGTGCGGTACTATAATGCAGCCATTATATGAATTATACATTTAAAATCTGAGTCCTGAAACAACGCATACGGTGTGATTAATGTGATGATTTCATTTCCCCAGCTATCTAGATCAGATATACTTATCACTTGGTGACGTCAAATAAAATAAAAATAAATAATGTTGGACTTTGTTGTTTTGTGATTTAAAGTAGGCATCAGTACACTAAAGAATACATTAAACTTATTACAATTAATATTTAAAAAATAACTTGCTAAAACGCTAGCTGATTGTTTAAAATAATAATTTTAATTTGAAACATTTTGTTTTAATTTGAAACGTTCATTATGGTAGTCACTTCCTGAAAGGGTACCTTAACACCGGAAGCAGAAGTGAGTACTCACGACGTCATGCTGTTGCGTTCAAAGTCCTTGTCAAATACTCCTCTTATAATGTTACTATACGACTCTTGGTAGTTTTCATATGTCGGGGCTATAAATGTATCTTTAAAGAATATTTAACATAGAACGTTAAGTTTGAAATATTAAATAATATGCCGAAATGCAACGAGGTCGTGCAGCTTTAGGGCGGCAAAACAGGAGTACGTAAAGGCAACATCTTTGCCTGTCTTCCGGTGGTCTGGAGGTTCAAGCAAAGCGACCATGACCGCTGTTGTTGTCCGCCGGCTTGCTGCTCTTTCCGGGGCTTCGGCGGTGGCACTTGGAGCCTATGGGGCACATGGTAGGAATTCCATATTGCAATTTGTTTTCTGCTGTTGTTGCGATTTCATAATGTTTCATTTTCTCTTTACAGGTTTTAAAAACAGCGACCCCGATGATTACCAGAGAGTGGTATGACTTTAGTATTGATAATGAGACTTTTTTTTTGTGCGTGTGTGCAGGGGACACAATTCTGACAGGGTTTTTTTTCTGTGCGTTTGTGCAGCTATTTGAAACCGCCAACAAGTACCATTTCTACCATAGCTTGGCCTTGCTGGGTGCTGCCCACTCCAGCAAACCTGCTGTGGTGAGTAGAATTTTCAAGGAAATTGAAATACAATATGGGCCTTGTTGCGCAAAGTTGGTGGTGAAAAATTCAGGTGTACTTCACAATGATACTAGTTTAATAAAGTGGCAGCTCCTCAGCGGGGATTACAACGTGTGGCATCATCCAAAAGTTTTGTTTTTGCACAGGAAAAAAAAAAAAGCAAGCTCCGGATGTATTAAAGTGTATATTTGGCTTTGGTCATGAATATTGCAAACGTGGGAGCTGTCAAAATCCCTTTGATCTGTCTGTGCCATCCTAACGCATCCTCTCTCCTGTCATAACAAAGGCCGGCACGCTTTTGATCGCCGGCATGGGGATGTTCTGCGGATCGCTGTACCACCAGGCCATGACGGGGGACCCCGGCCTTCGCAAAATAGCCCCGGTGGGAGGCATGGCGATGATCGTGGGCTGGCTGGCGCTTGTCCTCTGACCAACTGTGTGCGTGTGTGTTTATGTTGTAATAATGCATGTATAGATTTTACAAATCTTCGCTTATCTACGTTTTGGAATAAAAATACAACTTAAGTGGAACAATTCAACTGCATGTGCTCATGTACATTTCTAAATGAATGTTATCATGTTTTAAATTGCTCCACAAAATTTAAAGTGAGCCTTTCCCTCCCCCAAGCTGGTTTAGGTAAGATAAGATGCACGGGCACCCCAAATGCAGCCCGATAGCTCGTGTGCACATACTGCATTTTTTTCTCTCTCTCTTAAAAATTGTGAGTATGAGCTCCTCCCATGCAGCCACTTAAATGATGGCCAGCGCCAGCAAATTCCCAAATAGATGATTCCTCACTTGAGTGGACACCGATGTGAGCTCTTTTATTCCCAATCATCTTGCCTCAGTCTACTGCAGCTCAAGGATGATGACAAAGTGTGTGCGCGCCAGCAACGAATGACAAATAAATCCACTGGTCGGTCCAGGCAGTGGTGAAATCGTACTTATCGTGCCTGTCTCTAGACCAGTGGTTGTTAACTGAACTCCGAATATGTGCACTATGAATTCACATGTATAACTTAGCTCATCGATTACGCAAAGCCATGTATACAAATAAGGGTAGGAGCTTCATTTCGTCAGGTTATAGCCATGTCTGATATAATTTTTTTTGCTGCCATCTTGTGGCATAGATTGGCAATTACAGTTTTGGGATGGGTGGCGAATGAGGGGAACACTCATTTATTTATTTAGTTTGTCCACGCAGTTATTATGTTAGTCAGTCAGTTTCTTAATCACGTGATTTATTGAATGTCTCCATAATGTTTAACATTGTAAGGGGCAATGCATGCTGGGAACGAACGTTAATGAGAGAAATCGACAGTTAAAGTGACATTTTTTCTTCGTACGATCCGTTGACAGTTGTTTGAATGTTTTTTTTTTTTTTTTTTTACTGCGTTAAACCCTTAGTTGTCGAAGAGTTTAGTTTTACTTCATTAGACAGTTTTTTTTTTAAGTGCATATTTAAAACTGCATTTTTGTCATGCAAGTGCTGGCGAAAAAATGCCCATCCCTAAATATTTGCATACTGTATACGCATTTTTGACAGTATAGTGGTAGGCTCGTAGCAGCCAATCCATGCATTCCTGCACACGAAGTTGCCTCGCCTCTTCGAACGCCTGAAGCAGCAGCAGCAGCAGCAACAGAAGCTTGCTTGCGTGCGTGCGAGCGTGCGTGCGTGCCACCCTCCGCCGCTAATCCCTGGATCCTCCCGGCGAGCAGGACGCCGTTTTTCCAGCCAGGCGGCGCTGATCGAGGACCTGTTGGGAGATGACAGCTGACCAGGGCGGACTGAACCGCATGCAGCGAAGCACCCCGCGCCGAGGAAGTTGCCGTGTGACCGGCGTGCTTCCCTCCCAGCTTTAGGTTTCGATCTTGTTTTGCTCTTGCGTGATTCTGTGGCTTGGAGTGTTTCTACTGCCCACTTGGCCCCCCGCCCCCACCCGTGACAACCCACCTGTCAAGTTAGCTAGCATGCTAGGTGGCTAATAAAAGAAATGAGCAGCCCAGGGGCAAGCCAAAAGTAGTCTGTGATTTCTTCGATACTTCTTCAAACGCGTCACGCATATTACGCCTCTATTAGCAAGTAGCCAAATTAGCTAGAGTGCACTAATGCCAAGAAGGATAATTAGCTCTGCGATTAGCTTAGCCGTCTTGCTAATTTAGCAAGTTAAGAGGGGCAGAGGCCATGGTGTTAAATCGAATGGTGTTGTTTACGTTGCACTTCTGTCTTTTTTCAACTTCCGTTACTCAGCGTGTTACCTCACTCAAATGTTACGATGCTGTGGTAGCTTGATGTCATGACAATCATTGCAAATCACTGCTGAGTAAACAAATAATAATGAATTTAAAAATGACATGCGTTTTAATTAGCAAATTAATCACAGTTTTATATATATATATATATATATATATATATATATATATATATATATATATATATATATATATATATATAAAAAAGGTTGAGATATTTCACGTTACAGTATCTAATAAATGCACCAGAGAACCAATTGTACAACATATGGAATGTTGTACGTTAATTTGCTCATGTTTATTATTATTATTATTATTATTATTACTACCAGTCTGGTGATTGCTAGACGTGTTAGGAAGCAATTAGGAAAGGAGTTCTACCACAACCACGTATTTTGCGTCATACATACCAAATGTCAAGGAGAGTTGTAACAATAAATCCACAAATAATTGATGATCAAATTCTCAAAAGCTTTTTTTAACTTCAGAATTTCAGCCTCTCAAAAGTAAATATTCTCAGATTGCTGCAGTCTTCCATTGAAGCAGACTCATCTTTGTGGTTAAATACATTTGCAAACATCTGTTTTTACTTTGGAAAAGAGTAATCAATATATTGACCTATTTTCTGACATGCTATGGACCAAAGCAGCAACTGAATACTGTAATAACGATTTCACATTTGCACATTTTTTTCAAGTCCTTGATTGATCAAAAAATAATCAACAGATGAGTCAATTATTAAAATAATCATGAACTTGATTAAGATCATTTCTAACCTTTCCAATGGGCTCTTTATTTATGATTATTTTTAAACCCACAGTGCTGTCTCGATGGAGTCCCTGATGAGCGCCGTGTCGCCTCGCTCCCCGGCGCCCGGCAAGAAACACTCCGAGGTGGACTTCCGCTCGGGCGCTACCCTGGAGCAGCTGTCCACTCAAGTCTCCGAGCTGGTCCTACTGGAGCAGGGCAGCTTCGGGGACCAGACCGCCTTGGAGGTCCACACGGCGAAGGATTTCATTTTCAACATGTTAGGTGCGTCAAATTCATTTGATTATCTATGTGATGCGTCAGATAGTCAACGAAATTGGCAACCCCCAAAAAAATCTCTCTTCAGGTTTAGTCCAGAAAGTGGATCAGCGCCTCCCAGTGGCCAACGAGTACCTACTTCTGTCCGGAGGCGCCCGAGAAGGCGTCTTGGACCTGAACCCGGAGGATTTGGGCGATTACGCCAAAGGTGCCGATTTTGACCTAGACTTTACCCTGCTGGTGCCGGCCCTCAAGCTCCACGACCGCAACCAGCCCGTCACCCTGGACATGAGACACTCGCCGCCTTGCCACTCGTGGCTCAGCCTGCGTTTGTGCGACTCCAACATCCTGTCCCGCTGGAGCATCTGCTGTCAGGAGGAGAGCGGACTTCCTGTTGAGGAAGACGAGGAAGAAGAGGCGGAGATTGGTAAAAAAATAGGTTCTTCTCGATTAGAGGTCCTCGAGGGCCTGTTTGTTTGAGCTGTTTCCCTCCTCCAACACACCTGATTCAAATGATCAGGATTGTTTTTTTGGCTGATGAGCTGATCATTTGAATCAGGTGTGTTGGAGGAGGGGGACATCTAAAACATACAGGATAGAGGTCCTTGAGGACTGGAGTTGGTGACCCCTGTTCTAGATGTTTATCCCTGAGGGAATTAAGCATTCACCGCTCCTTCCTTTTCCGGTTCCATCCCGTCGCTAGACTCCCCTCAGTCCCTCGATGGGTGCTACTTCTCCCCTAGCCTGGTGACAGACTGGTTCTGGGGGGTGGTGAGCGAGGCGGTGGACGACCTGCGCCGAAGCCCCCAGCGAGGCATTCCCATCCCGGAGCGACTGGAGAGGAACGGGCCAATCACGACCATCATCCTTCAGGTACAGTCGGACGCATTCAGGCGCCTTAAAATGACTCTGCGATTTTTAAACCTTGGTCCTCCACGCCGCTGCAGGCGGGCTCCAGCAGGGTGCTGTACGATTTGCTACCCGTGGTGTCGTTTCGGGGCTGGCCTGCCGTGGCGCAGGGCTGGCTGACGGCGAATCACTTTTGGGATGGGAAAATCACGGAGGAGGAGGCCATATCGGGGTTCTACCTGCTGCCATGCTGCTCGCCGCTGGGTGGGCGGCCCGACCGGGAGTGGAGACTTGCCTTCTCCCGCACCGAGGTACTTTATTGTCCGTGTCTCGTCACACTCATAGCGTCTCATCAAATTCAGGTCTTGGTCGTTCCATGCCAAATCACGCAGTGAGCTGATCCAACCTGATTTGAATGAAACTTGGTAGACTTGTTGATAGTGATGTCACAACACAAAATCTCAAATTTGAGGTCAATCGGAGCACGGGTTGGCGAGCTATGGCCTGGCAAATTTTGGAATTTTTGGCAAAAAGGGGCGTGGCCATCTCCGGCGGGCCGTAGCTCCCAAACTACGATTTAAAAAATTTAAGATTTAGTGTTGTGCCATTCAAGGTTATTTTTGTGGATGAAAACTAACAAAAAACTCACGAAAATGCTTTTTTAACTAATTTGCTCCCAAAAACGTATAAATACGTTCTATTTTAAATGTTTTAAATGTCCCAAAGACACACTTATACATGTTTAATGTGTTTTTTTTAATGCTAGAGCAAACAGAAGGCTTTGATGCAGCCTCTCAACTGCAAAGAACAGTTGAAAAAAAAATGGTAGTTATTAAACAAACGGCCAGCAGGTGGCAGCAGAGCATCGGAAATTAACCAGGACAATGTTGAAAAAAACCCTCAATTACTCAGAATTCTAAATAGATGTGTGAATAATGATGAAACGTATGCTGTATTATAATTGCTGCAAAACGGAAACGCATAGAAATATACTTTTTTTCCTGATGGAAGAAGATACTTTAATCTTTCTTGTGGTAGGTTTCATGTTTTTATAGCAATAGATCACAATATTCTGTGGGCCTTGCAAAATCAGTCAAAATCCAGTAAAACAGCTGGGAGTGAAGGGGGTTGCTTCAGTGATAATGGCTGGGAGTGAATGAGTTAAAAAAAACGAAAACTGAAACTACATTTTATGTTTACAAAACGAACTAAAACTATAATTATAGCGAAAATCTCCTTTGTTTTGGTCTTTGGTGCCATAATTAATTTAATGCATAAGCTTTTGGGGACGATTTTAAGTATTTTTATTTCTGTATTAACCGGAATAAGGACGTTTGAAAGTGTGTCACACAGAAGTGACGTCATTTAGCAGCAGCCAATAGAAAAGCACTTTCAGATGACGTCGCTCCCAGGCGCCAATTTTGCGTGCTTGACTTTTGCCTCGAATGGCTCGGATCGCCTGCTTTTTCGTTTAACTCAGCCGAAATGCAACGCTGGGTAAGAAATGTGTTACTTTTTTCATTTTACCATGGTGTTTATTAACCCATTCACTGCCATTGACGGCTATAGACGTCAAAAATTCATTTGAATTATTTCTTAGTTTCATATTTTTTTCCACTTTTGTTAACAAGAGTATGAAAACCTAGAAAAAAATGTATTGTACGTTTAGAACGATATAAAATCTGTGATTAATCGTGAGTTAACGAGTGAAGTCATGTGATTAATTACAATTACAAATGTTAATCGCCCGATGCCCCTAATTAAAAAAAAAAAAAGAAAAGAAAAGATTATTAAAAATTAGGGGCGTCAGACGATTACTTTTTTAAAATTGTAATTAATCGCATGACTTCAATAGTTAACTCACAATTAATCGCTAATTTTATATCTGGTTTAAATGAACAATAAAAAATTATAGGCTTTCACACTCTTGTTAACAAAAGTAGAAAAAAAAAGGGAAACTAATAGAAATAGTATTAATATTGAATTTTTTACATCAATGGCAGTGAATGAGTTAAATATTCGGCACAAGTAATGCACTTTAAAAAACAAAAATACGAAAATAAATAAAACTAAGCATTTTTTTTAAATAACTAAAACCAATTAAAGAACCACCTTGAGTTTCATTCAAATGTAAATCTGCTTGGTTTAACTCCCATTTGGCATGGAACGACCCAAATGTCAAAACGGGGAGGTTAAAGGATTTTCGTGACTTCTTTCAACCAGGTCCAGTTGAAGAAGTGCATCCCGTTCCCCATGGCGCAGGCTTTCCAAGCCGCCAAGGCGGTGCTGTCTCGTATCCTGGCCCGTCCCCGTGCGGGCCTCAGCCTCTACCACCTGCGCACGCTTCTCTTTTGGGCCTGCGATCGACTTCCCGCCGCCTACCTGTCCTGCCCCGACTCCGACACCCCCGGCCGTCTCCTCCTGGGTCTCCTTGATGACCTGGCGCATTGCATCCTGGGTAAAAACTGCCCAAACTACTTCCTGCCGCAGTGCAACATGCTGGAGCACCTGACAGACAGCCAGGCTCTCCTCGTGGCCCGGAAACTCGCCCACGTGCGCTCCGACCCCAGCGAGCACCTGCGGGCCGCTCTGGACCAAGCCCAGCAGGCGGGCCAGCTCAAGAAAGAGATGGCGAGCAGCACCAACGGCTCTCCGGGGCATCACCCCGTCACCGGCATCATCTCGCCTTGTGAGGACAAGCTGGCCCAGCGTCTGCAGCAACTGGTCACCGAGAACCCCGGGAAGTCCATCTCGGTCTTCCTCAACCCGGACGACGTCACCCGGCCGCACTTTCGCATCGATGACAAGTTCTACTGACGAGCGGAGGAAGAAACCGAAACACTGTCAACACCGGCGGGTTGTTGCCGACTCCTAACGAGCTGGCCTTAACGACACTGACCAGCGTACGCAGACGAGGGCTGGCTTTCGTCAAGTGAAGGCGTGAACACAGCGTCGGCGAACGCCTCAGGCTGATTACATTTCACACACTCCAAAAAAAAAAACATCCCCGATGTCAGATTTGTCTTGATCTTTTCCCCCCGTTTCATGATCAGCGTTGTGATGTTCACAATCAGAACGCAACAACGACGTGAGGATGATGGAACTGAATGTAACCGTTCTGGTCGTCTTTCTCAGGTACCCAAGATTCCTTATATTGCGAAACGGAAGCTTCATTGGACTACGGAATGTAACCAAAGAGAAACACATGCACAGGAAGCGACCACAGCAATCGCAGATATAAAAAAAAAAAAGAAAGAAAGACATTTCTCTCTTTACTCATCCTGTCTTAGATTTAAATGAATTTCTCTTTAATGGCTTTATCTGGTATGTGGTGAAGCAAGGCAAAAGACAGCCAAGTTTACATGCAAAGTCTGTTTTCTTTGAACAAAGCTGCTGTTTCTCTAAAAGTTGGATGTGTTAACTACTGAATTGTTTAAGCTAATCTTGGTGCGTGTGCGTGTGCGTGTGTGGTGACTACCAAAGTGTGCAGAATGTCGACTGCGATGCATTTAAAGTCAAAAGACTACTCGCCGCTATTTTCTTTGTCATCTTGCTGCTTTTTAGACTCACAATACATTCATTTCAATACTTAAGTGCTGATTATTATTGTTCTCATTTTGGGCTGTAACACGACTGATTTAATGTATTTATTCTTATCACTTGATCCTGAGGGCTTTCTATTGGTCAGTTTGAGCTTAATTCATTCAATAAATGACGACCAAATAAAATGATTGATTGATTCACAATGTTTTCAAGCGTTATCATTGATAATGATGATAATAGCAGGATTGCAGTACATATTATAGTCAATAGAGGGCGCCCCAAGACTACACAAGGTACAGTAGTAGCGCCAGAACAGTTGGAACATAACTTGAGCTGGTAATCCAAATTAAAATGTTGGGAAATATATTAAAACATTGTTTAAAAAATGTGTGTTAAACTCATACAATTGCGTTATCTTCATGTCAAGAAGTACAGATTCATAATACAACCCCTTCACAAAAAAAAAGTTCTCAAATGTGTCCCCAGCCATTATAGTCGGTGATCTAATAAATCAGCATAAAGCATTTACAAGCGCATTAAGCCGCTTCCGGGTCTTTAAAGGTTGCTACTGAGACAAGCTCTGTGAAATTCAGCCGGCTTTTGGAGCTGATTGTGGGCAGATGGAGCTGCATACTAAAACGTCCGCGCAGGGAGAAACGAAACTTCTAACGAGAAAGAGATGAACTTGCCGTTCGCCCCAAATGGCAGCCGGGTAGATTAACGTTAAAAATAATTGCCATGAATAAATAAAAACATCAATCAAATATTTGTGCTCATGCCATAATATTGTAAATTAAAAAAATACTGTAAAATAGAATGTAAAGAAGAAGGCTTTATGCCACATTTTTTTCTCCTTTAATTCAATGCACATTGTGCTTCTCCTTCTGGTGTGCCCGTCTTGGCCACCTGGGGGCAGAAGTGTTCCACAACAATACAGTACGTGGTTGTTTTAAGCACACAATATGCAAATTATTGTGTTTAGTTTGACAGTAAACTTCAACTGAGAGAACTAAAGAACAACTTGAAGCCTCTTTTTTTTTTTTGAAGAAGAAGAAAAACGGTTCTGGTAACCTAAGCCCCGTGTGTGAGAAGGCCAGGCTGAAACGGGGATCGGCTGTCTGTTGAGAAACTGGGTCTGAACAATATAGGTTACCACATATAAATGACGTGCTGCATTAATGAAGAAGTTGTGGTTGTTGGATGCCTTTGTTTTTTTGGATGGGTTTGGTGTGGAAGATTCCCGCCAAATCGCTCGCAAATAGTCTTGGGATGAATGTCGAGTCATCGAAATGATGAAGAGGCGAGCGGAGAGAGAGAGAGTGGCGGAGAGGGACGCATTAAACCGCCAGCAAGAAAACTAATGAGACGGAAGGAACAGATGGATGGAGAAGTGGCAAAAAGCGGAAGACATATTTGGGATCCACCAGAGATTCCTGGGAGTCAACATTTGCCAATGAGAAGAAATTCAGCCTCTGTGCTCTAATCTTCCCTTTTTTCTCCGCCCCCCCCTGTTCCCACATTAATTAAATCTGCGTGTAATTACAGTCGTTGAGAATCGGAGGCCAACGTTGGAGATTGGTCACGGCCTGCGTATCTTTCAAGTCAAATGACTTTTGCCAAACTTTTACCCCCCAGGGCGGACCGTCACTCCTGTGTGTTGAAGTGTGTTAAGAGCCTGTGCGCCACCTGGATCCCGGGTCTGGACCCAGTAGCTCTGCCATCAGTTCCACGCGAGTGGACAAGAAAGGCTGAAGACATGAATAATTTGACAGCAGAGGCTCCACTTCTCAATAATACAGGGGTGTCGAACACATTTGCGTGGATGGTTTCCCTTAGATGGTTGTGTGTATGTACGTATACATATAAATATTAGGGGTGTCATAATTAGTGCGGTCATTTTGAGTTCATTTAAAGTTTCTTTAATGCAGAGGTGGGCAATCTCGGTCCTCGAATTTTGGAGGTTTCTCACTTCCAACACAAGCCGATTCCAATCAACAGGATCGTTATCAGGCGTATGCAGAGCTTGCTGATGAGCTGATCATATATCAGCTGTGTTGGAGAAGGCAAACATCCAAAACCTGCAGGACTCCGGCCCTCGATGCCCACCTCTGCTTTAATGCCAATCATTTTTTTTAGCGGACAATTAATGTCAGCCCCTTACTTGGAAATCCTGTACTGGGGGGGATTCTAGTCGCAACGCAGCAGACACGTCCACATCAAAATTTATTAGTAATTGATTTAATAATAATGCAAAGATTTGTGGAGACTGGGGTCAAGTAGTAAAAAAAAAAAAAAAAAAAGTGCAGAATTTTAAAGGTTATTTCATGTTAAAGATTAGATAGCTCTGAATATGAAAAGAAAATGCACTGAGCTGTCACCAATGTCTTACAAGTGCAATAATGCCATCTAGTGGCAGAAAAATGATCTCAACACAAATCAATAGCTCTCTTGTTTTTTTTACAGTACAGTATATCTTTTTAATTTTAACAAAATTTTATGAATTATTATGAAATTACTGTATCAATGACTACAAGATGCTGCCATATTTCTATTGCTTTAGCATTTTGTCCACTTTTATGTTAAGAGTATAACAACTTAGAAAATAAATATTTTATTGTACGTTTAGAACATATATAAAATTTGCGATTAATGGTAAGCGTGAGTTAATTATTGAAGTCATGCGATTAATTACGATAAAAAAAAATAATCGCCTGACACCCCTAATAAATATGTGTACAGTGCAAACACACGCACACACCTCAACCATCAAAAATGATTGCCTACCCCCATTCCTTACCCTAACCTCAACCGTAACCCAATTCAAACCTAAACTCTAAAACCAAGTCTTGACCCTCAAAAAGAGGTCTAAACTTGTGGGGCCCAACAAAATGGCCCCACAACTCTGTGAAATCCCGATATATTGGCCCCAATATGTCACAAAAACAAGACCACACACACACACACACACACACACACACACACACACACACACACACACACACACACACACACACACACACACACACACACACTTCCAGCTTTTATTGACATCGAACTCGGTCGGGTAAGCAGCAAAGTTAAGATGTGTTGTTTTTTACGCCGATGACAAAACGTCGATGGATGCCAACTTCAATGAAGAACATAGTGACGTTTTTTTTGCATAATTGTTAGAAATCTGCAGCACGCGCGTTTGCGCGAGAGCAATCAATCCACTGCGACGCATTCCCGCATTTTCCACACGAGCAGCAAGCAAAACACGAGCGTTATTAAACTGAAGTGTCACACGCGAGCGCGCACTAACACAATTACAGGGCAACAGAGCTATAAGTGCACAATGCTGTTCGCACATACATGCGCAGCCTCATGTCCTATACGAGAGGGGGAGAGGGGGGGGGGGGGACCTCAAGAAGGCACATTCATTGTAAAATATTTATTTCACGCATGCTCGTGCGCTCAAGCGTGCTGAATGATGATGTTAAGCATGGACAAACCAAAACAAAAGGCCAAGTTCTAGTCTCGAAAATTAGATATATTCCGCACATTCTACCGGTGTGCCTTAATTCAGTTATCTGTCACCTTACGCACCTCTTTTAATTAGAGGTCAATGACTGGATCAATCATGCCCTTAATCAATGATTACACCCCAATCACTTGTAAAGTCATTTGTCACAGCTCGCGAGCTCTCCGGGGACGGGGGGACGGGGGGGGGGGGGGGGGGGGTCGGAATACGCCTCAGGGTGAAAGAGACAAGCGGAGGCTCCGCCGTGCATGCAGATGCGTCCAGTTTCACGTGGACGGACAGCTTGAGCCGGGGAACTAATTCATTTCATGAACATTATCTTCTTAGTGTCACTTGACAGAATTGGTGTTGTGACATCACGCCGTGGCAACGTCGCAACTAACGTGACAACCAATGCAAGGTTGCCATAGCAACAGAGATGCTACAGTCCTGATGAAGCGAAAATGACAGCACACTTGAGCATTTTTTTTTTTTTTTTTCAAGGCAAAGCTGCGGGGAAAGCAGCACATGAGGAAATAAATGAGCGCCTGTGCGTATGCATCATCTTGTCCCTGATTTGTTTAACCACGCCGTGCTGTCCTCATCAGTTTGTGGCTAATCCCTGCAACGGCATCCCGGACATCCACACGGTTGTGAACGTACACGTTGGTCCGTCACCTCTACAAAATTCTATTTATATTCAAATAGGGGGGAGGGGGTGTATGTTGAGGTAGGTTACAATGAATTTACGCAGTTACCATTTCGCTCTGATGCCATTAAGAATACACAATAACCTAATTTTGGTAAAAAAAATAAAAATAATTGGACTGCCCTGCTACTTGGGTCAATTTAACCCAACTTTTTGGGTTATTTTGTACAAAACATCCCATTTTTTAAAACACAAAACAACTGAGTTGTTTTGATTAAAAAACAAACAAAAAACACACACACACAATAAGCTGGGTAAAATTGACCCAAGTAGCGGGTGGTCTATGTCACGCCAAAAATTGGGTTATTTTTGACCCAGCATTTCAAAGAGAGTGGGATTTTCTTGGCATCGTACACACGCTTAAATCTGCCAGGTTAAAACTAGCACATATTGGGTGAAATAGCTAACCCAGGGCTGGGTCCGACTCCAAAAGGGACTTATTTGGGTTATTTATATCCAGTGCATCAGGATGAAGATTTGATCAAGTGCATTGGGTTGAGCATTTTGACCCAATGTGCTGGGTCAAAATTTTGCTTCAACTTCAGTTTACAAAAAGTTCAGTTCTTCCGCCTGCCCAAATCCAATCTTCTAAATCAATACAATTGACCCAACCATCACTCTTAAAACAGCTGGGTCAAAAATAACCAAATTTTCGAAGCCCGACCTGCTACTTGGTTCAATTTGACCCAACTTTCTGGGATGTTTTGTACAAAATAACCAATTTTTTTTGTACAAAACAACCCAAAAAAAGGTTGTTTTGATTTTGGGCCAAATTGACTCAAGTCGCGCGTTTATCTCTCCCGCAAATGATTTTTGTTCCAGATTTTTTTAAGGATGTTGGGTAAAAGTAACCCAATATACTCAAAATCCGCAGCTACCCAGCAAGTGGGTTAGAAAACAACCCAGCATTTTTTAGTCTAGAATTGTACATCGTGTAAAATTTGCTCAATCAATGTTATTCACTTGCCGTTTTTTTTTTTTTTAAAGCATTCAAATTTGTCAGGGTTGTTAACATTCTTCTCTGTGCCAAGTTTATTTTTCACTTACACGTATAATATCGGGAGACCAGCTATCAGTCCATTACCCTCCTTGGAAGATAAGCACGGGGATGTGCTCGCCGGTTAGTGCCAGGAGTCCTCTCGGTGCAGGAGAAGGTCACACGCAAGCCTGCCACCAGGTGGGGCGAGAGTTGCTGATGTACTCGCGTCTGCAGAGGTCACATCCCCAAAGCCCACAGGCCTGAGGTGGGACATCAATCACGGAAGAACCTTGGACGCACGCTTCCACGAGAAGGCCACAGGCCCACCACGGCAGACCTTCTTACATTCCAACACCAAGTAGCGGATCAACGACTGCATCATATCGGGGGGATCGGGGCTAGTTGTATCACTTTTTTATGCTTTTATATATTTCTTGGAATCAATACATCATATATAAACAAAATGTATACCAGATGAAAGACCAAAGCCTTAGGTATATTTTTTTTGTATTCGTTTCATTTTCATACTTTGTGTTAGTGCAGAGTAATAAGTCATCAAATACAGGGAGTGAATATGTGACATGTTGCTAGCCTGGCAAGCCACACCCACTTTCTTTTTGGACAGGCATCCATAGACAGTTAGCGTACAACAGAGCCGTGAATCTCTCCGCTAACAAGTCCACATGATTTGCTGCTAGAATTTGTCTATGTACGACGCCTGTTTCAAAACATATGAAGTTGAACATTTTTACTTTGGGTTGTGCAAAACGGATAATATTATATAGTATTCCACTTTTTCGTTGCGCCCTCTGGTGGAGAAGAAAATTACAATGTGACAACTTACCAGTGATACAACTAACCCCTTACAGTACACATTTACCAATTTCTCAAATTATTTCATATCGTTTGTCAGCAGGATTGTGCAGAAACCACGAAACCAAACTCCACTAAGCTTTTCAGAAGCCTTCACGAAAGACATTGTGATGTTTTTAAAGTAAATAATACTTGGAGGATAATGAAAATTCAGATTTATTCAAAAAAGGTGGTGCTGATCCAAATGAGCGTTCTTTGCGGCGCTCCCCCGTTTGATTTAAAACGACTTCATTTCAAAAGATAATGTCAAACTGAAAGTTGCCGAGCTGTGCGATCGCACCTCTTTGCATTTCACAGCTTGCTGTGTTAGTCGCGTGTCGTGCATGTGGCATCCCGCTGCCACGTGTTCATGCATTTATGCAGGGTTTAATTAAATCTACACGCCCGCAGCAAACAATCACACACAGGATGGCGCTTGTATTCTACATTAACCAAAAGGTTAGGCCGGCATAAATAAAAAAGGCGCAAAGAGGAAATGGAGAAAACCAAGAGTGGTCTTGATGACCTCCCTTGGCAAAAGTGGCTCCACGACTTCAACATTGAACAGGTGGCGAAGTGCAAAAGCAGAAATATGAACAAGCGACGCAATATAACGCTAATGATTAAAAATGTGTTTTTTGTCTTGAACGTGCGGCGTCATAAAACAGATGCTCCTCGCTGCTGCGTGGTGGCTGCCGCCACAGCTGCCGCGCTGCACTTGAAGAATGCCAAGTGGAGAGGGAGATTTATGGCAGCATAATGGCGTGCACATCCAAGCGCGTGTCATTATGGGCAAAGTGGAAAATAATTGGGGGTGATTTGAGGCTCCCCTCGTTAGCCCTTTATCGCCTCGAGAGTAGCCATAACATTAGGTACACATGCACAGGCGGTGATGCTCGTAAACATTTTTCAGTCAAGTAACTATTGTTAAGTAGAATAAAGTTAATCCTCAAATATCATTCAAATTTACTTTGAATAATACACTTGCTTCTATACGACGCGTATTAGGGCCACATTTTATAAAGTGGCTAATTTGCGACCACAAATACACGTAGCGTAGCTATAGTCTAATGTGAGGATTCGTTGGTGGTTAATGGGACACGGTTTATAAAATGAAAAGGCAGGATGGATACGGATCATACAAGGCAGCTCGAGAGACAACACTTCCTGATCGCCTATCAGCTGACTAACAATAACCAATCAGAAGCTAGCATACATTAGGTAAATGCAAATGAGCAGCAGATTTGACACATCAATTTAGCTACTTGTACAAAAAAATAAAAACACCCAAAATGTATGAATGTGTAAATAATAATTCTGGAAAACATAAATGTACAAGTAAATATACATTTTAACAAATTAACGTAAATGCTTGATCCTCAGGCTGCGGGACCTTTGCAAAGAAAGGCGTCTTTGTTGCTGGCAGTACTAAACGCTTCAAACTGCAAATGCTTAAAAGGATATGGTTAATTTCTGCTAAAGCAATTACTATCTCCTTATTGGAAAACCCGACCAAAAAGTATTGGCACAAACATCCGAGCGTACGCTACGTGTATTTTCTCGCAAATCTGCCACTTTATAAAATCGCAAATTTGCCACTATATAAAGTCGCACATTTTTTTGGTTTTTTTCTCGTAAAATTGCCCCCACCCTCTAAAAAATATATATTCAAACGCCATTGTACTTCTACATGTAACATCAAAATTTGTGAGAATGACTTAACGACACATTTTTCTCACCCATAGTGCCTCCCTCGCACACGTATTTGAAATTTGTAAAACGACAAAGTCGATTTCATAGAGTAAATTTGACTATAAAAGACTCGATTCGGTCCCAGTCTAAACAGAGTAAACTTACTTCCGAGTGTAAAATAATATATATCATTAAGGAAAATAAAATAATCGCTCAAGGGTTTAGGAAAAATCCCACAGCCTTCAACATGGGAGACGGCCACACTGCTAAGCCACGCCTACTGTTGGATAACATTGTGTCCAAAAGGAGACCAATGCAATCGACAAGGTCTTTAATGGAACTACGGTGTTATTCCTTATAACATAAATAATAAGGATTTGAATGAGCCACATTCACAGGGCGTTTACAAGGAAGGGGGCCACAGCGGACTGGTTTTAAATAACCAATAATGACTGATGGGTGTTCATGACAGGATTTGGACGACAAACAACTAGATTAGATATTGACCCGGAATCCGATCACTACATTCCGCTGCCAAACTGGAGCCCTATGGAAGAGACGGCCTCCTGGCTAACGGATGTGCAATCCCTGCAGAGATAATTGCCAATGCCTGATTTCCACATTTAACTTTGCAGTATGGAAGAGAGTTAAATGTAGCTAAAAATGATTCAGTCATTAAGTTTGGGCTATAAAAAAAAAAAAAAAAAAGAAGTCAACTGCGTGTTGAAAAAGTACACCAAAAAAAACCTCAAGTCCCAAGCAAAAGATGCCTCTTCCGAATAATAAGAAGCACTTTTCCTGCTCCAATCTCCAGGGCGCACTCCTTCCCTACATCCCGCTTTTCTCCTCGGCGGCTCACGGAAAGCTAATCTCAATTTGTTTCACTGCGATATCACGCCACAGCTCCAGTGTGGAAGCAGCACCATTCATTCCAGGTTTGTCCTTGCTGGCTCTCTCTCTCTCTCTTTCTCTCTCTCTCCAATTGGCCGACTTAGTGGGCCGCTCTATTTGGCCGTGTGCTAGTGCTAAGCTGCCCTGCAACAACCCCACCCTTTTGATACAATTTGAGGCAAGGAAGCCTTTAAAGCAGCTCAAATAAGGACTGAATACTGCGTCCGTTAACTGGTTAACACACTTGGGGTGACATCGACATCGGCTCGTTGAAGACAAACAAGCGTAGGTTTTCCTGCGACTGCTGCTCTCCAAGTCACCCGCACATCTCCGCCTTTCATTTCCTCTTATGTCATCCTCTCTTCACCAGGACGTTCCTGTCTCTGGTCATGATGTCACAAACTCGTCTTTTTTTTCAACTCGCATCAAATCTGTGTCGACCGCCCCGCATGTCCCTTCGCGTCGCGTCAATAGGGCAGTAACACGCAAACAAAAACACGGTGCCTTATATTAAAGCCCTATTTGGACCCTGCGCTTTATACTTTGACAAATTCGCGTTAATTATCATTTTGTCGGCAGTTTGCGTCACGCAAGTGCGTACGACATCCATTTGGCTCTGTGATGCGTTTCCGCAGGCTTGTACTTGTCTTGTTCCGCAGCGAGACGAATGACAGAGGAGTGTTTTAATGGACTCTCCAGATGACATTGTGTGCGCTTACGCTATCAGTACACAGCAGTAAATAAGGCTGGGAGGGTGAAAAGCTGTCTCGATTATATTTTTTTTAAACAGAGAATGGGTGTAGTTGTGTCACTCTATACACAGACGAGATCACAAATTCACATATGAGCGTCCAGGCACACGTTACAGGCAATGTTTAACATTGGACGATTGCACCAGTGTCAGTTTTGGTTACAGGCTTGCAGGCCAGACGACAATCCGCAAATAAAAACCAGCTCACGTGGTTTCATTTAAAAGCACAAATGAATAGTCCTCATTGGGCATGTCGCATTTAAATGTAGTTGTCTGCCATTTTTTTTTTTTTATGTCTAGAGGGCTAAGCAAGCATGAGCTTGGAAGATAGAGGAATATCGTCATCTATCATATATAGTGCAAGCAGCACTGCCGAATACTCAGCTATAAAACGCATGCTTGGCATCTGAGTTATGACACTTTTTGGCTTTCGCAATCCCAATGTTGATCGAAAGAGGCACACGGGGTGGGCGGGATGGCGAACTGGCCACAATTTCATTAAAAAATATTTATACATTGGTCCAAGGGATAGACAAAGTCTTGTCTCATTGTATTGCAAAAAAAAAGGTGTATTGTCAGTCCAATGTATGTAATCGAGAAACATGGCTGGCACCCCTCACCCCCCCCCCCCCCCCCAGTTTATTTGTCCTAATAATAGTGGAGCAAGGAAATTACCGTAAATAAAAACAGTCTTAACCAACATAATTTTTTTGTATAAATGTGGGTTCCCCTTAGAAAGTCTTATTCTCCATTTAACAACGTTCTCACCCTCGGTTGTCTTCAGAAATACTTGGTAAACAGCGGCACATATTCTGGATTTTCTTTTCTTGTTTTTTTTGGGGTGAGATCCCATGTGATGACGCATAGCAAAAACATGGAATCATGTCGTCTCCCCCCAATGAAATGATTATGAAATGTTGTTTGCCAAAATTGATAATTTTGGAAAGCGGTTATAGCACCACCTTCCAAATGGAATATAAACCCAGTAGGGTTCTGAGGTCTGCAGTGAGTCAAATGGAGACCGAGAGTTCAAAGCAAGCATGGTGAAGCAGCATTTAGCTGTTATGCTGCACGCAAATGGAATAAGCCGGAGTAAACAGGACTGAAGTAAGACCCAAGTTTGAAATGCTTTTAAATCCAGGTTAAAAAAACGATTAACTTGCCTTGCCGTACCTGTTGCCTTGGCTCACACAAGTGAATGACTTTGGAAAATATAGTCGAAAGAAAAGTGCTGCGTTGGGAGTTGCAGGGTCACGGTGGCTGCAACAGGGATGGTATTTTCCTTTTTAGTGAGAGAGAGCAAGCGAGAAAGAGAGAGAGAGAGCGGGAGAGAGCAAGCGAGAGAGACACAGAAAGAGAGAGAGAGACAGAGAGGTTGGAGGTTTTGTCTCTCTCGCTCATACAAAAACCTTTTCTTCTGCTCATGAAAAGGACCCATCCAGAAGCAGGTCGGACTTCTCCAAGCCGCTGTACAAACTGCATACCTGCCAGCTAGCCACTCCCTCCCCAACATCTCTCTCTCTCTCTGTCTCTCTCGCTCTCTCTCTCTGTCTGTCTCCTTCCACTCATTCATCCCTCGTTCTGCCAGCTGCAAGGCAGCGAGCGTGGCTGAAGGACACGGCGCGCCGCTCGCACTCGACGGAGGGACTCGGAGAGCTTGATCCGACATGGGGGGGGTGTAGATACCATCAGCGCTCCTCTTCCCAAACCCCTTCCTCGCTCTTCTGCTCATTGAATGTCACCTCTGGAAGGATGCTCGGATGGAGCGCTCCCAACGTCTCCTCACTTGTCTGCTCGGGAACGCAGGGCGGCATGAAGGACTCGGACAGGAGGAGTAAGTCAGGCAGCTTCAGCCCTTTCGAGCTGATACCTCAGGTCTGATCTGCTTGTGCACTTTTGGGACTTGCGCTGTCATTGTGTCTAACAGTGACGGGGGGGGGGAACAGTGGACAGTCAAGATTGAAGAATTCCACAATTGGGCGAACGGTTGTATCAAACTTCGCCAGAGTTCAAGGAGACTGGACCGGGAGTGGAACTGATGTATTTATTTGGATAAGAACATGAGCTGTCCAAACAACAGAACGCAAACGAATCAATTCAGGGCTCACCAAATTGTGATCTTCAACAAGCCTCCGTTTCGGTTTTGTGGTTTTTGAGGGTTCACACCCCTTCTTGCCTTTTCATCCATTTCCCCTCATCTGATCAGCTCAAGACAACCGTAGCGTTGTTCCATCGCCCTGGGTGAACGGGCAGGGGGGTGGCCCACGGTACCCCCCAAGATCTGGGCGCCACCGGGCCGCCAGCGGGCCCTGTGCTGGCAAGATGGCCGCCCTTGCCAGCTCCCTCATTCGGCAGCGTCGGGAGGTCAAGGACCCCCAGGCCAACCGTCAGATTGCCAGCAAGCGAAAGCCGTGCCCGAAAAGCAACAAGTCGCTCTGCCAGAAGCAAATCCTCATTTTGATATCCAAGGTCCGATTATGCGGCAGTCGAGGGAGAAAAATGGAAAAAAGACCAGGTGAGATCCACATTTTTTGGGGGGGGGTATTTTTGCCGCCTCTGGTCCATGTCTGCCTGCTGGTAATGGTCTCAAGCCAGATTTCAAATTAATCCCAAATGCAGAGGACATCCATGCTGTAATTTCCAGTCCAGATCTTAATCCCAATCTGGGAATCCTTCCAACCTATATTTCTTTTGGCTGCACACAAGCTTCAATGGGATCATTTCCAGTCTGGTCTGCAAATCCACTGTCCCAACTTGTGTTGTGTCTGCTTTGCATGCCGTTTGGTTCGACTCGATAGCGAAGCAATATCATGACAATGCTGTTATAGAAGCGAGTATAGCACGTCACCCCCTTTGCGTGGGGCCCGACGACTTTGTGTTCTACTTTTACACCCCTTGAGGCAAGTTGCAGGTCATCTTTACTTGTCTTGTGCGTTAGCGCGCTAATTGCGCAATTAGCCACTGTAGCTCAACAAGATAAATGCCACATTTTTGCTTATCTTCAACATCCTCCTCAGATTCATTGGAATATATACTTGGACTAGAGCTTGTAACTAAAGGAGCATTGAAGGATTGTCTTGATTGACGGCAATGCTAATTTGTGGCCAGGAAGTAGCTCTGGCTCCATACTGGACCAGTTTGAAATCAAAGTGAGCGCACCTTCACAAGGAAACGGTTAAATACGGGTAAAGGTCAGATCTTAGGTTACACGATGGACGGGAATAGGATGATTGAAAGGAATCATTATTACCAAAAGATATTTAAAAATGGACTATTGAGAGCCAGCTTGCTTTACCAGTGCATGTATGACCTTAAGGACATCGGGCACTGCAGTTTCGAGCCGAGGCGTCCACGCTATTCATGGGAATGACATTAAACTCACAAATGAGTTTTCCATTGTCACAAATTAGCATTTTGTGTGCATGTTATGTCAATGTTGTGATTAGCATTCTTCGCCTTTATGGATTTAATGATGACAGAGTTTTTTTTCAACGTCTTCGTGCAAGGTGTGCGGTGACTGCGGTTGTTATGCATCTGCTGCTCTTGGACGTGTTTATGTGCAAAGTTCACGGCGATAATTACGTGGGCAACCTCTAGCGGCAAGCAGCATCTGCCACGCGGGAAGTCACTCGCTTGCGCGATTACAGTCGTAAAATATGTGGGATGGGTCGCAGCAGTGCTGGGAAAGCGGCGACATTGAGCCATTGTTGTGGGGCAACGTCGCTATCGGCGCGGCCCCGACGCTTTTCACACGCTTATGGATTTATTATGGTAATGGCGAGACCCGAAGTATGGAGGCTGGGGTGACATTATCGGGTTCACCGTTTCACTGATGGGGTCTGTGTTAAGTACCATGTATGGCAATGTGCATCTTCATCATTCTCTCAAGGAGGCAGCGCACGCATGTCGTCGTTTGCGTGTGTCCTCCCGCCCGCTTGAAGCCCCAGCCTAAGGCTACGCTTGACCCTTTTCAAGGCTTCGCAGCAGCTGAATGACAGCTGAAAGAATGTGTGTGTTATTGTGGCGCATCATACCGACAGCTGTTTCTAATATTATGGTTGCCTTGTGGAGCTGTCGGAGATGCTGTCACGCATCCGAAGCAGTTTGCTTCTGCGTCACTGCCTTGTACGTGGAAAGTTAGGGCAGCCGTTGTTTCGCTGAAGGCCATTTCAGATTTGTTGGGTTTGTGTGTGTGTGTGCGTGCGTGCGAGCCAGCTTGTTCCTAAAATCCAACTTTTGTGTAACATTTGATTTTTGTGAGTTAAATTGCGGATGTAAAATATGGTAATTAACATTATAAAACTGCAGGGGTAAAACTAAGCCAATATGGGTTAAAAATGATTCAACCCAGTTTTTAGGGTGTATAGGCCTACTGTATATTTTTAAATAACAGTAATAAAAATAATAATAACTGAAAGTACTTTCTATTTAATTTTCCACTTTTACGAGTACTGTTTCCTATTATTATTACTTCTAATACATCAATTACTGAATGAGATAAATGCATAGAAAATCAAGTAAAAATTATTACTATAAATTATTAAAATAAAAAATTATAAATATCTGTATTTTCAAATCATATATATTTTATTTCATAATTAACTCAACTTAAGCTCATTAATTAAAAAAAATCCAAACTCATTTTAATTGTATTTTAATTTATTATCAACCAACAATGAATACAATAAAACCATAATTTACCAATATGTTTTCTATGAATATTATTATTTTAAAATAAAACAATTAAATAGTGAGATAAAGTAATGCAAAATGATCACAATTATTTTTTTTTGTATATAATATAATTTTTTAAACTAACAATGAAATAAACCTAATGATTGTAAAATACTCAGTAATTTAAGCTATTTTTTATTGGATGTTTCTACAGATAGATAAATAAATAAATAGATTCACTGAGTTATAATACACAACGTAACAATGTGCTTCACATGCTGTCATTAAAAGTACAACAAATTTATAAGCAGTTACAAACAGAGAACAAAGATTCAAAAGGGGGGGGGAATAAAAAATATAAATATATATATATATATATAAATATACAAATACATTTAAAAATATATAGTTTACTAAACTTAATAGACCATTTTTAAAATCATAATTGTTTGAAATTAACCAAATTATAGCAATGGAAAAGGAACCTGGATTTAAAAGCATTTACACTTTAATGGATGGGTGGATGGTATGTTTACAATATATATTAATTTACCCTATAATATTCACTCTAATAATAAAGTATACCTGCAAATCGGGTGACTGTATTTTACACTAGTATTGATGAACTCATGTTTTTTTAGGGTGATTTTGGGGGGGGGGGGGGGCGCATTATCCACAGGTGCGTGTTATTCAAATTAATGCCACAAATTATACAGGCCTCTTAATAACATATGTGCTCATTGGGCCGTACTTTCCCCACGTCTACCTTAACATTGAGCGCTTATACCTGCTCCGAAATGATGGATGCGTGTGGGCCATGTGCTCCCGCGTCCTGGCCTGACCCACATACTTTCTCCCATTACGCAAGTAACCACATCCAACCGTGCAAATGATGCCCCCGCACCACAGCCCACCCGTCTTATCCCAAGGTCAACTTGACCTACACGGACACCCAAATGAAAGCCCCTGCGTGCAAACAGACATTCCGATGAGCGCCCGCATCCACGCAAACTAACAACATCAGCGGATTGATGTGCTTACACAAACAAACGATGGGACGCCATGATAATTGAAGAAGCGGGTGCAGAGGGGAGATAATGTCGCCCCCCCATGTGCGTGCGCGCGTGCGTCTGATACGATCTAATGAGGACGTTAAGCCGCCTATTGGATATCAAAGCCAAACCGAAATAGCTTGTGTTGTCCTCTGAAGTCGCCGTGCAAACGCAGCCTCGAGGATAACAGCTCCGGTTTTGATCCGAGCCGAGCCGGGTCGGGTCCGTCGCTGAGTAGTTCCTGCTCGCTCGATTCATAATGTTGTGTCGTTAACACACATCGATCGATCGATAATGCGCGGCCGCGTTTGGAGAGCACACATTGAACCAGTCCTATTTACTGCCTCTATAGACCGGCCCGCCGGACAGGACCACACCAGGGAACAAATGGCCCTCTCTATTAGCTTATCTTCTCAAGGACATCGGGCCTTTCGCCCTCCCCGCCATGTTTTCTCGCTAAATCATTTTGTTTTGGGCCCGACGTCATCGAGTCCGCAGCTATTGTGCTGCTGCGTTACATCATGGCAGTGCCATTGTTAACGGATCAGTACAATGTGTGGCGAGCTGAATGTTGTACAAAACGGCATGGCAATGCGTCACAATATTAGGTACACCTGCACAACGCAATGGCATCCAATTCTGAAAAACAATGGCCACTGCCTCCTGTTGTGTAACAGACTCCGCTACCTTGTTAAAGGTTGCATTTGATGCGACTGTTTAGCGTTTGTGATGATGAACGTGCCTCCCCCACCAGCGACTTCTGGCTTATTGATTGATGGTTTGTTTTGCCGCAGAGTGTTTGTAGGGAACCGGCCAGGAAGTGTATCAATCATCGTTATCAGACAGAAAGATTTCTGCTACTTTTCCTCAAAAAACCTTGTGCCAGAATCTTTAACTCAGAGAGCATTAAGTGCACTTCAGACTCCGAAAGATAGATGGCAGTAATGCGCCATTAAGATGGTTTGCAACTGCCAATAGAACCCATCGAAGAAGAACAAAGAAAGGACAATGCATTAGATACAGGCGTGTTATTTAGGTCACATCGGAGTTCCGTCTTTGCCGTTTCACTGGATTGCAGCATTTGAAATCATACATATTTAAAAGTATACTTGACTCATTGAGACATTTTCAGTAATAAAGAGTTAATATTTTGTCCAGAATGAATTTGATAACTTCATTATTTTTCATGTACAATTAATACCTTTAAAAATAAATGTTTCCACTTACTGTCTACTGAAGATGACCTAACCTGTGCTGAGGAAGTAGGTAACGACCAATCATGGCTTAGGTAACAAAATATGAACTATTTTCTGCTGAAAATGGCTCAATGAGTCAAGTATCCCCTTTAATTTTATATTGCAGATGTTCTCTAACTAGCCACCTCTCCACCAAGGTTATTATAGTTAATGAAAACGAATGAAATAACTAAAGCTATAATTGGAAGAAAAATATCTTTGTGAAAGAAATCAAAATAAAAACAAAAATGCTTCATCTACAGCTACATCTTACGTTCGTTAACTAACTCAAAGTAACTATAATCATACCAAAAATGTTTACGTCTATACAAAAGGAAGGTCAAAATTGTCTTTAATACACACTAATTAGTGATTTATTTTTTTTAAATCTTGCACTCAACGAATACTCCTCAAATTTATAAATAAATATTGATGAGCAAATATATGTATTTATTTATAATAATTATGTTATATTATTATACAATATTTATCTATCTATTTATTTATTTATTTATGAACAAAATAAAAACTAACAAACCTGCTCTAAAAACTAATTCAAACTAATTGAATAAAATGTTTAAAAAAAAAGTCAAAATAAAAATAAAAACTACCAACAGGCCAGGCCCTGCCTTTTAAGACCGCACACATTCAAAGTCACAGATACTGACGTATGGAACATGACAAGGATGGCAACCCAAAGAACTGGAACACTGAGGAAAGAAATTATTACTTTGCTAGTCTCCCTCCACTTATACAATGCATATAAAAGATGAAAAAAGGAAGGAAAAAAAGTGGTATAGGCAATTTACAGAAGAACAATTTGAAAAAACTTAAAGCAGAGTGTATTTGAGTCTTGTTAGTGCAAAAAATAATAATAAATATATATATATATATATATATATATATATATATATATATATATATATATATATACACAGTATAATGTGCAAAGATCCAGATATTGGACCACCGTATTCAAGTATTGTAGGCTACAGAATATCGGTAGCTTTAATTCATCAGTATGGATCTCTCACGTTGGGTCAAATCCTCAACTTAAAACTTTAGGTATACTGTAACCCAGCATTGGCTCTGTCGCTTTTGGACCCAGCTTTTTTTCCCCCAATTAAGGCCACGTCTGACCCAAAAGTTCCCCGGCATCATCGTCTCTTTAAACAATGCTGACAGTTCAAGATCAGGATAGTAAAGCCTGCATTAGCATTTTATGTGCAATCAATTTGCCGCATGGTTTGTGCGCGGAAGCGAGCGAGACGTGGGTCACATAGCGATTGGCACTTTAGCGGCGCGCACACATCAACACACATATATGTCAACACGCACCTGCTGGTCATGAGCGTGACATTGTCCCTGACCAGGCTGACGCTGTCAAACTCATTAAGTCATACGTCATCTTTGTCCACTTGAGTGTGTGTGTTTACTTCTCACACAAACGCACACACGCTGCCCTGTCACTCATTATCTTGCCAGAATAAACTGTCCTGACCACAAATGGATGCGTGCCTGCTTGTGTACGTGTTCATTTACTTTGATCACGCGAGGCTGTGGCACCCAAGGGTGGTGTCGGATTTGCTGACAGCCGGCGCTTTCTGACTGATGCCGCAAATGGATCGCAACGTTTTAGAAGGTGATTACGAAGATTAGAATTTCCACTTGAAGAAGTGAAGGAAAGCCCTGAAAAAATGCATGCACATCCCAGTTGGATTGTGTCATATTTAACACATTTCTGTGCTTCTTTTCCTAATCAGCCTTCCATTTCTTTGACTTTCCTTCGCCTTGTTTTCCTTCCCTGTGGAACATTTAAACATGCACGCATGCATCTCTGCACTTAAAGCGCAGCTGCCAAGTGAATACATGCATCGCTCTGAATAATGTAGCTACACTGTAGGGCATGTGCGCGCTTTAAACGTGTATCAATGTTGGTTCGGGACCTTCGTCTATTAGCCGAGTGCATGTAAGTGCATTTTAATGAGAACTACACAAAATGCTGTACAAAGTTTATCACAAGGTTCCTGCAGACCCACCAGCAATAGGTGATAATTCACGATACAGACAACGGCCATTAAAAAAAAGTTTTCATTTATAACTTTCATATTTGGTAGAACAGCGCATGGAGACAGACAATATAACAATACTCACAGGAATATATTCTTTATCCTCTTTACTCTTCCTCATAGACTGCCCCCCGGTGGCCAAAACAGGCACACCAAAAGGAGCAACACAAAGCAAAGTAAATCAGTTTTCCTTAACTTGGAGGTACTGAACCCCACCAGTTTCCTGTGTGCATTCACTGAACCCTTCTTTCTTGAAAAATAAAATGATAAAAAAAAAAAAATCTCTTTAAATTCAAGACATACTGTAGTTATAGGTTTTACTGGTGAACAAAATTAACAGGTAGAGTTGCCTCTCCATCAATTCAACTCTAGCACTTTCAAACAACCAGCGCTGTTTTCTTAAAATGGAAGCCAGGCGCAGCAGATACAAGGAAAAGAGCAGATGCCCCAGAATTGAACCCTGTGGAACACCATACGTTCTGTTATACATGTGAAATCATATTCTACTTTTACGTTTGACCACTTTTTTTTGTTTGTTTTTTTAATCAAGTCCAACATCATAGTATGCTTTAAAAAGCACATTACAAACATTTTTGTTGGAATTTTTTTTAAATGGACACAAACACTGACACTTAGAAACTCCAATCACTCAATGTTGTCATAAGGTGTGCGTGGATGAGGAAAGGACCCAAACGCGGGGAGAAACGGCAGGGAGACAGGAATATAGAGACATGTGAGTGGATGAGAGGAGGCTGGCCGCCATGACAGGACTGGACGGGAGTGACTAGACTGCGACGTGGACGACTTGGTTAGCAGTGGCGATGACGGCGATTTGGCGGTGACGAGGAATTCTTAGCGTTGACGACGAAGGCTGCTTGGCGGCGAGGACGAAGAAGCCTTAACTCAGACGAGCCTTGCCACTTCCACACATGACATTGACAATGCTCCCCCCCACACAGACTGGACAAACACAACAGACTAAATACACCAACACTAATGAGACACACCTGGGGAACACAATAGGCTGAGGGCACTGATTGGTCACACACACACAGGAAAGGGAAGAAACACACAGGTGGACGTGATCAGACATAACGAGACAAGGGGAGAAATCAGGAACACATGACAGACACCAACCACAGACAAAAACAACAAACACACCCCATAATAAACAAAGCCCAACCCCTACAAAATCGAAACATGAAAAAAAATATGGCCATATTTTGCAACGGAACGTTCCATTTTGACAAAACATCTCTAATTTCTACTGTAAAGCAGTATTATGTTGACGAGAAAAACTAAACTCTTTAAACCCGCAAAATTCTCATGCGGACAAGTTCTGCACCGTGATGGGCAAGCGAGCACAGGTGCGTGACATGTCCTTCACTTGACAGACTGTGGCAGCCGTCTGATGGCACACACGCACACACGCAAACACACAGAAAATATCTGCAACGCTCTCGCTCAGAAGTTCGTTTGCGTGCAGATGAGAGTGAGAGCGCAGCAGAAGTTTTTCCAAAACTGGGGCCTCCGCCATTAAATTATCCATCATGCAATTAGACCCGGCGAGGGGGAAAGTGGACGTCGGACGAAAAAGCTCCCCCTTAGCCCTTCATTAAGCTCTGTGCTGGTGAGCGAGGTTTAAGTTAGACGACCCTTTTATTTGCGTATCATTCTTTTCTTAAATCAAACTAGGAGGCATTTTCAGGCCAGATGGGAAAATTGAGGCGACGACAAAAGGGCAAAGAGAGAGGGAGCTGCTGCGAGGCCCCTCGGGAACATTGGGTCATGAAGGACAGCCCTTCCCTGAAATGTATCATCATTATTTTTTCAAGCGTTTCGGCTTTATTGGCCGTTTTGAAGTGGGACGCGACGGGCCGCCCCCCACCTCCGGCGCTCGGGTGCTGACATTCAACAAAGGTCACGTGGGCGTAAAGAAAAGAAAACACCTCACATCGACACACCGCCCTTTGATTCATGTCCCATGCATAAACGGAAATATTAACATATATATTCATGTTTAGTGTGTTTCACATAAGGACATGTGCATGCGGTGGCTGGGGGGGGGGGGCGTGGTAAAGCATTCCATTCTCATAATAAAACTGAAGATGTAATGTAATAAGACGGGTGGGATCCACGAAAAAAACACATTTTAAGACACTCTATGAAGTTCATTCCAAGCGAGACACATTTTTGGTCCTTCTAAAAAGCCGAAGTATTGACCCCGGGAGCTCTTGACTGATGTTCTCCGCAATACTGACCTTACCGAGCGAGAGAGACATAGCAACAGAGGCGTCCAAGGTGGGAAGGAATGGAGATGCATCTTGGCGAGATGGGCCGATAGCGAAGAGGAAGTGCGAGCTAAAAGGCGCTCAATAGTCGTGAGGACGAGATGGCGGCGATTGGGGGAGACACCAGGAGTTAGCTGGCCAAAGGGGGGAGGTAAACATTCACGGGGGGGTGAAGTTGAAGATCGCAGAAAAGCTCACTTGCAAGGAGAAAGTAAAAGCAAACAAGTACCACACAAACTGAAATATAAAAGTCAAACATAATTATTACTATGATTAACAACACACATTTTGATGACTAGGCACTACAAATGTGTTTTAAATTAACTTGCATAGTGATCTTGCTGAGAAGGAAAATTTATTCTGAGCATATCATTTCATGTTGTCATCTGCAGAGCTGGAAGAAAATAACGCCAATATTATTTTGACATGACTTTGCCAAATTTACTTTGAAAATGTAACTTAGTTACGTTACTGATTACTGGCTTTAGAAAGTAACTTAGTTACTTTACTGATCACTTGGTTTAAAGAGCAACTAAGTTAGATTACAAGTTACTTCAATACTTTAATTACACATGGTTTTGCCACTTAATTGGAAGTCTGTTTTTAACAGTGATATTTAAAAAAAAATCTATTAAAATTAAATAAACACAGCAACCTTTTTGACATGCAATTATATAATTAAAAAAAATTGTGAGTCTTTTCAGGGTTCTATTTAACAAATTTGCTACTAGTTTTTAATTTTAAAAAATAATCAATTTTTTTTATTTTTATAGAATTAGTAAAATAATTCTTATTTACTTGACATACAGTATTTAACAAAACTAATGTACATTGTTTATATATATGACAATTGAATTATAGGAAACTCCTGCTGTCACACAATCTGAAAATAGTGACTGTCCTCATCTTGAAAACATCTGAAAAATCTCTCTTCCTCTTACTGATAATGGACATGTGAGTCTCAATGCGCTGAAAATGATGATGTCGCTCGCTCGGACGTGAATGTTATTTTGAATACTCCCACAATGCATTTCACAAGGTTCAGTAGTCCAGAGTTTCCCCCATTCTTAAGTGTTCTATAATCAAGGGTGCACATAAAAAAAATATCGGTGTGGTTCTCAAATGAGCATCACAGGCTGTTGTTTGGTGCTCGTTTTCTTTCCCATCATATCTGGGAAAATTAGGGCCCATGGGCCACATCCAGGAAGTTTTGATGTGCATGCGTGTCAGCAGTGCAAGCGAACAAAAGCAGCGACTTGGCTTCAACTTAATTAAATCTATTTTTGTGGGTAAAAAAAAAAAACACACGTTCAATTAGTTATTACTCCATAATGTGCTTAATTTAAATTAAAAACACATTACTGACATCACTGGTAAGTGTAAGTATCCGTACTTCACTTTACACTTCTGTCCAATATTATATAAGAAGGAAGTGATGTTACTGCGACATCTCAATGTGACTGGAACCTGCAGGCTTGAGACACAGCAGCTTGAAATATTAACTACCTCTCTCCCACACACACACACACACACACACACACACACCCTCAGGGTCATGTTGTGGTTTCCCGCGGAAGTATACATGTAAGATTAATGTCATTGAGGGAAGGCGGGGAATACTAATGAAAGGCAAGGACGGTCATGGGAGCGCGTGCCTCGGCGCTGACGTCCGATTGCGGCTGGTTTGCGTGCGGCGAGCGGCACCAGGAAACGCTCGGGAAGAGTCGGGAGGAGCGTTTGCTGGCACGTCGCCGAGGGGAAACATCGATCCCGGCTGTGCGTGCACGACTGGAGTTGTGCGCACAGGAGGCGCAGAGTGGGACGTTTCAAATGTTTAGTCGGCTTTCACTCCCTTCAATACATTAGTTCCGTGCATTGTTATGATTATTCATCCTAATTCAAATTTTTCGAGCATAATTGTTTCGAGTGTCCTGATTTCCTTCTCGTGCAATGGATTAATCCATTTTCTTGGCCGGTACGGAGGACAGTTTTGATCAAATTATTAATGTGGGGAGACCCCGACGAAACTTTATCTGTTCATCTCATAAGAACCTTGAGTTGGAAAATAGAAACTGAATTAAATAATCCGCCGTGCAATTTATTGTGATAACTACTGTTAACAAAATAAAAAACAAAACAAAGTCATGAAAATAGGTCACAAGTTTAGTTCAATTCAAGAAGGGGCTTGATGAAAAAAAATGCTGTTAAAACTAGGGATGTAAGACGATTCAATTTTTGAATCATAATTAATCGCATAACTTCAATAGTTAACAATAGTTAAATTTTATATCTGTTCTAAATGTACAATAAAATTTACAAAATATTTTTCATTTTTCATACTCTTTTTAACATTAAAGTGGGAAAAATTGTTAAACTAAACTGTTCTATAAGTCTGTAATTTCATATTCATTCATAACATTTTGTTAAAATTAAAATTATGTAATGTACTGTAAAAAAATTAGTGCGATATTGATTTGTGTTGGTAGTTTTTCTGCCACTAGATGGCATAATTGCATTTGTAAGACTTCCGTAACAGCTTAGTGCATTCTTCTTTTCATATTAAGAGCTATCTAATCTTTAACATGAAATAACTTGTGAAATTCTGCACATTTTTTAAATTGTAAAATACAACTCCACCCCAGTCCCCACAAATATATGCATTATTATTAAATGTATTACTGCTCAATCTGCTGCGTTGTAACTGGAATTCCCCCCGTACAGGCTTTCCAAGTAAGGGGCGGTTATTAAAACGCACGTTAAAAAAATTTGTGCTGTTAAAGGAACTTTAAAATAACTCAAAATTAACGCACAAATTTTGACACTCCTAATTAAAGCCTATTGCGCAAGAAACATTAAGTAAATATACATTCAAAATGATGGGGTGGGCCTGCTCTGGCCCCCGGGCCTTGAGTTTACCACCTGTGCAGTGCTGCATGGATTCGAACGAAGCTGGGTCAGACTGGAGGAGAAATTCTCTGCAAATCAGTTTAATTAAAGAGTAGTGATGCATGAGATTGCACTGGGAGCCTATGGTGCAAAGGATATGATTACACAGGCAGGCACACACAGATTGGGGACACAAAAAAGAAACATGCTAGATGATTCTGCAGCGAGATTTTTTTTGGGGGGGGGGGGGGGGGGCAAGAAACAAGAGGTTGTTTCCCTGCTGTGGTCCCACCTGGAGCCAGGTGGCTAATTAATACGGTCGTCAGGACGTGTGTGAACCGGGTCGTATTCTTGGAGGACGAACACAATCTGAAAACAAAAATTCTAGTGGATTTAGCCTATGGTACAGAATTGGACTTTACCAGCAAATCATGATCGCTGTTAGCCTAATTAAGCAAACACAAAAAGTGTCCATTTTGAACAGTGTACCATTCTCAATGCTTGGGAACTAATGGGGGAAGGCTAGGCGCTAAGCTAACTTGTTCCGCATGAGCTGCGGCTGGCTAGCTATCCCGTCTAAAGCACCAATTCTTGCCTCCACGGTGGCGAATAAGTTACATTTCTGATGAATACCATTATCACTAAACGAATATGAGAAGCCTACTAGTAAAAATTAAATGAATAAATAACAGGAAAAGATGAGGAGCCATGCTAACCGCTAAGCTTAAGTGAAATATGGAGTATATGTTTTCCAGTTTTGCAATTCAAGGATTGCAACAATTTGTGGGTCACAAGTGAAGCCTTTAAAACAAGAAAAATTAATGAACAGAGAGCAAGAGGTGGCAAAAAAAATGACAGATTAATACAAATGAGCAAAAGATCCTAATCACGAAAATCTAATAAGTGCGCAATTAACCAGAGGGAAGCGATGAGACACTTCCGTGCGCGACGTGACTGACATTTACGTTGGTTTGACTGATGTATTGCGGCACATCACTCAGCAGAACCGGGCGTTTGGGGCCGGTGTTCACTTTGCAAATGAAAGTGATGAAAGTGATGTGACCTGCGGCAAAAAGCAACAACAGCAACGAAACAACAAAAAGTTCTCGTTAGGCATCTCTTAATTGCCTCATTTGGGAGAGAGGAGAGAAAGTGTCGCCTCTTTTTTGTGCGATGACTCCTGACACTCGTTAAGACTGCATTTTCGGTCTCCTGAGTGTGTGTTTGTGTGTGCGTGTGTGTGTGTGTGTAGCCTGATTAGCATTGTGCCCCATGTTCCACTGCTGTGGCTTCTGAGAGAGGCTATGACAGAGCAAGCATGCAGAAGAATGAGAGAGAGTGAGAGAGAGAGAGAGAGAGAGAGAGAGAGAGAGAGAGAGAGAGAGAGAGAGAGAGAGAGAGAGAGAGAGAGAGAGAGAGAGAGAGAGAGAGAGAGAGAGAGAGAGAGAGAGAGAGAGAGAGAGACATGAAGGAGGAAGAAGTGCTGGCTCAGCATTGTGCCATGCAGAGTGGAAGGAAAAGAGAGGTGGGAGGTGAGCGACGCTGAACACTTGGTGGCCAAAACTTTAGGTACAAGCGCACGTCTCATTAGCTCCATCAAAGAGCTCTTCTCATATCGTCACTGTTGGGTGAAACCCAAAAGACGGCATTTGGCATTGTTCAAGAAGGTATAATTTCTTATAATGCTATCATATATTGCGCACTAAAATAATTTAAAAAAAATCATGTTAATCTTTGCGGCACGGTGGATGACTGGTTAGCACGTCCGGTTAGCACGTCCGCCTCCCAGTGCAGAGGACGTGAGATCGAGTCCGGGCTTCGGCCTTCCTGGGTGGAGTTTGCATGTTCTCCCCGTGCTTGTGTGGGTTTTCTCCAGATACTCCGGTTTCCTCCCACATTCCATGGCAGGTTAATTGAACACTCCGAATTGTCCATAGGTGTGATTGTGAGTGTGGATCGTTGTTCGTCTCTGTGTGCCCTGCGATTGGCTGGCAACCAGTTCAGGGTGTACCCCACCTACTGCCCGAAACCAGCTGGGATTAGGCTCCAGTGCCCCCCCGCGACGACCATTGTGAGGAAAAGCGGTTAAGAAAATGGATGGATGGATGGCATGTTAATTGCTATTGTAATTCACCTCACCTCAAAAACCATGTTGACATACTGGACCAGATAAAAATAACTAAATAAAAATATTTTAATACATCACAAAAGCAAATTACACTGTATCTAATCGATTTTCAGTATTCGTCTAAACATCATCCAGACTTCCAATCTTGAGGCAACATAATGCTGCACACAGTTCCCGCAGAGGGGAAAAAAAAGGTGGAGTTATAAGATACTTCTCAGACAGTTGATAGATTTGTTCTCCAACTATTTCACTTTTTGACGTAGGGACCGACTAGTAGTATCAATTTGTGGGAAAAAATCTCAAATTGACCATATTTGGACATAAAAGTTTTCTATAGCAGTGTAGAATTGCCCTAATGTCTATGGAGGACCAAAACTGCCAAAATTCAAAAATAATTACATGACTAAATAAATAAATGACTAAAAGTGAAAATAAAAATGTATATAAAAAAAAAATCAAAAATGAAATCCCCCAAAATTTATATAAATGGAAATAAAAACAACAACAAAAAGTATAAATGTATTTATACATAAATAAATACAATTTGATTTAATTTTTGAATTACATTTTTTATATCTGTTTTTATTTTCACTTTTAGTCATTTATTTATTTGGTCATTTATTTATTTTGAATTTTGGCATTTTTGGTCCATACTGCCAGTACGAAATGTTATTAATATGGACCAAAACTGCCCAAATTCACAATAAATAAAATGACAAAATTATTAAAAGTGGTAATAAAAACAAATATAAAAAATACAATTCAAAAATTTTATAAAAAAGTATATATATATATATATAATTTTTTGTTTTGATTTCCATTTATATATATATATATATATATATATATATATATATATATATTTTTTTTTTTTTCAAATTATAACAACAAAATGAATAAATGTATATATATATAAATATATACATAAATAAATACAACTGGATTTCATTTTTGAATTACAATTTTTTATATCCATTTTTATTTTCACTTTCAGTCACTTATTTATTTATTTAGTCATTTGTTTATTTAGAATTTTGGCAGTTTTGGTCCTTCATAAATAATGCAGGAACTAGTTAAGACCAAATGCCCTTACAGGTCCACATGATGCTGCACCCTCTCCCGGTCTCGAACGACGTACGAGTTGTATCAGCACGGTTATTGCGCCACTTTGTCTCCGTCGCTTGCGCTTGTGAGTGATGGCATCGTACGCTTCAAGTGTCATCTGGAGAGCATCTATAGACAGGAAATTGGTTTGGATTTGCCCCTTAATGGCTCTTGGGGGAATATTGCCATCCATCTTGGTAGGAGCCGCACTTAGCATGAAGAGGAGACGTACAACACCGCATTAAACAGCTGAAAGATGGAGGATACCGAAGGAGGTGGGGCCAAAAAGCGATAAAGAAAGAAGAGAGGACAGAAAAGTGTGCGTGGGTGGGAATCGTGGTTCCTGTTCATTGACTCCTTTGAGTGTTACAACAGTGAGGTGATCGATCTCCCCACGCCGCTTTCATCATTGCCTCCCTCGGACCTCCTCGACCTTCATCGCTCTTCGCATCCTCGTCCTTGCCACCTTCAGATATCTCCCTTTCGCCCTCAATTCCGGATTTATCTAATCACATGCAAAATCCATTTCTAGCCTATTTCGTATATCTGGTGCCTCTGAAGAAAATGCCCGCTTTTCAACTTGATTGATGGGAAACCTCTACAGCCCGGCACTGGCTGGAAGGGTAGATCCTGATGTGGCGTCATTTGACAAGGAAGCAAGAACATCTGGCTCTTACTTTGTGCTCTGTATGCCATTTTTGTGCCCATGACAACTTTTGCCAATGACAAGAAATGTGACTCAAATTCTGACCCCAGTTCCAGAACAAAGTTCATGTGACGTCATACTTGCCATTGAAAGCTATTTACACACACTTCCTTCATCTCGTACCCCCCCCCCCCCTCCTGCCCCCACTGCCGTCACCAACGGCGTCTTGGCTTCTCTCTTGATGTACGCTTTTGTCTTTTCTCTCTCATCCCGTTTTCCATCTCGCTCTTTATCCCGTGTGCTTATCTTCCTCCCCACATGCACTCTCCGGCGCTTTCGTCCCCAGCGGCTTCTTTTGTCCCTCAGACTCGATCATTAGACCCTTTTTAGTTTTTAAGCTTTAAATCATTGTCTCTCTGAGTACAGTTTGACCTCATCGTCTGTACATTTGTCTTCATCTTTTCAGGAGTTTTTTTTTTTTTTTTTTTTTTTTTTTTTAAGCAAGAGTCCATTCACATTTAGACCTTTGCTTGAACTGCCCATTCATTAAGCAGTTCTTGGTTTCTTAAGATGACAATCAGCTCAGCGCTGACCAGCAGAAGTAAGTAAGTCTCAAACTTCAAATTTCAGTTTCAGAATAAAATTCCTCGCATAAGGAAATTTGCAAAAATGGACAGATTTGATTTTTTTGCAAACTTTAGGTTCAAATTTGCCCATGCTCTGTGGCTCAGTTGACTCAGTGTTTTCAGCTCAAATCGTATCACCTTTAAAATGCAGGGAAACACAACGAAACGTTTTTTAAATGTAGCCCTGCAAACAATCGGGCAGACAAAGATGAAATGGAAATTGAAAAGAAGCACTCCCAGTTAAATGCGATCATCATAATCCTATTAGATAAATAACAACATCCTCATAGCCTCTGGTGAGTGCGCAAGCAGCTTTGGTAGTGTTTATTTATTTTTTCAGATCTTTTTATAAGTCAACTTTACCTGCTTAGCAGCTATTTCTTTTCTTTAGTCGGCTTTAGCAGAATTCATGTCTTGTGTGCACGTGTCGTTCATGGCTTTTGTACTTTTTCCCAATTATTCTCAAGGTGCAAACTTTGGGCTTTGACTGCACTTCATCACTTTCATCCCTATTGATCCTCCAAAAAGTGTTAAGCAAAAGGGAGGGAGGGGCTGATCGAATGGGCAAGGAGGAGAAGCAGTTGATTCGCCCACACTCTTCTTGCTGTCAAAATTATTCACACCATTGTTCTGTCACCATCCCTCCAAATATTCCACATCCAATATAAATATATATATAAATATATATATAAATATATATATAAATATATATATAATATATATATATATATAAATACATATATATATATATATAAATACATATATATATATATATATATATATATATATATATATAAATACATATATATATATATATATAAATATATATATAAATATATATATAAATATATATATATAAATACATATGTATATAAATACATATATATATATATATACATATATATATAAATACATATATATATAAATACATATATATATATATACATATATATATATATATATATATATATGTATATATAAATACATATATATATATATATACATATATATATATATATATATATGTATATATAAATACATATATATATATATACATATATATATATGTATATATAAATACATATATATATATATACATATATATATATATATATATATATATATATATATATATATATATATATATATATATAATAATAATTTTTTTGCATCAAGTATTTACCATTAGACGCCATAAATGCTGAGAGTTGAAATACTAGCGGTTGTAAAATCCATACTGTATATCCACAGATTAATAGCCCGGGGCCTCTCGTGCTTATGGTGAGAGAGCGAGAGTGAGCAAGAGAGAGAGAGAGAATATTGGAGTCAGTAGGGAGTAACAAGCTTATTAACTGTGAAAAAGAGGCAGGAAGTGGTTGTTGGAAGCGGCGCGTGACTGCAGTCAAGCAGGACTTTCCCCAAAATGCTTCACGAGTAAACGACGTTGAACTTTGCGGCGGTGGCGGCGGCGGCGACAAAAGACGGCGGATGGCCGAGTTTGACTTAAACAATACGAACATAAAAAGCACATGTAGCGTTCTGCATCCTGGCCAGTGTAAATTAAAGCTGCCTTGGAGAGTTATTACTTGACGAAAGTCGACGGTGCCAACAGCAGCAACAACAACATGTCAGGCGCTGACTGAGGAGGGTGTTTTTGCGATATGCGATATATGAACGCACAATTGGGAACGGTCGGATTCGGCTGCAGGGAGACATCACCTCTGTGCTTGCGACAAGCAATTAGTGTTGCTTATTATGAATTGATCCTTTAAGGATTTTTACTTTACAAGTCAGGCAGGTGACACAAATAATTCTCAATCAATCCGTTTTCATTCAAATGCAGGCCAGACCCAAAGTTTGCGCTCTGTGTCCAGTGTTGTAGTCCAGTGCAGGCACCTGGATAGACTTCCTCTGGCTTTGCGCAAACGCCTGCTCTAGGAGATAGTGTGCGTTCTGTTCCTAGGAACAGATCTAATCAAGTGTTGTATTAATTTTGATTTGATATCCCCTTTGAGATGCTGAGGGAGAAATACAGAATTACTGTATTTTCTGAAGGTCAACAACTGCCTCCTCCCACCACTTGGGGCTACACCAAGGCAGATGAGCTAAGCGGCACATGGCCCGATGTGTGGTTCGAGGCTTAATTTGGGATTAACACTCAGGATATTACAGATTACTACACTCCAGTTTGACCTTCTGTGTCCGGCCAGCCAATCACAGATGGAAGAGCTTTTATCTGCGGCGGTTTCCAGAACCGACAGTCTTACCTCTGAGGTTGTGGCGTCCAATCAGAGGCCATGATGTTATGCGTGTTGCCGGACAGATTCGACATGAATTTTTCTTTAATTTGAGTACTATGTGACTTTGAAAGCAATGTGAAACAGTGTGTTTAAATGATTACATATTGCTGCTGTAAATGATTTAAAGAGATGTGCAGAGTAAAGCCGAGACTTTATTTTAACATGAAGGTACGGGTTGAGTAAAGACTCACACACACACACACACACACGCACACACACACACACACACACACACATGCATACACACAACCCGACTGTCGACTGAGGGCAAACTGCCAGCTGCTCCCGTATTTCTCTGTTCTCATTCATAGTTGATGCTCCTCATTAAAAGTTGATCGCGGGAACACTTGCGCACTGACGCTTCTCCTAAGTCGTCGTCTTCTACTCTTTAGTCTGCAGCGCCGTAAGACTGCATACTACAAACACAAGCTCATATTTCGGCCACAAATTGGCTCAGTGGTAAAACAGGCACTCGATGTGAGCGGTGCTGCTACGTCATTGTGGAGTGACATTAACTCATTGACTCCCAGCCATTTTCACTGAAGCAAGCCTCTTCGCTCCTGGCTGTTTTACTGGAGTTTGACTGATTTTGCAAGGCCGGCAGAATATTGTGTTCTATTGCTATAAAAACATGAAACCTACCAAAAGAAAGATTAGAGTCTCTTCTCTCGTCAGGAAAAATAGTATATTTCTATCTGTTTCCATTTTGCAGTAATTAACATTAGAATAAAGCTACGTTTCATCATTTACAAATCTGTTTAAGACTGTGGGGAAAACTGCTTTTTAGCCACATGGCCCTGGTTGATCTCTTGTACACTGCTGTCACCTTCTGGCCGTTTTTGTAATAACTACCATTGCTTCAACCATTCTTTTCTGTTCAGATGCCGCATCAAAGCTTTCTGTATGCTCTAGCATTTAAAAAAAAAACACATTTAAAACGTCTAAATACATCTTTGGGACACCAGTAATATTTAAAAATAGAACGCATTACATTTTATTTTAAATATTACTGGTGTCCCAAACGACGTATTTATACGTTTTGGGGAGCAAATGAGTTAGGGGAATGTGTATAGTTGACAACTCAACTGAATTGGCGTGATTGTCAATAATGAGAGGACACGGCGACATTATGACATACTATTGGCAATGATCGATCGGCACATTCACAAACCGCGCCCGTCTACAGAGACTCCTCACGCTTTGCTTTCTAGCCACAGGTACATATGAAGCTGATTGATTGGCTTGGCGACGAGCGCATCACCGCTCACGCAGAGCAAACAACGTGTCGTCTCGAAAATCCCACAGAAGGTCACAGTCGCACACATTGCCACGTCTTTACTATTTGAGCAGTTTCCAGTGCAAATATCAGGACTCGGCCGTTCCCTCTCATGCACGTGTGCCTGCTTAACCCTTTCCTCTCGTGTTTGCTTCGCAGAGCCGCAGCTGAAGGGAATCGTCACGCGGCTCTACTGCCGACACGGGTTCTACCTCCAAATGCTGCCGGATGGCACCATGGAAGGCACAAAGGACGAAAGCAGCTCCTTCTGTAAGTCAACACGTGTTGGAGATGCTGTGAGAGCCTGTTTGTTGCTCCAGTTGGAGAACACACTCGATAACAACGATAGGTCGAGCTGCTGCTGCCGTCTCAAGATCTCAATCATTCAATGCATGAAGGCCTCCTGGCTTGATTCACATCAGACATCCTTCCCATACAGAGTGAGAATCGCAACAGTGCATTAAGGAAACATGACCAAAAACATTCCTGTTCTCCCTCCAAGCCTCCCAGCCGGATTACGGTTGTGTTATGGGATGTCGCTGATGTGGCAACACAGCATTTTTCTGTCACAACACCGATTTAGACGGAAAACATGAAGTTAGCACAATTGTGAGATTTACGGCCCGGCGGGAGGGGCAACGGCTGCCTGGGTGGAATTTACATTCGAGCAATTCATTAAGACTTTTTTGGCTGCGGGGCCGCTGTTTGTCCTTTTTATGACGTAAACATTGGCCGGCTGGCATTTGCTGAGTGGGGACTTTGTTTGCTTTCAAATTGGTCAAGTGAAGCGACTTACTCCTGATGTCCGAGGAAGATGCCTTCGATTGGCCTTAAAAACAGATGTTGAGGGTTAGAGTGTCACCTATGGCAAGAATTACTAAGCAACTGACACTGCAAGCGGGTATCGAGCAACACTGCAAGATGACACTTGGGATGGTGTCACTTTATATTGTGCCGCTGCCTGGCCATGACACAGGCAATCCTTTCTTCACGGGCCAAAAACATGAGGACACCTGTCGGACTCTATTTGTCACCCACCCCTCATGGACTGCCTGGCCAGTGCAGGCAAGACATGGACAAAAAAAAAAGAAGCCCAGAGGGACAGTGATGCCCTTCCATAGAAGAATCTGTAAATAGACAACAAAGATATAGACACAAGGCTAAAAGCACACACACAAGAAGCAGCATTCTCGACCTATCATCTTGAAATATCAGCCCAGTAATAAAAAAAAAAAAGTGAATGAATTAATAGAGTACAATATATCCATTTTATAAGAAATATTTCCTATCATTGTCATTCATGCAGGTCATTTCACTCTCATAGAATGGAATCGATCGCAACTGGAACGTTTTGGCTATTTTGGATTTAGTTTCACCTCACATCTGAACAGGCTTCATCAGTTCATGGCGAGACTGGAGAGTTCTAGCCTGAGTGTTGTGTGGAAAAACAACTAAAGACAGCCTAAAAGTGGCTATTCCCTTCAGGCTAAGTTGATGAGTCTCTTTAGAAGGGATGAATGGACTGCTTTGTATGTGTGAGATCGACATTATCGTAAGACCTCCTTGACACAATTTTTTTTCTCTGTCCAGTAAATGTCCATTTTTCTATTGTTTCTCTTTTGAGATGCATGAGACAGCAGAGTCTTGACCTGAACAGTTAGTCCATCAGTGCTGCATTTGTAAGGGTTTCTGATTTAAATGATCATGTTTCCACACGGTGGCCAAGGACGCCAAGGTCGGACTTTGCACCCGACACCCCATTTAACTGATTTTAAAACGTGTATAATACTATAATCTTATCCAAAATGTTTGTCCACGCCCAATTAAGCTTTCTACTTAATTTGACCCCGAACGACTCTGTTGCAGAAGTAAAGAAGCGGGTTGACGATGCGGTAAGACAAAAGGAGGGGAAAAAGAAGAAAGAAGAGAGGAAAGCGAGATTGGGGTGATGAAAGCCATATTGACTCTCAGCGTGTAGATCAGAAAGCCACAAGGAGCGGCGTCATCCTCTGACTTTTATCCTCTTTAATTAGCATCTCCCGCTGTTGGAAGGAAATGTTATTTATCTGCGTCTTTGCTCTGGAATACGTCTCGCTCGCTCTCTCTGCCCCGCCCTCCATCCACCCCCATCTGAATCTCTTTGTCTGACTTTCCCCGCGCTTGATATCATTCAGCAAAAGAAGAGAAATCAAAGGCTTTGAGAACTGCGAGGAACAAGACGAGGACTGTGCGAGTGAGCGCTTGAGGAATAGCAAACGGCGAGAAGTGAGATGGGGTAGCTGGTGTGTCTCAGGGAATCGAACACAATACAGAGGTAGAAATCAAAACACTGTAGCTCAGTGCCATCCAGGCCTTGATTTCCTCCAGACAGGACAAAAAGTGGCCTCAACGAGAAAGTGTTTTTTGTTTTTTAAACTCAGTGGGACATAGACTTGACAACCATCCGCATATCAGTGGAAGTAAATACCATGTTTTCTTAAGATGGATCCCAGTAGGGACAGATACAAGAAAACAGCAGAGACCCCAGAATCAAACCCTGTGGAACACCATACGACAGTGGGGGCAGTGCAGGACTCAAATTCTGTATGTGTTGCTACCGTTTGTCTTAAAAAACTTTTTCTTATAACTACTGTGATAATAATGCTAGTTGTGTTAGCCTGTCTATGTTGTTTCCCATTTAATGTTAGCATTAAGCTAGCATACAGTTGTAAGTCAAATACACAACGTGTAATTCTCTCCAGGTGCTACTGTATCCATATTGTCACTGAAATACTGTTGACTGTTGACATCATCCAATGGAAATCTCTGAGATGTGCAGCACAAAGCAATGGCAAGGTCGCACAATCCCGCCATTTGCATCGCTTAACTTTGTGTCTAGCTGCCACTGACCCTCCTCCTCCTCCTCATCCCCCCCCCCTCCCCCTCCCGCATCCAATCTACCTCAACGTTCTCCTTGCTTATTTATTGTCTCTATGATCTCCAGGCCTCAAATTGACTGGCGGGATTGATTTGGCAACACCTTCCTCCCGTCCCTCTCATTTCCCCTCCCCGGAGGACAACAAATAAAAGTAAACAAGAACTTTTTTTTGCTCATTATTTTTTTCAGAGTCAAATTGAATAAAACGGAGGACGAGTGAAGGCTTGTGGGAAAACAAGACACTGATGGGCCACTTGTATTATTCAGGAAACGTGATGATGATGACGGATGTGATAGCAAGGCCTTATTTAGCGGGGGGCTGTGAAAGAAAGCAAATGATTTGTCAGTTTCAAGGAGGAAAATAATGCAAAAGACGGAGGGCCTAACAAAAGTCAAAGCAGCACTTGAAAGGCAGGCAGGAGGCTACAGTACAAAGAAACCCCGGATCCCTACATTGGATTTTTTTTTTCCAGCCACGCGCTCTCCCCTCTATTTGTCCTCCCATTGTGACGCTTGGCTCATTTGCGAGAGCGCCTCTTTGAGATGCAGAGATCGATGAGGCAAATAGAAGCAGAGCCCCTCCGGAAAGACAAGGAGGAACACGTGCAGTGGGTGAGGGGCTCTGTGTTTCAAACAGAACCGACATGACCACAGTGAGGCGGTTTATTTCGGTTAATGGAAAAGTTCGACGCATTTCCCTTCACGTTCCCGCAAAACGCCTCCCGAATAAGTTGCACTGACTCCTAAACTTTCCTTGTTCCCGTTGTAGCCGTGATTGACTTTCTGTCTCCATTCATTATACCGGCACAACTCTAGAGTTGAAATTGATTGGAAACTTGCGAGTATTACATTTTTCATTTCCAGGAAAAATCCTTCATCCATCCATCACTTGAGAATGCACACACGTAATTGAGGTCATTGACAAAATGCATGGCGTCGCTGCTGCTATCAATGTTCACACGTGCGTACGTAATTCCAAGGTGGCCTTTGAACGATCCAAAAATAGGGGGGAAAAAACAGCGCAGCTTCAAAATGAGGATTTTGTGTCACACATTGTGGCTGGTGTCTTTTAGCTGCGTGTTCACCCAATCTGAAGTTTTGGTAATTCCTCCAATTTTCAAGATTCTTTAACCGATTCTGTATCCTTCTTTGTGTGTTTTCAACAGTGCAGTTCAACTTGATTCCTGTGGGCCTCCGCATTGTGGCGATCCAAAGCACCAAGACGGGGCTCTACGTGGCCATGAACAGCGAGGGCTACCTCTACACTTCGGTATGGACCGCTCACAGATCAGTGAATTTAAAACAGTGGTTCTCAACCTGGGTTCGATCAAACCCCAGGGGTTTGGCGAGTTGGCTGAAGTCAAGACACACACCCGACTTGTATGATTTGTGATGATACGCCCCGCACGGAATTTGGTGTGCTCAGTAGTCGACTTGTAACTGTTGTGATGGTATGTCATGTGATTTTTATTTTATTTATGGGGAATACTAGAAATCTCTGGATTCAATGTGAAGCCAGCCAGATTTGATGAAAAGACTACTCTCCCTGTTCGTTTTGTTCACCAGTAAACCTAAGTCTTGAATTTGAGAAAAGTCATATTTTATTTTTGATAAAGAAGGGTTTTGTGAATGTGCATAGGAAACTGGTGAGGTACAATACCTCCGACAAAGTTAAGAACCACTGATTAAAAAAAAACCTGGCTGCAACAATGTGGTACTGTCAGATTCAGTCAACCTAGAATATTTAATAGACAATAGACAAGGAAGGAAGACAAGAGACTTAGATTATTTTTTACTCATGAGGAGAATGGACAGAGATGTGCTCAGTTAAAATCTCCTACCCGTTCTAAGCACACTCCGCCGAGTCATCTCTTTTTAATAGCATTTTCGCGAGTTTTCACAAATGTTGCTGCTCTAAAGGGGAGGGGGAATACACAGCAGCAACCTTCAAGGATATGAGTCATTATTATAATACAGATGTATCTTTCTCCGGCACTGAAGGTTTCAACAGTCAAAGTTCAACAGTTCAAGTGTTTCAGCCGCTATCTTGTAATAAGGCACAGCAGCTGCAAGATCATGTCAAGTCATGTTTTGCAATACTATAAGAGTAAATACGGGATAACTTATGTACATTTATTTTACCAGGCACAGATGTAGCATTGGATGTCAGTGGTCACAGTAAACAAATGAAGTGGCACAACTTCAGTTAGAGCACTGGTTCTTTTTTTTTTTTTTCGAAACAAAGATGAATCAAAAAGTGCAAGTGATCAATTACAGCAGATAAAATTGTATGGGTAAATTTTGAGCAACTGTGATATTTATTTTGTACTATACTCAATTTTAAACAGTTGAACACGGCTGTAGGCTTTATTCTAACAGAGACAAGGTGACCCACTTCTCTTAAACACAGGGAAAGCACCCCTACAGAAAAAGTTTGAGAAAATCCCTGTGAGATGACAGGGAAAGGCGAGTAGCCGGATGTGGGGGGGGAGGCTTTTGTTTCCCGTCCCGACCTTAAACAACCTGCTCGGCTTTTATTCTTTGCGTGTAAGCCTCCAAATGAAAGGTAGAGGGCAAATCTGCAGGAAAGAAATTGAGGAGGGAGGCATTTTTTCCACCTTAGAGGGGCAATGTGGCTGGAAACGTGCAAGTCAAGTAGCAGGGTGTCCCCCGCCCCAAGATGAATCTAAAAAGAGCCTCAGTGAGCGCTGGCTCTGCAATGCGGGAAGAGGAGTGATCGGTCCGGGCTGCAAAGGGTGACCATCCGAGCAGTGCAACCTCATTAAGGGAAAGGTTACGCTGCTAAAACTTGCTGTGTTCTGTTGATCAACTGGCACACTCAATATCTTAAGTACAAAAAGAAAGCGTAGAGACGCTGAAGAAAATATTTCAGGACATTTAAACAGGGACATTTAAAAATGTACACATTAATTTAAACAAAAGCTTACTGTCAAACTAAACAAAAGACATGTATTCAACCAAAGCGCAAATTTTTGCCTTACAAAATTCAATGGGAAACATCAAACAAGGGCTCATGAATAGCATCTAGATGGCAGCAACACATGTAGACAGACAAGCTAGCATATTTTCTTGATATTACTGCAATTTACTAAGTTACTTACAGTAGTAGTGAAACTTGTTTTTATTTGTGCTTGTATGACTGTATTATACTGCCCCCCAGTGGTCAGGCTGTGTACACCAGAAGTGTTGACAATTTTGAAGCCATTCAGTGTTACTTGAAAAAAAAAAGTTAAAGCAGAACTCAGGAATAATTGTGCTTTCGCTTGTGGTGAACTCCAGTAAAGTATTAAAATACTAAAAAAAACAAATGGACAGTAGTAAATGTGCCCTCAGTCACATGTCAGTGACCCTACTTAATTAATCATGACCGCATATTTTGTGTCACCGCTAGCAAACACTGTGTAAATCATTTAACACTTCCCTTTCCAATAGCCTCTCAAAACAAGCACTTTAGCTTGGAGAGGTTGGATGTCAACCATATCCAAGTGACTCCTTTTTGCGCCCATTTGTTGTCAAGTGGGAAGTATAAGAAGACCACCACATTGCTAACAGTACATGTCTAAACTCATCGTGGATTTGTCTTCACTTTGGTTCCCCATCTCCCTTTACCAGCTGTCCGTTTCCCTTTGTATAAGTCTTAACTGGTCAACTATTGGCGTAAGCTGCATTGTGTTGTGTTGTGGTTCATTTCCCCCCCCCCCCTCCACTTAACTGCTGTCCTTGTTCTCTGCTCTGCCATCTTGTCATGTCACACTCAATGTCCTGCCAGATTATTTTATTCATTTGACATGGGAACAATTGTCAAGTTGTTGTAGTGAACACTTAAAAGATTGCAAGTGTTAATAAAGTTAAGAACGCTAATTGTAGATAAATAAAATGTGCTTATTAAATTATTTACTTTGATATAAATGCAAGCCTAACCTACAAGACCAAAACATGTATTTATAATAAATGTGATATTGTTTATTGTAATACAAATTAATGTATTGCTTTGTTAAAAAAATAATACATGGGACGATGACCTTGTATAAATAATCGCATATAAGATCGCAATATTAAGGGTTGAAAAAATTCTTAATTATTAATAATTATTTTTCAAAATCATTCAACCCTAGTTTGACTACAATGTTAAAAAACTGATCAATCGAAAACAGTAGCGTTCTTGCTCCGACGCGGCAAAATAACTTGTGTTGGTGAAAAACTAAAGAAATAGCGCTCAGCTGAGGACATGGTGGCCCATTTTATTAGACATGCGGTGTGGAAAAGCCTCCTGGGAAGCCACAAGAGGGAAATTATGTGGTAGCTGCTGCTAGTGTGTGAGTAGAGGACAGCGGAGGGGGGTGGGTCATGCTGTGTTAAACTGTATGATAAAGACACACACGAACACACACACACACTTTCTCCCATGGTCAATTTGGCTTCCCACCACATGGCCTCAGCAAAGACACATGTGCAGTCAGGTATAAACACGGAAAGGCGGGAAGACATAATTGGGCCGGACCCGGCTTCCACCATCCTCCCTCCCCTCAGGGGGAAAATGTTGTAAAATTCGAAACTCTATACATAAACGGTTATGGCCACACTTTGGCTAGCTCAGTCCAGGGCTTTAGCTAGTTTTTCGGATGCCAAAGGTAGACATAATCAAATCCCCCCCGGCCCCCTGTACTTTTAATTTTGGCAATTGGAGAGTTATAAAATTTAGGCCACTTTGACAACTTAAGTTAGCCTACTTATATTTAACACCAAAGACTTTGCACATTAATGTTATATAATCATTTAAAAAAGTATTAATTTGACAAAATTGTCCTATTTGCTGACTTGGGTAAAGTCCTTAAAATCATTCTTGATGATTATTATCGAATTTGTGAATCACATCAGAAACTGTAATTGAGAATAACTTAATTAACATTTAATATAGTTTACCCTTTAATATAATTAACCACATCGTGATTCATGTCATTCACCCACTTTATCACATTTTAATATTATGAAATAAAATAAAATTGAAGAGATCATTTATGAACAATTATGATTGTTGCGCAACGATTTACACTATGCAGAATTCCTTTTATCCTATCGCATGATATACTGCAACAACCATCCCATGCTAATGTTCTTGATGTAATTAAAAAATATATGTAAATTCTACTAGTGTTGAACTAATAGAATGCAACGATCCAAGCACACGCACTACGTTGCCTCAGAGAGACCACACTTGGCGAGCACCAATTGCTATGTTCGCTAAGTTTGTCTGGAGCAGAAAGATGGCGGCCTCTTGTAAGGTGCAGTGCGACCTATGTAATATAATTAGCGCTTACTAGCCCTACGGTTATATTAAAAAAATGTATGTTGATGTCATAGAACTTTTTTTTTTGCATATTATTGAAATCTTTTTTTTTTCAATAAACACTGAAAAATCCCCCAAAAATTACACCATTGTCCCTTTAAGTGAAATGTTTAATTTTCTCTTTTTTATTCATATAGCTCTTTAACAAAGCAAAAATATATTAGACTTTAGCCAAATACTTGGGGTTAACCGGGGGGAAAAAATTGCTCCTCAAAATTTGAAAATTGCTTCTCAACTGAAGTCTTTGATTCGTAAAACTGCTCCTCAAAGAAAAGTTATTTCGAGCCTTGCACACACATATACAGTTTATTACTATACATCCCCTCCCTCTTTGCTGACCTTTCTCCTCATCCCTGCCATCAAATCACAAACCGCTAGTCTCTTTTTCCTTTGAGTCAGCACCCTTGTTCTTCACTCCTTCTGCTCTCCTTTCCTTTCCCTTTTACTCTCTTCAAGAAGAAACCCGAATGTTGGGGAAAATTGTTGAGAGCTGGCTGGCGAGTAAGCCACTCGGGGTCCCGTTCCATCCCCCACGTCCAATAATCAAGGTGCACGCAAAAATGTTGTTGATTAGCTTGTGGAGGGAGACAATAATCAGACCTGAAAATAAATCCATACAAAAGTATTAAACAAATTAACAGTCACGCCACGACGCCACGACCCCCCCCCCCCACCACCACCACCACCAAGACCCCCAACAGGCACACCGTCTTGTTTCTAATGTGTCACCTCTCAAGTGGCGGACACGTGACCTGCAGGAAGCAAATGAGAATGCAATGTGACGGATGGAGGAAAGGTGGCAAAAGGAAGAAAATGGATGAAGTGAAGGAGTGAGAAAGTGGATATTTTGTGTTCCCTTTGGAAAATCCCCAAATGCTCAACGAGGGTCTCGTAGTCAAGGTGAGACGCTGAGGCCGCTGTGCACCTCTCCAGCTGTTCTCGTTACTGACTGTCGTGTGTATAAAGGGCTTCAACTGCTGCAAAAAAAATCAGTTTTCTACTATTTCAAGTACATATTTTTGTAACTTTTAGGAATGACTTGGCCCCGGGCACAAGATTTTCCCACCTTGTTCTCGGGCTGGACTGGCCTTCTGACATAGAGGGCCGTTGCCCAGTGGGCATCTTTTGGGGCCAATGCGGTGCTATTTAATTATTATTTACAATATAGAAAAGCTGAACTAATCAATATTAAGCAGTGTTTAGCATTGTGAAGAATTGAGAGATTTTTGTGTCATCGTTCCTTTTTAGATTTGATTAAATGGGCCATTAATCGAAGTGTGCAAAATGGTGTCAGCTCTGATTGGCTGTTAGCTATCAAATGCATGAGATAGAAGTATGTACACCGTAAGACACAGGTGTCAGCATGACACGACAAACAGCAGCGTGCACCTACTGCGCCTGCGCCGTATTGACTCCAGGAAATACATTCGTCCTCTTGAACGTGGTCAATAGACGTCTGTGACTTCCAAGTTTAAGTCCCTCACATTTTCTTGCGTCCAATCAAAGAGTAATCCAGGTTTTTTTTCTTGCCTAATGCTTATTGACTTTTCGCAGAGGTCTTACATTGAATCCATTTCCCGGCAGAGTGCACGGGAAGCCTCGTTGAAAATTATTTTATCTCCCCCATCTTTTTCTCGTCCCCTCTGGCGTCGTTACAACCGAGTGATCACCGGTCACATGGCTGCCTCGCCAGCGGGGTTGTGTAACGGCGTGCGTGTTCTCAAACAGGTGCAACTTGAGGGGAGGCTTGAATAAACACCTGCATGCTTTGCACAGAAACAAGCCCGGGCAGAATGACTGTGTGGTTGAGGGGGTGCGTGTTTAGAGCGCCCCCTACTGAAGAGTCAAGGAAGTACAGCAGGTTTAGGAGACAGGTGCAGGCTACGCTCAAGGTGACGAGGGGTGACTAGGAGACCCTTCATCGTTTGCCGAGAAGGAAATGATGAGATCGTCGTGACGGCTCGTCAAGAGTAAAAAGCCTGGCAGACAGATGCGCGTCTGCCCCCTCCGTGTGCGTGCCCAATGAATAATGCGGCGACTTAAATGAGTGCGTCGTCACACAAAGTAGCACAGCCGACGGCACCCTGGAGGGACGGGGGAGGAGGAATGTGATGAACCTCTGCTTCTGTTTGCTAATCTGATGCCCAGTTGTTGGCAAACAACTGAAACAAGGATGGACTTTTTTTGGGGGGGGTGGGGGGGGGTATTCTGCCAAAGCTTCAGGAAACGCTCCCGACGCAGACGGAGATCTGAAGAAATGCGAGTGAGGGAGAGAGAAAAAAAGAGAGAGCGAAGTCCTTATTCAGGCCTTTTCTGCTCACCCGTCACATCAAGGCTCCAAATCAATCCTGCAAATTGGTTTGTTCCCCGACAAGGTTACAACATGACGGAGTGATGCGGGGGGGGGGGGGGGTATGGCGTGAACAAGGAGAGGCAGAATGTGGTGTCGAGAGGAAAAATTGAGCTGCTGGAGGAGGAAGAGTTAGGAAGGTTTGCGCCGGATGTCCCACTGTTGACATATTGTCGAATACAAGCGTGAGAATGTGTGTTTGTGTACTGAAGGCCAAAAGCGGGGTCGCTGGACCATATAGGGGAAGGGAGGGAGGGCTCAGCCCCATTGTTGTTTGTTACAGGTAAAGCGTGCTATAAATAATGGCATCCAGGCATCAAGATCCCGCTCCAGTAACCCCTGTCATGATGAAATGTGGGCTCCATTTCCCCACGTTCTCTTACCCCAAATGTGTTATTCTTCACCTATCACTTGCGCGTGTGTGTGTGTGTGTGTCTTCCAGGAACACTTCACGCCAGAGTGCAAGTTCAAAGAGTGCGTGTTTGAGAACTACTACGTCACCTACTCGTCCATCCTGTACAGACAGACGCAGTCGGGCCGGGCCTGGTACATCGGCATCAACCGGGACGGACAGGTCATGAAGGGAAACCGCGTCAAGAAGACGAAAGGCGCCGCACATTTTCTACCCAAACTCATTGAAGGTAGATCGAAATCAGAGAGCTCTCACATGGATTCCGCGGCGAGTCATTTGCCATCAGGCCCTTCAAGGGGGGAGAATCTAGCATCGTTAACACTCCGTAATTATAAAAATCATACAAAATTGCAGCTGTTCAGCGTTTAAATAAAATGCATCACACACACACGAGAGATGCTGATTAGTGTGTGCAGATTGCTGCAAACGCTGTGAACGTTTTCCCATAATGCCACAGGGTATTACTTGCACATGCATGAGCGGGAAAAAAAAATGTTTTAAGCATTTGGCCCACATTATACCAATACGTTGGAAAATTAAGTAAACAAGATTTTATGATTTATTATTATGTCTGAAGTGCATGATTTAGGGTCGGCATTTTTTCGAACGTACTCGCGAGTACATTCGAACATTCTCACGAGTATGTTTGAACGTCTTTGTGAGAATGTTCGAACATATTTAAATCGGTTCGAATGTACTCACAAATACATTCGAACATACTCGCCAGTCAAAAATGTTTACTCCAAATAGGCAGTTCAACGCTTCTGTGCATACAGGAGCATTCATGGTTTATCTTATTTATTTCGGTATTACTGTACGACTGTATAGAAGTAATAAGGTCCAGCAGTCGTTTACCTTAATTTATTTACTCTAAACAAATCTCCATACACAAAAAAAACTAATGCTGAAACTAATAAAAGATCAACTAAAACAAAGCATTTTCTAAAATAATAATAATAATAATAATAATAATAACTAACAAACCCACTCTAAAACCAAATCAAAACCAACTAAATGTACCCAAAGTCAAATAAAAATTAAAAACTAATTATAATGATAATAATAATTATAAAATGCACCATTTACCAATAACCCTGATGGGCATGCACTATTGATTCTTAAAGAGGAAGTCAATCTTAAACATTTCTTAACAATAATGTTATAAGTGATCTCACTAGTCTAAGCATGACATTCGGATTAATATTACATTTGCGGAATAAGAGTTATGAAGCAAAATCCAGCCATTTTTATCCATCTCAGGGGGCGGCCAATCACAGCTCAGCTTCAGGAAATGGGTGAGCTGTGATTGGTCGTTGCCTGAGCAACACTGATGTCATCTTCAGTCGAGAGTAAGTGGCAAAATGGCCGCCACCTGAGATAAATAAAAACGGCTAGATTTTGCTGGTTAACTCAAATTCCACTAACGCAATATTAACCAGAATACCATATTTAGACTAGTAGGGCTGCATAGAACGTATTATTGTAAAAAAATTAAAAATAAAAATAAACATTTGGGTTGACTTCCCTTTAAACCTCTGGGCAGATTCGAATGACATGACAACACACAGAGGCAGAAATTTGATTGGACAAAAAGGTCAAACATTCATTGAAGCGTACTCGAAGCAGTGCCGCCAAAAGACAAGTGAAGAAATTAATTATTACAATTTAATGGACCAAATACAATTGAAGTCCCGCCACGGATGACTTATTGTTTTTCTTACCCCATATATACAGTGGCCATGTACAGGGAGCCGTCCCTGCATGACGTCGCTGAGCAGAGCCCGCCTCGGAAAACGCCCAAGACCTCCAGTGACTCGCCCGTACACCAGAACGGCAAGAAAGACCCTCAAAGCAAAACCAAAACCTCGTCGTCCTAGCGCTGTGAGAAACGGGGGCGGGTGGGAAGGGGACCCCTGGAGGACGCCTGAACAGGGTTGGACACTGAAGATAACATCCTCCCCGTCTACCTTCACGTCCTAACCTCTATGTGACTACAATTTGGGAAGCAATAACTCCAACAAGAGGTGTGGCCTTCTTGCCATAAGCGCTGTCTTTTTTTTTTCAGTCAGTCCAGCAGCCGAGCAAAAAGTCTTCCTGGCATTTACCATAGTGGGTGGAATGCGGTTTTGAGTTGAATGGTTACATCAGCATATTCCATGCATGTCAGCCACTTTTTAAAAAGCCTGTATGAGTGTGCGAAATGTGTGAGATCTTCCATTACCACTGGTGTGATTTCATTAGTTTGTGACTTGTACTCAATTTTACACTATTTGTATGATGTTGATCACAATCTGTCAACCCTTCAAAAAAAAAAAAAAAAACATACACACACCAAATTAATATTCCCATCAAAAATGGCAGTCAATGCAGCAATACGATAATACCAATAATTATGTTGCTCTTTACAGTATTGTCTCATTTTTAAGCAAAGGAGGACTGAACATAAAGACCACAAACTTGCAATTAAATTAACCCATTTAATATTGCCATTATTGTTAGATTTGTTCCGAGCCGGTAATTGTTAAAACACCATTTTCACACTCGGCGGAAGCGCTTAAGACCTTAATTAAATCGCTAAATAGACCTTCAGGTTGCCATGTTTGACCAGTCATCCCCTATGGATCACTAAGTCCATTAAATGTTTGACTATTCTTCACGAAGTAATTACACAAATGTTTAATTAAACGCTGCCGCTGCGAGAACAGAAGTACGACTATGGGGCAGATAGTGTTTGGGTGGAGGTGCGGAAGATTTAACTGTGAAACAGAAGGGGGGGAAAAAACTTTGATAACTACTTCATTTTAAGGGCTGGGACATTTCTATGTTGCAATATTTTGGGGGAAAATGTTTGTTGTCAGGGTTAAATGAAGAGGCAAGGTTGTTTTGAAATGGAGTATGCATAACTTTAATTATATATCATTGAAAGCATGAAAGGATTTTGGGGGTTTCAATGGCACAGGATGAGGTGGAATGTTTTAGGGAGGTTGCATTGTGGACATTGTAGCTAAAACATTACTCTTGGTTTTGAAGCCCAAAAAAAAAAATGCAGTGGTGCCTTGAGATACAAGTGACTGGACTTCTGACCTACTTGTCAGGTAGAATTAGTAAATATTCTTAAAAGGCTTAGGGTTAGGGAATTACACGTGTAGCTTAGTCATGAGTCCGCTAGCTTAAGGCTAATGCTAACATAGTCAACGATTAGTATCTATGTGGTTTAAAGGGGAAGTCAACCTTAAACATTTCTTGACAATAATGTTATATGTGACCTCACTCGTCTAAACATGACATTCTGATTAATATTACACTTTTTGGTATATGAGTTATGAAGCAAAATCCAGCCGTTTTTATCCATCTCAGGGGGCGGCCATTTTGCAACTTGTTGTCGACTGAAGATGACATCACAGTTGCTCAGAGCTCAGGCAATGACCAATCACAGCGCGCCTGTTTTCTGAAGCTGAGCTGTGATTGGTTGTTACCTGAGCAACTGTGATGTCATTTTCACTCATCAGCAAGTGGCAAAATGGCTGCCTTCTGATTTGGATAAAAACTGCCAGATTTTGGGTTAACTTCCCCTTTAAGGAATGGACAGTCATACAATTTTCTTTATCTTCTGCAAAGAACTAAATGAATCCCACTTGAGTTCTAGACAGAACACGTTCCACTTTAATACGATTGGCTGCTGCATTCAGGCATTAAAGTCGAGTATGAAACAGCCTTTATACTGCCCCCAGGTGGCCAAGCCGGATTAATGGCATTTCGATTCATTACAATGGGGGGAAATGATTCGAGACTTCACAGAACAAATTAACCAATGTATCCCAAGGCACCTCTGTAAAACAAATATAGCGCACAAGGTTTGCATATTTGCCTTTATGTGTTGGCTTTAAATTATCGATATCAGGACGGTCGGCGCGCTTGCAAATACGGACAGGGGTTAAACGCTAGAATTAGATCAGACGTACTGTACTCGCATCCCTGGGGAGTCCCTCGCAGCCTGCAGTGAGGGTCATTCCAGGCTGAAAGAGAAACTTCCACATCCCTAACACTTAACCTGGATGTGCCATATATGTGGATACTTTATGTAGCGGGGGGGGGGGGGGGGTGACATAATATGTATGTGCATGAGAGAGAGAGAGAGAGAGAGAGAGAGAGAGAGAGAGAGAGAGAGAGAGAGAGAGAGAGAGAGAGAGAGAGAGAGAGAGAGAGAGAGAGAGAGTCAGTGGAGTGCAAAAAAAAGAAAGAAGCAATAAACACTATTAACAAGGTGCAGCCACCACCATGTCTGAGATGGGAAATGTGGGGGAGGGAGGGGGGATTAATATTGATATTGCAAGCTCACGTGTATAGGCCTTGATTTGTATGTGCCCTTGTGTGCGTGCGCGAGTGTGTGCGTGTGTGTTACTTTGCGGTGGAGTCCCTTCGCCACATCTGCAATGCAGCAGAAAACACCAAAAAAAATAAAAAAGAGTTAGTGGGGGGGCGAGGGAGGGGGAGCGCTGACAAAAGAGTGACACTGTCCTTTTTCTTCTTCTTCCAGCCGCCATACGTAGCTAAATTATTATTATAATGCAAATTATTATTATCATTGTAACTCAATGCAGACTGAAATGAAGAGATTGTGATGGGACATATTGCATTACACTGTGCCAGCTTACATACTTTATTTACAATGACCTTTATTGTACACACACACACACGATAAATTTCTTCCCCCAAAGCGAATGCAGCACAGAATCCGTTTTTTTTCCGATTGGGTGTTTCGTAAAAATTGCCAGGCCTTTCTCGTCCTCCCTTCTTCCTCACCCTGTCCTGATCTGCCGGAACAAGCGCAGAACAACTGACCGACCTCCGTCACGGGACTTAAACCGCACACCTCCTCTCACACGCGGTCTACCTTGGTAACGTCTCACACCCTATCCACAAAAGGATTTATTTTTGTTGCTGTTCTTTGTACGACATGGACACTTCTGGTGGCACGTTCTTCCAGAAAATCATCGTCTTCCAAAATCGATCTGCTTTAGTCTTCCAGCTGTCAAAGCTACAATGACACTATTTTTGTATACAAAGGGGCAAGGCAATATATCCAATATCTCTGTGTAGAAGTATACCCATGTGAGAGCGACACGGGAGCTTGGGAATGGACGACACACACAGCGGGTGTGTGAAGGATTTCCAGACTCGCCAAGACGGGACGACAAGCTTGCATGCGCCAAATCATTTACTGGACACAAAGGAACTTTGCCCTCTATTTACTCTTGAAGACCTTAATGGCCTCCCCTCAACCTGTTGCTAACCCCTCAAAATCTTCACCCTGCATTTGCAATATAATATGCATTTATTTCTATAACTACTTACACAAAGTCAAGGATATAATTGAATAAAACAAACTAATATATTTGTATGATTGTAACACTGGTGGTCAGAGTGTTTTTTTTTTCTATTCTGATAGAAGTGGAGCAAGTGAATTTAAGATTGAGTTCATCAAAATAAAAGAAGGTAATAAGGCTCAAGCCTTCTTAATTGAATTAAGTGTGTCTAGTGCCGTCAAATTGATTTTCCACTGATAACGTCAACACTTGTTGCTGATGCGTATGATCCCGGGAAAACAATCCAATTTAACGCCACCGATAAAATGCGAGTGATCTATCGTTGATTCGCTCCTCGCCGGTTCACTGTTAACACTTTGCTTCTATGCTAATTAAATTGGCCGTGGACCAAATGGCGGCGGGAGCGGATCATAAATGATGTTGGCATGTTGTTGGTTGCCGCTAAGCGCCACATCTCTCATTTATTTACTGGCTGTCAACTTGGAGAGTAAGGCCTGAACCAGTGATAAAAGCCATCAAAAATAGAAAATCTTGCTCAAATAGCTTGTCGAATATCTTCCTGGATAAGCGGAAACTATAGCCATAAAGGAGAGACCAAATGAGCTATACATGCAAACAGCTATGTCCCGGGAAGGGGACACCCACAACTGCCCCCCCCCCCCCCCATGTCCGATGTAATTGGAGCAGTCAGCAGTTGGCCCGTCTGACCTGACTGACAGACAACAACAGTCTACTCGGACTAGAAGTCACACTAAAGATCTCCACGGCAGCAAAGAAGACGAAAGAAAGACGACAGACTAATGGGAAAAAAACATATGCTTTGATTTGGAGTTTTGTTGTTTTTTGTCACGATGAAAAGCCCCGATCTGTTCCTGCTGCTGTGTTGCATATGCAGCCTGAGTTCACTGGGAGGTAAGCAACAGCAACAGTAGTCACGTGTATGCATATATACTGTACTGTATGTATCATTGTACAATGTATATATATATATATATATATATATATAGCTCTTAAAATGAAAGAAAAAGGCACTGAGCTGTCACCAACATCATACAAATGCAATTATTCCATCTAGTGGCAGAAAAAAATGACCTCAACACAAATCAATATCACACTTGTTTTTACAGTAAAGTACATCTTTTTATTTTTAACTAAATTTTATGAATTATGAAATTACTGTATCAATGACCTTCCACTTGTATGTTAACAAGAGTATGAAAGCTTAGGAAAAAATATTTTAAATAAATATATATATATAGTATGAAGTTAGTACGAAATTAAATGAACCATGGAGAAAATCATTCGCGTTTGGAATCTCAAGCATGATGGTTATAATGAAATGTAAACAACCTCACCAATTCGACATTATCTCTCAATTGGATTGCCATGAATTCTATGTCCAGCGCTAGAAATTTGTGTTACTTACTTACTTACTTACTGGTTGGATCCAGACCAGTTGTTGGCACCGTTAGGTTACTCTGATCTAGAACCACCAGAACTGCACGACTGGTTGACTTTTTGCTCAAAGGGTTCAGGTCGGATGGTAGCCCAGACTCATCAAGTCGAGGTCTTTCCCGTCACATTATGGCATTCCTGTCAAGCAAGTATCAGTGTGGAAGTTAGTTATTGCTGTCAAATATGGTGATTTGCTCTGACCTCATACAAGCAACCGAGGATTGCCCAAAAGTTCAAAATGAAGATAAGCGGGGTATAACTGGACTGCATTGCATGTTGGGAGAATAACATTTTAAACTGAACAGATACGAGGCTTTCCGATTGGCTAGTGAAATAACATGACAACATTTTGATCCGTGGCGTTTCTAACCTACCACTGTGTTTGACGTGATTGGAAAATAAAGCCAGCACTTGATGCTCTATGCAAAAACTGGCAGCATTTGGCAGCAAAACTTGGCTTCAAATTTGGTTCAAATTAAACATTACAAACAGCATATATGACCTATTTGTCTGACTTTGAATTGTTCAGGAGCAGGGGATGTCGAGCAGGCACTAACCAAGCAGGTCTTCGCTAACTATAACCTCAAGGTCCGGCCTGCACGCTCCCCCACGGAGCGAGTGGTGGTCCGAGTGGGCATGACCCTCTCCTCATTTGTTGGAATGGTGAGTTCAAGTGAATGTATGCGACATTGGGTCGTATTTTGTTGTTCCAGTAAGTGTCCCCCTGTTCGCTACCCGCCCCAGCTGTCTGCCTGACATTCCTAACTGGGTTTTAAATAGCCAGTCGGGCTCAGTCAAAAGAAACACACATGAATACTCGACTCTTGCATCTTGAATCAAGTTTCGCTATCTAAAACCTTTCCGAACCAAACAATACATTGACTTCTATTTTCTTTTCCACATCCTTCAGAATATGAAAAATGAAGAAATGAGCACTGTCGTCGTCATGAATTTGGTAAGCACTTGTTCAAAGCATTCCTTCCATCTAGACACTTTTTTTTAAAAGGAACTTTGCAAACAGGAGTGGAGCGATTACAACTTGTCATGGGATCCCAAAGAGCATGATGGGATTGAGGTGTTGCGTATTCCCGCTTCAAAAGTGTGGCTGCCGGACATTTATCTGATCAACAAGTAAGGCGACTGTGTTAAAAAATTGAACTCAGTCACTGCCACTGACTGCTATAGACGTCAAAGATTCAATTTTACTGGGCTGGAAGTGAATGAATTAAAAACAGAACACATATTGTCCGTTTGCTCTCTTTTGCAGCAATGATGGCGTATTTGATGTGGCGCTGCACGTTCACGTACAGGTATATAGCAATGGCAGGGTGACATGGACCCCACCTGCACTTTACCTGAGCTCCTGTGGCGTTAGGGTGAGGATATCGTTCTTTACCAACACACCTTTCTGCTTTCACACTCCTCGACTGGACTTCAAAGCTTTCCTTTTCCCCACTCAGGTGACATATTTCCCCTTCGACTGGCAGAACTGCAGCATGCAGTTCCGCTCGTACACGTACGACTCCACCGAGATCGAGCTCCAGTACGCTCTGGATGCAAACGGCAAAGAGATACGGGAAATCCTGCTGGACGAGGCCTTCAGCGGTGAGGGAATGTACAACACTAAGGGGACACGTCGATCTCAGAGCATCTTGTTTAAGACATAAAGATGACAACTTAAATACCAATTCTAATTATATTTTGGAGTCAGCCAGCCCTCCCTTAAATATCTCCAGTTGGTCCAAAATATGGAACAACCCTTGCATTTCTGTACAGCACCTTTGTTCAGCTATTCCTAAAACGCTGATGAGTTCAATTAACATATTGGCCATGCACATCCCCAGAGAGCGGCGAGTGGCACATCCGACACAAGCCGTGCAGAAAGAACATGAACAAAGATCTGTACGAGGACATGAGCTTCTACCTGATCATCGAGAGGAAGCCGCTCTACTACATAGTGAACATCATCATCCCTTGCATCCTCATCACCATCATCGCCATCTTCAACTTCTACCTGCCGCCAGATGCAGGTACGGTCTGACGAGTCCAAATGACACGTGCCATTATGACTTTGCTGAGGTTATCGGACCAACGCCTTCGCGTTTACTTTGCTCTCCACGTAAGGTGAAAAGATGGGACTTTCCATCAACGTATTGCTCACCCTTACCGTCTTCCTGCTGCTGCTGGCGGACAAAATTCCAGAGACCTCGCTGGGCGTTCCCATCATCGTCAAGTACATCATGTTCACCATGATCCTGGTCACGTGCTCAGTCATCCTCAGTGTGGTCGTGCTCAACCTGCACCACCGCTCGCCCAACACCCACATGATGCCCATGTGGGTCCGCAGGGTGAGAACATGCCATATGACCAACTGTAGGAAAGCCATTTTCCCATCAAATTCCGACAAGTGTCTTTCCAAATAATGTTTTTTCACTACGACCTTTTGTCCTTTAATGAGAATATCCGCTAAAGTGTCACTCAAGGTCATCATGACAGCCAACTGCCGAGGAGATGGATCACGTTACCCAGCACGCCTGTTCTCTCCACAAATTCAGCATTTTGATGAATGTTTTCAGCCTAAACAGGCGAAAACAGTCCAATTACTAAATCTCATTTTGACCATAAATCCTGATACAAATTAAACTAAACCTTCCTCCTTTTCCATAGATCTTCATCCACATGCTGCCACAATACCTCTGCATACTGCGCCCCAAAGTGGAGATGCCCCTGGCCCTCAAAATGATGCCTGTCCAACGGGAGAAAAAGGTGTTTGCCATCAACAAGGCGGCCGACGAGTACTTCATCCGCAAGCCGGACTCCTCCATTTTGTTCCCTAAACCCAACAGGTAAGGCCACGCCCATTAGTCATGAGGTCACCAGCATTTCTGCATTCCTCTTCATTATTGAAGAAAAAAAGAATTATAATGAGTGTGAAGAGCAAAAAGTCAACCCGGTAAGGGTCTATAAGAGCAATTTGATGAGGCCGCAGTATGTCCCAAGACACACACACACTCACACACACTTAATTGGATTTAGTGCATGTCTTGGCACCAGACACAGCCAGTTTTAGTTGAATTAGTCTAATGAATTGTAATTTACTCCACGCTGTGGTGCTACTTTGAGCACTGATGAGGGGAACCAGAAGAGAAAAAACTTACGAGGCCAACAAGTCTCTTTTCCTTTTCCCTTATCTCTGTCTACCCAACTAAGGAGCCCCCTCACAGAGGTCAAAGCTTCTTTGCCAGGACCACCACTGCATTGTAAACTCACCTAGTGTTTGAAGTGAATACCAAGCAGGTTGTTCCACACCCAGGTCGTTCCGGGATGCAGAGCCACACTGTCCTCTGGTGGTCAGTTCTCAAAAAGTCTGAGCATTAACTATTCCACTCTGACTACAGTTTTTGAAATACACTTAAGTACAAAAGTAATTATGTGTACACACACACACACACATATATATAAGTCTCTTCAGTCTCTCAACACTAGAAAATCCTCTCACTGTCAGTACTGTTCATTTGTATGCAGATTCCAAGCAGAGGGCAAACCATCCGACCTAAGGAAATTCATTGACGGGCCCAGTAGCTACCTTTCACTGCCCCCCGAACTCAAGACCGCCATTGAGGCGATCACGTACATCGCTGAAGCACTGCAGGCCGAGAAGGACTACGAAGCTGTGAGATTCTCACCATTCGCAATTAATTTGATGCAAATTGGGGTTTTTAACTGTGCCTCTCTGATTCTGCTTCCCCTGCATCCCAGCTGAAGGAGGACTGGCAGTACGTGGCCATGGTGGTGGACCGCATGTTCCTCGTGATATTTGTCATCTTCACCACCGTTGGCACCTTGGCTATTTTTATTAAGGCCAGCCTCAATCGCGCACCCACTGACCCTTTCTAATCCGGTGTTTGAAAGAAAATGCAAATAAACTTTTGGCTCGTGGAAATGTTGTGAAAGTTTAGGTTGGTCGGACAACTGTTGTAGGTGGCCAGGCTTGAGAACTTGCAAACATGCAAACGCAAACTCCACACACGAAAGCCTGAGCCCAGATTCAAACTCGGAACCTCAAAACTGTGAGGCAGACGTGCTAACACTAGTTCATTTCAATGCTAAAAATATTCATGCATGTTCATCTGCGCCAGAGCGTGGATCCAGCGTGGCATAAATATTTCGAAGTGGTGTCAACAAATAAACACGAGGCACAGCAGATGCCATAATGACCCAGCTGTATGCTTTTCATTTCCATGTGTCACAATGTGCCGCAGTGTGTCACATGCTGTATGGATATTCCTGTGCCTAAACTAATCCTCTTTGTATTTAAAGCACTTATGTGTGTTTGTACAGGGAGGCTATTCTTACATTGCAGCTGTGAATAGCCTGTGGAATTCCCACTGTATAGGCGACCTTTTAGTATGTTGTTGTTTTTTTCAGTCTGGATGTCAATATACACTTTCTTTTTCACATTACTTTCAATAAAGATCAGAGGTAAAATAATGCATAAAGCGTCATCTGTTTAGAGAATGCTTGCAAGCTGGCACCGGTTCATGGACTTCCCTGGCCTTCATGTGTTTATACCTTGCCTGGATTCACAAAAGGTGTAACATACTCCAAAGTTGGACAACGAAGAAGAAAGTAGCCGCCATAAGCCACATCAGGATCATTAGCTTGTTTATCGCGGCATCCTTAAACTGTGGCAGTAAAGACCATGCAAGTGCTGTGTCATTGAAGCATTTAACCCGCTGGCAACCGGTCGAGTTGGAGACATTTTCCCTTTAGCCACCATCAACTTGTGGCTGATTAATGACCTGTTTATGTTTTCCCTCCGGAGACTCTGACCATTGCAAGGTAAACGTGAGACACTGACCCAATACACAGTAGCTGAACGCTGAATACGTTATTATTTTGTGGAACGCATTCTACTGAGGCCTCCCTGAGAGGAAATACAGTGATGCATTGTAATCACTGTACGAGTAAAGGTTCTGTACTTTTTTGGCCATACAAAAGGCACCTTGAAGTCTGATTCACTAAATGAGAGTAGAACGCGCTTTAAGTGAGGTCAGGAAATAATGAATATTTGGTACACCCAACCCACGTGCACACATCTCCAAAAATATCTCCATTGTCATAGCACATAACACACTGCTAGTCCTTTATTGCCATCAGACTACGACCGCCCCTCCACTTCCTCTTTGTTCTCCACCCACTGTCCCCACAGTCCCAACATTCTCAGATTGGTGCGCACCAACAGGTGTCTCCTCCAAAGGCTTCCCAGTACAAACAAATTCCACCCTCTCGTCACTCCCAGCACCAGTACCCAATCAGGCCATGGTTCCCCAGCGTTGAGGTATGATCCGAAGCAAGCAAAGACAGCAGAAAGGGAGATCTTTGTTGGATGAAGAGCTGCCAAAAGGTGCCAAATAGATGAGTGGAAGTGTCGACTTTCTGAGCTGGAGATACCGGAGAGCAGCATCCATCGGGGTGAAGGTGCAGAGGTGTGACCTCTGGAGGTTCATGGGGTCTTTGGACTACCACAAGAAGATGAGTGGAAAAAATAACATGATGAACGTTCACCTGAAAGTCAACCAACTCGTTATCATATGCCTTTGTCTCTCTTTTACTGGTAAGGACATAACTGCTTTCTATAATATTCTTTTAGTGTAATTTAGAATAGAATTGGATGCAAGGACGGCAATGTCTCCACTCTAGACCTTCGCAAAGGTGTTTGACGAAGTGCTTCGACCTTAGCCAAACTATTTGCTTAATGTTGAAGCAGCTCATCCACTTCCTAATTGATTGATGAAGCGATCATTTTTTATACTCTGTGTATGATTGTAATGAGCAAGAGAGGCTATGTCATTGACACGCTCATTGTCAAAGATAAATAGATGGCTGCATTTGACCCACAACAAACAGCGTTGCACACAGCGCTCTGACATCTACAACCATTCGATTAGAAGAAGCACTTTAGTGGTTCTCCGCAGATTTCAAAAACAGTGTTTTTCACATTCAAAACAACTTCAGACTGTCCACTACGGTACATTCAATCAAACATATTAACACATCATTGTTTGATAATCAGTCTATTCGGGGCCCACGTGGCGCTGGTATCCCAGACATCCCTTTGATCCTGCTCCCCTGCTGCATATCAATTACATTAGCTCAGTCACCTTTGCGACTCGCCGCACACCACCAGCACCTGGCCCGCTGACCACTCGCTCTGCATGCCCTGGCTGTCCTTCTTTGTCCGCCCCTTGTCTTGTTACGGTACATATTTGGGAGGAAGGTCCAGTTTGTCATCAGAGGGCATATTTTGCTATTCACACTTTCTCCTGTATTGTGCTGTGTGGCAAACAGTCGCCAACGCTGTGTGGCTAACATCCTTCAGTCCCATTTTTGGTCATCGTCACTAATTAGTATTAGCGTCAGTACTTGATTGTGTGTGTTGGCCCAGGAGCATCAGAAATAGAGCGGAAGCTCCATCAGAAGATATTTAAGAACTACAACTTGAAGGTGAGACCTGCTCAGTACTGGGAGGAGAGAGTGATGGTGCGGGTGGGAATGACTCTGTCCCAGCTTGTCAGCTTGGTGAGCACACAAACAGAATAATACAGGCATGCACACTCGAACATGCAAATGCAGCCATAAATGACTAATGGATGACCTTGGATGCGTGTGACTACCTGACTGCAGAATCAGAAGAACGGCGAGATGACGACCAACGTGTTCATGAATCTGGTATGAGGGTACACACACGCATTATCACTCCAGCCAAGTTCACTTGTCACTTTTCATGCACCACAAATGATTTCCCGCCTCAGTTTTACCTTCATTCTCACTCAGTCTTTTGCTTGGCGGTAATGACAATATGAAATTGGGGGCCTTGAATTTTAAAGCAGTACGAATGAAGAATCGTGATTTCAATAATAATAGACTGTGGTAAATGAGAGAGCTATTCTGCATAGCTTTGAAACTGTATGATGAAGGTCAAAGTATGGCATGTCTGCAGGAGTGGAAAGACTACCGCTTGTCGTGGGACCCAAAGAATTACGACAACATAAATGTTTTGAGGATTCCCGCGAATAAGGTGTGGCGCCCTGATGTCTACCTCATAAACAAGTGAGTGTCCGCTCTATTCATTTCAAATAACTTTCCATCCGTTTAGAAAACCTCACAAGGCTTTTGTCATCTCTTCAGCAATGATGGTCAATTTGACGTAGCTTTATATGTCAACGTCTTGGTGTACAATGACGGGACAGTCAACTGGCTTCCACCGGCCATCTACCGCAGTTCTTGCTCTATCGAGGTGCAGTCTGATTGTAAAGATCACCGCAGTGCACACGTCTCATTGTTCTTTTCACAAACCAAACTCTTCCACAGGTTGCATACTTTCCCTTCGACTGGCAAAACTGCAGCATGGTTTTCAGTTCGTACAACTACGATGCCTCGGAAGTGGACCTGCAGTATTATCTGGATGACAACGGAAAGGAGATCCGGGAGATAGTCATAGACGAGAACGCGTTCACTGGTGGGTGATGGACATGCATGCCCTGAGTAATTTTGCTTATCTTTCTCTTCATTTCCTGTCACACAACAGAGAACGGTGAGTGGAACATATGCCACAAACCCTCAAGAAAGAACGTCAAGGAGGATCTGTATGAGGACATCACCTTCTACCTGATCATCGAGAGGAAGCCTCTTTTCTATATCATCAACATCATTGTTCCTTGCATCCTCACAAGTGTCTTGGCTATTTTTGTCTTCTACCTTCCCCCTGGTGCAGGTATGAAACTGAAATATTTTCTTTGTTCACAAAAAACAATATGTCAGAGTGCGTTGTCATCCGTCATATTTGGTTCCTAGGAGAGAAGATGACCCTCTCTATTTCGGTTCTCATCGCCTTGACCGTTTTCATGCTGCTGCTGGCGGACAGGGTCCCAGAGACTTCACTGGCCATCCCCATTATCGTCAACTACGTGATGTTCACCATGATCCTGGTCACCTTCTCAGTCATCCTGAGCGTGGTCGTCCTCAACTTACACCACCGTACACCCAGCACGCACATCATGCCCAGCTGGGTTCGCAGTGTGAGTCGGATGCTTATTAACGTTGTCTTCTTCCTCTTTCGGGTTAATCTTATTTAAAGGTGCCCACAGCAAAACATCCCTTTCAAAACATCTCTTGCTCTAAGTCTTTCCAAACAGCATCCATAAATCTCCTTTTTGGCTTTCCTCTTTGCCTCCTACCTATCAGCTCCATTTCTAGTATCTGCCTACCAATAAATCCACTGCGCTTCCTCTGCACATGACCAAACCTTCTCAATCTCTCTAGTTTTGTCTCTAAAACTAATTAGCTATATGAAGAAAATCCAGACCATCCAGAAAGATTTGGGTTGCAAAATTCCATGATTTTTTCAAGTTGGAAGTTTCCAATTTGGATTATTTCCAAACTTGCCACTAGAAATTTACCAGAACTTTCCACCTGCTCTAAAAAACACAATCTGATTTCTGACTTTGATCTTCCAGTTCTTCATAAATTTCCTGCCCAAGTATATCGGCATGACCCGGCCCGAGCAAGAGGAGTGTCTTTTGAAAGAGGATTCTTGTGACCAAACACCCGACACAAGTTTCAACGGACGACAGCCTGCAGGGGAGTACTTCTTCCGCAAGATCAATCCTGATCTTGTCATACCTTGGAGAGGCAGGTAAAGTCATAAAAAATGTGAATGTAACACACTACTCACAGCCTCATTCAGTACCAACAACATCCTGGGTCAGTTAAACTGAGCCCCACGGCACACCCACCAGCTCCTAAGCCACTATTTTGGTTGGGCATCAGGGTCTAATCCTGTTGAAGACGTGTGAAGATTTGTGCGGTGACGATCTGTGTCACACTCAAGTCTATTCCTTCGTCCTCTTCATCTCGGAGGGCTGTTTAAAGTGAGGTCTCAATCTCTGCACCGTTGATTATTTATCTGTATTAAGGAGGGCTTACTTATTCTGTTGTCTTGCAGCTCATGTTATTGCACCATTCCTAAGCCACTCGCACAACTTCCGACTGCATTTCTATGTAGAGGTCAAAGGTTCACAATCGACCTTGTGCTTTAGGAGCTCGCTGCTGCTGTCACTCATCACTCAGATGAGTGACGAACACGCATTTGTGCCCTCCACTGGATACAAGGGTCAACAGCAGCACATATTGAAAACAGTTTAACTTTTTGCCCAGTTTGAAAGTGCCTTTGAACGTATGAAACATTTGGATGTAGTTGGGTCAGACCGGGGGCAAAATGCTTCCATAGTGCAAACACCTCTGCATCATTTAGGTGCGAGACTCCGGTGCGGCTTCAAAGGCTTCCAGAGACGGATGGATTCTGTCTGATCCTTCCTCCCAACCTGAAGTCGGCCATCGCCGCCGTCACGTACATGGCCGAGCAGCTGAAGAAGCAAGATACCGACGATTCGGTGAGAAACGTGGCTGGTGGCCCATCAGGTTCTGAATTTACAACCGCAATTCTAGTATTTGTTCCAGGATTTTGTATTAATTGATTCCCAACAGTCTATTCTCCTAATTCTATCTAGTACGTTCTTGTTGATGACTTTTTTCAGTCTCTGTCAAGCCATGTCAGTTTAATCTGCCCAAGGCTTTCAGAATCAGTAGCGCTGGCCTACGTAACTCCAACTATACCGTATTAGCAAGTACATGGCACAGTTGCAAATGTTTTGTTGCGTGAGTAGTATTCAGGGTTGGTGGAATCCAGGTTCATAAAAGTAAAAATCCTGCCGCAGATTGGCAATTGCCACAGGTGCTTCTACTCCACTGGTAGGTAAACAAGCTTATCAACATGTTGACTAGTAGCACATGTTGCTGAAGCTAAATTGTTTCAGGATTTTTACTTTATGGACCTGGATTACCTATTCTTGGTAGTATTGTACGTAGTATTGATGGTTTTTATGATTGTGTGTGTGTGTGTGTCCGCAGATAACAGAGGACTGGCAGTTCATTGCCCTGGTGGTGGATCGTCTCTTCCTGTGGCTTTTTGTCATAATCACCACTCTGGGCACTTTGGCGATGTTCTTGGACGCCAGTTTTAACTACACGCCCGACAACCCCTTCCCATAAAAGGGCAACAAATCACCCTCGTCAAGCATCCATACGACCACAGCATCCTGAGTCGTCATACATTTCCAACGCAACTCAAGATACATATTATGTGACTTTCTGATGATTAGTTCACTGTTCTACTGTATTTCCCTTTGTCAACATCATTTAATTGGCAAACTATGCTATTTGTTCGGTATTTGTATTAAAAAATGTATTTGTTTTACAATCAGTTCTGGTGCACAACAACACACTCCAGGAACATAATTGGCTTACAGAATGGTTGTGATGTCAGTGACCTATTTTCAGGCTTACTGGTGTGCAGCGAGAGGTCCGAGACACACTGCGCCGTGCACACACAAATGTGGCAAATGTGTTATTTTCGCCACGGACAAAAGAAGGCCCCTTGCTATTTCCAGACGGGAAGAATGAGCACACAGGACAACACTACAGTCCAATGGTCACTGTCCTGCTGCTACTCTACTCAACTTGGGCCCTGTTGCATAAGAAGCTTTCTGAAGCAAAACAACAGCATGAAGGAAAGGGCGCCGTCCCCCTCGTTTTTCAGGGAAAAGCCATGCGTGGGCGCTTTATTGCTAATGCCTCGCTAACTTCCAGGGACACTTGTGGGACTTCAATCGTTGGATTAGCCCTCCTTCTCGTGCACTTCAGACCAGGAGGGGGCCTCAGTAATGCGTGGGGGGTGGGGGGGGGAGCCCCTGTGCATGTGAGAATGTTGTAAGTGCTTGTCTGTGGGCTGATTTGGCTTTTCTTCTCTTGGCCATTGAGTAACGGCTGAACCAGCGAGTCAAATGTGTCTTTACTGCTCTAATAAAGAAGGGAAACGTAGAGTGCAAGAAGAAGTCAGGGAGGGGGCGGCTTTATAGAGCAATGCACTGTTTTTGTGTTCTTTGCCAGCCAAGATCATCAAATAAATCAGGTTACCAATGGCGACAACATCGGTAGGCCCCAGACTGTCCACAATCCCACCTCCTCTCCCTCTTCTCTAACATGGAAAATATACATCAAATAGGGGAAGTCCAGGGTAACAATAAGGTATTTCTTGTCAGAGGTGAAGAAGAAAGCAGTACAAAAGGTCAGGACAAGACACTGGAAGGCAAAATAAGATGGTGGCAAACCTTCTAATATCTGTGAAAACAATGCTTGCCAACCACTGCGCTGCGGGAAATGGTACAATTTCACTAAAAGTCTCGTAAATTTGACATTCACAGAAAAGAGTGTTAACAACCCTGCCAAATTTGAAGATATATTTTTTATGCAAGTTGTCTATGCTATGTTTGTTTGAAACCTCCACTAGCTGGATTATATCCCAGCAGGCAACGAGGCGCTCTAAAACGGACTTGCGAGCCCCAAAGCCACATGACTGCCAAGTTGGACTTAAAAAAAAAAAAAGATTCTTCCTCATCCATCTTTTTGTCCGTGACATGCGTGCACTCACGTTGAACAACGAGGCACTCTAGAGCATCCACGCCAGCATGAAGCAACCCCAAATCTCTTAACTCACATTACAGTCTTTAACTCATTTGCAGCCTCTGAAATCAAGAGAATGTTTTAAGCAATTGTAGTTATTACAAAAACGGCCAGCAGGTGGCAGCAGAGTATAAAAGATCAACCACGGCCATGTTGCAACAAGCCATTTTCCCCACAGAATTGTGAATAATGATGAAACTTACCTATATTCTAATGCTAATTGCTTCCGTGAAAATGGCTGGGCGTGAATGAGTCAATTGGTCACAAAATATTATTTATTTTACAACAAATAGTGCATCGCTGTTCAGCTATCTATTTTGGTAACACATAATAACTGGAAAAACAATTTAATGTTCTTCCACTAGATGTCAGAAGATACAATTAAACTATGTATGCACAAACAGACAGGGAGATTGGTGCTATACTAAACAGGCCAACATTTCAAAGTGAGTAATTTGTCAGTAAATTGAAAACCATTATTTGGGACATATTCGTTTCAAACGTGTTGCCTTGAATGACGAGAACGCTTGAAATGTGCATTTTCCTAATTGTCTTTCAACATCCTTTTCACCAATAGTTTTTGCCAGCCCCTCATTAGAATATCACTGCCAGAGATGTGCTGTAAATCAGCTCCGAGCTGTTTAATTGTCTATGGGGGGGGAGCCTCGATCTGGGTCAGATCTGGGTCAGTACACATTTTACACACTCGTAGGGGGCAAACTATGCAAAAACAAACCCTCCGAAATGCCTCATGAGCATGAGAACGTCTGTGCGGACAAAAAAGAATCCATCGGGGCAACCTGTTGCTTTGCTTGCAAGTGGAGGGAACATTTCCCGGCAGCCACTCCACACATGACAACACACACCCACATCTTGCATGCCCATCCCCGAGAAGATCCCTCTGAGCGCGCACACATTCTCCCATACAAGAGCTTTTTGCATAGAGCTTGCACACAATAACAAGACTTTTAATACTTTCTGGAAAGGAGGCCGTGTTTCCTTTCGGGAAAGACAAAATGGCAAACTCCGGTATTCAACTTTTGGGATTCTTCATGTCGCTGACTGGCATCGTGGGCCTGATCATCGGGACCATTCTGCCCCAGTGGAAGATGTCCGCCTACATCGGGGACAACATCATCACGGCCGTGGCCATGTATCAGGGATTGTGGATGTCTTGCGCCTTCCAGAGTACAGGACAACTCCAGTGCAAGATCTATGATTCCATCCTGCAGCTTGACAGTAAGTCGCTACGCTTACCAGAATTTTAAGTAAGGGGGAAATGACTTGTTTATTATCTTTGCAGAGAGGTCATGTGGCATTGTGAATGTCTGGCAAAGCAGGATTTTTAGATCATCCCATTATAAAATGAAATTGGCATCGCAATGTAGAAGATAAAAAAGATCATGGATGGATATAGGGATGGTCAAGTGCCGATACCAGCCTTATTTTAAGGTATCGGTATTCGCGACGGCGGCCGAGTCCTCTATCAGAAACGAGAAAGTGGGAATTAAAAGAATAGAAAATTGCCATTAATTTCATGCAACTTTAAGGGAAAATGCTATATTTGGGATACATGGGTCTTTCCTTAAAATTGCTTGTCATCGTATATATATATATATATATATACATATATATAATATATATATATATTTATTTATTTATTTATTTATTTTTCCAGACCGATACCATACGAGTACATGGGATGTTTGATACATGACCTTTGATATACATAAACTTTACCAAAAAAAAGCAATTACAGATAATATTAAGATGGTAGAGCTCTATATCTCACTATACATTATACACTCATATTTCCTTAAAATTTCAAGCAATTAATATAAATGTTCTATTCTTCTAGTTCCTGATCGGCCAGGTATCAGCCCGATATGGATTCCTGGTATCAGTACTCGCCCATTCCTAATATGTATACAGGCTTTCCCCCAGAGTTTTATTAGCCCGGCAGTTTTTGCAAGGCCCACAGAATTATGTGTTCTATTGCTATAAAAACAAAAACAGGAACCTACCAAAAGAAAGATGAAAGTATATTTCTATCTGTTTACATTTTGCAGCAATTAGCATTAGAATATAGCTAAGTTTCATCACTATTCACAAACCTGTTTAAAACATCTTGTTGCAACATGGCCCTGGTTGATCTCTTATACTCTGCTGCCACCTGCTGGCCGTTTTTGCTTCATGCATTCTCTTCAGTTCAGAGGCTGCATCAAAGCCTGTTCTAGCATTTTTTTTTAACTTATAAAAAAGTATAAATACATCTTTGGGAGCATGGTCATATTTAAAATAGAATGTATTTATACGTTTTTGGGAGCAAATGAGTTAAGTGGTTACTCAAGTCACTTCTTCTATATTCTAATTAAATCAAGTGTTGCGATTCTAAGCCAGTTATAAGTTAAATTTCCCCTCACAGTTCGATCAACTATGTACATATGCTAATACAATAAAATAAACTATATACTTCAATAAATAGCTTTCTCAAAGATGGAAGCTGGTGCAGGCACATGACTAAGCGCTTCCCCACTTCTAGAAGGTTCCACAGGACCTTCTCAAACAATAGAGGTCCTGCAACAGCACCATGGCTCCCCTCGCTGCAGGAGGGGGACTTTTTGTGCGGGCCGGGCCGGGTCGGACTGGCACAGACTGGTTCTGGGTGGACTGAGACAAAGGAAGGTTCGCCATGTGATGGGTTTATAGGAGGTGGAGTGGGGGGGCTGACAGATGAGGAGCGGACTGTCGTATTTCAAAGTGTGGCGCCACGGCGTTGTAACCCAGGGTTTCCCTTCCAGGAAGAGTTGACACCGAGTGACCCAACTGGCACTGAACCTCAATGAGCACACAGATAATAAATAAAGGCAGCTTTTGAATCCACTCTTTTGTGTAGCGTCTACGTGGCTATTCTCGAAGTGTATTCATTGAGCGCCTCCTCATCATAACAGAATTGGATCCTCTCCAGGTTCTCTTCAGGCCACCCGGGCACTGATGATCGTGGGCATCATTGTGTCAGTGGCGGGCCTGGGCGTGGCCTGCATGGGCATGAAGTGCACCACATGTGGAGGGAGCGACAAGCTGCGCAAGGCCCGCGTCGCCATGACGGGGGGGATCATCCTATTAGTAGGAGGTGAGTTGGAAGGCTCCATCCAATGAACTCCAATACAAGAACCGCAAAAAATGCCTAAGTACTCACACACCGTATCTAATAAGAAGGCACACACATTTAGAGTCATGGATACTACAGTGTAGAATGTCAGAATTGCGACCCCATATGGACAAAAAAATAATAGGTGAACCTCGAATGCATATTTTGTATTGGTTGTTAAATTATATACAGTACACAAATAATAAAATAAATACATGGGCGCTACTTTTCGGATTTGTTCTGGAACGTACAGTAACAGTGCAGCAATACCTCCGCCATTGTGGGGATTAAATTCCTCTCCTGCAACTAAACTAATATGCGCAATGTAGAAACACACTCATTTAAATACTCTCTAGGTTTGTGTTTATCGCATTTGTTACTTAATTTTTTATCACATTCAAACACACTCTTAAAATTATACAAACACATGTAAACACGTATATTATGGCAAGAGAAATAGATAGCTTCTTTGTTTATGTTTACACTAAACAAATCCCTTTTTTTTCCCCCAACTAAAAAAAAAACTACTTTGCATCTCACAATATAAATCAATAATCGTGCCCAAAGATTATAAAATGAACGTACTTCTGGAGGCGTAAAAAGCGGACTTGTAAGATCTTCACCAAGAGCTCGGCAGAACTGAAATACTTCCTGTTTTCATTCTTCTTCTTTTGTATTTACACTGTGTCAAACTAAATAGTGCTCTATCTTGTGGACAGTAGTAGAATTGCACCCAAAACGGTAGACAAAACGAAATAGTTACAACCAGTACCAAAAAAAATCTGACTAAAGGACTAACTTGAAACCTGAGATGGAGAGGGGGGTTATTTACTATAATCTGAACCTTTGCTCACTAAAAAACGTTTTTATTCATTAAGTACAGTGCAAAATTATTATTTTGTATTTTATTTTACCCCCTAACCTAAAAATACATCAGCCAACCTGCGACTAAAAACGAAATTTACTTTTAGGGCTGTGTGCCATCGTGGCTTGCTCCTGGTTTGCTCACAACGTCATCCGAGCGTTCTACAACCCCTACACTCCTGTCAACACCAAGTAAGCTACGTTTTGTCGTTTTATTTAAATCACTTGGGTTTGGCCTTACCATTGCGGTTGATGCTGCAGGTTTGAGTTTGGCGCCGCCATCTTCATCGCATGGGGTGGTTCCCTCCTGGATGTCCTGGGCGGAGCCATGTTGGCCGCCTCTTGCCCGCGAAAGAAGGATGTGTCCAAGTACCCGTCCATGGCCAGTTCCCGCTCTGGGCCTGCCAGCAGCAATAAGGAATATGTCTGATATGTCTGACGCTCGTCAGTGTGTACATAAACATCCAAGTGAAAATGTATGCATTTATAAATTGCTTGCTAATGACGCAGTCTTACCCAGTCCTAGCTTGTGTCCAAATTCACGAGGCCGAATTTGTCGACTGCGTGACGTCACTCATGGCGCGACGCGACAGCACGCAATGACTTACATATGAATGGAGTGTAATTTACTGCTTGTCGGTAACACACTGACAGACAATCCATTCATGTGTAAATCAGTCATACGTCCGTTCGCGCTTCGTGTCGCGCCGGGAGTGACGTCATTGCAGCCGACAAATTCGGCCATCGGAGGACCCAGCCTTGTGAATTTGGACACAGGCCTAGTGTTCGACGTGTTTACACAAGTGCTATTCACTATTAGATAAGAAACGGGCAAGCCTACAAGCTGCTGCAGCGAATAGTGAATACAGAATTGTCCACACCTGCACATACATGTCAGACCTAGCACCTATTTTATAGTCACACATCAGCCATTAGGTTGGTATATTTATTTGGCCAAATGTAGGATGACCTATAAATTCCATGTTTGTAGAATTTTGTCATATTTTTGAGAGTTTTTTTTTTTTATACATACAAGATATACTGCTGGTGCATGTAGCTGATAATGTAGAAATAAAGGCATTGTAACTGTAATTTGTGTCCGTTATGTAATTAGCAGGAGGGAAACGGCAAAAATACAAGCTGATGCTAAAGATTAAAAAAAAAGACAAAAATTCATACAAATGTGTTAAGACATTCTTAACTGTGTTTAAAAAAAAATCAAAATACAACAATTATTTCCATCACTTCCTCTACAAAGATGTGTTTATTTCCCTGGATGCACATTTGAAAAGTTGTCCACTTTCATGCAAACGGCCGACAACCCACATCAAATAAAAATATTTTTTAAACCAAAACCAAATACAAGTTACAATTTCACAGCCCCCCAAAAAATTGAAAACAAGTCACATTTATATGCATCTCGGGACAATAACAATAAAATTAGTGCTTCTTGTCAGGGTGTGATTGCCTCCGCAAATCGCAAGCTGGTTTCCACAAGCGCATTGTGTAAATTGCAACCTCCAGTTTATTTTTACTAACACATGGCAACGGACTCAAGACATTCAAAAACTGTACAGGATCATCCTGCCACTTCCTCCTCAGCATGCAGGCAACAGCGGTGCAGTGTCAAAAGTACGACGACGTAGCCCTTCAAAAAAGGTGGCGTACCAAACTTTGGGATATGCTCTCACAGGCTCCATGCAAAGATCACGCGTGACGGGCATCCCCACAAAGTGCAAACAACTTCATAGTTGACAAAATAGCAACTGGAAATGATTTGTTCTTTACATTTTACAAACAACAAAAATATGTACTTTTTCTGATGTTATAAATTACAAGCGTTCGTCCACTGGATTATGCAGTACAGTAAGCACACTACCAGTATCAGCAGTATGGAGGATAGCCGTTAGACAACAAGATGCCGTAAAGCCATCACAAGAGGGTGCGACCCTCTGGGGGGGGAGACGAGCGAGGGGCTCAACCACTATCTTCTCACTGGCGCTCGTTCAGAAGCTCAGTCGGCAGGTCGGCGTGGACCTCCCACGACATGCGAACCCATCTAAGGTCTGAAATGAGGTGAAATCAACAGCTTGTATTTTACATTGAAGGCATAGGCTCCCGCCGGCGCCCTCTGCAGGCCTCATCATGCCATTACTTGGACACGAGCACAGGCCGAGAGATGGAGACACTGGGGAGGACGTCTCCCGGTTCAAGACATGGGGAGAGACACGGGACACTGGCCGTTGTTGTTCATGATGTCATCCAATACTTCGTCATCCAAGTCCACTAAAATAAATAAATAAATAAATAAAAAAAGAGACGGAAAGTTCAAGATTCAAACCCAGAGCCTCAGGACTGTGGAGTGCTCTTCCAAATCGCACTCTATTATATTGTATATGAAAAACATATAACATAATTAAATTAAAAATTAATCTGTCACTTTTTTTAAATGCTGCTCCTTCTAGTGTGCACACTTGACCTCCTGGGGGCAGTATAATACATGGAGATGGTCAAAATTGTAATACCGTGATGAAATACTTTCTGTGATTTTTTCTCCTTGTATTTAATTTAACATATATATTTAACAGAATACAACACAATTAACTGAATAAAACCCCTTAAGATTTTTTGGGGGGGGTGACTTCACTTCAAAGACTGCAATGCTGATGCTATTTGTTAGCCTGTGGGCGACGTTTCCTATTATGTGTTAGCATTAATATATTTTTTTATGTGTTTGTTTGAAATTGGCAAAGTGCAAGTCATTTATTTAGACTCTCACCTTTCTTGGAGCGACCAATCTGTCCCAGTTTCGGGGCCCTTTGGCCGAGCCTTTGAGGGTTATGACCGTTGGGCCCGCTGCCTTGGCCGTGTTGGGCCCCGGGTCCGGGCTGCAGTGGCGGCCCCGCGGGCGGGATTAGCTCGGGGACGCCAGAAGCGCCGTACATGTCTGCAAGGAGGCGCCGTGCCTATTTTGGCCGCTAGATGTCCCCACAGTCAAAGAAGACGAGCTCTGCTGTTGATGCGCTTCACTTCCGGAATGCCTCTTACGGTTCAATAATAACAATTGAGGGCTGTGAATGTGAAAAAAAAAACACGTTTAAATAAATGTAGCAAACACTATCGAACTAACGGAACATAAAGTTATGAACGCACAGTTTACCAAACCGAAAGCACCCTAGTGTCGACACTACTCTAAATGCTTGGTTCAAATCTCCATCAGTACATTTGTCAGTGTACAAAGGTTCAATGGCGAATATTACCTTATTCCTCCTCAGCTGGGGAATGACGAAACGCCGAAAAAGCAACGAGCCTCACCACAACCGTGTTGTTGTTTACTGACGCTCTCTCCCTCTCCCGCTTTCTCGCTCTCTCACTCGACGCGCCACAGAAGGCGAGTGGGTTTATTTAAAGGAGCCTCTCCGCTCCGCCGTGGGCTTTTCCTGCCGTTTTATCTCCCACCTGCTCCGAATCGTGCGCGTCGCCCAGCGGCCGATGCGAGCCACAATGCTGCTGACGCCTGCTGTCATTCTCCAAACTTTAACTGGGGGGAGGTGATGCGTAATTGCGCACGTCACACGGTACCGATCGTGACTCAGCCTCAGCCAATGAGTGACACGCCTCGATAATCCTCATCCATAAATTATGAGATGCTTTATTGTCACCTGACCTGCAGCTCTTAAAGACCCACCCAAATAAAGTGTCACTCAAACTGCATCAAAAGGTGTATATGCATTTGTATAAAAACAGTAATTAAAAAATAAAAAAGAATAAAGAAGTTCCTCTTCCAGTGATGCATTTCACTTGACAATGAATGTTTGACAGGTGACATATTAACACACAAAAATCATTCTAACACACTAAATCATCCCCCAGTGTTCCATCCAGCATCATGTGAGCAAAGGTCACATCGGAATGTGTGAATAATTTGGTTGGACATTTGCAGGGATGGTCTAAAAAAAAAAAAAAAAATCCGTAATACAGAAGCATGGAACTGCCAATGTGGAGTAAATATTTTTTTACTTACTCGCAAATAGGTTCAAACTGCTATCAATTGTCCCAAAACATTTTTGTGAATTTAAGTTTTAAGTGGGCATAAGTAGAGATTCCTAAAGCCCACTTGAAACTCTGACATAAGAATTTTTTTATTTGATATTTTTTATTTTATGGACATTTAAGCCGTTTCCTCTCATGAGATGATCTCCATAGAGAATAGCTTACCGTTGCTTATAACATTAGAAAAACAAGAACAAGCATCGCCCAAACAGATTTTTCTAACATTAACCGAAAGCGTTTTTTTTTTTTGTAGACTTTTTTATGTTTTTCAACTTCACAAGAAACTAGTGATGAAGTGTTTGTGTCAGCAGAATCACACGGGAACGGGGGACGTGTTTACACCAAAACAGTGTCAATTTCGTGTTGACACCAAAAACACTGTGTGTTGAAAAGAACCAAGCACAAAGAGTTGAAGTGGACTTTCAAGGAGTTTGCAAGTCAGGTAAGTTGTGCTTTTTTCTTCTTCATTAAACATCCACTTAATTGCTTTGTCTTCACCAAAAGATCACTGATTGAAGACTCCTGAGCTAAAGACTGACTAAAGTCAGCAAGGTCGTATCCGGTCTAACGGAGTTGCCAAAGCTACGATGTTACTGGACGACTAACAAAAGGAAGTCATGCTTTTATGTTAATGAGTAAAGAAAATAGTTATTGTGCTGAGTCATTGGGGACTGACCAACAGCGTCAATTTGTGAAAAAGGATTAAATGTATCCAATTTTTGACATTTTGACACCAGCCATTATCTTCTGTGAAAAATGACTGTCGTCCATGAGTCTTCTTCGTTGTCGACTGCATAACTGTATTATACTGCCCCCCATTGGCCAAGGTGGGCACTTCAGAAGGGGCAGCACAATGAATTGAATTGAAGCATTCAACCCTGATGCGCAAACTGTTTTATAAAGTAGAATGTTTCCTTATTATAGAAATAATTACAAACATATATTTATTTATTTTTTTTGATTAGGCTGGGCCTTATTTTTTAGATGTCTCGTCATGTGATCAGGGCCCAGCCGCAAAGGAGGCGCATCCAGGAGGGGGCTCAATGGAGCACAGGCTTGTGTGCTTGCCATCAAGACGTGGGAGACTGTAGGTGTACTCGGGGGGGGGGGGGGTGGGGGGGGGGGGGGGTCTGATGACATCATATGTGATGACCTCATCGGATTTGTTTGTACAGGCTGCTTTGCTCTATGCTGCCTCCCGGTGTTCACCTGCCAAGTGGCGAGGAAGGCGGGCGTGTGTCCCCTTCTGCCACTGCTGGACTGTCTTGGCTGCGTGCCCCCGGCCTCCCTCGCGGTGAGAGCCTCTGTCAGGGAAAGATACGGCATACAGGTACACCCATTAGACAGCCAGGGGCTATGCGCTTACCTGGCTGGTTTAGAGTGCCTCATTGTCTCTCTCTCTCTCTTTTTTTGATCATTTAATTTTACAGGGTTCTCAACAACACTCCATTTAGAGGACATATTTCAGGGACTACCTTTCCAGTGTTAACATTAACATAAAGCTCGACTTGACAGCCACTTTGTGAATAGGGGCTATGCACTTACCTGGCCACTTTAGAGCGCCTCATTGTCCCTCTTTTTTTTCTTTTTAGAAGACATATTGCAGGGACTACCTTTCCAGTGTTAACATTAACATAAAGCTCGACTTGACAGCCACTTTGTGAATGGGGGCTATGCCCTTACCTGGCCACTTTAGAGCGCCTCATTGTCTCTCTTTTTCTTTTTATGATTCAATTTTGCAGGGTTCTCAACAACACTCCATTTAGAGGACATATTGCAGAGACTACCTTTCCAGAGTTAACATTAACATAAAGCTCGACTTGACAGCCACTTTGTGAATGGGGGCTATGCCCTTACCTGGCCACTTTAGAGCGCCTCATTGTCTCTCTTTTTCTTTTTTCTTTTTATGATTCAATTTTGCAGGGTTCTCAACAACACTCCATTTAGAGGACATATTTCAGGGACTACCTTTCCAGAGTTAACATTAACATAAAGCTCGACTTGACAGCCACTTTGTGAATAGGGGCTATGCACTTACCTGGCCACTTTAGAGCGCCTCATTGTCCCTCTTTTTTTTCTTTTTAGAAGACATATTTCAGGGACTACCTTTCCAGTGTTAACATTAACATAAAGCTCGACTTGACAGCCACTTTGTGAATGGGGGCTATGCCCTTACCTGGCCACTTTAGAGCGCCTCATTGTCTCTTTTTCTTTTTTCTTTTTATGATTCAATTTTGCAGGGTTCTCAACAACACTCCATTTAGAGGACATATTGCAGGGACTACCTTTCCAGAGTTAACATTAACATAAAGCTCGACTTGACAGCCACTTTGTGAATGGGGGCTATGCACTTACCTGGCCACTTTAGAGCGCCTCATTGTCTCTCTTTTGTTTTATTTTTATGATTACATTTTGCAGGGTTCTCAACAACACTCCATTTAGAGGACATATTTCAGAGACTACCTTTCCAGTCTTAACATTACCCACATGGAACAATAGTACCCATATCAGCATGTTCCACCCTATTATGATTGAAATCTGAGACCTTGGCAACACTAATAGGCATTACGGTGACTTTTGGAGACCGCATGGGTAAGTATTGAAAAACAAAGATCCAGGTGGGGGCGGCTGTTACTGTAGTTGGAGCACTGCCATGAAAGAAGGAGGTGGTTGGTAATGTTGGCTCCTCCGGAGGCGGAGTGGGCCGCGGAGCAAGCGCTCAGATTTCGCAAAAAAAACTGAGATTTCTTTTCAAAACATTTTCCAGTGTGAAATGCAGGCAACTTAAGGACAATGATCCAGGCGTGTACTCCACTGTAGAATTTCATCTACTTGAAGCATGATACTCCGTTGCATTGTTTAGCTCCACTTCTTTCGTCAGTGGAGACTCTCGCAACCATTTTATGTGATGATTTAGAAATGCTGGCAGCATGGTATGGAGTTGTGAGTGTATGTAAATGTTCACCTTTGGTTGGAGCTTCCCACTCGCGCTCTCTTCCAGGGGAGTGTGTGGGGTGACTGCCTGTACGGATGCTGCTGCTACCTGCTATCTTGGCTCCAGATCTCCAGAGAGCTGAAAAGGAGAGCTGCAGCTCACGCCTCCTCCTCTTCGTCCTCCTCCTCGACCTCGGACGAATTGACTCGCCTGCAGGGGGCGCACTTAGTCTGACCCACAGGGCCTTGGCTATCTTGACAAGGCAGTTTTGTTCCAAGTTACACCCAAAAAAAAAAATCAACACTGAAATGATGATAAATTAGTCTCGATGTAATCACAAATGTACTGAAATTGGAATGCCAGTTGAATACAGTTTAGAACTAGATTTTTATATTCCTGCATAAATTGAGTACGTTATTGACATGATCGAATGAAACAGGATTCAGTATTGAGCCCTGCGGTACTCCAGCAGAACTGCCTGTTTGCTGTCCGACATGTTGGATTGAAAATGTTTACATAGTACAAAAGTCGTGTGCCACCATGAAATTTATTGTGTTTCTTTATGAATATAATACAACTAAAAACACAAATGTTTCCCTTTTTTAATGCTCAATGGAATTGAACCCAAATTATTGTAACTATGTGTCCAGAAGTAAAAAATAATTGTTGTGAAAAAAAAAATTATCCATGGATTTTTAAAGGTATATTTACAAATCTAAATTAAAAACAAAACATAATATATTGCTTGATTAAGTCATCAAAATGTCAGCACAAGTCTCTGATCCTGAACTAAAATATTGCAATAAAAACTACAAAAAACACACACACACATGTTGCAATGCATTAGGCACGTGCGTACAACAGGACAGCACTGAACATTCATTTTTTTGCATCACGATGATCTAATCAGGAGAATCAGTCGCTGTCGAATTTCGTTGTCGCACGCTATTGGACCGGCCCGACGAGTTCGTGCGACCAGGCCGTGCGGCTATAAAATGGGGGCTCGTGCATCAGTGGCTGTCTCTTCTAACCGGATCATATACGAGTTCCACTCATGTAAGTTTGTCCCGTTTGTCATCTTTTTTGAATGTTTGCATATGCATGACGTCTTCAGTCATGTTTTTGCCTTTGATTAATGGCTTGGTTCATTTCATGATTGTGAACGTCTGTTTGGCCTTCCTCAGCTTTGACTCCCATATTTCATCGCCACCCCCCCCCGAAAACCGCAGCTATGTCTCAACAGTTGAACCAACCCAAGCCCTTCACCTTAACCACCATGACCAGCCTGAACAACCAGTGGAGCTCGGACATCTGCGACTGCTTCGACGACCTGCCCCAATGTGAGCAAGCTTTCTCCTGTGCTGCAGCAATTCCATGCCAGGGTGCAAATGATGGCTAGGCATGATTTAGCGTCAGGGAAATGAAGCTTCATATTGGAGATGAAGCGTTGCACGGAGGTTTTAAGGCACGCTTAGTTCAGCTGCACTTGATGCCTTATGTGATAAAGTCACGACGTGATGCGGGCACGGCGTTCAAATATTCCTCTTTCCAGGTTGTTTCGCCTGCTGGTGCCTTCCGTGCTTCACGTGTAAAACGTCGCACGACGCCGGCGAGTGCCTTTGCCTGCCGTTGCTGGACGCCTTTGGGTCCATCCCACCCATGACCACCGCCCTCAGGGTGTCCGTACGCCAGCGCTACGGCATACAGGTACACAAAATGGGAAATATAGATAATTGGATTGTTCCACCTCACTGATAGAGATGTACAGTGGATTTTTTTTTTTTAAAGTCTACACACCCCTGTTCAAATGCAAGGTTTTTATGACAAGCTGACTTGCTATTTTGAACTGTTCATAATTCCTTTCCACTTGTGTGTCAGTTCTAGCTGAAATGAAAAACAGACCTAAATATGCCTTTTGGAATTGTGATCCTTGGTTTCATCGGAACAGTACGCATTTACCTACATAAGTTTGGGAGATGTAAAAAATCTGATGAAAGCATGCATGAACCTTTTGCTCTTCATTCCAAAGGGCACAAACATAACACTGCTCATCACCAAAATACATATTTTTTCAGCTGGAACAGACTTATGAACAATTCAAAATAGCAATCTGTGTTAGCTCAAAAGCTTCAGCCTAAGATTGGTGCACTATATTCCAATTATGAGAGGGTGTGCATACTTTTGCAAACCAAGTTATTTAAATTTTTGAAAAATTTATTTTGAAAAATGAATGAATTATAGTGGTAATAGATCACGTTAATGATGGGAAAAGCTTTTAAATGACATATTTTTATTTTATTTTTTAAACCTAGCATTCAAACAGGGTTGTGTAGACTTTTTATGAACCGACCAAGAAATGCCCTGCTTCAATTCGAATTAGTCTTGTATGCATTCTGTCCACAGGGTACAGTTTGCCAGGACTGCATCTACGCTTGCTGCTGCGGTCCGTGCACCTGGTGCCAAATATCTCGCGAAATCCAAGCCCGAAAACATCCCATCACATTCGTCAATATGGCGCCCTGAAAAAAACGTTCTTCACCCCTTTGCGTCATTGCCGAAGCTGAGAGCAACATTCTGGGACTTTGTGTCTTGTTCAGACGGCAAGGCGCTGATATCTGATCTGGTCCGAGGACGTCGCCACTCGTTGGAATGTCACCAAACAGCTGATTAAGCTTCTACATTTGTCACATCATGTCGTAAAGGTGGAGACGTCACTAATTTATGATGATATTATAATTAAGTTTGTCATATAATTCCACCTAAACTGCTCCTGTATTATTAGTATGGTGATAGAATAAAAAAAAATAAAAAATTCAAGTGAGAAGTCTTTTCACAGCATGCGCGAAACTTTCCAAAGCTGTCTCCAGTGATTTACACGAACGCCGGGGCTTCGTGTGAAAACCCTGCAAAATGACTGCACCATAAAACGCCACTGAGAAAACAAACAAAAGCGGCTGTCGAAGGAGTACACTGGGAATCAAATGTGCCGCGATCACCAGTTGTGGGGACAATTGCAGGAAGGAAGCCTTCGTGGGCCAGCGAGCGTCCTGAGAGTTTTATCCGCGTTTTTGGCTTCCAGATGGACCTTGAGAAGGTGCAAATAAATGTGATTATTATTATTGTTCTTCCTCTATTCAGGTCTTTGGTTAGTTCACTTGAGCACGTTATTTTCCCTGTGCTATGCGTGACCTTGGCGTCACTGCCGTCACACTCTCTCCTCGGGTTGATTAAGGACTCAAGAAACTGCAAGGAATTTTCCAGAAACTCGATCTCAGCATCTTGCTTCAATTTATGTTAAATAGGAGTAAGCACACACCACCTGTTAAAATGAGCTAAAGTTTTGATGTTCTAGTAGGCTTACGATACTAGGATACTTTCAGCTGAAGGTTACTGTCAATCCCGTTTATTTTCAGCCACTACATAGCCTCGGCTACTTTAATGCTAACATACAATGGGAAACTCCATTAGGTGGGCTAACAATTAGCTTCTATGTGGCAGTGTCAACCAAAGTCAACCCCCCCCCCAAAAAATCTTGACAATAATATGTTCTAAGCAGCCCCACTAGTCTAAATACAGTATTCTGGTTAATATTGTGTTAGTGAAATATGATTTAAGCAGTAAAACCCAGTAGTTCTTAATCAATATCAGAAGGCGGCCATTTTGCCACTTGCTGTCCAGTGAAAATGACATCACAGTTGCTCAGGTCTCAGGTAACAACAAATGACAGCTCAGCTTCAGGAAACAGGTGAGCTACGATTGGTCGTTGCCTGAGCCCTGGGAAACTGTGATGTCATCTTCGGTCGACAGCAAGTGGCAAAATGGCTGCCCCCTCAGATGGATAAAAACAGCTAGATTTTGTTGCATAACTCATATTCCACAAATGTATTATTAATCAGAATGTCATGTCTAGGCCAGTGAGGTCACATATAACATATTATTGTCAAGAAATGCTTAAGGTTGACTTTCATTTTAAGCAACGGATATGTGAACACAAACATTACCATATAACAAGACTGCCGTACATCAGAATGAGCAGCACAATTTAAAGTAGCACTAAGGAGCTTTTCAACCTTAATAAAATATTTTCATAACTCTTGTGATGAAACATTGACTTAAAACTAGTTGAATGGTACCTTTGCCATGGCCTGAGGAGGTCTGTATCATTTTTACTGGCACTAAACAACTATGAGGAGGATGGTAGGAACACTGCCACACAAAAAAACTACAAATGTGCTTTATGGCATATGTCACTTCATCTTTTCCCCATTCATTACAAAGTCGAAAGCCAATTTGACTGGCGTGAGCTCAAAAATGACACAATGCGCTTGTCCTCATGGGAAATGTGGTCTTCCTTCAGGTATAACATTACCGCTTTTGTCCATATGGCGTCGCCATAATCAACATAAACTGAAGGTTGCTTTAAGGAGTGTGACAAAAAATGGTCTGCCTATAATGATTTGCATTTCAGTCTGTGCTTCAGAAATTACTGCCTGGCTTTCACGTTTCGCCACACGTCACACGATCATTAACTCAAAGTTGGACTCTGACCCGGCCGGCAGCTAGTTTGTTCAGTGCTACAGAGAATCACAGCGTTAGGAGGCAAATTTGTGGATTTTAAAAGAAAAAAACACAACTGAGGTGAGCTATTGAGCAGTTTGCACTATTTATCCGCTTGTCACCATTATTATATGAGGATTCTTTCATTCAGTCATTTAAATATTAGGAAAGAATAAAAGGGAGAATAAAAGTGCTCATAGTTGGGAGGGTTACTTTTCAAATGTAATCCATTACAGTTACAAGTTACCTGCTAAAAAATGTAGTTAGTAACGTAATCCAAGTACCATAATAATAAAGTAATGTAACTGGATTACTTTTGGATTACGCCAATATTGAGTATGCTCATGAAGACAAAATAAAAATAAATATCACCACAATATACAGTATATTCTATACAATGTGCCCCTGCTATTTGCGGGTGATGAGGACCCGGGCAGCCTACAAATAGCAAAAATCCTTGTGTAATTAAAAAGCATGTAGGCTGTTGATTGATTGAATGATTGATTGATTGATTGATTGAAGGCCATATGCTGTTTTTCGAACTGTCACTGAAAGCAACCACACCTCAGATTAGATAGATAGATAGATAGATAGATAGATAGCTAGATAGATAGATAGATAGATAGATAGATAGATAGATAGATAGATAGCTAGATAGATAGATAGATAGATAGATAGATAGATAGATAGATAGATAGATAGATAGATAGATATGGAGAAAGATTTGTTTGGAAGGTGTAACTCGCATTATGGTTGTAGGCCAGCGGGCTAGCTAGCAAGAAGCTACAGCACGTAGCATGCCGCTGGACTCTCAGCTCAAACTTTCGCTCCGAGTAAGTTCCAGTGAATACCGGTCGCCATTTTTCCATGAAGCTTTTTCAAACTGCCCGCGTGTGGAGGACACGACGAGTCAGTTCCTTCGTTCCCACCTCCCGGACATGTAGCAACGCTTCCACTCTCACGCTGTCCTCTCTCTCTCTCTCTCACTTTCTCGCCCTCTTTCACACTCTCTCTCATCGTAGAAAATGTAATCCCTCGAAGTAATCCCCATTTTTAATAAATATACCTGTAATCTGATTACATGTTTTTTCCTGTAACTGTAATGGAATAGTTACTTCTTTTTTTTTTTGCAATCTGATTACGTAACGGCGGTACATGTATTCCATTGTGCATATATACATACTAGTGTCTGCATGTATCCATATATGTATATATGCACATATGCATAGTACTTGTGATTTAACGACTTCAAATAAAGTAAACTTCACGCTTCCTCATGCTGCTTATCGTCTCTCCCAGGAAATGTCCAAGGTCCTGGCAGTGCTCCTTGCCTCATTGGGCTTCCTGTGGCTATGGCCGGCCGGATGCGACAGCAGCAGGATCCTGGTGGTGCCGGTGGACGGCAGCCACTGGATCAACATGGCGGTGATCCTGAAAGAACTACACTCCCGAGGCCACCAACTCACGGTGCTGCACTCCCCCAACAGCTGGTACATCCCGACCAATGCCTCCTTTTATACTTCTATCACCGCCACCATGTTGGAGGACGGCACCAGAAAGGACTATTACAATAAAATCCTCTCAGATGTTATGGAGGTCCGCAAGTCCGCCGTTTTTTTCAGGACCTTCTACCAGCAGCGCTTAATCACAAACATGTTGGCGATGGGTCATAGGATACTCGCCGAAGCAGCCGCGGAAATGATTGACAACCCAGTTTTCATGAAGAAGCTGCGAGAGGCCAAGTTTGATCTGATGTTAACCGACCCGGGCTTGACGGTGGGGGTGCTTCTGGGGAATTACCTCAAGCTGCCGATGGTTTTCAACGTACGATGGATGAACAATGGCGAGGCCCACTTCGCCATAGCCCCCTCCCCGCTCTCTTACGTGCCTGTGTCCGGAAGTGAGCTCCATGATCAGATGGATTTTCAGGGACGGCTTAAGAACACGCTACATTACATTTACAGCCTCGTTGAATTCCACTTTTACATAAACCCGGCATACGCCGATCTCTTCCAGCGCCACTTTCCTCCCAAAACAGACTTGCTGACCTTGGAGCAAGCGGCGGATATCTGGTTGGTGAGGTCAGACTTTGTCTTCGAGCTCCCACGGCCGACCATGCCAAACGTGGTCTACATCGGGGGCTTCCAGTGCGAGGCGGCCCGGCCCTTGCCTCCTGATCTGGAAGCCTTCGTGGAGAGCTCAGGAGAGCACGGGCTGGTGGTGATGTCTTTGGGAACGCTGGTGTCAGCCCTGCCCCGTGATGTCACTGAGGCCATCGCGGCGGCCTTCGCTCAGCTGCCCCAGAAGGTGATCTGGAGAATCAAGGGAGAAAAGCCTTCATCCTTGGGCAACAACACCCTGCTGGTGGATTGGTTGCCTCAGAAAGACCTCTTAGGACACCCCAAAACCCGTGCATTTGTTGCTCACGGGGGCACCAACGGGATGTACGAGGCCATCTACCACGGCGTTCCAGTCCTCGGCTTGCCGTTGCTCTTCGACCAGTTTGACAATCTTCTACGGTTGAAGGTGCGTGGGGCAGCCCGGGTGGTGGAGGCCAACTCGCTCACGAAGGAAGGCTTCCTGGAGGCTCTCAAGGATATTCTGGAGACTCCGACCTACCGCGATAACATGCGTCGACTCTCTCACCTCCATCACGATCGGCCGACGCCTCCTTTGGAAACCGCCATCTACTGGATCGAGTACGTCACCAGGCACAAGGGAGCGTCGCATCTGCGCCCAGTGGCGTACAGTCTCCCCTGGTACTCTTACTTTTGCGTGGACGTGGTTCTTCTCATCTTTGGTGTTGTTGGAGTTTTTGTGTGGGCGTCCATTTTTATCTGTAAGGCCGTCTGCTGTCGGAGGTTCGGGAGAAAGATGAAACGGGAATGAAATGTTCTCTGGTTGACTGAGGGCGCTTTTGTTTGTTGATATTGGTCGCCAATATACATGACCACTGAACTCAAAGGAATCAAAGGGTACAAAAGGTGGCCAGGTCAAGCTCGTCTGTGTGTGGTGGGAGTGTCTTGGGTCGGTTCGTTAGTCATTATGTAGTATGTATGTATGTTTTTTTTTTTATCAATAAATCAGTCTGGTGATATTTTCAAGGGAACAAAATAAAGGATTGGATACGAACAAGCTTTCCCTTTTCTTTTTTTTTTAAATACTTCCTGAAGCCAATTGTCTCCACGAAGCCATTCTTTCCCAAGACAATTCCAATTGTGTTTTCCCTCCCAGTTGTGCCGGAGCAAAGTACATAACACTTAAGGACATGGAATCCTTGACATTGCAAATCTTGGTCTGATTTCTGCAATGTTGTAAATCCTGTACGTGAAAGGTCGTTTCTCCTGTGAGGTCTTTTTGAGCTGTATGTCCATATCAGAATCATCTCTTCTATTTTGTACTAATTACAGCCCTGGTCTGATAAAGCCAATTTAAAAAATTAATAATCAATACAAAAACTAAAAATAACAACAAATAATGCGAATCGATAATGTATCCCACAACAAAGTGTTAATTATTGCGGATTTGCAGCATGCAGCGTGACCACATCATCTGTATGTTTTTGTTCGAGCCCGAAAGGCGTTCTCTTGTCTCAGGATGTTGCCCTTAAAACCCAAGAAGTTGGCTTCCTGTGGAGGAAACGATCAAAGAATGGACAAAAGTCGGTCCAGAAGCCACGTTCCCAGCACTTGTTGAGCGCGGCTCCGTCAGCAACGAGGTCGAGATGAAGTAGCAGTACGCTTTTGTTCTTTCTCTCTGTGCTGCAGGTGTTTATTTGTGCCCTTAGCTTGGCTTTTCCCACGTCTTGAATGGCTAGCAGCGCATCACGCCAAGGCGTCCGGCGTTCGACATGTCCAATGACAGCTGCGGTCTCCCCCTGGACACGGACGTACTGGGTCTGACTTGCATCTACGGCCTGGTCTTCACTGTGGGCCTGCCCTGTAACCTGCTGTCCCTCTGGGGGTTGTACCACCTGGGCCGATCCGGCAGCGGTGGCTGCCAGCTGGTCTACATCCTCAACTTGCTTCTGTCGGACCTCCTGCAGCTGCTCACCTTGCCCCTGTGGATCCTGTACCTGCAGGGTGCCCACCGCTGGCCCTACGGTCGGCTCACCTGCGAGCTGGTGGGCTACGTCTTTTACGTCAATGTCTACGCCAGTGTCATGTTCCTGTGCCTGATAGCGTTGGACCGCTGCCTGGCCATCGTGTTCCCGCTGAGCAGCCGCAGGGTGAGGACGATCCGGGTGGCTGCCGTGTCGGGCTTGGCGGTGTGGACGCTCACCTTTCTCTTCTGCCTTTTCGGACTCTTGCCATCCGTTTTTCACTCGGAGCAACTACTGTGCCTGGAGCGGTATAATGTCAGCCCCAGATATGCTCACTTCAAGATCACCACTGTGGCTCTGGGCTTCCTGTTGCCGTGCGCCATACTCGGGTACGTTACACCACAAACAGTTCACTCTAAAAAGTTTGGTCAAAAATAACCCAATTATGGATCAAAAATGGACAGATCCTCTACTTGGGTCAATTTGGGTCATTTTGTATAAAACAACCCAGTAAGTTGGGTCAGATCCTCTACTTGGGTCAATTTGACCCAACTTTCGGGGTTGTTTTGCAAATAAATAAAAAAAATAGAGGACATTTGATATAAAACAACCCATAAAGTTGGGTCAGATCCTCCACTTGGATTAATTTGACTCAACTTTGGGTCAAAAATTTGTATAAGACAAGAGTTGGGTCTAATTGACCCAGATAGACTTAAAAAAAAGGGACATTTTGTATAAAACAAACCAGAATGTTGGGTCAAATAGACCCAGTAGTGGAGCTGACCCAACTTTCTTGGATGTATTAACCAAAAGTGTCCATGTTTTTTTTTTTTTTGCAAAACAACCCAGAAATTTGGGTCAAATTGACCCAGTATAGGAGCTGACCCAATTTTCTGGGTTGTTTTACACATAGATGCCTTCTTTTTTGTGCCTAACAACCCAGAAAGTTGGGTCAAATTGACCCATAAAGTAGATCGGTCCATTTTCGATCCATAACTGGGTTACTTCTGACCCAAGAGTGTTGCATCCCATAATCACCTATATCTTTCCTTTTTCATACTTTCAGCTACACCTCAGCCCACATCTGGGTCACACTGCGACACTCCCCCTCCCTGTCAGCCCACGAGCGTCACAAGATCGTGGGCATCCTTGTGGTCATCACGGTCAACTTCATCGCTGTGTTCGGACCCTACCACCTTGTGGGCGGATATAGATTTGTGTCGTTGCTGCAGGCAGACGAGCCGTGCGCGCTGGAACGCTCCATCTTCTTGCTCTACCGCCTGTGCTACGGGCTGACCAGCCTCAACACGATGCTCGATCCCCTCTTCTACATCTTCCTGTGCGCAGACGCCCGGCTGGAGCTGCGAAAGTCGCTGCCCTGCTCCGGTCGAGGCCAAAACGCTGGCAAAGAGACAGTCTGGAGCACCAGAGCTCATCCGGATGCAGACAAGGAAAGTGGACAAAAATGATCTTTTCAAAGAGACTTTGCATCCAGGGGGAAAAGATTCCAAAGACCCCTTTGAAATCCTGATTTACGTCTTTCATTCTCGAAATAATAGATACTCTCATCAGGACGGAGAGAGTCAGTACTTTGTATACATTATCAGTACTTTTCTATTTGAGACGTATGTGATGTCACATTTATGTCAGGGCTTTTAATTGGCTAAGGTAGGGACAAGTAATGCACTTAAAAAAAAAAGAGAGAAGTCAACCCAAAAATTTTCTTTACAACAATATTTTCTATGCAGCCCAACTAATCTAAACACAAATGAATAAAGCAGCAAAATCCAGCCGTTTTTATTTATCTCATTGGGCGGCCATTTTGCCACTTGCTGTCGGCTGAAAATGACATCACAGTTGCTCAAGGCTCAGGTAACAACCAATCACGACTCATCTGTTTTCTGAGTCTGGTTATGTTTCGTTCTGAGCTAAGCCATGATTGGTCGTTACTTGAGCCCTGAGCTGTGATGTAATTTCAAGTCGACAGCAAGTGACAAAATGGCTGCCTCCTGAGATGGATAAAAACGGGTTGAACGGTAGACGTCAAAAATTTTAACTATTTCGATTAGTTTTTCGCTTTTGTTAATAAGAGTATGAAAACCTTAAAAATATATATTGTACATTTAGAATAGATATCAAATTTGTGATTAATCGTGAGTTAATTATTGAAGCCATGTGATTAATTACAATGAAAATTTGTATTCACCTGACACGATTAAAAAAAAAGTAAAAGTTTATAAAAAATGAAGGCGATTAAAATTTTAATTGTAATTAATCGCATGACTTCACTAGTTAACTCACGATTAATCACAAATTTTATATCTGTTCTAAATGTACAATAAAAAAAAGTATAGGTTTTCGCACTCTTGTTAACAAAAGTGGAAACAAATATTTGACTAATAGAAATAGTTCAAATGCATTTTTGACGTCTATAGCCGTCAACGGCAGTGAATGATTTAATCAGAAATGCCGTGTTTAGACTAGTGGGGCTGCATAGAACATGCTATTGTAAACAAAATGTTTTGGTTGACTTTGACTTTAAATCCTGTATTGTAAATTATTTTGATCCATATCCCCGGGTGTCACGTCAACTAAATACAATTTTGGGAAAAGTAACAACCATCAGCGATGAACTTTGTTGCAAATGGAAATGGACAGCATTATGTTTTGTGTGTACTGAAAAACATTTTGGATGAATAAACGTTGCGTTGCAAGATAATAGCAACTGAGTGTCATGCGGGTCATCACTGGGGTGAACAAGTCAAGTACAACATGACACCAAATGTCGCGAGAGAGAGAGAGAAAAAAGCACACGAGAGAATTTTAAACATCGTTGCACAAGCTCATACGACACAAATCTCCGCCTTTGTGACAAGAAGACAATGTTTTTGTTCCACTGGTGGAGGCGTGCGTGCTTTTGACCTCCATTAAGGTAGAAGTCTCAACGGCGAACGGGATGTTCAAGCTCTGCATACTCGTGGCCGCTCTTTTGAGAGCCCGTAAGTCATGCCATTCACAACTTTTTATCTCCAGAAAATGAAGCAAAAACTTTTGTAACGTCCCTTTGTATGCATTTCAGATGGTAGTGTGCTTTTTGCCAGCCTGGGCGATAACATCAGCCTCCCCTGCTACTTTGACTCGGGCGACAAATATCTGTGCTGGTACAAGCAGGTCGCGGGCGACAAACCCCAAATAGTGTCGTGCTTCTACGTCTACGGGCAAACCTCCAGCGGCCGCCAGATAGCGACGGAGTTCAGCAAGCGGATGGCGCTTGACCCCGGGGAAAACGTCCTCCGCCTGAACATTTCTAACGTGCAGGTCTCAGACACGGCCATGTACTACTGCGGCCAGAGCAGCCTCAACATCATGAGCTTTAACAGTGGGATCTTTTTGCTTGTGAAAGGTATGCCGCCTCTTTTCTTTTGGCCCGTAACTGGCAGAAATGGGGAACATTTTGGAAGCAACCCAAAATGATTCACGCAATTTAAAAAACGGAAGTGAATGGACTTAACTTCGGTATTTATTGCTGTTAACACAATTAACACTACGGAAAGGGGGCTGCTGTAGGAGTACACGCACATGCCTGTTAGGAAATAATGACAAAATAATCACTCGGTCAAGTCGAATAGTGCACTGCGTCGGTGGCTATTTTGAAATACAAAAAAGTAGCGTTAAAAACCCCACCAGCTTTAATAATCAATAGCTTATTTCTCGTCACCACTTTATTTTTTTAGAGAATTTCTCTGAAACGATGTAACTGCTTTTTTTGGTGCCAAAAATTAGGGATGAGTATGAGTATCGGACAGTTACCAGAACCTAATTTCAGAGGTCTCGGTACTCGCGACGGTGGTTGATACTGGTGGCCATTTTACAATCAGGAACTAGAAATTATAAGAATAGATAATTGCCATTAATTTGCTTCAATGCTACGTTGGGATATATCATCTTTGTATTAGGGATTTTTTTGTATCTAAAGTACTAGTGGTATCGATAATTGGTATCGGTGACTACTCAAGAGTTGACTCCTCGTGCTGACTGGCATTGATTTAAAAAAAAATCCCTAGTAGTCAGGCGATTAAATTTTTAATGGCAATTAATCGCATGACTTCAGTAGTTAACTCATTATTAATCGCAAATGTTATATCTGTTCTAAATGTACAAAAAATTTACAAAAATGTTTTCCCAAGTTTTCATACTCTTAACATAAGTGGACAAAAATGTTAAACTAATAGAAATATGGCTGCATTTTTTTAGTAATTGATACAGTAATTTTATAGTAATTCATAAAATTTAGCTAAAATTAAAAAGATTACCATACTGTAAAAAAACGAATCTGATATTGATTTGTGTGTCCTTTTTTCTGCCACTAGATGGCAAAATTGCATTTGTAAGACATCAGTGACAGCTCAGTGCATTTTTCTTTTCATATTCAGAGCCATCTAATCTTGCATGAAGTAACTTGAGAAACTTTTAAAATTGCAAAATACAACTTGAACCCAGTCTTTAGGAACATATGCATTATTATTAGTGCTGTCAAAGTTAAAGCGTTAATTGATTAATTAATCACAAAAAAATTATCACATTAATCATGAATTAACGCAGATTAATCGCACAATTAATTTTGACAATAGATTATCCTTCAGCGTGACACCGGATGGCTACGTTTAAGGTAGCACAGGTTGTGTTAATTTCATGCATTCAAGTAAAGCATTTAATTAATGTTTGCGTATCACATTTAGAATATATGAAGATATATGTCAAAATATCGGGGTCATTTTTTTCCATTTTAAATTATGCAAGTAATTAACTGATTAGAAAAAGAGGACGAGGAGCGTGTGCAGTGGATCCAAAAATGTTGAAGACGTCCTCATAACATTAAATGTCAAAATATTTAACATAAAACTGGTGCTCTTCAAATTTGGCGGGGGGAAAATTGTAAATAAAGAAGGCTTTTTATTAAGCAATTAATCAAAATTCTAAGATGTGATTAATCTGATTAAAAAAAAAATCATTTGACAGCTCTAATTATTATTAAATGTACTACTGCTAAATGTTGACGTGGCCGTGTCTGCTGCGTTGCGACTGGAATTCCCCCAGCAGAGGCTTTCATTAATCACGTGTTTAAAAAAAAAAATAGTGGAGTTAAAGCAACTTTAAATGAACTCAAAATTAAAGCACTAATTTTGACACCCCTAATTTTCACATTTCCCATTTTATTCTGTACTTTTTAGTGTCAATAATTTGCCAGGTATTTGCGAGCCCTCGAATGACCAAACATGGCTCCTCGCTGAGTTTATTTCAGTTCTGTTTCAGAATCCAGTCGCCTGTCCGTCATCCAGCATCCAACATCAATCACAGTGCCCCCGGGGGGCTCTGCCACCCTGAACTGCACCATGCACCCCGGAAGCAGCGACGGGGGGCACGCCGTCTACTGGTTCCGAAAGGCCTCGGGCGACTCCCACTTATTGTACGTCCACTCGGAGAGCGGCAGCGGCTGCGCGACGGCGTCAAAGGGGAGTTGCGATTACATGCTGTCCAAGCGGAACGCCGCGCTAACTGACGCCGGGACGTACTACTGCGCCGTGGCCTCCTGTGGGGAGATCGTGTTCGGAAAGGGGTCGAGGATGGACATAGGAGGTGCACGCTAAATTCGACCTAGAAAGTTATTCTGGGGGAGAAAAAAAAAACGTATATTGTGTGTTTTCTCACAGGTGCAAGGAAACACGTGTACAGCGTGTTAACGCATTGTCTGCTTGCATCTCTCCTCGTGTCCGTCATCGTCAATGTCTTTCTTACGCGTCTCCTTTGCAAAAAGAGCCGGAGAGATGACCTTCTTTCAGGTGATACTTTTATGTTCTTTTACTTGCACAAGGAGAGAAAAAATATCATTTGATTCTGTTAACAGTGAAAACGCCACAAGCAGATTCTCCAGAAGATAATGCGGACGACGAGGTTGGTCCACTAATTATTTCAACGACAATACGCACCCTCCCGCACACTTTTCATGTCCAAAATGGCGAAATTGTGTTTTCTACAGAACGTGGATGACGACGCTTTGCCGTACGTGGCTCTGGACTTCAAAAAGAGACAGTCCAACAGCAGGAGACACAGAGAGCCGGAGGACAGCGTTTACTCCGGATTGCGACTCAATAATTTGGATTGATCAACATCAACGACGTCAAGACTGTAAAAAAAAACAATATATATATATATATATATATATATATATATATATATATATATATATATATATATATATATATATAATGTTGAAAATTGTTTTGGCCTTCATTCCCGCTAAAACAAGAAAGTAACATCAATGCTAAAAATTAAATGAGGACATTTGTAAAGAGGATTTTATATATATTTTTGGTGAGGCATTTTGTTTTTAAATAAACAGTGGTTAATGTCTCACATTGAACCCGTGTGGTTCTCCGTTTTGGCCCCCTAACAGGATGCTGATGCGGTTTTGCCTGCTCCGTTTTACAACATTGTTTGCAAGGGTCAAACAACATACGCGGCACATTTTTTTTGGTGTACAACACCAGCAGGAAGTACACTCATTTCAAAGCTTGCTCAATTGAAGCAGTGGAAAGTTACAACAAACCACAGTGGCCAAAAGTGGCACTCGGGTGGTCAGCTCGCAGCCCTGCCTGACACACATTAAAACCATTTCAGATTTTAGGGCACGTTGACACGACGCTGCCATGCGTGGCCTCACACAATGCAAAGGCCAGGAAACCACCACATCACAAAAGTTTAGGGATAGTGGGTGAAATTTCAGGATGAGCCTTAAAACACAACCTATAGGTGATCTTAATCTGACTTTAAACATTTGTATGTTCGACTGTTGAACGTTTCAGCACATGCACAACTTGATTACCTGTAAAAATGGGAATGGCAAAATTAACAACTGAAACATTGAACAGAAACGTTTAAGTTCACCTGTTGCATTTTTTAAATTTCACCAGATATAAATCCCGAACTTTGAGTCGTGTTGAGTCTTGTGAGCCGCCATCAATTTCACGTTAGTGACTACAGACTGCGTGTTTGCGACTTGATACTCGTGACGTCATTTTAGTGTGTTGCAAATGAGAGGTTGTTCTGCCGCCTTTTGGACATATGGCAGCATTGCATCAATGTAGCAAACACGGTTGGGTTTCCAAAGTTAATTCTTTCGATTAGACTTTTTATTATTATACTGTCACCTTTTTCAAGCAGGTCACGTTTTACAAATTCATTAAAAATAATTGCTGTTTAAGAAAATAGCATCTACAATCAAAGTATTTATTGCACTATATTTCATTTAACTGTATTAGAACAAACTACACTACGTAAAGGCAGAATCTAAACTATGCTGTTTGTGTGTGGGGCAATAACAAAAATAACTTTTTTGTAAAAAAACTAAAAAAAACTTTATTCATGCGGGTCATACTACAAAAGCATTTCTCCTTCTAATGAAACATTTCCTATACGAAAATGAGTGATTAATCCAATGTAGTTGTTAAAATTGAGCCCAAGCAATCAATTCCAAACATGATTCCAACACACACACAAAATACTTAACTGTCATAAATACCTCAACTGGAAAACAGCATGAAAACAATACAAATAATTGTAATGGTTTGAACTCACAACAGATGTGGATCTCCCTTCGACTTACCTGTTGATTTTGGAGGTTCTCATCTTTTCCATGCCCTCCCCCACACTAAAGGTCGGTGACTGGGCTGCGCAGGAGCTACAAACGGAGGCGGGGCCATTGTTTGACGATTTTTTCGTTTGTTTGTTTATGACAACAGCTCGTACGACATTTTTATGAGGACATGGCTCGTCGAGATTACTTTTATCAAATTTTTTTAAAAGGGCCACAATGGGTGTTTTTCCCGCTGGGTTTATTTTACAAGACTGCACAAATAAGTCATTTGGAGACAGGGTATATGTTGGTACAAGAGCGCCCCGAGCAACGGTTTAAGCACGTCCAGTTTTCACAAGTCACGTTCAACAGGGTCGTTTTTGTTGAGCGCAAAGAGCTGCTCCGCGTTTAATACCAAAGTGCGTCGACATTTACACTCACAGGTTTGACTAAGACCTGCTATCAAAAAGTCACAAATTAGAATCTAATTTTTAAAACGCTTAAAGATTACATTTTCTACATCACAATAGAAACAATCAAGGAGGGGTTTGTGTAAATACTGGACCAAAAACAATAAAAACAAGACGTGGACGTCGGCATTTCAGTTCCTTTGCATTGCAGGGGAACATTAACGCGCTCCGCCGCAGACAGGAAGTGGAAAGCGTCACGAACATCCGATGGTGGCGAGAGGCGACGAAGACGAACGACGATCCTGAAAAAGAGCAAATAAGAGTGAAGGGTGTTGGCACAGAGCCTGAAGCGCCGTGTGCTTTGGCTTCACTTCCGCACAAACGATCCGGAATCGCGGGGCTTCGTCGTGACGTTTAACCGTACACACGGACAAGAGCAACTCATTCCAAGAGTTTAGTTTACGCCCTCCACATGCGGCTCTTTCTGCATCTACATCGCGTGGGGACACGTTTACATTTCGACTTCTACATTCCCGACTATTCTCACCTTAACTTCAAATGCTGGGCCCGCGCGCTTAATAAGCGTAGCGTGCAGGCGGCGGCGGTGGAGGCGGCAGTCGCGGTGCATAGGGGTCCCTGGGTCGAGGAATTCCGTACGGCGGGACACGGGTAACGGGAGCGATACGGGAGCGCTCGTAGGCGTAGCCGTTACCGTTAGGAGGAACGGCCTCGTTAGGCGCTCTGCGGTGAGGGCTGCGATCTCGGGCATAGTACGCCGACGGAGGAGGGGGCGGAGGCGGCCGACGCTCGTACGGGTCGAGCGGCGGGTTCATGAGACGGTCTCGCGCAACGCCGGGCGGGGGAGGAGGCGGCGGAGGCGGCGGCGGCGGACCGCCCGGACCCATCCCGTAAGGGCGGGCTCTGTACTTTTCGTAGTAATCAACCACGCCGTAACCGCTTCGATCGCCCTCGTAAGGACGCTCGGGGTACACAGCTCGCCTGGGGGGAGGGGGTGGCAAAGGTGGGGCGGGATAACCTGGGCCCATGGGGCGACCTCTCATGAAGCCCGGTGGGGGGGGCTCAGGCCTGTTTCCTGGAAAAGGCGGGGGCCAAAAGCCACCGTCTGGGGGAGGAGGGTACTCCTCCTGCTCGTCGCGGGGACGACTTTTGGAAATCTGCACGTGGATACGTTTACCTGGATGCAACAGGGGGGAAGCGCGTTAAACACAGGTAGCCGACACTGTGACACAGACACGCCATGTGGCGCACTTACCATGAAATTCAGTATTGTCGATTCCCTGGATGGCATCCATGGCCTCATCAGAATTAGACATATGCACAAAAGCAAAATTCTTGATAATGGCACATTCCGTGACCCTGCCATACTCTTCAAACAATGTACGGAGCTCTTCGTCCATTCCCCTTTCCACATTGGCCACATGCAGCTTGACCGCGCCGTAGTTCTTCCCGTGGCTGGCCTCAACGTTGATCGCAGAGCCGTGGAGCTTGTGGAGATGCAGGGCCTTGATGGCTTTCGTTGCAGCCCTGCGGTCATCCATGTGGACGAAAGCGAAGTTTTTGACGATGGAGCATTCCGTGACTGTGCCGTGCTCCGTGAAGAGGGCCTGGATTTCCTCCTCAGTTGCCTCTTGGGGCAGGTTCCCGACAAAAATCTTCACCATGTTAAACGATCTGTTTAAACAAATGAAAACAAACAGTGCCATCTTTGCAGCTTGTGTGTGCCAGTGGACAACATATTACACTTTAAGAGGCGTTTTCGATGAATGGTAGTGGTAAATGGACCCTTTGTCTCCGCAAAATGGCTGCCATTCATTCAACCCGGCGCTATTTTTTTACACCAATATTACACTATATATAATGCGAGATTTCTGCCATTCGCATAGCGATTGTTTACAACAACAGTGCGGCTTGTGGTGCAACAGTTGGGTCATTTTTATTTATGTTATATGTTCTTAGAAATAGTAAGCCACTCACGTTAGCCGAATCTGTTAGCTTCGGCTAGCGTGCAAATTGTGCCATGTCGTTTAAACAAAGCACGTACGACCGACTGGAACACAAACTAAAAGGCCCCTTTACTTAAAAAAAAAGATATAAGCAAATGCATTGCAATATACTTTTTAAAATATGAGAAAAAGGGACCTCGCCTACCTTTTGTTTGGTGCAGCATCCGGCGGCCTAGAAGAATGACAACCCCACTTCCGCTTCCTGTTGAATCATCTTACTTACACTGCCCCCTATTGTTCGGATGATAGAAATGGGGTATTCAATGTAACGGTATTTAAAAATAATAATAATAATAATACAATCAATGTTTAAGTCTTAATCAGCAACGTGTCGTTTGTTTTAATTCGAGGTATCTGGTGTTACTTATAGAAACCAGGTACGCACGACTTCTCGTTGCATTAATGTGTAGTCTACTGTGACTTCCTTGCAACAAATTGCGCCATCACGGAATTGCGCCATCACGGAATTCCCCCCCCCACCACCCCCCGCTGGTTTCACAGGTACAGTAATAAACAGCACTAGTCTAATACTATTTGATCCTGTTATATGCGGTATGTTCGAGGGAGTAGTTAGAGTTGTATGTCCTATGTAACAAAATAATTCAGTGCAATAAAATTAAAAGAGCCACTTAAACATCTTTTCAATTCTACTTTCTCTAAATATATTACTAACAAAAAAATTGTTGCAGACTTGCAATCACCCTCAGGGCACTGCTTTCATGCAACCCCCCCCCCCCCCCCCCCCCCTCCTCAAATCGTCTTGGAACGCAGCATAACCCCCCCCCCAAACTCCTCCCGTCTCGCGAGTGACGACATAGGGAGGAACTACAACCTCCCCTTAAAAAGGAAAAAAGAAAGTTGCGTTGTGCAGCAGTTTTCCTGGTTCTCGTTTCAACAAAACTCGACACATAAGTGCCAACATAAGGTAAGAGCAGCACACGCTGAGTACAAATGTGTTTTCTGATTTATGTCTTTTTTAACTCATCTCTCGCCTCAGATTTCTTCACAATGGATGTGTCCCAGACAATGGAGACAGAAGAGGACCTCCTGACATGTCTCCGCATCAGGTTCTACCACTCACAGCAGAGTTGCAAAGGTCTTTACAGTCTGCTTCCACTGGGCAACAGAATCAAACATCTGGCAGATGAGTCTCTCCGCTTGGGACGTGACGCCGAGTCTTGTACCTTCGCCCTAGTTGACCCCCGGGTGTCTCGCAAACAGCTGACCCTTCAAGCTTACCGCACACCCGAGAGCCCCGAGATGCTGTTCAGCATCCAGAACCTGTCTCAGACGGTCAAAGTGTACGTGAACGGCACAAGCCTGGACTTCTTGGAAAGGGCGGATCTCCCGAGTAAGGCCCTGGTCCGGTTCGGCGAGTACGAGATATTGATCATCAGGGAGGCCGGTGAGGCCAAGCAGAGCTTTGAGGTGGAGCTGGAGGTGCTGCCTGTGCCTCCTTCCAGGGAAACATGCACATGCGAGCCCACCACTTTACCAGTCATGGACACGGGCGCACATTCGATACCACGGCAACCACAAGTTCAGGTCCCTCTGGAGAATGATGAGACGCTCATGACCATCTCACTTGACAACCCTCCATCTTTTGGAGTTTCTGATTTGCTGTAGTCTTTTTTTTTTTATATATATATATAAATCACTCCGGCATTTATTTTTACTAACCAAAAATTGCATTATATTACAGTACTCGTGTTTTATAATCAGGTATGTTCATGTTTTGACACTCATTCGTGTCTGACATTCAAATTCTGCATTTAAAAAAAATCACAACCAGTATTGAATTTAATCACATCTTTATCTACACAAAGGAAGAGGACAAAGAGCAGTCATAAAAAAAACATCTTATCAAAGCTAAAAATGTGAACATTGTCCATCAACCTCCAAGCGATCCAATAAAATACAGAAGTGTCTAATTTGAAAGATCCAAGTTTAGTCCAGGATGAATACTACTTCATGGTCAAGTATTTCACCCTGTAGGCGAGGCACAAAAACTGCTGTCTATGAAAAGGGTAGAAAAAAGGTCTCGGGTGGATATTTCCTCATAAAAAAGGGCACGTCGCTGTGGCAAAATCTATGTATGAACTTGAAATGTGTAGTGTTGGTGTCCCTGAGTGAAGAAGATCAAAAATTCTCCAAAAGCTTCAATTGCGAGGTCATCGGGTCCCCAGGTTTCTTTCAGTGCACATCCCTCAAAAACTGCAGACTCCGAATCGACTCCCGGCAGTCGTCAGGCCTGCAGACAAAAGGAAAAGACCATTTACAAGAGGAAAATTAACATTTTCAAACAGCTAACACCACACAAAAAAAAACAAAAACAGCTAACAGTAGAGTTGGGACTAAACTGAAACTGATCTCTCTCCGGCATGTGTGGCTCTCATCATTCAAGTAGCACCTACCATGAGCTTGAGGTCTCTGGGCGAGTCTAACAACCTAAAAAGAGCAAAGACTGAGAACACCAATTCATAAGACTGCTTCATCTATTAACCAGAACGTAATTGAAAGCGCTGACTGTGACCACGTGCAGAGGAATACTTAAGTTCGGCTAACTGGCTATAAAGTTCATCTTATTTAATAAATAGATGCCTAAAGATCACAAAAGAGCCTCTTCTAATCGCATGCTTATATATATATTTTTTTTTAAAGCGCCAAAAGCAGGGAGTTTGGAAAGCGTGCGATCAGAATTGAGTTGAAACAAAATGTCAATTCTCAGCGCTGGGGCTGACCACACCTACCCACTGTCGAGGTTCAAACCGATGAGGATAGTGATCGCATCTCCACGCAGCGATTATGATCTCTGCTTGCGACGAGCAATGACTTGACAGTTAAAACTCGTCACGTTTGTTCATCTGTTTATTAAAAATCCTTCAAACGAGAGAGGGGGGAAAAAAAAAAAAGGCAATCTAACTAGAACCATACACAACCTTGCTATATCAGCGAGAGAAAACAAAAACACACGAACAAAGCATAAAGAGAAAACTAAAAATTTGGATTTTACATGCGTACAAGTTGGACAAGTAATCCACTATTTTATTAAACGCCACACAAGCGTATGTGTATAAACACTCCGACGCGGGTTTTTTTTTTATAAACTTATTGGGAAACTAAAATCAGTCTACACAAAGGCTACAATACTTGTTTACAAAGATTGAATATAACATTTTAAAGAATGGTATTAATGGCGTAATTCTAGAGGCCATGAAAACTGAAAAAGATTGAAAAGCAGTGTTGTAATGCGTCACACCGAACTGAGCACTGAAACCCAAACACCGATAATTTGAAGAGTAACACAGCAACAGAAAAGGCATTGACAACTCAGAAATGTGCGTGAATGCAACAAGGAATCGCATGTTTTTTTGTTTGGTTTTTTGATAAGAACGTCGCTGTCCGCAATCGAGTATCTTCCAGTAAGTCTCCGGCGAACGCAACGCAATCCACCAAAGACGTGCGGGAGCGGGGGGGGGCGTATAGCACCATGCGCATCAGCAGACGGCGTTCTTGACATATTCTAAACCTGGAGAGAGAGAGCATATCACACGTCAAGGAAGGGGTTTTAATCAAGATTCACGCAAGACTGCTTGTTTTTATGACAGCATAGTTTTCCGCTCGCTAGCACTGAATGGATGGCTCGATTAGATCCGAGGGAGCTCTGACGAGTGATGGTCTAAAGCGCCATTCTACTTCATACGAGTCTTATCTACTTAAGTTTGGTTCGGATGATTCTCACATAAACCCTGTTTTGCTCGGAGGAACCTGTGAGGTCAAGGATTTGTACTCACCTCCGTGTTAAACTCCGTGGGCCTGATAGCCGCCGTAGCTAGGCTGCGGCGGTGCAGGAATGGGACCACCTTGTGCATAGTTGTTCCTGGCGTACGGTGGCGGCGCAAACGGCTGAGGTTTCATCTGCGGGGTGAAGCGGGTGCGCTCGTACGAGTACCCGTTTCCGGCTGCCGGAGCGGGCGGGGGAGGAGGGTGGGGGGCTCGCCTAATGGGACTGCGGTCTCGTTGCATGTAGGGCGCAGGCGGATGGGGCATAGGCCGTCGGTCGTAGCCTTCGTGGGTACCCATCCCGACGCGTTCTCTTGGCATCGCCGAAGGTGGGGGCGGCGGTGGTGGTGGAGGGATGGCCCCAGGGCGCCTATCTTCGTAACCCGGTGCGCCGTAAGGACGAGCACGGAATTTCTCATAATAATCCACCACTCCGCCGCCGCCGTAGGCTTCGCGTTCGCCGTAGCTGCGCTCGGGATACATTGGTCGCCTGGGTGGAGGTGGCGGTGGGGGCGGAGGCGGGTAAGAAGACATGCGACCTCCGTATGGAGGCTCGGGATGGAAGCGCGGAGGATGCGGAGGATGAGGGGGGAAAAAGCCTCCTCGACCAAGTGGTGGTGGTGGTGGCCCATAATCTTCTTCTCCCGAAGCCCAGGCAGGCTTGCTTTTTGATAGCTGAACATGGATGTTTTGTCCTGGAGGAGAGAGAAGACAGAAGATATATTAACACTGAGGCTTCATATTTGGATCATTAATGTGTTTTTTTGCTGCATTGTTACACATTTAATTGAAATACTTGATGAGTTCAAAGTACAAACCTGTTACCATCATGCAAAATCTTTAGCTATAACTGCGACTGACCACTAGGTGTCACCAGCCATTTGGAGGGAGTGATTCAATTACACCCCAGCTTCATCTGGACCTCTCTTGGAGGAAAAACCTATTCTACAAATTAATATATATTTTAGTTGCAGAATCGACTAAGCTTACCTTGAAACCTTGTGTTATCCAGGCCCTTAATGGCATCCATGGCTTCGTCAGAGTTGACCATGTGAACAAACGCAAAATTCTTTACGATAGCACACTCCGACACTGTGCCATATTCTTCAAACAGCTCTCTCAGCTCTTTCTCAAAGCCCCTTTCCACATTGGCGATATGGATCTTCACCGGACCTTGGTTGTTCCCTCGACTGGGCTCCACGTTCATTGGTCTGCCGTTTAGTTGATAGAGATTGAGCTCCCGGATGGCTTTCGTGGCTGCCTTGCGGTCATCCATGTGGACAAAGGCGTAATTTTTGTACTTGGCACATTCTGTTACTGTGCCGTACGGTGTGAACAGAGCTTCGATTTCGTCCCTCCCCGTCTCCTCGGTCAGGTTTCCGATGAACAGCTTCACCATTGTTGCACCGGGGTTTGGCCCTACACGTGGTACAGACGGAAAATAAGTGAACATCGACCGCGAAAAACTAACATGTTGCAGACCAAGAGGCCACAGAATAAGTATTTTAAAGATTCAATGAGGGCGTTTACGTATAGTTGCCTGCAAAACAATCCGATTCACACGAAATAGATCATGCTAGTACAAAGAAGCTAAGATGTTAGCCACTTCCTGATTAGCAAGCTATCAACGGTTGCTATTAGCAAGCTAACATTAGCATCGCGCGAGATGTGGCTAAATGTTATATTACTCCAGAGGATTTATTTCGGTTATTTTAAATGGGTTAGGATATGATACACTTTAAACGCAGATGATGTGTAAAACGATTTTTTTTAACCCCCAAAACAAACAGAACGTACTTTCCTGTCGTCTTCGACAGCCCGCGTTACCGCCGAGTCGAAACTGCTGGAATACGTAACTCAATGGCGCACACCGGCGACGGAATGAAATTCTTAAATCCTATTGGCAGGTCAAAGTGTCGCTTAAAGTATCTCGTACGCAATTGGTCAAGCAGCAAGCCTTATTGTCGGCTTGGATTTGCGTCATTTCCGATTTTAGAGAGACGACGTAGCACGTTAGCAATAAAAGTACTGTAGCCCTACACATTATTCTGACCAATTATCATTTCAAAGGTAATTTGCAAAACCGCAATATGTAAAACATACACGCCTGCGATAACGTTAAACGCATTATTCGCTCATAACGTAACCGCAGTTAAGACACAAGGTCCTCTCACGTCTGCACGTCAACTGCTTTGACCCTTTGTTGTTGGATGGCTTTAAATTCTTTGAACGTCTTATGTCATAGTAGTGTGTAATAAGGTAAACTGTCCTTTATTAATCTTCAGAAATTAAATTAGTAATCACAACTATATATATATATATATATACACACGACCAATAAAACTAGAAATAAACGAGAACAATGGAGTGTCAGAGCTGCTGCAACAGCCTGCTGAATATGAAATAAGTATAAAATGTCATATTGCATTATTCATACCACTCTTCTGCTTCGGTTGATCTCCAAGAAAGACTGCCACAGGCAACTGGGATTAAAATGGTTTGGTTTCACCCCAAAGCAACTCCTGAATTTGCTCACCAGGGATGGGTCATTGTGATTTCCTAGCAACGTATAAATCATCATTTGAAAATGAAAACACTTGCTATGATTTACAGAAATTAAGTGTTGAAAAACGAAATTTCTTATGACCAGTGTCTTTCATACAGATTAAAGTAATTGCTACATTAATTAAAACTCCAGACCCAGGAAGAAAGCGTGTTTGCCAAACTTGTATACCAAATAATGAAAAGTCCTTTATTGCCATCAGTACACGAATGCAGAGACAAAATCTGACAGAGAAGTGAACTGTACAACCAGCACACACGCGCACACACACAAAGTGCAGCCAGCAGTCTTTCAACAGGACGTGAGGGTTACAGATACATGAGGGAATACAGTACTCACACAATGAGGTATAAATGTACACAAACTCGCACTCATGCAACTGAAACAAAAAAAGGTACAAGTGCTCTCTCACACTCTTAAAAACACAACACACAGGTGAGCCGTAAAGTCTAACAAGCAGCATTGGAGTCGTCTCGATTCAACCACGCTCCCGTTCATCTGCCTCTTAAAACCTTTGGTCATGTGGATGCTTGCCTTTTATGCCCAAATGTTGCCCGGCCAATGCTGTACGGGAGACTCTGGAAGTTGCGAGCCAAGGAACCAACAACTGCCCTTCTCTCGCTCTACTCGGACATTCAGTGTGTACATTAGCAGCGATTCTATTGGATGAAACCAATGGCTTTGTAAGTCAGATTTACAACACCCTCTTTCATCATGCACAGGACAGGCACCACCTAATGGTTAGCCTAAGTGTCATGCAAGTTAGAAAAATAGACTGCAAACCCACAAGACAGAGAAATCAAAAGTTCATCTCCAGATTAGGGGTTGATTTCACTTCCATTTTTTATTTGATATTTTCTAAGATGTGGAAATAGCAACAAAAAAAAGAGCGATTACCAAGACAACAGTAACATGAGCAGAGAGCCACTGAGGAGTCCCCCTCTCACTCCACTCGCCAACCCAAAACGGACACCTTGTGTTGTGGCCCTCTTACTTTTGTGCCAGGCAGGAAATCGCCTGTTCTCGTGCCTGGTTTGTTGTGTGTGTTCGCATATGTGGCTCTCATTTCATTTGAAGCTGTCCCAATCCCACAGTTCTTCGTCCCCCGGGCCTTGCCCAACGGCAGCATACATCCCCCAAGAAGGTGGTCGCCCCACGTGTGCGGCCAGAGCCACGGGCTGCTGTGGTTTGTCGAGATTGTGGCTGGAAGCGAGAGCTACTTTCTCCTTTAGTCTACTGTTGAAGTTTGTCACGTTTAGAAAGGCGACCCAGCCACCGCTTGGGACGTCAAAACGGGTGAGGAGGGGGTGACGCGTCACCTCAACCCCCCCGTTGCTGATAAATAAGGATGCCTTACGATGCGAAAAAAAGGCCCGGCTGTATTACATTTTCAGCCCACCTGTTTCTACGCTTGGAACGGCCATGTTGTCACTTCTATTTGGAATGAGGAAAGTGCCTTGAAATCAGGTCGTTAAGGACCTAACCTGCCCCCCCTCCCCCCAGCAGCTTCCCCTCGTACTGTATCTTCCTCACTCTTGTGACTAGCACTCCCTCTGTCAGTTCTCTTCTTTCGACCAAAATAAAAACAGAACACCACCTCCCACGATGAAAACAAAACAAAAACGTTTTCTTCTTTTTTTTTTCGAATTCAAGGCACAATGTCTATCAATATTCCAGCCTCTGAGTATGAACATTGCGACGCATTGGACTATCTGCTTGTGCGTCACTCGCCACAGTTTACACCTCTCACGCCAAGTACTTCAACGCTGTTAAGAGTCCAAACCAGTGATAAACAATGAAGGAAACCAACATAAGAGACAAGAAAATCTAGTCCTTTTTGTTGAGTCTCAGTATTTTCCTTATAACTCAAGTCATATCCACCAGTTATTTTTTTGGCAAGCTACTTTTTTTTTCTTTTTTTCTTTTTAAATAAGCACTAAGTACTGATAGATAGGATATAGCATACACCGTGGGTTTTTAAGTAGATGCGTCGTTTTTTTCCACTCATAGTATGGATTCAGGAATTTTGTCAGGTACTTTTCACTCATCTGTTTAAGGTTTACGTTAATGCAAGCAGGGACAGTTTGCCATGGAGTCTTGCTCGAGACTTGGATTCGCGAGGGGTGAGACGGACTCATTAAGAGACGCCGTTGACCAACGTTACAGTCTCAGTGGCTGGTGTCACGCCTTTGCTGGGTGATCGCTTAGAAGGGGTTTGCTCGTCCATTTTGCTGCCGGTCCCATTCTCCTGTGTGTAGGGAAAAGAAGAAGAAGAAAGAAAAAAAGAAAAAAGATACCAAGCTGATCATGTTTGAATAATCGTTTCATACCCGTATTTTATAAACCTCGTCTGCCTGTACCTTGGGCTCGGGATCAGTGTGGTTCTCCTTCGAGGGAAGGTTCTGTCTGCTCTGGGACTCCGGACGGGATATGTAGTCAGCGACGGTCACTAAATCATTAAAATAATAGCTTAGAACAAATGCTGGGGTCTATTGTGCATGTGCCGACATGAACTGAAAAAACAGCTCACCACTATCAGTTGGCTGCCGATCACGGCTGACTGAGCCTCCCTCGGGGCGGCTGCCACGGTTGCGGCGGCGGCGGCTTCGGTTGCGGCGCTGGGGTCGGCCCTCTTCATCTAAACGTCCGATGAGGGCATACTGAGTTTTTGGACTTGAAATCTCTGTGGGGGTTGAGAGAATGCTAGTAGTAAGTTTCTCACCCAGCCCGTTCTCACTGGGTCCCGCCTGGCTGTCGGACTCGGTGGCGGCATCCATCACGCTGGGCTCTTGGTCGTTACGGCGGCGACGGGAGTGTCTCCGGCGCTCCCCTCCCGTGCCTTCGCTGACATCCGTGTCGGCCAGCTCTCCTTCACCGTCCAGTAGGGAGTAAGGATTACTGTCGGGGTCCCTCAGCACTGGAGACGCCAAAGTACAGCGGTTTGCAATTATGCACAATCCACATTTAAAACACTTTGCAGCCAACCGTTGCTCCTTCACAATTGATAAAATGCTACCTGAGCTGATTGAGCTGGATGGTTTGGACCCTGGCCCGCCGCGTCCTCGTCCAGAATTGGAGCCCCGGCCCCGGCCGCCCCGTCTGGAGCTTCGCTCCTCTCCGCCGATACCGCGGGGCCGCTGGTCGCGCTCGTTTACTTCCTCTGACTCTGAGGCATTGGACAGCTCAGAGTTTGTGCCTGCAGAGAAACAGTGCTCTTACTTTCTCCTCCGAAAAAAGAAAATTGACCGAAGTCATGCTTGCTTCCCCCCCCCCCAATACCATATCCAGAGTGCATGCTGTTGGAGGCTCTGCGTCCCCTGCCGCGACCCCCGTAGGTGCGAGAATTGTGGAGCGAGTTGCTGCTCTCATCAGTCAGGTAGCCTTTCTCTCGTTCTCCTCCAGCAGGTCCGGTTCGATTCTGAGCCGTGCGGTAGCCCACCCCAATCTGGCGGAGCTGCTCGTCAATTTGGAGACGCTCGAGGCGCAGCTGCTCCACTTCCTGGAAGCATGTGTAGCAGCAAAAAAATAAAAATAAAAGGTGAGTTGAGGTGCCCGTTTGTGAGGAGACAGTATTCTCCCCACTGCTTTTTAGACATTTTCTAAATGTTAATGTTAAGCACATAACTTGTAAGGGAAGTGCCTGTAGGGTACAATGAGCGTCATCACATCAATGGAATGTGTGAACCAGGGTAAAAACATGCATATGTCCTCTCTCAATTGGTTTATTGGATCAGGCAGGACTTTTTTTTTTCTCTCATAGAGCACACAGCATGGCTTTGAAAAACACCATTTTGGGTTAATGGTAATGATAGTTATAGTTTTCCACAAACTAGATTCCATCACATGGCCATGATAAGACAAACACCAAATCGCATCCTTTGCATTCATTGTACATAAATGTAACTTTGAATGTAAATGAATTACTTTTCATATTTATGTCATGGATTACATGAAAGCCTTCAATTCTGTGCTTTGTTTCCATGGAGGCTGTGAGCGAAGGCTGCGTCGGAGCACACTTTTTCAGCCTACATCGCTCTGCTCTTCTTCTATGCCGACTTGTTCGTGAACGCCAATAGCATGACAGTACATTCAGGAAAGTCCCTCCCCGCCTGACACTGGCTGCTGATTGGTCGTTCGCAAAGACTCCTGTATGACAGACTACGCATTTACATTTCCGCTCCGGGCGAATGGTTCTTTGGAGGACCTGGCCTATAAATTTGGACACAGTTTAAGAGAGCAGGATAGCTGGATATCATTTACCAGACTTTCTTTTGCCCCTAAACCACAAGTACCAGATTTAGGAAATGAAGGTATTCTGTCATATTTGATCTCTAAAATTCCCGGTATGGCACTGGCACTGGTAAAACAAAAACATAAATGGTTAGTTCTACGGATGACAGGACGGTCATGACTCCTGCAATATGGCTGCCGCTCCGATTCATCCAAGTAGTGGGCGGACAGAGGCAACGTGGCGTCGAGTGTATGTCTACGATGACAGCTGTCTGCCAACGACAGCTGTACCTTAAGGGAGGTGGATGAGGCGGCTGAGAAGGGAATGAGGCACAAAGAGGGGCTTGGGGTCGGCTGCTAATTTTGGATGCTGAGGGATCCAGATAGGTGTAATCTAAACTCTCAGCATGCCGGTCACCCAATCCCAGAGAGAAGGGCTATTTATAAAAGCACATGAGGTAAGGGCAAAACGTGGCACACTCAGCAGGTTTGGTGTTTGAGGGGTGGTCAAACCAACCAGTGATACTATATGAAATGACCCAGTCCACAAATCCCCCCCCCCCCTACCCCCAACTTAAAAAAAGAGTAACAAAAAAAAGCCACCCCCACACATTGCATTCAAATCACCAGTAGAGGGCAGTCACTCACCTGAAGGTAAGACACGTGGTACTCCAGCAGCACCTGAGCGTTGCTGATGTTCTCCTTTGTACCCACAAACACGAAGGGAACCAAGCCCTGATAAGACAGAAAAGTAAAGACAAAGAGAAACATTGATAAGTGTGTGTGTCTTTTTCCTGATGATGTAAATAAACAAACACACGGGGACACTTTGTAACAAAACATTAAAAACCGTAAGATGAGGTATCAGTTGCAGACCATCAGTGAAATAGTAATAAGTAATCTACAAAAATGAGCTCACAGCCAAGTGCCAATAGCCAACATCAATTGTGTGCATTGAAAACATTGCCAGTGTCAAAGCAGAAAGCACATGGAACATCTCGACCCTGTTGCACATAAGACATTCGTTATTTTCATATAGACAGGGGCTTTGCGGTGACGGGGAAACGAGCGCAACGGTCCATCCACCTCTTTGCTGCCGGCCGTGTCTTTGCTGCCGGCCGTGTCTTTGCTGCCGGCAGTGTCTTTGCTGCCGGCAGTGTCTTTGCTGCCGGCAGTGTCTTTGCTGCCGGCCGTGTCTTTGCTGCCGGCCGTGTCGTCCCTGCCTGCCCCCTGCCTGCCCATCTCCTCGCGGGGAAGCTTTTTGTCATTGTCTCCCTCGATCCTGACGCGGACCACGCCCGACTTGTCCACGATCTCCTGGATGACTTTACCGTTCTTGCCGATGACTTTGCCTGCGCAAGAGATGAGATCAGAGGCCGTCTGGTGATGAAGATGCCGCCAGGAATATGAGTGCCTTTGGGAATGTGCTCTCAACTCACCTACAAGGTCCCTGGGTACCTGGAAGTAGTCTTCTTTAAATTCAAGATACTCCCTTGCCTGCTTTACTGCCTCTGGAGTCTGCCAAAACAGCACAAACGTTTTAATAAAAAGCCAAACTGCAACTCTGCAAGCAATATTGACCATAAAACGAAGCATAAGCATACCTCTCCATAGATCCTGAAGGTGCAACTCTCTTCTTCCAGCTCGATAGCGGTGACACCGGGTACTTTGCGGGCCTGCTGAATGTTTGCCCCGTGAGAGCCTATGGCGAGACCCATCAGGTCCTCTCTGACGCAAACCTCCTCCTGGTACGCTGACGCCAACTGTTTACTTGTCTGAAAGAGAGCGGTTGGGAGAAATGAACAAAATGGTGGACAACTCGCGCAGAGAGCATGTCTAAGGTTACGGTTTACCTCCAAATGTTTGGTGGCTTCTTCGTTACGGGACATAAGCATAAGCTTTGTACGGATGCTGCGGAAATGCATGTCGCTGAGAATGGTGGCCCGCTTTGTCGTGCTTTCATTTGTGGACTGCAGACAAAAGGGATTACGGAGCTTCAAGGTGTGTACGTTGCATATACAGTATGTGACAACGAAGCTTGGGTTTAAGCTAATTAGAAAAGCCACCATGTAAAAAAGGATATGAGGCTAACATTGGCACGTGGACCAAGTACTAACCAGAACTATGAGCTCATGCGTTTGGGCACTGAAGAAGATGCAGTTGGCGCCGATAGCTTTTCTAAAGTCTTTATGCATGTCGTCGCCTGCGCATCTGTTGATGATGACAAAAGAACGAGAGGCTCAGCATCGCTGGTAAAGGCATCAGCATCCTTAAGGCAAGGCATCCCTTCCGGCAACAAAAAAAAGCAGTTAAGACACTCACATGTCCCTCAGGTCCTCCGGGACAGGGATGGTGACTTTGTGGAAGGAATTTCGCGAGGAAGGGCTGTTGGGGTTGAGGGGCCTGATGCGTTCTGCTGTGACAATCTCGTTGTAGGTGGCGTCGCATGCCGCATATTCAATCACGTAGAACTGAAAAACAAATCAAATTTTTGCATTATTAATGACACTTAAACCAGTTTCAAATGATTGTTTTTTTTCCTTAAAGGAATACAAGACTTATCAAAAACTAACCAGCTATTCTGTGAAATGGTCAATTTGAGCGATTATGATTTTATAGCACTTTTTATGAATACCGTACACTTTTGCATTAAGTACAGTATCGGCCATTTTGGACAGCCACGTGATCATCTAACCTGGACGGTAAACATCCGGGTGACTTTTACGCTACATGGCGTGTGCTAAATAAGCACGCTTTAGCCCACATTAAGAGAGGCCACTCCCACCGTCACACGGAATGACATGAAATCTGATTTTACTCTGATCAGAATTGGCGCAGTATTTGGGATAGAAGACGGTCTTTTTCTTGCCGATTACGCCAGCAAACTCCCGTTGCACACGGTATGTTTTTATTTTGATAATTAATCGGTTTCAAAGAAAATTCAGGGAATAAGATGCCAGAGATATTTGCAGTTTTGCACTTTTATTCATTACACACAATGCCTAATCCAATACTGGAAAATAAGTTATAAGTGTTGTGTTTTTTCAAATATGCATGAAACAATTTTCTATTCTTCTAATTTCTGGATCGTGAAGTGGCATCGTGAGCGCAGGTACCTTGAAATAAGGCCTGATAATAGCCCAATACCTTAAAATAAGGTCTGGCATCGGCCCGTTACTGATACCTGCTATGGACAATTCCAAGCTTGCGGCACAAGTCAAAATGGCAGTCAACTCTGAAAGGAAGCTCGCCGCTTGATTTGTGTGGGTTATTTTGATTTAAAAATGTGATGAAATGTTGTTTGACTACTATAACAATCTACCTGATTTGTCTGCTAGTCACAGACAAAAGCAATACAATAAGCTGTTTGTTTGCATTGCATTAAAATCAGAAATGCCCATTGGCCCTATACCTGGTATCGTACTTGCCCATCCCTATTTAAGGAGGTTAAAAAAATAAAAGCGGGCAAGGTTCACTTTATTTACCTCGCCTTTCATCATTCGGACCCGGGCCAGCCACCAGCCACACGGCTCCTGTTCATTAGCTCGGGAGTAAACCTGTGAAGAGAGACAGAGAATGAATAATGACATCCCATCCACTTGTGAATGTTCATCAGATGTTGACGCCGCAAGAGGAAAAACTTGAGGCGGTAGAGGCCTTACCTCCACCTCCTCTCCTTCCCCAATTTCCTTGTTGTAGTCGGCGGGAGGTGGCAACCGCACGTCGCTGAAAGGTAACTGTCGCTCTGGTTGCCAGCTTCAATGAGACAAAAATACAAATAGCCACTTATCCACACATTTTCCTCCAGGCTCCATAAAAAGCCTTATCAAATTTAAAATAAAAAAAAACACTGAGCCACGTTCAAAGTTGTGCGATTACACCGTGAGCGACATTCTTTATTGGATCATGGCCTTCATGTGACATAGGATTGGAAAGTACCTTGGCTGCCACAAAGTTCAATTAATTACTCTGGAAGGAGATTGAGCTGTGTCTCATTACTTTAAGGCATAACTCCTAAAGAAATAAGCAAAGGTCTGAATAACAACCGCTACGCGTTTCATTCAAGCCTGAGCTGCGCTAGCATGCTCTCAGAGAAAGTAGAAGGGGGTCTTGACAGAAGGGGGGGGGGGGGGGACATTCCCAAAAACAGCACAGGCCTGCCATGCCCCTCCTGCCAACCCTGCATACCATGGGCGGACCACTATTTTTAGGGGCACCCTGCGCTGCGCTGCACTCTGAGCCAAGTAGATAAAAAGAATCCTGAGTGTGCGCTGGTAGGATGTTGGTGACGCGGGTGGGGCAACGACTGAAGGCAACCACTAAGAGAAGGGGGGTGGCTTGAGGGCTGTTAAAGATGTGTATGGACAGCTGCATTCCAAGCACAGGTGTCCAAGAGGAACATTTTGTAGTGAGTGCGTACAGAACCGGCCAGAACCAGTAGTAGTAGTAACTCAATCGCAACAGACACGCTCGGGAGATTCAAACTTACTTGTTTTCAAACACAATGGTGAGCGAGTCATCGTGGACATCCTTGATGTACCCCTAAGAGAGGAAAAACAGAGACGGGGTGTATTTTTATTGGCGCAAACAGTTGCAAAGATAGAGTGGGCGATGTTTTGATTCTGCGTATAAAACATTTGACTTCTAAGAATAAGCGCAAGGGTGGGGGTCTTTTTTTAGAAAGCCGAGACATAGCCGTGACAACCTCCCTGGCTGTGATTTTTTTTCAGCGTGGAAATGTCACGTGTCAAACAACATACTCTCTTTGTGGGATAGCAGGTCTACAGTCCGGATATTTTAATAGACTGCGCCATTGTGACGTGAGAGTTACGTTTGCAGTGGAAAACCTCAGCAGACACTCTCGCATGCTGAGAAAGGCGAGACAGAAAGCAAAGTGGTAGGTGTGGCTGTGGCGTGCCTCTCATTGTGACACGACCCTATAAAAGGACATAAGCGGTGTCCATGTTGGAAAGTTGTGGATTCACCTGCTGGAAAATGCACGCCGTTTACTTCAGGAGGCAAATTACTTGCCATTTACTGACAGTCTGAAGTGAGTGACGAGGTCAAAACGTATTATATGTTCATTTACGGATGTTACTTCAGGAGACAGGTGCGCGTGTCAGATTGACTGCTGTCAAGATGCACCGGACACACCGTCTTCCTGACTTGACTCGAAAGGTGGGGGCTGTGCCAGGATGACACCACGTCCTCAAGTCAGCGGCCACATGTTCAGTCCATGTGGTCATCAAGACTGTAAATCATCATATGGGACAGCTGCTTGACAGCAGTTATGTGGAGACGTGTTCACGGGTAACCTATTGTTGCTCTTGTAACAAAAATACTGTATACCAAGATGTATTAGCATAAAAAGTCATTGTGATATCAAGACCTGATTCATCAGCCACGAAATCGTGCTCAATCTAATCAGGGCCAAGCTGTCACTTGGTAAAAGCCAATGACAGGTGAGGCTGCAGAATGAGAGTAAATTTAGGCTAGGGGCCTGCAGTACACCCACAACGCAGAGGTGCTGGAGGGCACATGGGAGGAAGAATGGAGAGTCATACACTGACTGAGAACTAAAATAAGAGAAGTCCTAAAAGTTACGACTACAAAATTAAATCAATGAGGGGATCATGTTGCCACTATTCCTGTCTCCAAAAAGGACCTAAATCACTTCGCAAACACCTTTTAAAATGACCTCCCGAATGGCATCAATGTGTCCAATTGGGCTTCCACTCAGAAAGCTCTTGTAGCCAAATCAAAACACGTGACCACAGCCATGTGTATTAATCGTGTGGCAGAATTGAAACTGAAAGAGTTTCATTTCGTTAGCTTGAACTGTAGCATCCTCCCATGCATGCTCCACCATCACAGTTGAAACATGTAACACGAAATGCTACTTTTGAAAGACATAGGCGCGCGTAATGGGGGATCGTTGTAAAGCCGTATCGAAACTGGGCAGAACCACATTGAAAAGCATGATGAGAATTGCAACTAGCACGAGCTAGGCGTAGCTAGCTCGTGCTAGCTGCCCACCCCACAATGACCAATCGTGTCGGGACGCCAAAGCATCCTCGTCTGACACAACAACAAAAAACACTCGACTATGGCTAATATCGACGAAGTGATGGCGTGATGGGTTTGCCGGCGCTATGGTTCAACGAGCAACATGTCAAGTTATTGGAAAGAGCAAAAGTTTGCTTGGGGCGAGCAATAAGCTACACCGGAGCCAGGTTACCTTATAGAAGGCCCCATTCGAGCCGCGAACTTCCACGGCCAGCCCGTCCATACTCGTCGGTAGCTCCCCACAGCTGTGCTCGTCTGAAGCCGCTACGACTTCGTGAGCGTCGGGTAACGTGAGCACCCCCAGCTTCGCCGGCAGTTCGCCGCTCCCCGGCCGCTTGTGGATGTCCAGTGTTTCGGGTGGAGGGGCAGGAGGTGAAGGGGTTGGGGGAGATGGGTGTGATGGTGTCAACTAAATCAACGCAGGCGCCACTAAATTACGGAGCACCGTGCCCTGGTTTGCTCTCGTCTCAATGCCGCCGGCGGCGCAAAGAGCACGGACAAACCGCTGCGTATGTGTCGACTTGCCGTTGGGAAGCACGGTGACGACGCTCCGGCAGGACGGTTAATTAGCTGCGAGGCTAGCTACTATCAACACCTTGATCCAGTCGGTAGCGAGCTAGCCGCGGATAGCCTCCGTGCCTCAAGTGTGGCGCAGTCGTGGTGCTGAATAACCGAGGGAAAGCCAGTCTTCAGCCTGCCGTGTGACATTCACGGACGTTCCCCTCCGAAAGAACCGTCTGCGGTGCACTGAGCGGCGGGCGACACCTTCCACGAGCTAGCAGCCCACTCCAATGCACGCCGATAGAGTGAATCAGTGAGGGTCTGAATGACCTCAACCCCCCAACGAAGCCCCGCCCATTACGGAAGTCTGCTCTGTGATTGGTCCAGAGCCTTTGAATCAAGTGATTCAAGGATTCAAAGGCTTTATATTATGAAAAGGTAAACAAGGTATCCCCGTTTTTTCCCGATTTACATTTGCTACATCACTGCCTACACAAATAAGGATCATTTTAATATACCATTTAGCCATTGAAATATGTTGACTAACTAGGCTGGTTCATTAAAAAAAAATGAAGACCTCACTGACACTGACACTGAAGAACACATGTACACTGGGGGTGCAGATTGTATATTATGGTTCACCAGACATGCAGTGTGAGAGATTTCACTGGCGTCGGGCCAAAACCTCATAAGTCACAATTTGGGAAAAATATTTTTTCTTCTTTCAAAAATGTACACTTTTGGTCACTCAACACACGTGTGTGTGTTTATGTGTGTGTCCATCCATCCATCCATCCATCCATCCATCCATCCATCCATCCATCCATCCATCCATCCATCCATTCATCCATTCATCCATTTCTTAATCGCTTAGTCCTCACAAGGGTCGCGGTGGGCACTGGAGCCTATCCCAGCTGGCTTTGGGCAGTAGGCGGGGTACAACCTGAACTGGTTGCCTGCCAATCCTGGGTATGTGTGTGTCATTTTTATGAATTATTGACCAATCCAAAGTTTTGAAAATGGCTTTCTCTCGTTGATGATGGAATGTTAATAGTTGAGCATGCTGTTTTTGCGATCTCCTGAAAAGTGACAATTTTGGATGTAGCCTACAAGGTTTTGGCTCGACGGCAGCGATTTGCGGATCTGACACTTCCAACCGTAGTTTGAATATAATAGAATAGAATATAATAGAATCTATTATCATTAGTACACAAACTAATAATCACTCATTGGTGTGATACAAAGTGAATAAAGAAGGACAACAGAAACAATGATAGCGAATTTAAAATAATGTAAGCAGCAGAAGCAATTTGTGCATTTTCTTTTTTTTGGGGGGGGGTCTCTTTCGATATGTGTTTTCCAACGTGACACTAACTGAAAAATACTTCACACACAGATTTATTATTAGACAGATCTACAAGGACTTCACTTGAAAATTGAGAAATGTTTTATGCTTTAATTTTGTTATTTTAGAAGATACATATATATATATAATTTTATAATTGTATACTTGTTACTCATCCTAGCTAAATTATATCTCCATACATGTAAATAAAATAGAGTAAAAAAAAAAAAAACCTTAATGTACGAGACCTATATACAAACCCTCTGGCATGTATTATATGTTCAATGTTGTTTACAGTTTTTTTTTATACTTTACTTCTGAATAAAGAATAATAATTAAACATTGAAAATAAAAATACTTCTCACGCGTCACAATGTTGTGTTTTCGCGTTTTCTCGCGAGAGGCAAGCACCTTTCACAAGCGGATTGTACCACGTGCATCTATTTGGCCAATAAAATGGTTTCCCTCAGGCGCGCTATTTGAGTCAGGAAGTTTCTTCGCTCCGTTAAAACAGGAGAAAAAGCAGTTAATCTCAGCCAAAATGACTGCTGAACCTGGCGCCACTGGTGGATTGGTGCTTGGAAACGAAGACAAAGTGTATCAACAGGGTGAGAAAACAAACGTGTTTTGTTTCCCGTTGTTATAAAATGCGGTCGCGCTTACTAACATGATGTATGTCGTTGGACTCCCGCACAGTTTTGGCCTCGTTTCCACTATGTGACCTGACAGAAGAGGACCTGAGGCAAAACCCCCAATTCTGTAAACTCTTAACCAGTCTGGCTCATTATGTGGATAAAACTGGACTCACTACTTCACTGAAAAAGGAGTTAGAGACGGTATAAACAAGCATTTATACAGTAAAATACGTTGCAGTGTGTTTTAGTTCCTGCAAAGTGTTAGTTTATGTCCTCCTCAGTTTTTGTTGCTTTTTTTCCCCTTTTCTTCAGGCTCAGCAGAAACTACTGAGCCAGCGGCGAGCCTGGCTGCAGTCTGAGAGCATCCACAGAGCGCTGCAGGAGATGATTCAGGACCACGGGGTCAAGAAGCATCATGCCGCTGTACCACCTGACGAGAACATGGTGGGCCTCCCAGATTTGAACAAACTTCTGTGAGTCAATTCCTGCAGGTTTCTTATGTGAAGTTAATCTGTCAATTTTGTGACATGATCCTAGTTTTACGAAACAATGGAGAAATGCCTTCTTGTGGCCAAGTGTGCAAGAAAGCTGGATCCCAGCAACACCACCAAAAAGGATCAGCCTTCCGTTCTGGGTTTGACCCCTCAAGATGTCATGGAACTCATGCCTTCTGAGAATGTATGTGATCAAAACGTACTTAGTAAAGACTATTTTTTTAATGATTCATTTCAACAAATTTACCTTGTGCCAATGCTGCGTGTAATTCACAGAATATACAAAAAATGAAACCGTTGTTACCTGGGGCTCTGGAGCAACACCTCAAGAAAAAATGTTTTAGTTTACTTTCCTACTATCAACCTGAATGGGGTGTGTTTCCTTTTTCCACACATAATTAAGTTGTCATCATGTTCTTGTGTAGCTGTTAAGAATGTTTTTTGTTTTTTCAAATATATATTTATAAATAGAGAATGACAGTGAATCTCTGAAGAGGTGCAAGTTGTCCCATATGTCTGCACAACTGGTTAAAGACAAAAAAAAGGTTGAAGCTCTGAAGGAAATCTCCCGGGAAAAGAGAGTGCTCCTCCAAAGGCAGACACAGCTGTACCTTTCTGTAAGCTGCATACAGTACATTTGTGTTCTTCACTGCATATAGTTTGGAAAAGAGCTCAATTGAAACCCCTTGCAGGAGATGACAGCGTGTGTCCAGCTCCTTCAGTCTTTCATCCTGGAGAACCGCTTGACGATGCAGGCTGATTTGGACAGAAAGAAGTTGGACTACTTTGAAGGCAAATGCGTATTAGTCATGCAAAAAATCAAGTAAGGAGTTTAACGCTTAATACCTTTATCAGTGTGTTTCCAGTATATATTGCTTTTAAATATTAGTCCGTTTATTCTTTTCGTCCATTTTTAGGGCTGAGATGGTTGCGATAAAGCTGGAAACATACACGCCTGACTCCATTTCTACCCACAAAGAAATAAGGCAAGATGAGTTTTGGGATATTGAGCTTTGTATATTACAGCTTGAAAAACATTTACTTTTTTTTTTGTTGTTATTTTTATTGTGTCTGAATTGCAGAAAAACTCTGGAGTCAGACCTTAGAGCCTGTCAGGTGGAGAAACAGTCGGTGGAGTCAGAGTTGTCCTCCTTTGAGATCCTGGGCAAGGAATTTGAGGCCCTGGCTGAGGAGTATGGCAAATTGCGAGAGGAAATTGAAATGAAAAAGTGGGCTCTGAAGGAATTTACCAAATATAATTCCTAGGGATGCTCCTACTTGACCTGGGATTAACGTGCATTGATTGATAAGGTTTGAATGATCAACCTTTCAGGATGTTTTTTTTTTTTTGAATATTTGATTCCATCACTGCATACTTGCTACTTGTTCCCCTTATTTACGAAATAAACATTGAGCAAGGGTTGATTGCCTTTAAATTGGATGTATTGTGGTAAAGGTATACTGTACATTAGTGTCCCATGATAGATCATCCATCTGACATAGAGCCACAGCAATAAAATCCACTGGATAGCAGACTGTTCAACCGACTGATGTCTGCCGCATTATTCAACTAAGCATGCCCAGATTTCACATAAAATACATTAGTGAGAGATATTCTCTTTGAATGTCAGTGTATATCCACTCTGCTGTATGGATGCTCCATTAGAAGTTTCGTTGTGACAATGGCAATAAATATTCTGAATCTGATTATAAATTACATTTTTTGGTTTAATGTTGTGCCTTATACTGCTAACGTATGCAGGAAAAGTGGACAAACGTGAGAATATAGGAAAGACTGGGAATTTGAAGTACATGCCGTGCACAATAACCCCCACTAGAGGGCAGCAAGAGAATATCTAGGGGAATATTTGTTGATATAAACCCGACATATTTTCGACGCATTAGGGTCGTCGGTTAGTAAATAAAACTGTTTTCTCATTGTTTTGTCAATCCGATCTTGCCTATCAATAGATTTGGCAGTGACGACCAGAAGTGCGTGTCACGAGACCCGGAAGTGAGCGCGAGCAAACCGCCTCGCTTTGTCACTCCCCTTTGGCCTCCTCTCATCAGCATCACGAGAAGCGCCCGCCCCGCCTCGCGACGTCAAACCGCTGGCGTTGGCTGGCTGGCTGACCGGCCCCCACCTCTAAACGCGGCCCACATCTGGCCGCCGGGACACGCGTTGTGGATATATACATCTCTAAATCTTTTTTGGAGCGCTATGTCTGAGGTTCGGAAATTCACCAAGAGGCTGAGCAAGCCCGGGACGGCGGCGGAAGTCCGACAGAGCGTGTCGGAGGCGGTGAGGAGCTCAGTGGACCCGGTGGTGAGCAAGGAGATCTTGTTGTCTTTTTCTTGCCAAAGCTAGTGTGCTTTAAGAGTCAGAGAAATCTTTTCTCCATAAGTAGACCCCCCACGCACGTATGTTTTTGTCTGTTCTTGCTGACGTTGAAAAATCAAATTTGATCAAAATGCGCGAAAAAAAAGAACTGTTACGTATGCATTGATAAAAGTGCGTTGAAAAGCAGAACGTCCTTCAATCTTCCGCAGCTCCTTTTGTCTGTCACTTGGACAGGACATTCTTGCCTCGTCATGTCTGATGGACTCAGCCACATGGTGCAGTAAAGCACAGTGTAACATGCCCTCATTCATTCATAAGTAGTTTTTTTTTTTTCATGTGTTAATAGCAGCCATAGCTGCCTGCGGTCATGAGGGGATTAGACGGTCAGTGGTTTTGAGGCAGTCGTAGAAGAACCCTGCTGACCCAGCATTGTGGCTGTGTGTGTGTGGATTTTGTTCCTGTGTGTCAGAAGCACTGCATGACTTACTTTGATCAGTGTTCAGGTTGAAAGTGTGAGTAGTACTGGTGTCATACGGTAGCATTGACTCTTTTGATTTGACATGCCTGGATGCTGTTTTGAGGAGATTTTGTGGGAATTCCCTCAAGCGTACTTCCTGTGGGTTCATCAATGTCCTCTTTTTGGTGACATTGTAGAGGCCTCGTTGACGTCATTTGTATGTTTGTATGACATGCTATATGCAGTGTTTCTGTATAACCATAGCCTACAGTGTGGCAAAAATACGATTAAACTATTAACAACAATCATTACATTCACTGGATCCTTACACATGTACACACGCACAATGAGTTTCATTGTACCAAGTGTCAGAAATATCCCAGGATTGGTTAGATAAAAAGATAATAATCCTAACTCCGCACAATGCAACAAATGAGGATTTGCTGTTTTTTTTAATGTTGTTGTGTCATATACTGAAACACTATTGGGCTTCATCTGCTCGCTTGCATGAGCACGCATGTTGCCGCCCTCCGGAAACCTCACTGGCATCATTTTCAAACCCTGTGCAAAGAATGAGCGTGTGCTTTAAAAGACAGTTATTATATTTCACTTATTTCTATATATTCAAGTAAAAGTAGAAAAGTCTTCTTTTTTTCTTTTTTTTTACCGCCTCGCCCTCCCCCCTGTCCCGTCCGCTTCTTGTGTGTAACATGATCCGGCCCGCTGGTGCTGCTCAAAGCTGGCCCGTGACTTGTGGCTCTGCGGTTGAGCTCATTGCACATGACAGGAAGGAGAACTGCTGCTTTTTGGGCCCGAGCGTGTGCGCCGACCTCAGCAGACTCTTGCTGTAAACGTTGCTTACATGTGGCCGGCCGGGGCTCACATGTGAAAAAGGCGTGGAAGCGTTGGACTTTTTTAGCATGACTGTCTAAACTTCCCAACCAAATGTATAGTATGGATGGAAATGTTTTCAACTGATCTTCTGTTAACTTTCAGCCAAGATGCTGAGACTAGCGAGGACAATTGAGCCTTACTTCCTTAGGGAACTTAAAAGTGGAAGTTATATATAATACCATGGGACATTGCCTGGACTCCAGATCACAACACAACTGTCTTATTCGAATCTTCTATTCCCCATCTCAGGAGCAGCCCAAGTTCATTGAGCCTTTGGACTACGAGGCGGTGGTGTTCCAGAGGAAGTCTCAGATCCACAGCGACCCTCAACGAGACCTGCTGCTCTGCCCCGTCGACGATGTTTCGGTGATGTTGTGTTTCTTTGAGCTTAGATGAGGCGCGGTCTTACGAATCCGGGGAAAGAGACAGCTGGGGAGGGAGCTGGGAGCTGATTGGCTGATACGAAAAGGGGGGGGGGGTGGCAACCAACCATCTGACTTTGTAGGGATACACCACAAAAACTGTCATGAACTGGATAAATGGAAAGCACATTTCCATTCATAATAACATTTTGGATGAAGTTTTGAGTCGACCAATGAAAGTTTTTTTTGCTCCATTACTAACAACAAAAAATACATTTTCCATTTTGAGGCAAGATTTTTCCAAACTTTCCCTATGATAAGCTCCAATGCAAACGCAGCCAGACAGCACATGTGTTTTGATTTATTTAGAGAACTGCTTTAACCCTGTGACGCTAGTATGTATTCCACTCAGTTTTTTTGGGCTTTGCTCCTCAACGTGTGTGTGCTTGCGCTCACGCAGGAGTCCCAAATATCCCGACAGAGGCGGACCGTGGTCCCCTCTGTGCCCCAGAATGCAGAGCGTGAAGCCAGGAGTCTGTTTGCCAAAAAGGTACTACAATGCTAACTCGTACAATGTGGTGGTAGTTAAAGGTCAGGAAGTAGAAGGACATTGCTTTAGTTTCGAGAATGGGATTTAAGGCCAACATTCAGCATTAGCGAAAGTTTATTAGTCATGTGGGGCAGGATTTTGAGTTTTTGCAGACTTCTGCCAGGTTCTGTTTAACAGACCCGTGTTTCCTTGTCATCTGCTTGACTAAGAGCTATTAACTCATTCACTGCCATTGACAGCTATAGACGTTTAAAAATTCATTCTAACAATTGTTATTAGTTTAACATTTTTTTCCCATTTTTGTTAACAAGAGTATGAAAACCTAGATTTTTTTATGTACATTTAGAACAGATATACAATTTGTGATTAATCGTGAGTTAACTAGTGAAGTCATGCGATTAATTACGATTACAAATTTTAATCGCCTGATGCCGCAAATTTTTAATAACCTTATCTTTGAATTATTATTATTATTATTATTTTTTAATAATGTTTTTTTAAAGAAAACATTATTAAAAATTATAATAAAATTAATCGCTTGACTTCACTAGTTAACTCACGATTAATCACACATTTTATATCTGTTCTAATACAAAAAAATCTAGGTTTTTATACTTTCATTAACAAAAGTGGGAAAAAATGTTAAACTAGAAATAGTTCAAATGAAATTTTGACGTCTATAGCCGTCAATGGCAGTGAATGAGTTAAAATTTGCTTAGGTGAGGCTTCCCAACATGTGCAAGGGAGGCCTTTTTCTAACAATGTCCCAGATACAACTCAAAATTAGTCCATGCCTGTGAGTCAGAGTCAGAGGACGGAAATTTCCCGCACTGGCGTGCTCCTGTTATTATGTGTGTGTTTATGTGTCTGGCAGTGCATCAACATGTACAAGACCGACTGGCATGTCATCAACTACAAATACGAGGCCTATTCTGGCGACTTCCGCATGTTACCCAGGTAAGGTGGGGAAGTAGTTTGCAGTGGAGTAGAAGCGAGAAGCTGAGAGCTCCTTCTAATAAATCTCCCCTCTCTCTTATATTTTTCCATAGCAAAGGCTTGAAGGCAGACAAGCTAGCGGCTCACGTGTTCGAGGTCGATGAAGACGCCAAAGACGAGGTATGAGGAGGTCACCAAGCTTTCCATCATCATACATATATTATACACACGAGCTTTTTTTTAACTGATGTGAGGCCCTTGAGTCCAGGAAGCAATGCAATCCCACAGGGCCGTAAAACCAGAAACCCTCTGTTAACGTTCTATAAATAGCTCCTCTATTGATCCTACCACTGTTGTCTTCTGGCCAGATGGATTCAAACGGAGAAAGGGTTTCAATTGGAGAAAATAAGGGGATGGCAAGGCGGATGCTCAAATGGCTCTGTTGCTTCATGAAGTAGTTTTGAATTTAGTTTTTTAAAATTAAGTTTTAAATCATTTTTAGAGCAGATTTGTTAGTTCTTATTAGGATTTTTTTTATGCTTCAGTATGTTTTTCATTTATTTTAGAGTTTTATTGTATTTATTTTTTTCAAATTTTGTTTATTAAACCTTTTCCAAACAAAGCCCAATGTAAAGTGATAACAGAATACTGCAAGTTACATTTTAAAAGGTAGCGCCATATGTCTATCCCTCTAACCCTCATCATCCCAACCCAAGGCCAACTAATCAGACACACACACACACACACGATTATCAAAATACGTAATACAATCCCAATTTAAAAAAAAAGGAAAAAAGAAAAAAAATCAGAAGGTTGAGATAAAATAAATATGCCTTTTTATTCATCCCAGTTTTATTTTTTTTAAACTAACTACAATTCTCAAATTGCTATTTGATCTTTCTTCCTCTGTACGGACTATGGACGTTCAGCAATACTGAAATAAATACATTTAAATTTCAAATGTATATATTCATCATTTTAAAATTTCAAATAATCCCCAAAAGCTCATGCATGTTATTTATTGATATATATGAAAACAAAGGAGATTTTCGCTGTAACTATAGTGAGTTACTTTTTTAAAAGTAAGATGTAGTTTCAGTTCATTTTAGTTTGTTTGAATTGTTTTCGGAAATGAAAATTAGAGATGTTTGTTACCACATTTTTTTCAGACCGATGAGTAGTCACCGGTACCAATACCACTAGTATTTTTGATACATAAAAAATCCCCCCAAAACAGTGACAGATAATTATATATTAGATATTAATGTCCATTTTCTATTATCATCATTTTCTAGTCTGTAGTTCCTGATCGTATATGGTAAGCAACTCTGAAATTCAACATGGAAGTGTGATCAATAATAGTACGTTTGTTTGCGCCAGGACACATCGTCGCTGTGCTCCCAGAGGGGCGGCATCATGAAGCAGGGCTGGCTTCAAAAAGCCAACATTAACAGCAGCCTGTCTGTCTCCATGAAGGTGAGTCACCGCCACCAACCCGCACACAAAATGGCGACAGACCTCTCTCATTGCAATCGTCGTCACTTCAGGTGTTCAAGAGGAGGTACTTCTTCCTGTCCCAGCTCCCGGACGGTTCCTACATCCTCAACTCGTACAAGGATGAGAAACACTGCAAGGAAACCAAAGGCTCCATCTATCTGGATTCATGCATTGATGTCATTCAGGTAGATGGAGCGTTAAACGAGTCATTAAGATTTTAAGACAGCAGCATATGCTAAATGTTGTACTTTAACACAAGGGCCATTCAGTTTGCTTCTCATCCTGCTACCGGAAAGCTTTTTGCTAGATGAGGCTACTCACAAGATGAATGGGAGGAGACTCATTCTGGCTAATGGCTCTGGTGTGAAAAGCTTGTAATTTATTCCTGCGCACGTGGATTAAAACCCCCATCTTTCATTTTAGCTGTTCATCGATATTATGAGCTGGGGGGAATCCTGGCCTTCTCTACCTGTTAAAAGTATATAAATCTCTCCCCCTCCCCCAGAGCCCTAAAATGCGGCGGAATGGCTTTGAGCTAAAGATGCAGGACCGCTACAGCCACTTTTTGGCGGCTGACAGTGAAGCAGAGATGGAGGAGTGGGTGGCTACGCTCAAACAGGCCCTGCAGAACAGTACCGAGGCCTGCCAGGAGAGGAGGAACGGAGGGGAGTCCCTGGACGGCTCCTTGGGTGAGATGACGAAAACACACGAAATTAGGGCTGAACAGTTTTGAAAAAGAGTCAAATTGACATTTTTTTCCCCTCAATAATATAATTGCGATTTCATATGTGAATATTTTGTCAAGGTCCTCATCTCGTGTAATTTTGAACAAACACAGGGAATAGATTATTACAATAAACAATATCACTAGGGGTGTGAATTGTCTAGTACCTGGCGATTCGATTTGGTACCGATTAATCCCGATACAAATCTATAAATTGATGATTGCGATTATTTATTTATTTTTACTCAAATTTAGAAAATATTAATCATTAAACTTGTGCATGTACACTGTAAGATTTGAATGAAAATGTATTTATTTATCAGAAAATTCAGGTTGCAGTCTGTTTCATGTTTGAACAGCACTGAAATAAAATATTGAGGCTTAATGTTCCATTAATATAACATTCTTCCATGCTTAATGTGTGAATCCTAACCCTAAGTAAGACGTTTTGTTAAATATTCCCCTAAAAAATTGATGTTTAAAAATCGATTCGGCAGCATATTGAATCGATTCGAGAATTGCGCGCTGTAATATCGCGATATATTGCCGAATCGATTTTTTCTAACACCCCTAAATATAACAATTATTATTTTTGGGTTTTATAGGTTAGTCTTACGCAAAATAAAGGCAAATGAAGCATGAATTAATATGTAAGACAATTTATTTATCTACTTCATTTAAAGTTGTTAAAAGAGAAATCAACCCAAACAATTTATTTACAATAATGTGTTCTCCCGTTTCATCCATCTCACGGGGCAACCATTTTGCCAGCGAATGGCAAAATGGCCACCCCCTGAGATAGATAAAAAATGGTGGATTTTGCTAATTTATTCATATTCCACAAATGCAATAATAATCCGAATGTCGTGTTTAGACGAGTCGGGGCACATACAACATATTGTAAAGAAAATTGTTTGGTTGACTTGCCGTTTCTTAAAGCACTCAATACGACAACTTCACAAAATTCTACCAAACATGTCATAGGTCAGATTACAAAAACAATGCAAACAAGTCTTTTCAATCGGTTGAATTACAACTGGTTCAGATACGTAGCCTGCGTTATTAATGATTCTTTCCCGACAACTGTTCTGTCCAATCAGACGATGACACAAGCTGCCAAGGTAAAAGTGAGAGCCAGCCAGAAGGTCTTGGGAGGAACCTACAACCTGAACTCACAAAAGTACAGATATTGCGCTGCTTTCATTGAAATATATCCCAGAACTGCTCCCATTTTGTTTTATGGCATAAGGGAGGAATAACACCTCTCAACCTCTTTGTGTGTGCGTGCGTGTGTGTGTGTAGTATGCGAGGGAAACAGACCAGCTCAATAAGATGAACCGGAACGAAGGCAGGCAAAAGCTTTTCTCTCTGGACCCTGAGACACAGGTAGCGAGAACGCTTGTCCCGTTATTGATTTATTCATGTATTGATCATATGACCATTTGACCTTTTCTCATCCACTCCCCAGAGACTTGACTTCTCCGGCATCGAACCGGACGTCAAGCCGTTTGAGGAGCGCTTCGGCCGCCGTATCGTGGTTGGCTGCCACGATCTCACCTTCAGTCTCCAGGGCTGCGTCAGTGAAAAGGGTGACGGCGTCCTTACCAACGTACGCCATCACTCTTATGTTTTACTATAGGCCCCTCCTTATAAATGTGTGAATTATTAACTCCTTCACTGCCATTGACGGCTATTGACGTCAAAAATTAATTTGAACTATTTCTATTAGTTTGACATTTTTTTCTACTTTTGTTAACAAGAGTATGAAAACCTAGGAAAAAAATGTTATTGTACATTTAGAACAGATATCAAATGTATGATTAATTGTGAGTTAACTATTGAAGTCATGCGATTAATTACAAAAAAATTAGGACCGTAATTAATTGCATGAGTTAACTCACGATTAATCACATATTTTATATCTGTTCTAAATGTACAATAATAGAAATTCTAGGTTTTCATACTCTTGTAAATAAAAGTGGAAAAAATTGTTAAACGAATAGAAATAGTTCAAATGAATTTTTGACGTCTATAACCGTCAATGGCAGTGAATGAGTTTAATATGAACAATCCTGTGCCTTCCCTCTGCTCATTTTCAGGTGGAGCCCTTCTTCATAAGTCTGGCGCTTTTTGACATCTCCAAAAATTGTAAGATCTCTGCCGACTTCCACGTGGATCTCAACCCACCCTGCGTGAAGGAGATGCTGACCGACACGGCGGGCCAGCTCTCGCCTTGCTCAGACTCGGAGGGAGGCAGCGGAGGAGGAGGCAGGCTTTTAATGAGCGGGGACCCCGGAAGAGGGGACTGCCTGCCTGTTCTTCAGAAAGTGTCCGAGGCTCTGCTGCATTCCCCGACACAGGTACACACACGCCTGTAATCTTTTATCAACAATAGTTCAAGACAAACCTGAAACTCGTAACAGTCAACCTCAGATTTCCTATTCAGTCTTCTTTTCTACTCCTAGGCAATTTTTTCAGTAACCAACCCCCATGCTGATATCTTTCTGGTGGCCCGTGTGGAGAAGGTGTTGCAAAATGGCATCACCAATTGTGCCGAGCCATACATAAAGACTTCGGACGCGAACAAGGTCTTTGTTTGCCCTCAAATGTAATATACTTAACATTATGCTCGCCACTGATTGGCTTGTATGTCGGCCTCCATGTCATCCCAGACCGCTCAGAAGGTCCTCAAGGCGGCTAAACAGACATGCCAACGCCTGGGCCAGTACAGGATGCCTTTTGCTTGGGCTGCTAAGTAAGATAAGAGCGCAACAAAAAAATAAACCTGGCCAAAAACGAACACGAGGCCCGTCAATGAATTTCATGTGTCACCTCGCCAGGCAGGTGTTCAAGGACGCTCAAGGCAGTCTTGACATGGATGGCAAGTTTTCTCCCCTTTACCGCCAAGACAGCGGAAAAATCTCCACAGATGACATCATCAAGTTGCTGGCTGACGCTAGGAAGTGAGTCACGGACACTCCCGAGCTATTTTAACTTTTTATGCTTTCGAAAATGTCTTTCTCCCCCCCCCCCTGGATATATGCTCTTTTCTCCATTTATTTTAATGCTTATCTTGATTTCAGACCTGAGAAAAGCAAGCTTCAGACCATCCCTGGACAGCTCAATGTCACCATTGAGTGTGTCCCGCCTGACTTTTCAAGTATGTTTTCCTTTCTCAACACGCCACAAGCAGACTCTTTCGCATCAACATAAATGCTGCATATCTCACTGTTCTATCCAAGGAACAGGTTTCCAGATAAGACGGTGTATTGAAGTCCGTAGTGGTTATTGTCACACCCTTGCCCGGAATGGTGCAACACTATCTAAAAATCACACATTGGGGGGCACCCGGTGCACTGCTGTTGTGTTATTTTGTCTCTTGCACAGCAGCATTGCGCAATCTCTTGTCTTGGGAGGAAAGTTGTTTAAATTGTTTTCATTATTTAGAATGCATTTTTTTTTCCCAATCCTGCTTAGTTTTTTTTTTTTTGCCTCGGAAAATGTGGTTAAATTGGAATGTCTGAACCCAAAAAATGTGTCCATCCATCATGTTGTGGAGGACAGAGTCATGATAACCAGTAATTATGCTGTGCCAAGCTTTGCTCTGATCTCTTAATACGTCAGAGAAAAGGTTTCACGCTGAGCTGATCTCCTCTGATTGAGAATATGCTCAGATCTGTGCGATTTTTATATCAAAGAATAGTACACGATTCCTGCCGTTGGAATGCAAACAAAACATTTGCGAGGTGGAAGAAAGGTTGCTGTAAGCGCGCAAAACATATGGCGTATATATACGCTTCTCTCCCCAGACACGGTGACGTCCTCTTACATCCCTGTGAAGCCCTTCGAAGAAAGCTGCGAGCGCGTATCCGTGGAAGTTGAGGAGTTCCTGCCTGAGGAGGCCAAGTACAACTACCCCTTCACCACCTACAAGAACCAACTCTACGTCTACCCTCTGCAACTCAAATATGACAACCAGAAAAGCTTCACCAAGGTGTGTGCATTTCACATAGCATATATATATATATCCCAGTGAGGATTTATTTGTGTATGTGCTGATGCATGTGAATGCTTTACATCTGCTAGGCTAGAAACATTGCCGTCTGCATACAGTTCCGGGATTCGGATGAAGAAGGTGCAACCCCTTTAAAGGTGAGAGGCACGGAAAGCCAACTTCGCCGGCCGGCTTAGTTGTTGGTAGTAGTAAAGGGGAAGACAAAACACAAACTTATATATCATATGCGCCCCTTCTAATCTTAAATACGGCATTTTGATTAATATTGCATTTGTGGAAATATTAATTAAGCAGCAAAATCCAACTGCTCAGGACTCGGGTAGTTACCAATCACGGCTCAGCTTGCGAATGTCACATGACCAAACTCAGAAAACAGGTAAGCAACTGTGATGTCATTTTCAGTTGACAGCAAGTGGCAAAATGGCCCATTAATATGGATAAAAATGGGTGGGGTTTTGCTGCTTGATTCATATTCCACAAACGCAATAGTGGGGGCACATACAACATGTGTCAAAGAAATTTTAGGGGTTGAAAAGGGTAAGAATGATGTCATGGAAAAAGTGTCAAATCAGTCCTTGGGGGGCAGGAAAGGGAACAACTGGTTAAGAGAGCAAAGAGAAAACACTAGGAAACACAATTTTTGTTGAGTTAGGTCTGACGGCTGTTTGCAACCGTCATTTTTTTTTAGCTAATAGGATCCCAGTTTTCTTAAAAATTCAACATAAATGTGTATGTTAGTAAATCAAGCACAAATCGGACTGACAAGCTTTGAAAACTAAAAAAAACAATAACATAAAACAAAATATAACTTACAACAACGGTATGACGGTATGCCCATGGTTACAAGGTTAAGAGAAAAGCCCCTTAATTCCTGTTATGCAATTTTCTGTTTGCAGATATTGATAGCAAACATGTAGAGCTCTAAATGAGTCCAATCGTAATCAGCTCTTCTTACCAGTCTTACTACAACTAACCAGTGCAATTTGGAGGGTGACATTCTTTTTCTTTTTTTTTTCGGAGAGCTCAGTTCATTCGGTAATTTTACCGATTTGACATGTCATCATCATTGCTCTCTTTTTTTAATTATTATTATTATTATTATTTATATATATTTTTTTTATACATTTTTATTTTGTGAGTGTGTATGTATTAGTTCACCTAAAACCTATAAAAAAAATCCCATACCGTTCACCTAAACCGAACACTTCAGAATCCAGTCAGAGTCGTGAGGCCGTCAGGAGACCCGAGGAAGGACCAAAGAAAAGAAAGGAAAGTGAAATCCAGAGGTCAATGGAGGGTGACATGCTAAAAAAAAACAGAATTGCCGCAATTTTGTAATCAGCATGCCAATTTTAGTTTGAACCAGCATAAAACTCGACAGATTTTTTTCTTCCAAAAACCGTTCCCCACTGTTATTTGTGGGTGGAAACTGCCATCAAAGCACAGTTGATTGTTGTTTGAACTCGTTCCGTCTAGACATTCCTAGATGCTTTTGATCAAGGCATTCTGGTGGAATCGTTGCAGTGCTGACAGGAGACACTGTATTTCCCGCCTTTAGCAGCCATGGATAATCCCTTTTTCTATGTATACCTTTTACAAGCTCAAATTTGACCAGTGACACGTAAAGTTGAATTATTATTATTATTATTTTTACCTCATGTTGTACCATGATAGTATGAAAACACTGGCACATAAGATATGAGCCAGCACCTGGAGCCCCGCCCCCGCCCTCATACTCAAGCAGGTAATCTGGCCTCCCATCAGACCCTTTATCACCAATCCAGTCTTGCAGTTTTTCTATGATGGTACGAGGCAGCATGTTCCCGAGACTTCTCTTAATTTAGAAGATACATTTAGTATGAGTTGTAAATTCTCTCTGTAATGTATTTCTTGTGCTTCAGTGCATCTACGGAAAGCCAGGAGACTCACTCTTCACCAGCGGCGCTTATGCAGCTGTCTTGCACCACAACCAAAGTCCAGAATTCTATGATGAGGTGAGATACTTCCGAAAAAATCCCAACAATTTCTTATGCCATTTTGTATGACGAATTTATAAGGATCCTTGAGCCTCAAATTCCCTTGGGACTGCCATGCTATTGCTGAGATGATCCAATTAATCTGTTTTAGTGTGAACACACACACACGCACGCGCATAGAGTGAAAGAGTTAGTCAGGATAAGGCAGAAGGCCTCCCATATGGTCTAAAAATTAAGTGGATTAGGAATTTAAGACCAGACACACACACACACACACACATCGCCACCCCCCCCCCCCCTGCACCTTCTTACACTGACATGCCTTTTGTAGTATTTTATATATTGATTTGCTGATTTGCTGCCCCCTTGTGGACCATACAGGTTAAGATGGAGTTACCCGTCCACTTGCACGAGAGGCACCACATCCTCTTTACCTTTTACCATATTAGCTGTGAATCTAGTAGCAAAACCAGCAGTAAGAAGAGAGAGGCTGTGGAGTCTCTGGGTATGTTTTAAAAAATATATATACTATTTTGTAGTTAATGCCTGTAGGTATTGTTCTTCACTTTCTTTCTCATTTGTTGTCAGTTGGTTACTCCTGGTTGCCTCTGCTGAAAGACGGCAGGATGCACTCAACAGAACTCCAGCTACCCGTCGCTGCGTCCCTGCCTTCTGGATATCTGGGTCAGGACACCAAAAAGGTTTGTGAAAAGCACATCACCGCATTTTTCTCATGCCTTGTTTCTTACTTAAAAATGTCAACATTCCCATACGCAGTCCCAGCCAGATATCAAGTGGGTGGAAAATGCAAAGCCGCTATTCAAAATGAGGAGCCGTGTTGTATCGACGATATATGCTCAGGTGAAAGACTTGCTTCTTCTTCATGCACTCTAAAAAAAAAAAGAGTTGGGCTATTTTATCAACCCAATTCATGGGTTGTTTGCATTGGGTCAAATTTCTGGGTTATTTTTCTATGAGTAACCAAATTGTTGGGCCAGATTAACCATTTATTGGACAATATGGCTCAAACGGCACTATTCCTGTATTGCTTGTGATATGTCATATTATTTGAGACACATTTCATGGGAGTAGCCAAATTGTTGGGTTAAATTAACCCATGGTTGAGTAATCAGGTCAAATCTGAAAAACGTGTACGATGGGCGGCCATATCAGCCATTGACATACATACATGGTACATACTGCACTTTTTTTGCGTGCTGGGTTAAATGAATAACCCAATTATTTGGGTCAAATTGACGTGGCAGTTAAGCCCCTTTTTGACCAACTAATTGGTTTAAAATGAACCCAAATAATGTTATTATTTCACCCAACTGTTTTTAGATTGTGGTATTATGGATATTTGATAGTTTGCCGTTTCGTCGACAGGACCTCCATCTCCACAAGTTCTTCCTGCACTGCCAACTAATGAGGAACACCTCAGAGGACAACCGGGCAGAGTTGATCAGATACCTGAAGGTCAGACTCTGGAAAAATATGTTTTGAAATGTGCTCTGGGTTCTATTTTCATCCCTCCATCCTCAGTGCCTGCACGCCATGGAGATGCACGTCATGGTCCACTTCCTGCCCACTGTGCTCATGCAGCTGTTTGAGGTTCTCTTGGCAGCCACCAAGGAAGGCCAGGAGATTGCTGTCAACTCTCTTCGGTCTGTTAATCGGTTATTGGTGCGAAATGTGTCCATCCATCGTTTGCATTTGATAGTCACGAGTCAATCCCCTTTTCTGTCCCTGCAGTGTTATCATACATATCGTATCTCGGTGTCACGAGGAAGGGCTAGAAAACTACCTGCGCTCTTTTCTAAAGGTATGCTTGCTCTGTGGTTTTTACACTCTTAAAAACAGTTGGGTCAAAAAGGGACCAAACCAAACCAAATGCTTGGGTTAACAATTTCAACCAAAAAGATAGGTCGAATGAATAACACACAAAACAACGCAAAAATGGGGTTGGGTTTTGGGTTATGCTTTTGACCCAACTTTTTCGTTTCCATGCATAATCCAAAAAGTTCGGTCGGTCTAAAAAAAATAAAATAAAAAAGGTTGTTTGGTGGGTTATTCATTCGACTAACTTTATGGTTTACAAAGTAAATAAATAACCCAAAACATTGAGTTGATCCGCCCAAAATGGGTTGTTTTTGGTTTAAATAAGTAATCGGTCCCTTTTTGACCCAATTTGGTTTGGGGTTTTTTACCCAAATTTTTGTTTTTATCATGCACAACCCACAAATTTACTTACTTACTTACTCCTATTGAAAAAAAATGGGTCATTGGGTTAATCATTTAAAGCAACTTTTTTGATTTAAATAAATAAACCAAAATGTTTGGTTGGCCACTTTTTGGCCCAATTTGGATTATTTTTGACCCAACTATTTTTTAGAGTGTATATGCCACATAATGTATTTTATTTTTTTGCCTTCTTCACAGTATGTGTTTGTATCCAAACACCTTGCACCCGGGAACGCAGCATATACCCACGACGTATTGGCCACGGCGGTCACAGCCATTCTCAAGCACACGGCGGATTTTAACACCAGCAACAAACTGCTCAAGGTGCGAGTTGTTGTCGACATTGAACAGCAGGTGGCACACTTGCCAATAGAATCACTTTGGATACCTCCAATAGAAATTCCTTTGTCATATTTAAACATCTTCATCATTTTTTATCTGTAGTATTCTTGGTTCTTCTTTGAAACGATGGCCAAATCAATGGCCCTGTACCTGCAAGAGGACCAGCGCATGAAGGTTGGTGCTTGGTTCATCTCATAAATGATAAATCAACAATCTGATGTAATATTTATGAAAACATGCTTTCAGATGCCACGGGCCCAGCGTTTTCCGGACACTTTCCATCAGGCGCTGCAGTCCCTGGTGCTGTCCATCATGCCTCACATCACCATTCGCCACACGGAGATCCCCGAGGAAGCCCGCTGCATCAACCTGAGCTTGGCCAATTTTTTCAAGGTGTGCATGCTAATTCCAATCTTATCCAGAGCGCAGTTTCACTTCATAATTTGCCCCTCCCCCTTCTCCTCAGAGGTGTTTGACCTTCATGAACCGGGGATTTACTTTTGGTTTGATCAATCACTACATGTGCCACTTCAGTTTCAAAGATCCCAAGGTACACGTGCGCAGACTCTCTCTCGCAGAAAAAAAATGCACGGCTTTCGGTATGTCGGAAGACTCAACGTGCATTGCGTGTCTCTCGCAGGTGCTGACTGAAATGAAGTTTGACTTTCTGATGGCGGTGTGCAATCACGAGCACTTCATTCCACTCAACCTGCCCATGGCCTTTGGGCGCACCAAGCTGCAGAGGGTGCAAGGTGAGCGAGAGCTGCACTCTCCAATCGAAGGCCACAGGTCTGCCACGTCCACTTTCTCACCTGCATCCCCACAATCATCTGCTATTAACAGTTTTACTCTCTCTGGACATTTCTTTAGGAACACTTGTTTAAAAAAAATAATAAAAAAAAATCTTAAATTATATGTGATGCAGCTAGCGTGTCATCACAATCGTCATGTTAAAGCATTTTATGGAAACGCTGCATGGATTGTGACGAGCTTCCCCGATTTCTTTATTTGTACCCAAAACCCTTCCCGTCTGTTTTTTTTTTCTTGCTTGTGGTCAGATTTTATTCCGTATGCGACGGAGCTTTTTGGCCCAGTAGGTAGGTGACGCTCACCGCGCCGTCCTTTACCGCTGCCTCCCGCCTCGCGCCAACACCGGCACCTCCTCCAGCTCTCTGCACTCTCGCCTCCATTAACCCTCACTCGCCCGAGCGCACGGTGCCGATGCTGAATTGATGCTTTTGTGTCGTAGAGGAGATGAGCTTTGCTTCTGCGGGAATCCAACTCACACTCTTAATGAAAATATTTCTCTATACATGTTCAAGTGAGGGATATTTGTTGTTAAGCTGAGGTTTTCTCTCTCTAGTTCTGTCACTATCGTTAGAGCTAATCATTTCCACTGGGTATAACTCAGTTTTCTGGGATATACTGCCTGTTATGATATTAACACAGCATCATGGCTTTGCACACATTTGGTTTCTTTCTTTAGATTTCTGCTCATTTATGCTGCTTGCACAGCGCAAACATATGGAATTATACGTTTCCTGCTTCAGGAAATGTATAATCAAGCTGAATTTTTCTTATTGAATTGTTCACTTTGTGTGAAGAAAAATGTTTGCTACATCATGACCACTTGCACATAGGGATTTATTTATTATCTAGCTTTTTCAAAGTTAATCATGTTTTGTACTTTTCACCTTGTCCTTATATTATTTTATGACCAGTTCTGAACTCCTCATTTCATTGCTTGACACTGACCTGCCGCTTACCCTCTTGGACTAACCGCAGAGCAAAGTCTGGAATTCAGCCTGACGGAAGACTACTGCCGCAACCACTTTTTAGTGGGCCTGCTCCTCCGAGACGTGGCCGCGGCCCTGCAGCAAGGGCCCGAGGTACGGCAACTAGCCGTGAGCACGCTCAAGAACCTGCTGATCAAACATGCCATGGATGATCGCTACACGGCATTTAAGGTGAGGGTGGCGGGAGGTCCGACAATGTGAAGTAAACATTTTTGACTGACAAATATGTTCGAACGTACTTTGTAGGCAGGGTTGGGAAGGTTACTTTTAAAATGTATTCCGTTACAGTTACCTGCTAAAAAAAATGTAGTCAGTCACGTAATCCAAGTACCATAATATTAAAGTAATGTAATGATTACTTTGGATTACTTTTGGATTACTCCAATACCAAGTACGCTCATGAAGTCAACATAAAAATAAATATCACCACAATTTATATTTCTATACAGTGCGGCCTTGTTATTTGCAGGTGATATGGAACCCGGGCAGCCCACCAATAGCAAAGATCCTTGTATAATTGGCAACCATTTAAATGCATGTACAGTATTGATTGATCACTGAGAAGCAACCACACCTCATAGATAGATAGATAGATTTTATGCTTTTAAAAGCACATTTCCCACGGTAGCTCATTTCACCCACAATCACACATGCACTAATAATGCTATGAGGATGACTATGCGTGACATTAACTGCAAAAGGAACTGGAAAAAGGAAAGCTGAAACTTTTCATTGTTAAAGATAAATCGGTCCTTCAGCAAGCCGTGTTCCAAACCGTAAATAGGGAACCGTTCGCCATTTACTTAATCCTTTCATCCGCTCGCTCTTTCGCTCTCTTTCTCACTTTTGAATTGTAATCCCTTGAAATAATCCCCATTTTTAATAAATCTACCTGTAACCTGATTACATGTTTTTTTTACTTTACTGTAATGGAATACAGTTACATTATTTTGTAATCTGATTACATAACGGCGGTACATGTATTCCGTTACTCCCCAAGTCTGCTTGTAGGCTATAAGGTACAAATTTAGCATTTTCTTCCGTAATGCATAATACGCATGAAATTGATTAATTGTTTATTGGTCATTTTTATGATTTATTATTATTTCTGCTGGGCCTTAATTTCCGTTTGCCGTTTTTTTTCCCCATAATGCGCAAGCAGAAGTTGTTCAAATGTACTTCCAAATATGAACGTATTTGAATACATATATATTTGCATCTATTCGCCAGCCAAAAATGTTTTACTTCACATTGGTAGGTCCACACTTGTAGTTTTTGTACTACTGTGATTGATTTTTTTCCTATTTGTTATTTCAGAACCAACAAGCCAGGATCTGTTTGCTCTACCTACCACTGTTTGAGTTGCTTTTCCAGAACTTGAAGCAACTGTCCGCCCAGCCATACATTTCCAATCTCAATGTGAGCCCCCTTGAATTGGACTTCTAATCGGAACCTTTTTATCGTACTTACACAAAGTGGACTTGTTGCTTGCAGGGCTCGAGAGACGACCTCATGTCATGCAGTTCTGCAGACAGCAAAAGAATAAGCACAGCCATGGAGAAAGACCACAGTGAGTTGTGTGCCCCAAGACACCTTCCAACCTTTCCAGGGAAACCAGTTTGAAGGCATTCAGTCAATCTGTTTTGAGAAGGTGTTGTTGATTTTGGTGGTGATAATATTTTTGTTGTTATCAGGCCTGCCTGTGCTTAATGGCTATGTCGTGAGAAGGGAAGACTCGCGAGGATCTCTCTTTATGGACCCTGGGGCGCCAGATAGCATTGACGTGAGACTTGTTTAATAACTATATGGCGTTCCCCTGGCAACATCTGACCTAGATTAACGAGTTAATCATCAATGGCACGCACACACGCGTTGAATACACACACTGTTTTGAATAATGGTGTATTTTCATTTGCATCTTAGCTTCTGTTTTGAGCACAGCTTAATGATTTACTTGATACAATTTCAAGTTGCGTTCACCTTTCAACTTCACATTGCAAAGACGCCGGTAGAAATATATAACGTCAACGAGACACCGCCTTAGTTTATCATCTAATAATGTCATATTGAAATAAATCATTAATAATAATAATAATAATAATAATAGTAATAATAATAATAATAAAAGAGCAATGATGATGAAATTTCCGAATGAACAATACTGAGCTCTTAAAAGAAAACAAAAAAAATAAATAAAAATAAAAGAGCAATGATGATGACATTTCCGAATGAACAATACTGAGCTCTTAAAAAAAATAAAAAAATAAAAATAAATAAATCATTATTTATACAAAGACTGAATGATGCTGGTTTTTTTGCATGTGCAGCTGCAGAGGCGGGGCTCCACCATGAGCAGCAGTCCCGGGCCCCCCAAGAGCAGACTGGGCCCTTATGAGATCAGGGGCCTCCTGCTCACCTTCTTACATGTAGCCAAGACGTTGTCAGAGGGTCGGTGACCAGCAACACGCTGCACAAATGACACACTGAAAATGATCATTAAACATAGACTGTAAATTGCTTTTTTGTCCACAGACAATCTCATTGCATACTGGAACAAACTTAACCCTCAAGATGTTATGAATTATCTCAGTTTGCTTGAGTGAGTAACTTTTAAATGTGCAGATGTCGCCACTAGAAACAGAATGAAATCGCAATGCTAAGCTGCATGCATTTGATTCACAGGATCTGTCTGGTTCAGTTTCGGTACATTGGGAAAAGGAACATCGGCAGGTGAGTTGTCCTAGCAGTGTTAACCTCAAAACCTGTTTGTAACGTGGCTGATTTCTGTTTTTGTTTCCCTTTTGTGTGCGTGCGGATAAGGAATCAGGAGGTGTGCGCTTCCAAGTTGTTCTCCCCAGACAGGAAGTCTCAGACAATGCCGGCCATGCGATGCAACCGAGCCAGCACCATTCAGACCAAAATCAACCAGTTCGGCACCCTGGAGGCCTCGCTCACTTTCAACATAGGTGGGACACACGCTGTACTCACTTTTGTTGGCTAAATCAACAAGTTACATCCGCATGTCCGCACTGACTCATGTTTATCACGCACTGCCTCATGTTTATCATGCATTCCATGCTCATGACTAATAGTGGTTTCACCTTTATCAGCTATGCAAGGCATTTGTAGGGAGCCTTTGAAGTCGTATTGAACGATTTAGAAAAATAACCTAATTGCGATTTTTACATTTTATAAGATTTGTATTACAATTAGAGAAGGAAGAGGACCGATACCAGGCCTTATTTCAAGGTATTGGTACTTGGCTATGGAGGACCAAAACTGCCAAAATAAATACAGTAATTTCTGGACTATAAGCCGCTACTTTTTTCACTTGCATTCGACCCTGCGGCTAATACAAAGGTGCGGCTTATCCATTAGATCACAAGGGGGCGCACTGTAAGGGAAGCGCAAGAACGTCAAGCAGAGCAAAACAAACCAAGTGAGACCAAAATACAGTAGGAGAGACAGAACGAGAGCGAGGCAATTTGCGCCCTCATTATGGAAAAGAAAGTAGCAGGAACCCGGCCGGTGCGGTAACATTAAAACACCTGCGGCAGTATTCCCCAAATTTAGCTAGTGCGGCTTATAGTCAGGTGCGCCTTATAGGCCAGAAATTACTGTAGGTGAAAATAAAAACGGTTATAAAAAATATAATTTTAAAATTAAATACAAAACAACAATATAAACGGGCATAAAACCAATATACAAGTAAAAATAAATACATCAATTAAAAATGAGATTCAAGAAATACAAATAAATGTGGAAATATATATATATTTTTATGTATAAATAGAAAAATAAAAATGCTCTGCTCTCATATTTATTTTATGCTGCAGACAATGTCAGCATGAAATGTTATTCAAATAAGGGGGCGGTCTCAAGTGTGTCATATCTATTTGTATTTTAACTTTTATTCATTGATTTTATTTGAGCATTTTTGGTCTTCCATAATTATTTTACAAGCAGGAACTAGACATTGGAAAAATAGAAAATTGGCATTAATTTCATGCAATTTTAGGTGAAAATAATATGTTGGGATATATGGATCTTTCTTTAAAATTAACTATAGTTGTTTTCCTTTTTGGAAATGTTATGTATCAAAATCGATGTGAAAAAAAGTGGTATCAAACATGCCTACAATAAGAAATATCATATTTATTACAGTATATATAAACGTTTTGTTTTTATAGGTTAGGCTTACACTTCAATAAAGGCAAATGAACCATGGATTAATATGAAAGACAGTTTATTTGTCTGCTTGAATTAGTCATAAACTTAGTTAGTGTGTCTGTCTGTCTGTCTGTCTGCCTGGTGGGGGTTCAGGGATGGGGGCATCTGAAGTAGAAATCCATCACCAAGCCCTGCTCGAGGGCAACATTTCCACTGAGGTCTGCTTAAGTGTCCTGGATGTCTTTTCACTTTTCATCCAGTGCTTTAAGGTGAACACACACGCTCATGTTAACTGCGTCATATTGAGAGCTGTTTCTAATATTTCACTTGTGTTGTTGTCAGACCCAGCTGACGGACAGCGACGGTCACAACCCGCTGATGAGGAAGGTGTTTGACGTTTACCTGACCTTCCTCAAAGTGAGCCAATCAGAAGCCGCCCTCAGGCACGTGTTTGCTGCGCTGCGAGCGTTCATGAGCAAGGTCGGTGCAGCTGCAGAAATGCAAAGATCAAAAATGTTGCTGTCATTCAGTATCGCTTGGATGCTTTGAGTCATGTCACACACAATGAGTCAGTCTGAGAAGAAAAAGATTGACCAAAGTGCTCTCTCTTTTAGTTCCCATCAGTGCTCTTCAAAGGTCGCGTAACCCTTTGCGAGCTTCTGTGCTGCGAAGTGCTCAAGTGCTGCGTGTCCAAAATGGCCTCCCTGAGGGCCGAAGCCTCGGGGCTGCTCTACTTGCTTATGAGGAACAACTACGAGTACACCAAGAGGAAGACCTTCCTGCGCACGCACCTGCAGGTAAAATCCAAGCCCCAGTTTTGCTTTTAGCCCGGCGATATTTCTCCTTCTTTCGTCTTTCTCACCAGATCATCATCGCGGTGAGCCAGCTGATCTCCGACGTGGCCCTCAGTGGAAGCTCGCGCTTCCAAGAATCGCTCTCCATTATCAACAACTTTGCAAACAGCGACAAGGCTATGAAGGTATTGTCAGGTTAATGTCCAAAGATTAAAATCCAGTCACTATTTTGAGTTTGTCGGCTTAAAAAGCACAGTTGGTGTATTTAAAAATGAATGTATGAATAGGAACACTTTCAAGCTTAAAGTGGAAGTCCACCTTAAACATTTCTTGCCAATAATATGTTATATGTGACCTCACTAGTCTGAACATGACATTCTGATTTAATATTAAATTTGTGGAATATGAGTTGTGAAGCAAAATCCAGCCGTTTTTTATCCATCTCAGGAGGCGGCCATTTTGCCACTTGCTGTCAACTGAAGATGACATCACAGTTGCTCAGGAGTCAGGCAACAACCAATCGCATCTTCAGTCGACAGCAAATGGCAAAATGGCCGCCCCCTGAGATGGATAAAAAATTTTGCTGTTTAACTCGTATTCCACTAACGCAATATTAACCAGAATACCATATTAGAGGGACTGCAAAGAACATACTGCTGTTAAAAAAAATAATAATAATAATTTAATGGGGGTGTACATTCTAAAAATATAAAAAATAATATATCAAGTTTGCCCTGACAATATAAACATTTAAATGTCAGACCAAAAGAGACTGCCTAAACAAATATATATTTGTTAAGTGAAGCCTATAAATACTTTAAAAATAATAATAATAAAAAATAAAAATAAAAGTAATCCATAAGTAATTACTTATGTTAATTTAAAAACATGGTTATTTTCATTTATTCTGAAACATCACTATTAAAAATGTACTGCCAATTTGGCAAAAACGGTTGTCAAATTTATGGTTAGCTGGCTTGTCAGCAACTGTTGAACATAATTTAGAATGTAACTTGTAATCTAACTTAGTTACTGATGAATTAATGTTTAAAAGTAACTAGTTATAAGTTACTTTTAAAGTCAGGGCATTAGTAAAATAACTAGGTTTTTTTTTTAAGATAACTGTGGCATCACTCATTCATGTCAAAAAAACATCTTTCTTCTTTAGTCAACAGGGTTCCCTTCAGAGGTCAAGGGTCTAACCAAGCGCATCCGTACGGTGCTGATGGCCACAGCTCAGATGAGGGAGCATGAGAAAGACCCGGAAATGTTGCTGGACCTGCAGTACAGCCTGGCCCGGTCCTACGCCAGCACCCCCGAGCTGAGGCGGACCTGGCTTGACAGCATGGCTCGCGCGCACCTCAAGAATAACGATCTTTCCGAGGTAGAATTTGGTTTCTGCAATCGATTGTAGCGTTTGCATCGCTGCTCATGTGATTGCGATTGTTTCTACAGGCAGCCATGTGTCACGTTCATGTGGCCGCGCTGGTTGCTGAATACCTGCACAGGAAAAGTAAGATGAAATGCCCACTGAAAATATCCAATATACTGTATTTTCAAAACATAACAAAACAACAACTGTGGTATAATGAGAACTTTTTTTTTTTTTTTTTGCCTTTGCTTCCTAACGGACAGAGTTGTTCCCAAGCGGGCTCGCCGCATTTAAGAAGGTCACGCTTAATATTGAGGAGGAAGCCGCCATGAAGGAAGACACGGGGATGCAAGACGTCTATTACACCGAGGTTCTTTGAAGCCCTCGCACAAAGCGTTGATTGTCATGAATTCCACCATTTTTGAATTTTCCCCGCTTCTCTTCAGGAGGTCCTCGTGGAGCACCTGGAGGTTTGCGTAGAGGCTCTGTGGAAAGCCGAGCGCTACGAGCTCATCACGCACATCGCCAAACTGGTGATCCCCTGCTACGAGAAGCGCCACGAGTACGAGGTAGCAGAACAGCAACATTATCGCACGTGGTCATGTACATCTCTCCAAACCATGCCATCGCGTCCTTGCAGAAACTGAGCCGACTGTACAACACACTGCACAGAGCCTACAACAAAGTCATGGAGGTGATCCAATCAGGTCGCAGGCTACTCGGGACCTACTTCAGAGTCGCCTTCTATGGACAGGTGTGTGTGTGTGTGTGTGTGTTCCGCTACTACTACAACTTTTGATTTCATCACATCTTCAAACAAGTGTGTGTTTTGTGTAGGGTTTCTTCGAGGAGGAGGACGGAAAGGAGTACATCTACAAAGAGCCCAAACTCACCGGCCTTTCCGAAATCTCCCAGCGCCTGCTGGCGCTCTACGGGGAAAAGTTTGGACCTGAAAACGTCAAGATCATTCAAGACTCCAACAAAGTGCGTTGTAGTTTGTTACCAATTCAGCCACGCCGAAAACAAGTCATACCTGAGCTTGCATCCCCCCCCCCCTCAGGTGAACCCTAAAGATCTGGACCCCAAGTTCGCCTACGTGCAGGTGACCTTTGTCAAGCCCTACTTTGAGGAGAAGGAGGCGCCGGAGAAGAAGACGGATTTTGAGAAGTGCCACAACATTAATCGCTTCATGTTTGAGACGCCGTACACGATGTCGGGCAAGAAGCACGGCGGCGTGGAGGAACAGTGCAAAAGGAAGACCGTGCTAACAAGTAAGGGGAACAAACATCAACTTGGATCATCAGCAGTCAAATGATGACCACAGAATGCATTTCAGGGCGTATCTGTTTCATTTAAGTGCACAAATGGCTGGCCATTAGTCTGTAATTTCAATCTAATTAGCTTGTTCTCAGAGATACTTTCCTCCTTCCCGTCTGCCTCTTTCAACAGCATTCAACTATGCCAGGGGTCTGCAACCTGCGGCTCTGGAGCCACATGTGGCTCTTTAGTACCTCTTCTCTGGCTCCCTGTGGATCAAAAATAAATAAATGTTTTTTACGGGTTTTTTTTGATAAAATATTACTTAAATTAATTTATTTTAGTTTTTAAGTTTATAATTAAATATCAAAAAATGTCAGAGTTCTTTTTTTCAAAGGCATAAAATATAAAGAAATCAAAATGTTTCTTTTTTTTAAAAGGCAGAAATGAAATTGTTAAAAGTAATTATAAAATGTCCAAAATCAAAAGAAGAAATCCAGAAAAATACCATAGAATTTACCCCCCCCCCCAAAAAAAAAGGTCAGAAAATGTATTTAAGAAAAAGCAAGGCAAACATTTTAGTAACAATAACATTTCAAAAAAAGAAATCCTAAAAATTACCATAACCTTTCCACAAAACTGCTAGGAATTTGTCAGAAAATTGACCGCAGAAAAAATGTAAATAAATAAATAAAAAATAGCCATAAAATGCCCAAGAAGGGAAAAAGAGAGGCAGAAAATTACCATCTGTCCATAAAACTGCCAAAAATGTTAGAAATTTGACTAAAACGTAGAAAAGTCTAAAAATTTATGAAAAACGAAGTATGAAAATTAGAGAGAAAAAAATCAAAAAACAAAAGGTGAAAGGTAGAAGAAAATGAATCTCAAAGTATTGGATGCTGCATGTTTTTTTATTATTATTATTGTGCAGCTCTAATTAGCTCTTGGACCTTCAGTACATTAGACTAACACAGTAACACACATCACATTGTTCAAATGTTTTGCGGCTCCAGACTGATTTTTTTTTTAATTTGGCCTAAAATGGCTCTTTTGACAGTAAAGTTTGTTGACCCCTGAACTATGCTGTTGTCGTCAAGCTTTATAAAGCCACGGCATCCATTTATCCGTCCAGCCATCCATCCATTTTCTGAACCGCTTGCTGGAACCTATCTCAGCTGGCATTGGGCGGGAGGCGGGGTACACCCTGAACGAGTCACAGATGTGATATATTGACTTTCTCTCGACTTCCCTCAGCGGCCAACACCTTCCCCTACGTAAAAAAGCGCGTGGAGGTGGTCGGGGAGAAGCAGGTGGACCTGCGGCCGGTGGAGGTGGCCATCGACGAGATGAGGTCTCGCACGGCCGAGCTGCACAAGCTGTGCTCCAGTGCGGAAGTGGACATGATCCAGCTGCAGCTCAAACTTCAGGGCTGCGTCTCCGTGCAGGTCAGACGTCTCCCGATGTCACGTCAAGGCGGCTCGCTGCGAGTTGCTGCATGTGGTTGTTGTTGTTGTTGCTGCAGGTGAACGCCGGGCCCATGGCCTATGCTCGCGCCTTCCTGGATGACCGCAAGTCCAATCAGTCTGGCAAGAAAGTGAAAGAGCTCAAAGAGATTTTCAGGCAAGTCGTCCTCTGCCAGACCAGTAAAAAATCTTTGACGTCTATAGCCGTCTGTGGCAGTGAATGTGTTAAGTGCGGTTAGTTATATGTTGCGTCTTTTGGTAGACGTTTTGTGGAGGCGTGCAGCGTGGCTTTGGATATCAACGAGCGTCTGATCAAAGAAGACCAGTTTGAGTACCACGAGGGCCTCAAGGCCAATTTCAAAGACATGGTGAAGGAGCTCTCTGACATCATCCATGAGCAGGTAACGCGATCAACCTTTCAAAAATCACTTAGCTCTAAGCAGGCCTGTAGTGTGTGTTTGTGAAAGTGGCACTGTCGCTGTTACAGTAAGTGAAAGATATTTGGCAACATCATTTCCTTTTCCCCTCTGGATTCCTGAAAACGTATCGCAATATCACAGAAGTCAGACATGTCAAGTGTGTGTGCGTGATTGTGATATCATTGCATCCTCTCTTTGCGTTCAAACTAACTGGTCTAACTCGACTTTTTCTTTTCCCCCACTATGCTGGCCCTCAGCTTTAAGGAAATGAGGTATAAAAAAAAAAGAAAAGAAAGTGCAACAAAACATTGAATTCCATCCTACAGTTGTGCTAATTAACTGGAGCTAGTCATACGGTTGACGGATATACACAATGGCAATGCAAACAACACAATAGAATCAAACAGAATATAACTCTGTATGTATTTCACTCAGTACAGTATCCACATTGTCTTTCTCTTTCGCTGCAGATCTACCAGGAGGGCATGATGCGCTCGCTTCTGCAAAACTCCCTCAACGTGTTCCGCGCCATTAGCGGGACTTCGGCTGACCTCTGCTGACGCTCCTAATACGAGTGTGCGCCTCAAGGCTGCGTCTCGACCGGATGTGAACGTTTGGGAGTCAAGCCATAACTGAAGAATGTAAAAGCAGCATGTCTGGTTCGAGTCATGCTCAGGCGCACTGCTTTTGGGGGATTTTTCTTCTTTTCAAATGGCGACATATTGCGGGACTGACTTGTGTTCGCCATTCAGATCTATGCAGCGTACCATTTTATTTCACAGTGACAAAGCTGCAAAACACGCCTGCGCGGCTATTAAACAAGGACTCCACAGGTTTGATTTACCAGACGTTAAGTAAACACACGGGTCGTGTTTAAAGAGTGTCAAGTTGCTTCAAATGTCAACAAGAATTCATGCAAGCCAAGGCCTGTGTTGCAGCTGTTACAGTTACAGAGGTGCTTGTATTTTCTTTGCTATTGTTATAAAGTATTTCACAAGTGCTACACTGAATAATTGCCAAGCTGATGTACATATTGGTCATTATCACTATACGTGTGTTTCATGTGTTCATGCTTGTAAGTACTAGGTTTATTTATATGTGTCACGTTGGACTTTGGAAGCTGAATGTGTGGTGGTTTACTTTTTTTTTTTTTTTTGCATTCTATACAGTAGTTGCTTGTCACCTGCACTTCCTTGTACAGGTCCCTCCTTATTAAAGCAAGTCAAGTTTTTATACATACACATGATACTAATTCAATATCAAATGAAATACATTTAAAAGCTATGGAAACAATGCAGTACATCAAAAAAAAAAATCACAAAATATCGCTGTGTCTTAATGTAACAAAGTGTGAGTGCATTTTGTGCGTTTGCATTGTGGGCGGTGATTGTGTGTTGGGAAATTGCCGAGATGGACAAGTCGTCACTTTCCACACATTCACCACCCACACAAGTTCCCGGCACACAGGTTAAAGAACTTGTGTACTCTTTTCCACCTATTTGTCCCGTTTCCCTCAGGTTTTCCTACTATTGTCCCGTTTCCCTCAGGTGTTCCTACTATTGTCCCTTGACGATTTAAAACCTGACAACATTACTTGGATCCGAAGACGTCAACGCGCAAAACATGCGGAAACAAGCGGAGAGTATGTGTTTAATTCTGGCTCTTTTGTTCCACTCGTCCATGCCGTTTACGCTGCACGGCGAAGGAGGTAAGACATAGAAAGTGTTATTTGTGTCAAGCAAACACTTTAAAGCGAAATCTTGACTTTGTTTTGTTACTTCCGAAAGAAGCGAACTGTGTTTATGGCACCAAAGTACAAAACAGACGCCTTACTGCGCACTTTTTCCGCTGACCGAAAACAAATACTAGATCGTTGGCTATCACTGCTATAAAAACCTGAAACGCATGCATTTGCACCGAATGTCAGTAAACAAGTCAAATGGATAATTCTGTCGTTTGAAAGAAGCGCAACACAGTTACAGCGTTTTGAGAAGGGCAACAACATGCCATGTCATTTGACGTAACAGTAAACGGTTTACAAAAATGAATACATTTAAATGAAATAAATAGGAACGATAGCTTTTAAAAACTGAAATAAATGAATGTTGAACATGTAAGTGTACTTTTACAGAGGAACACTCCTGCATTTTTTTGGATACAAAGTCATCAATTAAAGTCATGATTAGACAAATCCTATGTGCAAAGAAAGAAAGGAAAAAAAAAAAGACAAATCCTATGTGCAATGTCTTAATTGACACTCTGCCAATGATGAGCGGAGGAAAGTAAACAGCTTGATTTTCCAAAAGCAATTCTAAGGGCAATCCACAGATTTGGATCGAGTTTAGTAGAATAATAACTACTGCAAGATGGTATGGTGTTCCACAGGGTTCAATTCCACGGCCTCGCTTAATTAGTTTCATTGTATCTGCTCCATCCAGGTTGCATCTTAGAAAACAGCAGTGGTTATTTTAAAGTGCTCTTAAAATATAGAGTTGAGTTAGAATCGGTGTCCTAACTGCATGATTTGCAATGCCAAGTTGAACAATTCTAGTCCAGCACAACTAGCTATCTAGCTAAATTCATAAAACACTTTCTTCAACTGCGTGGAGATGGAGAATACAATAACACAATGCTTTCTGAATTCAAGGTGAAGAGAGCCAGATTTGATGAAAAGGCTTCTCTCCCTGTTAATTTTGTTTACCAGTAAACCCTTTAACACAGTATGTCTTCTTGAATTAGAGAAAAAAAAAACATTATTTTTTAAAGGGTGTGGTTAACGCACATTGGATAATGGTGGGTTTCACAACCTCCAACAAGGTTAAGAACCACTTGTACAACTATGTACAACAATAACAACATATATTGAAAGGATATAAATTGATAGAGGCAAGAAGTGATTGGCTTACTGTAGGAAGTATTTTGGCAGCTCACAATGCCCTGAGCATCTGATACTTCCTGGCCAAGAAGAACATCGCGAGAAACCTCCTAAGCCACCTGACCTCAGGCCATTTCCCTTCTCCTTCCCAACCAAGTTGTTCATCATGAGTCAAATGGTCGTTGACAGGTTCCTCTTTTTTTTAATGTTCTTTCCCAAAAGATCATCTTCCTCCACCAACGGAGCTATCATACGAGTGGCTCGACCCGTTTACGGTGAACGTGTCTTGGCAGAGGCCTAACGAGCTGCCGGACCGCTGCGACGTAAAGTACAGATATGGGCCGAAAAATGTAGGAGACACTAACAGAAACGATTTAGACACTTGAGGTGTTACATGACTCAAATGTAGCCATGTGTTGTTGTTGTTTTTTACAACAGTATAGCACAGTGAGGACAAACTTCATAACGACTTTTCTGACGGATGATGCCGGCTCTTCTCGCTGGACCGTCAAAGTCCGAACTGCCGAACGGCAGAACTGCGGAAAGGGCGAGAGCGTGTCTGCTTCCATCGTCATTGACCCCCTCCAACCTCCAGGTACAGGACACCAGGGTGGTTGTGATTTGAAATTACAATTGAAAGACTAAATAACAAATTTTCATTCAAATTAAATGAAAATGAATATTTATTTTCATAGGTGGCAAATCCAGATCCAGAAAGTAAAAACCCTGCCACAGTTCTTTGGCTTTAGCACCGGGCCCTAGCTAGCTAGCGCCCTAGCTAGCTCCCCGAGAGCTTGTTTACCTGCTAGGGAGCTAGCTAGCTAGCACTTGGGGCTAAAGCCAAACTGTCTGGAACCAGATTTGGCTGTGAATGACAAGCTTTTTCATAGTCGACCTCATTGAGATAAATGATGTCATTGATATGTTGATATATGTTTTTCATGTGACGTTGTTACTGTTATCATTTTTGGTCAAGTATTTTCCTCATTTGTAGCATAAAGCTATGTGATTAGCACTTAGTCCACATCAACTTATGATGTTGACGAGTCAACTAATGGATTCAAGACAACGACACGGCACCTTGAGGTTGATTCCTTCCCGTCACTGGTTGTTTTTTTTTGGACTTGACAGCGCCTCTGGTCACTGACTTCAAATGTTTTCTCCGAGCAACGAGGATGGATTGTTCCTGGATCCCGAGCGATCCCTCTGTTAAATTGACTCTCTTTTACAGGTGAGGAAAAAAGACAACATGTATGTAAGCTGAGTAAACATGAAGTAAACATGTATTTGGATCGTGTACGCATGCCTTGATGCCTTTTTCTGGTCAGCGCAGGTCTTGCGGCAGCGCTGCAGAAATCCGACAAAGTTTGAAGGAATGCAAGAAGCCTTTTCGCCACGGGGTCAGGGACGGCTGCTACCTGGGCGCTGACTTACTCTCCGAAAACGTCTGCATGCTCATGAGAAGCAATGCTTCGATGAGAACGTTTCAACCTAAGAAAGGTCTGTTCTGATGTCAAAGTACACAATGGAAATGTTCTGAAGTCGTGTGCTGCTTTTCCTCAGTGGTTGATCCTCCAAACCTGCATGTTAGTGAGGAAGGTGACAAGCTAAACCTGAGTTGGGTGCCACCGGAGGTGGGACCAGACTGCAGTTGGACCTATGAGTTGTGTTACAGCAAATGCAATGATAACGAGGTATTTTTTTTTTTTTTAGAAAAAAAAATCTGCACACGCTAAATTTATTAGTGAATTTGCTCATCTTGATTTCCAAGGAATGCCAGCGCGTCATTCCACATGGAGAGCTGAGACAGATTGCCTATGATAAAAACTGCCGTTATGTGTTCCGTTCCCGGGTCACAAGTGGCCACTACTGCAATAAAGTACAGAGTGACTTCAGTGCAGTTGTAGTTTATGGTAAGGAATCAACTGTCAAATTGACAAATTTATCAGCCAAACAGACTGACCAATTTTCGGTTAAATTAGAGGACAGATATTGATTTTTTATTTTTTTTAATACACAAACTGAGAAGGACCGCCTGTCCTGACCCGGATAGATGGACGTAAACGTTCTTCAGTCGGTGCTCAGACCGTGTATTTTTCTCCATTGAAGTACATAAAGATTATTATATAGATTGTCTTCTTTCTCTCACAGGAGTTAATAAGACCAGAGTGCCACTGACAGCTGTGGCTGTTACCGGCGCCATCATCATGTCCGTCGGCATCCTTTTGGCCTGCTATTGCTTCAGGAGGTGGGTTGTATAAGTGTGTGTGCCAAAAACAGTTTCCACCACTCTTTTGAGGTCATGTCTAAAACTGTCATGTTGTGATGTCTTTGTCAACACAGCGCCATTCTTTTCCCTGACATACCCGATCCATCAGCAATATTAAAGGACATGATGATGAGCGGAAGCACGGAAATTAAAGTAAATAAAATGATTTGAGTCAATTATTCTCTGACGAACCAAAGCACTAACTTTTTTTCTTTTTTTTTTTTAAGGCTTCCACCAATTTTTACACGCCTGTGCCAGAATCCATACAACCCTGCAAAATTATGGGCGCTCATGAACTCATCACCCCTGCTGAGCGAATAAAACACAACCCGCAGGATGACCTACCATGTTGATGAGCAGCTCAAATGGTCCAATATTAGGACAAGGAAATGGACCTTATCATTCACAAAGACTACTGCCAGTCATGGCATAGAACGGCGGACTTTTTTTTCCCATTCTCCTTCAAGTAGAGTTGTGACTGCTGTAGGAGGAAGAAGCAAAAAGCTGCTGGAAGAGTTTACATATGGATGAAACACACACACACACAAGAGATTGTTTTCTGCATCTGTTTAACTTGCACTTTGACTTGATTTGTTCAACTCAGGAAAGCTTTTATTGTCGTTACAAACTCTACGTCGTTCAAAATGAACAGAGCTGTAATAACCCGGTTTTCTTTATTGTTCACTTTACACTACTCGACCCACTGTTCTAGAAACTTGTGATCAACACGATTTTTTTTTTTTTAAAGGGGCTCGTTTTCCAAATGTTCTGTATCAATAGCACATGCTTTGACGTTTAAAAAAAAAAAAGTGAACCTGATAAAAATCGGTTGAGAAATGAGTTTTGATTCATTTTCAATGTACGTGCATTGCCTTTAATGGGAAGTTGCCCCACCAACGTGGCCGGCACGCGGGCCCAAAGGGCCTCTTTCGCTTCCTTATTTTCCACCAATCACAAGCACGCTCGAGTACAAGTTGACTTCAAAGACACTCGTAATTCGGAAGTAAAAATCTTATTATTCCAATGCCGTTAACGCTAATTTTACGCACAACTGTCTCTAGCCAAATCCTAATATGATGCATAATCTATGTTATAATTATATTTTATATATCATTTACTCATCTTTAATGGGGAAAAGAGACAAATGGTCAGCACTGCGCTGAGGGCAAGAGTGGGGGAAAACTCCGCCCATTTCTCCTGCAACGCTTGCTTGCGCTTTTCCCTTCCTCTGAAACCGAAACGGATACATTGAGCGAGTAGCGAGTCAGCGACATGACAACTCGTCCTGAAAAGTTTCATTGTCGATGCGGCTGGATTACTGTGTTAAAAAAAAAAATCAGTGTTATGAGACTTTAAAAGATCGTTGTTGTTTTTTGTCACAAAGACGATGTTTTTGAAAAGTTTGCTTTTATCCGTAGCAGTTTGCTTCTTGGTTGAAGTCGAGCCTCAAACACAAATAGGTAAGAAAGTGAATTTGTACTTTAATATCTGTTTCTCTGCGTCCGCGTATGTCCAAATCTTTATTATGTTTTGCTGACAGCCTTGGTGACGTCACACCAGTTTACCTGAACAGCCGCCGTGGTTTAACTGTCTTTTGTTTGTTTGCTTGTTTGTTCGTTGCTCTTCATGTCTACATATCGACGCAAAGGAGCCCAACTACCAAGAAAAGGAAGGGAGGAAGTTTCAAAACAAAAATAACTTTTTGGAGACTCATAGTTTCCCAATTTCGCAGTCAGTCACATCCAAAATAAATTATTTTAAATAAGAATGCAATCAATCCCATTTTCATCCACATCACACTTGAGTTTAACGCCTAAGTTATTAAGGGGATGGTTTATTTATTTTTGTATTTTATTTCCTTGATCCTGTCCTCTCCTTTTTAGGCAAACCTTTGCCACCATACAACTTAACCCTTCGATGGCTGAGCAACTTTGAGCCCCAACTGTGGTGGGGCCACGAGCATTTGCCGCCTAACTGTAAATATACAGTGGTGATGAGAACAGCAGAGCCGAACAGTAAGGAAGAGAGTGTAAGTAAATGAAAGTCCGAGTCAGCAGTTTGTTGTTCACAAGCCAAAATGGCGTACAACACTCAAATCTCCTATCGGAAGGCCTTTTGACAAGCCAAAATGCAAAAATTACTTTCCGTGATTCCCCCGGAGCTGTAACCTGATGACTCATATATTGATTTGTTGTTGTTTCAGACTCATCAAACACCTCCTTCATGCTACAACCATGCAATGGAGGGGGGGTCCCTTCTTTTCTCTGTTCAGACTACCTGTAACCACACAAATAGCGATCCCACCTACCTCAATGTTACATATCCAGGTAGAGTGCAAGCCTTCAAGAGATATTTTTTGACTTATGACCCTTATGATTATTATTCACTTCCTTCCACTCAGAGCTTGTTAGTAATGTGCAGTGCGGCATCATCTCGTCCGTGCTGACTCGTTGCTCCTGGGTTCCGCTCTGCTCTCCTCCAGATTTCGCTTTCTATTATCGGTATGATTTTTTTTTTTCCTCCCTCTTTGCTGAGTAAGCATGCTGTGATTATAGTAACAGTTCCGTTATTTGTCATCCGTGTAAGATTAGACAATGAGGTGGAGGATGTGCCTTCCGGTGCCTTGTCAGAGTGTTCGCGGTACACACTCACCGAAGGCGTGAGGACGGGCTGCCATCTGCAGTCCAAAGCCCACGAGTCCATTCACATGTTGTTTAACGCCACCCTGAACGAGGAGCTCGTCAGGAACACCTTTAAGGAGAATCTCGTGCAAGGTGGAGACACGGTCTCGCATCTCCTCCACATTATTCATTCAATGTGTCAATATTTGACCCTTTGACGACCTTCCCTGCTCAGTGACGCCGCATGCTCTAAAATGGAACGCTAGCAAAGTTGCAGGCAAATTCAACCTGAGCTGGATCCCTCCTGATGTCTTACGTCTGCCTCTTTGGAATTTCATCATAAATTACACTGAGTGCGATTATGAAAAGGTAAGAAATGTTGCTGTTGCGACTGCTTTGACAAAATCTGGAGATTTAAAACAAATGTCCAAGTTGTCACAGCCCAAAATGTTACTTTATGAATATAAAAAGCAAAATATCAACAAAAAGAATAGCACAAAAAAAAATACACACATTGCCATGTGCTTAACTCATTCACTGCCATTGACGGCTGTAGACGTCAAAAATTCATTTGAACTATTTCTAGTTTAACATTTTTTTCCCCACTTTTGTTAACAAAAGTATGAAAACCTAGAATTTGTTTTTGTATTAGAACAGATATATAATTTGTGATTAATCGTGAGTTAACTAGTTTTTTAATTGTAATCGGCCGACGGCCCTAATTTTTTTAATGATTTTTTTCTTTAAAAAAAATTATTAAAAATATATTTTTTTTTTAAAGAAAAGGTTATTAAAAATTAGGGGCATCAGGCGATTAAAATGTATAGTCGTAATTAATCGCATGACTTCACTAGTTAACTCATGATTAATCACAAATTTTATATCTGTTCTAAATGTACAAAAAACAGGAAAAAATAGTTTAAATTTTTTTTTTTACGTCTTTAACTGTCAATGGCAGTGTTAATTTCCCCTTTCTAATCTCATTTTAGGTTAAAAGGGTCCAGGGAAAGACGTGGGAACTAATGGAGCGGGTGCCTCACTGTCAGTACTGTATGACTCTTAAAGCAAACAGCGATCGCGGCGACACGGAATGGAGTGATGTCAAATGTTTTGGTACGTTGTAGGGAAAACAAGGAGCTTTTTGGGAAACCTGATCCGTGCTGGTTTACATGCGCTTCCTCCGCAGAGGCAGACCAAGATGCAAACGTCATGTTGTACGCTGCCATCATCATCCCTCTACTGTGTGCTGTCCTCGCATTCCTGATGTGTGTGTGCTGCAGAAGGTGGGTTGAAGGCATCGTTTTTTGAGACTTTAAACCCGACATGGGCCTACATCTTCGTTCTCTGTGCAGGAATCAGGAACACATCTTTAACTCTGGGCCAAAACCTCGGGATCTCATCAGCGATATTTGTAACAACAACATGGTACAGTCATGTTAAAATATGAACAGCACAATGAAAGTCATTCCACCACTCTATAAAACATTCAGTATTGACATGATTCAATAGAATAACATTTTTCGTCATCTCTGTCTCTCTTTTTAGAATGAGAAACTTTACAACGTGGAACAGGAGGAAGTGGAGTGCCAAATCAGTGTGGTGACAGAGCAACAGCAACAAGCATACGCCACACGTTTGAGTCATCTAAACTGAATTGGGTTGCATTTCATTTTTTACGAGTCTAAAATGTATTTTAGCCTATACATTTTTTTGAAGTTGTCTTTTGTAGAATCGGCTTCCATTTACAGCAAAAGCAAACTGCGTTTTGGGGAGGTGTCAACGGTTGTGAACGCCACAGTGCCCTCAAGTGGCTGTTTGCGGTACTACAAATATGGCGGCTCAGACTGGTCCTGATGCTGCACGGATGGAGAATGAGCCCCGGTGATGTCTCGGATGCGCTTACGTACAAATTGTGACTCTACGCCATGATTTTGACGCAGTCTCTGTGGCGCAATGGAATAGCGCGCTGGACTTCTAATCCAGAGGCTCCGGGTTCGAGTCCCGGCAGAGATGAGTCACTCGGAACCGCCTTAATTGTGTTTCGGCGGTCATTTTGCATGGGATGCAATTTTTGGTGCTTTGGCAGGCAGGGAACATGTTTGAATACATTAGACTGCCGTGGTGGACATGACTGATGCCACATCAAAAAATTTTCCATTTAAAAAAATATATATATCAGACAATATATATTTTAATCTACACATACAGCTAAAGCAATTAAAAATATGACAATAGATTCAAAGATTACGATTTAAATAAAATGATGTTTTGTCGTTTGTTCTTACCATAGAATTAACATTTAGATGTATACCAGTGCCTTATTATCTCAATAAATGACAACATCCGAGCAGAATACCCAAATTTCGTGTGTGAGAAAAAAAACAAAAACAAAAATGTGCTGTCTTCACATGAGCAGCAAGACGACGGCAGGGGGCGCCCGAGGATTAGGTTCTACAGTCAGCTGCCGAGCCAAATTGTGCAAGTAATCTTGATGTGAGCACAATCACCAACACTGTATTTGTTTTGCTCAGTCGTCATTGGTGGATTTGTCTTGTAACCCTCCCTGAGATTCCCCCAAGTTTCGACATCAACTTTGCATTTTGGACTCTCGTCTTTGGCTACGAGAGGGCTATTTCAAATGTGGTTCTGATGACGTCACTGGAACAGAAAGCGAAGGGGGGATTTGATTTTGAAATAAACTTTATTAGTCATTTTCAACTGTATAGGCTACTGTGAAAGTAAATGCCTAATTACCCGAAAAAAACTAAAACAAAAGGTCATCTGCATATGTTGCTAGGACAACACAAACTAACCAGATATGATGACGTCACTGGAACAGAAAGCGAAGGGGGGATTTGATTTTGAAATAAACTTTATTAGTCATTTTCAACTGTATAGGCTACTGTGAAAGTAAATGCCTAATTACCCGAAAAAAACTAAAACAAAAGGTCATCTGCATATGTTGCTAGGACAACACAAACTAACCAGATATATGTTTTCTTGTTTTTAATAGCCTGCTAAATTATAATAAGTACTCGATTCAATCAATAATCAGGATTTGATCAGATTTTTGCGTAAAGTGGCAGAAGCATCTAAAAACGAGAGAGTGGACGCAGAAGACACAAGAGTGAGACAGACAGAGAAAAAGAGGAAGAGAGAGAAAGTGAACAGACGAGAGAGGAATGCGCCTCTAATGTGGACTGGATATGATGTCAAGTTGGGCAAACTGCAGTGACTGCAAAGCAGGAAGTGGCTGCTCATAATTCAAGAATAAGACATCTGTTAACGACCACGTTGTATCGCATTTATTTTTCTTTTTACAATGAGAATGGTTCCATATTATATTTAAGGGAAGTTTACATTCCAACAACCACATTTATCTCCATTCTCTCCAATTCCGTGTTTGTGGTTTGTTGATTTATTTTGAAGGCTATAACCGGAAACTAATTATTAATCCTTTTACTTGACGTCTATCTGTGCGCAGCAGAAAGCGGACTGCCGCCACAGAGGAAAGAGGAGAGGGGGGCAGAGGTGGAGGGGGGAAAAAAGCAGTGGAATGGTGTAGGAAAACACCGAGGACGGGCGACTGCTGCTCTTCGTCTTTTTCTTTCTCTAAATGTCCGGTCCAGCCCTGCCTTTTTGATGCCGTCCTCACGGAGTTTTGGGCCGATACTGGACTTATTATTACTGGTGGGCTGAACCATGCAGAGGCTGCTGCTGCTCCTCACTTTGCTGCTGACTTTACAAACTGGTAAGGATGATTTTGGGCCGTGTCGAATGGAAATGAGGACAAATGTACACGCGGATGAAGGCTGTCTTGCTATTCAGTGTGACGTAGGTAGGAGGCGAGTTGGGGAGGTTGTGGGGAAAGAAAAAGACCACTCTTCCTTTTCTCTCTTTTTTTTTTACCCTTTCTTTCATTTTTGAAAAAAAAAAAAAAAAACATGCATACCGATGCTCCCACGTTGCATAAATGACCTTTGCAGATGTGTGAATGATACAAGCCCACCACCTCAATGTCGGGACTGATCGTGAACGTGACGGGAATGAGTGTGATTGATCAGCTGTGCTTGGCTTGTCGCTGCCTTCTCCTCTCCTTCGCCGTGTCCTTACCTGCGTGCACCTCTGAACGCGCTCCGCCGACAGCCTCAGCATCCACCGAGAAGTCATCCGAACCAGCCCCTTGCCTTTTTTTTTTTTTTATTTTTTTTTTTGGTACCTGTGGTGGTAGCAGGTATTTGATAATCACAGTTGCTAGGAGACAAAGGCTGCGAGGATGGGGGGCATGTAAATGCAACCTGTTTGATGGAGGTACCAATGTGTGTGCCATTGTCTACTGTTATAGGTAGAGGACGAGTGAGGGAGAGGGGGGGGGGGTGTTCTGGTAAGGGATGATGTCACCGTGTCTGCCACCTGAATTGTGGAGGGTGGGTTAGGTGCCGCAACCACCCATGCCATTGAATCCACATTTGGACACAATCCCTTTCAACAGTGCTACACACGCGCCTCTTTGTTCACATCACATGTTTTTCCGCCCTTAAGTCCACATGACAATCACACACACACACACACACACACACACACACATTGTCTGCAAGCATGTCATCCATTATCTCTCTCCAAACACAAACGTTTGCCCTCCTGCGATAGCCGAACGTTGCAGGGTCAACGTCGTGCCCGGCTGTTTTTCTGCTTTCAAATAAATGATATTTCATTGTCTGCGATTTGAACCCACATGCAAGCAAAAAGCCTTCCTCGTGGGTCTCATTAATGATAGCGTAGTTATTTCGAAGTTGTTACGATGCGATGATACAGCCGTGATTGATTCGCCGTCGCCGGCCTTGAAACGACATACAAGGTGAGGAGCCATTAATGCGTTACTGCATAATCAATCAGGGCAAACACACTTGTGTAGAACACTTTTAAGCACTAGGAGGTTTGACCCGTGGCACTGCACCGAGGGTGCACTGAAATGCTGACAAAGGTTCGAAAGTGCAGGTATGCTTTTTTTGTTAGTCTCACGTGTCCTGTTTCTGATTTTAGTTTAGCGTGGACGCTTATGAAGACAAAGGCATGTAATAATGTGGTTGAAGCTGAGAAAAGTAGAGTGTTGTATGTGGTTTTTGGTGAAAAGGTGATACTGACTTCCAGTGGGCAGGGAGGAGCTTCCAGAAGTCTGGACCACTACAGACAAAGTCATCAGAGACAGGCAGGAACCTGGTAGGAAAAGGAGAGACTACAAGCAAAGAAGTTAGCTAAGAAGAAGTGGAAAACAGAAGACTGAGGAGAGGAGACAAGAATACAAGGTGATGAGAAGAAAGATGAAGGTTGAGGTGGCAAAGGCCAAACAAGGGGCATATAAGCAGTTTGAACATTAGTGTGTGTTTATTTATTTTTTAGATATATCAAAGGGTCTAGATATGAAGTAATGTAAGCAAATCTAGGGGTCATTTGCCACCCGTCCGACATCGCTAGTCCATCATAATTTTTTTTAACCACGCTTCCGTCAACGCTAAATTACAATTCGTCACCACTATTTTAGGACCACGAGCCAGTTCATCAGTATGTCATTGTTATTTTCACCACACTTCCGTCATCGCTTCTTCACACAACCATCGGTCACCGGATTGACTAGCAATAGCCAAACTTGTCTTTTTCTGTCGGAGGACTCTGCCCGAAGCAAACCCAGTGTGGTCACCCTCGCGAACAAACATGAGACTGGGAAAAAAGTAGACCAAGTCGGATAAGTCAACTTTAAAAATAGGTCGACTGAAAATGTCTGCCTCGAAGCTCTGGCAGTACCATGTTTGTATGTTTGTTTCTACACACGGACCTTTTTTTTGCAAACGCACACAGTGGACAGGATGTTATTGAGCTCATTGTTGCTAATACACCCAGCTCCAGTTGTTTACTCTTGGACTTTTGTTGAAGCATCATCTGTAAGTGGCTTTTAAGACACTATTATTTGTGTAATGTAGATATGATGTATGTGTGATGGTAGTTAGTGTTTGTTTACCTTGAATGGCAATCGCTAGCGCGCTAATGCTAATCGCGGTTGCTAACCGTTTAGCATAGGCTAATTATATTGGTGTTTAATAATACCCATGCACAGAAGATAACAAATGATTAGTAATTATATCCACTTAATTCAACTCATGTAGATATAATGATGTATGTGCGAAATAAATGGTGGTTAGTGTTTGTTTACCTTAAATGGTAATCGCTAGTACGCTAATGCTAATCGCGATTGCTGACCGTTTAGCATAGGCTAATTTTGTTGGTGTTTCATAATGCTAATGCCCAGATGATAATAAATAGTTATATCCACTCAAATCAACTCACATTCACCCATAGTGGTTTAACAAAAAAGTGGATTAATAAAAATAATTGAAATCAGTATTGCCGGAATGCCCACATCTGGGTCCTTTGCATATTCCATCCCGATGGATGGAAATCATGCCCGCTTACCAAAATCTGTCTCTGAACTAACTGTGACGTCAATTGTGTCGATTTGTGACGATTCAGCAGAAAACTTCGGTTAGATAACCAATTATCAAATGTGTGGTCAAGGGTAAACCAACAGCTCTAAGGCCCTTGGGTCTCAAAGCCCCAATAATGTGATCGTGTTTGACAGGCTGCAGGCTATCGGAGTTATAAAAAGAAAGAGGCGAAGAAAAACAACACTTCCCCTTAAAAAGGTTTCTTTATGCAGAGTCCCCCAAGCAAGAGAGGTGCACTTAATCACATCTGACTGAACCTATCGGCCGTACAAAGTCACATTCTGGAGAGAGAACCCCATTTTGGGAAGAGGGTGATTATTGATGGGCAGGTGGGTGAAGCCTGATTGAGAGCGAGGTGGTTGAGGTTTAGTGGGGGGGCTCCATTGTGAGGGGGTGGAAGAGCAAAGAGAAGTGAGTTGTGTGTGTGTGTGTGTGTGGGGGGGGGGGGTCTGTAAAGAGAAAGGGACCATTACTCGAGCTCGACTGCCCCCTCAGCGAGGCTGCTCATTCACATAGAACATGTTGCGATTGCTGCTTCAAACGCGGCTTTGCGCCGTGATCGCCAAGATGGGCCCTGGCCCGATTAGCACGAGTTACTTGTAACATTCCCGTTTTTTCACTTTGGCTTCTTTCTTTCTCCTACGCCCCCACTTCTCTTTCCATCTACCCCTTCCTCTCTTTGGCTCTCTTAATACGTTCCAGATGTGTTTCTTGCATTCCTTTGGTCGGTGGAGAGGGGAAAGAGGAGAAGGGAGGGGAGGCAGTGGGGTTATGAGATGGGGAGGGGGATTGGCGAGTCCCGAGCCGAAGCATATGAATTAAATCTAGGAGCACATGATGAGAAATAGCTTTTGCTACTCGAGCACACGCATTGTGTGGTGGAGTGTAGGGTTCGAGAATGGATGGAAGTACGTGTTAAAAAGGAGAACAGGGGATTGGGTGGAGGGGGGGGGGTAATGGACCTGTAACCTCAAAAGTTGTTCTCTCCCTCGTCCCTCGTCTCCTTCTTCTCTTCACCCCCTCCCTCCGCAGGAATGCGGTTGTCACTGATGATGTCACTCCATTTCGGCGCTCTCCCACTTTCTGCTCCTCACCAGGGACGAGGGGAGGGAGAGAGGTTGGAGGGTAGAGAGCGGGAGGGAGTCGCGGATTTGTCTCGCTCCATCCATCTTTCCTTGACGATAACATTAGGGTCAGCCGTCCACCCAAATCAGTTCCACACTCGGCCGCCGCGTATCACAACAGCCCACGGGGGGGGTCGAATATTGCGCAACTAATAACTCCCATCATCGGCGGTCATTAAAACGATGGCGTGCACATGCTTTATTATTTTTCCCGTCAGATGCGGCCCTCGCCGACCTAATCATGCCCTGGAGGTCGCGCTTACCTTGACTCTAACTTCCTGATTAATCTATTCTTACGTGCTTTGCAAGTCAACTTCATTTTGTCGAAAAGACCACATGCCATCGGAAGTACGTTGACCTCGCGAAGGCCTTCCAGATGCCGCTGGCTGCGGGGGAATCAGACTTATGATCAAATTCAACTCCAGATCATCTCAAAATGTACTGGATGTGGTTAGGAATCGAGGGGAACCGTTTCTGGATCGGAATGGGAAACAGGAAGTGCCCCCCCCCCCCCAATACTGTTGGTCATCCCTAGAGTGTCACATTACAGGATTATCGCCAGACCCATAATGCACAAGCTGTTTCTGTTCCTATAACTGATCCTGTTCTAATCTTGAGTTTCACCCCTCTGTTCTTGATTAGTCTCTGTCCTGGCCACAAAAATCTTCTCTCCACAGATTCTTGCCGCATTAAGTTAAGTTGATGTCGCTAATTTAATTCCTGGGGCGTCACAAGACGTGGAGAGTAGAAGCGAGCGCAATATTTTGACTTTGAGCCCGCTTCCATCAGCAAAGAGGCTCTCACCTTGAAGAAAGCTTGTGTGTGATGTTGGCAAGACTCGCCATACGAATACTATTGCTCCGCTCCAAAAGGGTGGAGAGGTCAAGGCCCGGGGCTTTTATTGGCTGCCCCATGACGGATGACATTGCAACGAGCGACAGTACATACCAATGAAATTAGATTGCACTGGATTCAATTAAAGTGGATCTTGGAAGAGATCATTTATTGATGGGATGTCGCTTGTAAAATAGTCACACTGTACTCCATGTCACGTCAATCAATGATGTTTACACCGACTACATTTATATGCAGTCAGTAACCCTTTTAAAACCCAAATATGACCAATATTTGGGCTTTGAAAGGCCGTGTGAACATGCGAAAACCTGAATATGCTCTTATTCTGTTTTTAAAAAAACCCCGTTCCTTTTCTAGACCGAACAGTCGGTCATATAAACGCATATACCTTGTTTGAAAGGATCATTAGTTTGTCTTCTTCGTCTTTTGAGTACAGACACAAAAATAATGTATTTTATCAACGGTAAAAAATGATGATGTCTATTTGCATCATGACGTTCGCATGTCGCGGTTTAGATGGGCATCGATCATGCTAGCATGTACACGGGAGTAATGCTGGCTACTCACACATGTACGTAAACTGGTTTTTCGCAATCTGTCAGTAATTGGAATTTTGACCTTAACCCGAGTATGGACGGCGAGTAAATGTAGTCATTTCTGCATCACATGAAGGTACAGTGGGCGACTGATTAATTACGGGCTACCAGTTACATACACACTTCTGAATTCATGTATGTGAACAAAGACAATCCGTGTTTTCCATCAACAATGATTTAAAGGGGAAGCCAACCCCCCAAAATATGTCTTGACAATAATATGTTCTATGCAGCCCCACTAGTCCAAATATGGTATTCTGGTTAATATTGCATTCGTGGAATATGAGTTAAGCAGTCAAATCAAGCATTTTTTAATCAATATGGCGGCCATTTTGCCACTTGCTGTCGAGTGAAAATGACATCACAGTTGCTCAGGTCTCAGGTAACAACCGATCACAGATCAGCTTCATAAAACAGGTGAGCTGTGATTGGTTGTTGCCTGAGCAACTGTGATGTCATCTTCAGTCGACAGCAAGTGGCAAAATGGCCGCCTTATGATATTGATAAAAACTGCTGCTTTACTCATATTCCACAAATGTAATAGTAATCACTGATCAGAACATCATGTTTAGACTAGTGAGGTCACATATAACATATTATTGTCAAGAAATGTTTAACATTGACTTCCCCTTTAACAAGGTAGAAAACGCAATCGTAATATGCAGCACTTCATTCCTTATGAAAAATCAACACGTGTTTACATTTTCAAATGGTGTCCTATCACCAGTGAGCTAATTTTAGAACAAGCCTATAGGCGTGGCTACTACAAGTAAGTGGTAAGTCGACTAATTACTCCAAATCGTCGGACTTCCGAAGCGTTATGAATCGTCCACGACAACGGCGATCGGAATAGCCAAAGCTAGCTAGGCTAACTACTGTTTCGTGCTCAATCAGCTTATTTTGGTCCTTTCGGATGGGTTCAGGGGCAGGCATATAAAATGACCTTCATCACATTTCAATCGCAAAAAAAGATTCAATCATTCAACCTCTACGGGCTCCTTGTGGGTACCATTTTCCTGCCCCCTGCTCTAAAGTGACGTTAGCACCGGGTCGCTGCCCAAAATCAATTGGGAACCACCGCTGCAAGCTATTGATTCATGATGACATCAACTGTGGCTGCTGAATTCGCCGCGTTTTTAGCCACAGCGCTTACTGTGTATACGCCTGTCTCGTTTAAGCGTGTCCAGAGAACGGTCATTGTTACTTAGGGTTGCCCTTGGTTACCGCGGAGTCGTCGTCTTTGTCAGCCGACAGCCATGCTGGTTGCGAAGCGCTCGCGGATTACCAGCGCCTGGCCGTCTTTTTTCCTGAGCTCCGGCATATTCATGCGGCCGTAATGTGTCAGATGCATCGTCGCCAAATTATCATATTATCCTCCAGTGATCCTGGAGTTGCCATGGCCACACTTTCTATCATTGTGTCAGTGTTTTTTATGGGCTGTCGCCATGGCAACGACAGCGGCTACAGAGGTTTGCCACGCACACATACTGTAGCGCTCTTCAGATGCACGTATGAGAGGAGCCCTCAAGAATGGGTGGGGGCCAAACGTGCCGTCATGACATTAAAATGCACGTTTTTCTCCCTTGCAGGTCGACAGAAACCATTTTGGGTAGTTAACAGTGGCAAGGTAGTGAAAACAGAAAGGGAGTTGCGGGACAAAAAAGAAATGAAACGGGAATGGAGTCGTTGACAAAAGACAAAGAGAGAGAGGTCGCTGGCTGCTTGTAAAGGGGAGGGCTGCGAGGTAAGATGACAGAGGAAAGGAGCGAGCAGGCGGACAATGCGGCAAACAAAAGACATCGTCTTTGTCCAAAACCTGCCCCCCCCCCCAAAATTCCACACACACACACAGCCCAAGAGTCACCTTTGTGTTTTGAGTGTGCTCAGTAGGTCGCCTTCTTTCACTGTCCCCCACTCCACATCACAGGCTCCCTATTATTGTGTCCCCATATAGCGTCACCATGGCGACGAGTTATTATGGCCATCCAGGCGGGCGGCCATATTGTTGAGGAAACATGTGGTAGAGTTCGCGTAGCCGGATTAACAAAGGCAGAAAGTGCATGCCTTGCGTATCCTTGTAAATCCAAAACATCAGCTTTACGAGAGAAATGGTAATCTCACTTTGCTATCTGTGAAATTAGCTGGAACAATTCTTCAAAAAAAAGAAGCTTCAAACTATTGGATGCCACTCCCAGTTGAAGTTGACTGTCAAATTAAACAAAACAAAACAACCATAAACTTCGCCTTTGCTAGCTTCATGTCAACATATGGAAAACGTACAATTAGCATACAATTGTGGCTTACAGAGCAGTAACTTGTGACAGTTTATTATTACGCTATATTCTTATATATATTATATATTATAGCACGCTATTTTTCATAATAATAAGAATAATTGTTGGTTCTTTTGGGGAGGCTGGAACGGATTCATGGCATTTCCATTCATATCAATAGGCAAAGATGATCTGAGAGACGAAACTCTTATTTTTGTATCAACTTAAATAATGATGCATATATTTGTTTATGGTACTTTCTGCATCTAATAGAAAATAATTTTAGGGCCGACCGATACGGATTTCTTGAGGCAAATTCCAATATTTGGCAGAATAAAAGTCCGATAACTGATTAATTTTTTTTAAAATGTAATGAATAAAATGATCCTGTGGTCTCTTAATGCTTACAACAATAAATTTATGACTCACAGGCAGATATCACTTTTACGTTACTTTGTCATTTAGAATTTTTTTAACTTTACAACAGAAGAAAAACCGCCCAGCTATTTTTCCTGACCCCAAAACAAGTTGCTTTGTTTATGTATTAGTGCACGTGGGCCATGTGACGATTCCCGATGATTCCACAGCACGTCAATCGACTTGTCATCCTGACGATGTGGTGCTTTCAATCTACACGTACACAGCGAGGGGTGATTCAGAGGCGCCCCGACGACGAGGAATGCAACTTTGTCCTAAAACCATGATGTCATCCTCCTCCACGGCTCCGTCAGCAGACCTCCGCGTCTCTTTGTTCTCTGTTTTCCACAGCGCCACCGCTACATGGAATCGGGCAGATCACAGAATTGATTTGTTGTGTATTGACGAGCGGAAGGATTTGGACGGAGGGCCGAGTGTCTGACTTAGTTGGATATTCATTCCAGACACATTTGGCGGGGGTCCATCAGACCACCAGATGCGCTTGTGAACACACCGGTGCGCAAAACTTTTTTGGGCCGGCTAATTGCCAACGTCATCTGTTGCTATGGTGACCCGAGCCTGTAATTCAGCCAAGGCGTGGGATTGGATGGGGAGGTTCGAGTGAGAGACAGGCAGGGGGACTTTGTTGGACGGTAGCGGTGAGGTGGCCAGAGACAAAGACGGATGTGTTGGAATCCACGATGAGCGGCGTTTGACTCTTAAGACTGAACGGGTTCATGGAGAGAGAGAGGTGACGCAAGCCTGGAGAGAAATGCTGAAATCAAGCGAGCGTTGACATTTGCAGCATAGCGTCAGTCGGGGTATGCGGGGGCAAATCGGCAGCACGCTCGCTATAAATAGCTCCAGATGTCTTTGCATGCATCTGCTGTACCCTCTTGTTAGTTTTCAGGCACAAACGGACGCACTGTTATCTCGCTGTTGAAGCACCACGGTGCGAGAGACCCTCGGAGGCCAAACCGCCCGTGGCGTCTCACTTAATGTGAGTCACCTGGCGATGGCGTGCTAGCGTTGGGTCGGGTTGATTTGACCAGCTGTGGCTGGTGTCAAAAATGATGCAGAAATTTGATTTGATGAAATGGCCAACTCAATGGTGTCAAACACACGGCCCGCGGGACAAAACCGGCGCATCAGGTGATCCAGTCACTTTTTCGCTAAAATGAACTGTTGTTGCTAATATTGTCCACTGGAGGGCGTACTGACGACTACTTAAATGACATTCTGAAATATGGCTATTACTCAGGATTTGACACCCCCCCCCCCCCCAAAAAAAGAAATTAGGCAAAAAAAATTGCCCAACAAATATCAGATTATGCAATACGATAATAATCCATGTGTAGTGTAGTGTAGTTTATCTCACGCTAGTCCCGCATTGGAACATGCTGCCAGAAAATCTCAGTTTGCGTTGGCTCAGCAGCAGGATGACTACCTTTCCCATCATTCTTAAACACGGAAGCAGGAAGTACTGCTCGTTCCGGTACAACGAAAACACACCTATCACACGCGGATACGAATGAGAACGCAAGTTAAAGGAAGGCAATCTAACAGTTGAATTCCCTTTGAATCGGTTTATCGTATGAATATTTATGACAACTGTGTGATTGACATACCTATGGGGAAAAAACGGGGCATGCGTAATAACGGGACAAAATAACACAGTTGGATGTGGGAAACAAGGCTCAAAATCAGGACTGTCTTGCTAATAATGGGACGTCGAGTCAACCTAGCTACACACACTGGGACTTTATGAAATTCTTGATTCTTTAAAAGGACAAACAATTGCTCATTCATTACATTGCCATGTTTTTAATGTTTGTCAGCCTCCGTCATTTAATACTGAAATGTCCGCGTTTGATGGGAGTAAGGAGCAGCAAACCGCCTCAACGTGTCGATTATACGTTTGGGCGGGATTGCGGTGGTGTTTGCGTGTGTCCACAGGAAGTGGCTCGCCAGCTCGCGGCGGCGGCGGCGTGTTTTTTTGTGTACACGCGGTCACGGTCGTAGTTAAGCGCGACCTCTTTGTGTGGACGGGGAGCTCCGGTGGTATCTTGGGGATGAGCGACTCAAGGAAATCAGGACACACTCTATATTTGTCACTGCAGCATAACCCACATAATGAAAGAATGCAAGTTAGTTCCCTCGCACTGCTCTCTGCGCTTCGATTTTTGTCTTTAACACCTTTAATCACACACAAACAGATACTCACTCTGTGGTGTTGACAAGTGTTAAGTGGATAATATGGAAATCAGAAGGCGAGGAGCACATGTTTAAATGAGTCAGTATTTTTCTCTGCAGATTGTTCATCCTCTGCCGGGGCGCATTCATTTTGGATTACATTTGTGGTTTACTGTTCAGGGAATACCTCCAACTGGCCTTGCCGAGGTAGCTGAAGGGAGGATTTGCTTGGCCTCGGGCCGCTGTCGACTTTGCGGCTTCGTTAAAAAAAGGAAGGGGGAAAAAAAACAGCCCGAGCTTGTGCAAAGGCAGCTTTCTGTGCTATTTTTTTTTTGTTTTGTTAAGAAGAAGAAGCCTCCATACACGTGCTGTTAATTAACATCAGATTGTGATGCGTGCTTGCTTGACATTGTGCATTGTTTCAGAGAGCAAATGAACGGCTCTTATTAGGTTTTTATTTCTGTTCTCTTTTTTTGGGCTCAGTGTTGAATTATTCTAGGTATGCATGCCGCAGAGCTCCATCTGCATCTGATTCCCTCCTCTCCGTCCTCCGTGCAGCCTCGCACATCTTCTTTATCTTCAGAATATTAATGTGCAGCACTTGTCAGAAGCTATTGTTGTGATTGGTGCGGGATTCTTTCTCTCTCTTTTTTTTTTTTTTTTTGCACGACTGCCTTCTTAGCATTAGTGGGCATAATGTACCTCGGCAAATCACACCCAGTCCACTCGAATATGCAATAAGAGAGCGGACGAGGAGAATAAGGACTGAGGGTCATGACTGCGGTTGGGCGAGGCATATGGGAGTTGGTTAAAAAATAGTGAAAAGTGAGAGGGATGGGAGCGTTCAGAAAAGAGCTGGAGGCCTCGGAGGGAGAAGTGTGAGGGAATGGGCCGGAGAGAAGGAGAGAACCGGGGAAGGGGGGGGGGGGGGGGGTTCTTTGGTTGGGCGTTCAAATAAAGTGAAACGGCAACAGTGGGAGGCGACGAGAACGACTGAAGGAGGGAGAGACAAAGTGCCGGAGGGCTGATATTTAATGTGATGAACGAATTGTGACAGTGCGCCTCGAACCTCCTTCCGCCCAGCAAGGAGGAGGAACACAGAAATAGAAGGCGTTATGACTAAAAACGTCATACATGGCGCTATACAGTACATATTAAAATCAATCAGAATCATGATTTTCAGTTTGACGTGTGTACATATATGGGAGGCGCACAGCATGACTACTACTAACTAATACTAACTACTGTCATGCTGGCCTACTCAGTTTTAGGCGGCGGGGAGACGAGCCAGTAGGTACAGCTGCAGGTCACATCTAATGGCATCCAAAACAATCTGCTCCTATTCATTTAGCATGAACTGTGGGGTAGAAGTTCACCGCAGCACACAGACATTTTTTCCTTGTAGCTAAATGAGGTCACCGAAAGAGTCCATTAAAAACCCCAAAAAAAGGCAGAATTTTAACATGGCATTAAATTGTGTATAGAATATGATCATGATGAGTCAATAATAACGAGATGCTCATCCGCCACGCTGTGCGGCAGTCCTGTCTCGGAGGGACAACTAATTACAACTTGTCATCATAAAGAGAGACACACAATGGCATCTCTTTCTCTCTCTTTTTTTTTCTTCATCTGCTCCATTTTCCACATGAGGCGGTCACCGCTAAGCAGTGCCACACGGGTTCATAATAGTGGGGTCCAGGCGCGCACACAATGATGGCCACTGTAGCTTGGGAAGCCTGCGAGATGACTCACAGGGAGGAATGAGCAAGAGGGAGCGAGGTCGGGGGATGGAGGCGCATGAGGGGGGGGCGGGCTTCCGAGACTTTGGAAGAAATAAGGAAAAGGGGGATGAGAGCGAGACCCAAGGCTGAAATTGCCTTTTGATATCCTCTCGACTGAGTCAGCATGAGACGCTTCGTCCTCCTTCTCCTGACTGATTTCCTCTCAAAATGGCCGAAAGCCAGCGTGCGATCAAAGATTGCAATCACGACATTCCATTGCAGCGCAGTCAATTAGCCCGGAATAAAACCACAGGCGAAATATGCATTTCCTTGAGGGAGGTTTTACTGCTCGTCTGTCCTCATTGACGACTCACTCTTGTTTTTTCCTCCTCTCTTCAAAGTGTGGACCGCCAGGTTCTCCCAGGAGCCGGCAGACCAGTCGGTGGTGCGAGGCCAGAGGGTGATCCTGTCCTGTGTTGTCTTCAACTACTCGGGGATTGTTCAGTGGACCAAAGATGGCCTGGCGCTGGGCATCGGCGAGGACCTGCGGGGTGAGACGTCAAGCGTGCTGTGCGCGGGCCGCATGTAAATGAGAAGTCTCTCACAAGAAATCGTTTGGAATCCGGGGACGCTCTCGGGACCTTGGTGGCAGTCAATCAACTTGATTGCAAAGACATAAACCCCACACACTTAAAAAGCCCATGAGAAGTGTTGCATCTGGCCCAAACCCATTTTTATATACTTTTCAAAGTCACCCTTGTAAGCTCACGCTGCTTTCTTTTTGCCATCAAATTTTCAGGACATAAAAAATATGTTTTGTAAATTTGGCACACCACACAGAAGAGTGTTGTTAACAACCCTGCTAAATTGGAATGATTGGGAAAAAAATCGGTAAAATCATGAAAAATGAAGCTGTTCTCTCTGTTGAATCCACTTAAGCCCCGCCCTGCTAAACTGTCAACTGTCAATCAAATACCACACATCTTTCTTCCGCCAACACAACTCCCAGTGGCTGCACCTCATTGCGGGGCTTTTCCATGCCACAACGAGGCGCTCTAAAGCAACAACGACAGCCTGACGCTAGCTGTCAAGTCAAGAAACAGAAACACAAACACAAAAAAAACAGTCCTCCCTCTTCTGCCTTTGTCTTTCTGAGGTGTATGCACTCCCAGCTGACAACAAGGCACTCTAATGTGGCCAAGCCACATGTTGACTGTCACATCAGACTTCAGGAAAAAAAATCCACTCACTCTTTCGCCTTCTCCATGACATGCACACACTCATGGGTGACAATGACGCACTCTAACGCGGCCACACCAACTATGTTTACTCCATTTAAAAAGAATTGTCTTTAAATGTCAAAATTATGTTTCTGGCCCAGAAATTGGGTCAAGAATAAAATACATTACTATTGCTAGTTTTTAGTGAAAATATCCAAACGGGCTGCACATTCAGGTACCATACAAAATGTTAGTCAAATGCGCTATGCTTAAGTAAAGCACACAACCACCATTGTCGTTTTTGTGCATAAAACAGACTTGTGTTTGTGTAGTTGCGTGTATGTGTGGCTCCTCTGTGCTTTTCATACGCTTTCTTGCCCTCCGCATTACACATGCAAATGCATGTATAAACAAGGCGCACATGCACGTGCGAGCACAAGCAAGGACACACAAGGTTAGGAGGCGAGCAGCCGAACAGCCAGGCCCAACTCTGGCTCTCGCGCCGTCTGTACAGCAAATTGTGTGCACCACGCCGTGGACCCGATTTGAGTGCTCCAAAAACAGTAAATAAATACGCGTACGTTACCGCCTGGTCACTAAGTGCGTGAATGCCACCTCTTGGTGAGAATGTGCAGCAGTGGCACAGCTGGCGGATATGAGGAGGGGTGGGGGTTGTGGATTTTGTGCAGGGGGAGGTGGTGATGGTGTGGTGGCGCAAAGTGTGTGTGCCTCACAGAAATAATAAAATGAGGGTTAAGACCCTGTAAAAGGACTTGTCCTGATTTAGAGCGCCTCGTTGTCTGCCACTTTGTCACAGTGTGGAAATATATCTCGACAGACAGAGGACAAGAATATTTTTGATTGATTTAAACTATTTCACCTTGGTTAGATAAATATGCATTGTGTGGCCAAGCATTCTGTTCCCCTTGCTGAGAACTGACAACCATTTTCATTTGAAATTAAATGAATTCTCAAAACTGCTTACTCTGTTTGTTTTTCCCAGCCTGGCCGAGGTACCGAGTATTGCGGGTCCAGGAGCTGGGCCAGTACAACCTTGAGATCCTGTCGGCTGACCTGTCTGATGACTCCTTGTATGAGTGCCAGGCCCCTGATGCCGCCTTGAGGTCCAGGAGGGCCAAGCTCACCGTCCTCAGTACTGAAATAATCTCATTATCATTTCTTATGCCGTCATTAGTTTCCATCCACAGTTTTACCAATATCGTTTTTTTTTCCACATTATACATAACTTCCATTTTTTTCAACCCTCTTTTTAGTCCCCCCAGATGACCCGGTGATCGACGGCGGTCCGGAGGTTCTGCTCAATGCGGGGGAGTCGTACAACCTCAGCTGTGTGTCTCGGGGTGCTAAACCGCCTTCCATGATCGAATGGCTAAAAGATGGACTGCCTATAGATGGGGCTGTCGGCGCCACTGTGAGTTCCAATAATAAAAACATTTTTTTTAAACACGCGCACATGAATATGGTCTTTGACCCGCTCTGTAATGATTCCAGGAGGTTCTTCCAGACCGTAAGAGGGTGACCACACGCAGCTTCCTTCCCATCCACCCAATTGACACGGACACAGGGAGGAACTACAGCTGCGTGGCCTCCAACCTTGCGGCCCCCGCGGGAAAGAGCACAACAGTTACCCTCAATGTGCACCGTAAGCACGTTAACATTCCTTTTCAGCAAAAAAAAACTTGACAAGCAAAAAAAAAATTAACTGTTTGGTACGGCTGATTTCGAGCCACGTAGGGAATATGAATTTGGGATCTTATTTTGCCATCCGTGTCCCACAGATCCACCAACAGTGACTTTGTCCATTGAACCTCGCTCTGTCCTGGAAGGCGACAGGGTTACCTTCACTTGTCAAGCCCATGCCAATCCTCCTATTATGGGTTACAGGTCAGTCACTTTTGCACATATAAGAGGGCCAAGAGACCAAGAGAGGTGGCTTAAGTCCTCACACTCTGTACTTAAAGCTGCTCTCTAGAACAAATTGGCCCAAAAATATCTTTACTCGGAGTGTGTTGTAATTAATCGCATGACTTCAATAGTTACCTCATGATTAATCGCACATTTTATATCTGTTTAATAGAAAATATTTGAGTTTTCGTACTCTTGTTAGCATAAAAGTGAAAAAAACGTTAAACTAATGGAAATATTGTTTAGTCATTGAAACAGTAATTTCATAATTATTCTTAGAATTAACTTAAAATTAAAAAATATGTACTGTACTGTAAAAAAAATTTGTGTTGATGTCATTTTTCTGCCACTAGAGGGTATAATCAGTGCATTTTTTATTTCATGTTAAGAGCTTTCTAATCTTTAACACGAAGTAACATTGTAAAATACAACTTGAAACCAGTCTCTACGCATTATTATTATATTTATTACTGCTAAATTTTGACGTGGACGTGTCTGCTGCGTTGCGACTGGAATTCCCCCTGTACTGGTTTAAATCGTGCTTTAAAATAAGAAATAAAAAATCTAAATTAACGCACTAATTTTGACACCCCTAATCTGTAAAATTGCCTTTTTATTTGACCCTTTATAATATGACTGAAACATCTTCTAATTAGTAGATTAACTTGCTGTTCACAATGGGTACTCCTGTAAGCCTCTGGCCAATAGTTTTCAGACTGGATTCGGGTTCGATTTTCCTGCCCTCTGTCTGCGGATGTGACATCATGTGCGCGTTGCGTTGTGTATGTGAAGAAGGGAAAATGCAGTTTCATTTTCCGTCCACAGGTGGCAGTAGCGATTCGAAATTCTATTTTCTGCTTTACATATGGAGGATACTGTAGAAAAATAATGTACAAGTGGAAATACTGATTCAGCTCAATTTATAAATCCCCAAGGTATTTAATCAAAATCTTAACTGTGGGTGACTTAAGCCATCAATATTTATTTATTTACCTCATTTACGGAGGTTTAAAAAAAAAAGTAACAAGCCAAGTAAGGGGTTGAAAGTAGCACGGGTAAACAAGTGATGATGGTCCCTCCTTCTCTCCCATAGGTGGGCCAAGGGTGGCGTGGTACTGCAAGGTGCCAGGGAGAGCGTGTTCACCACCAAGGCGGACCACTCCTTCTTCACCGAGCCGGTCTCGTGCTTGGTTTTCAACGCCGTGGGAAAGACCAACGTCAGCATCCTCGTGGATGTTCACTGTGAGTGTCTTAACGGGGTCCGCTTATGCTTGCTTCTGTTGTGCCCTCCGTACATGACCTCCCCTTTCCCTTTTCCAGTTGGCCCAATTCTCTTGCTGGAGCCTCAGCCCAAAACGGTGGACGTCGACTCCGACGTCACCCTCAACTGCAAATGGGCCGGCAACCCTCCGCTTACTCTCACCTGGTTCAAGAAAGGCTCCAACATGGTAAGAAGAAATGTTCAACTCTTGAAATGAAAACTTACGGCATTTAATTGTAATGGAGGAATCTGACATCGACTCGCACGCAGGTTCTGAGTAACGGCAACCAACTGTACCTGAAGTCCGTAAGCCAGGCCGACGCGGGCCAGTACGTATGCAAGGCCATTGTGCCGCGGATCGGCGTCGGAGAGACCGAGGTCACCCTCACTGTCAACGGTCAGGAAATGATAAAAGCATTTTGAAGTCCAAATCAGCCTTTTTGTGGATTTCAACTTTGACCTTTTTCCTTTCCCCGCACAGGCCCACCCATCATCTCCAGCGACCCCATACAGTATGCAGTGCGAGGCGAGCGGGGTGAGGTGAAATGCTACATTGCGAGCACACCTCCACCAGATAAGATTGTAAGTAGCACCGAACTTTGACAACCTTACAAATTTAATTGAAAGTGTCGTCGTCAGAGTTTTTTTTTAATGCATATTGGTCACTTTTAATAAGACCTACACTGTCAAGTGTGTCACCCTAAGAGTACATATTGGTATCCTATGTAGGCAGAGATGGGGAACATTGATGAGTTTTGAGTTGTAATAACACAGTCTACCACTAGATGGCAGACATCACTTAGTAGCACTTCTATCTCTTTGTCTCCATTTGAGAAAAAGAGCATAGACAAGCGGCCAGCCATGATTGATTTTGTGGCATTTTAGAGTCACTCAAGTTACTGGAAGCTCTTTTATCACTGAGACAAAACTAAACCAGGATGTTTCGTACACAATCACAGTCGAGGTTTCATGTTAACAACGTGCAATTTAATTTTAATGGCAGTGAATTAAGACATGCAATACATTCAATCAACTGCAGGTAATGTAAACACACCTAAACAATAATGATTAATGATTAAATTAGGAACCGAAGAGAACTGTTGACAGTTCGTTGAAAGCACATAAAGTGTTTACCATTTCTGGTTTAGATTACTAGTACAAACAATACTTATTTGTACTACGGGGTTCAATTGTCAACCCTGTAAGGTACATCACAAAACGTTGTACATTGGAGGACAAAAATGGACCCCTTCCATACCTTTTTTTCTGACCCAACCAACGCATGCACAAAAAAGCCAGGTGAAGGTGAACACTTTGGCGCTGAGCCAAATCCAGATTGTTTGACCTCGGGGGATGTCTGTGCCCTACAAAGTGCCGTCTTGTACCATTACACACTTCTGCTTTTAGCCACCGTCCTTTCTTCTGTGGGAAAGAAAAAAAATTCTCCTCCATCCCATATATCAACAAACCAACACTAAGCCGGTCCACTTTTAGCTTGTGCGTCAGAATAGCGTCCCGGATGCTTTCTCCGCTCAGCTGCGTCACACGGGCGTCGCGGTTCGTTTGACGGATGCGTCCTGACTGGCGATGCGCTCCCCTAATGCAGCCGCCGCAGCTTGGGACATGAAAAGATTTATAAAATATAAAAGGACGGAGGGAGGAACAGTTGTCGGGAGAATCTCCTTCTACGGAACAAGTGGGCACATTATGGGAACATGTGGGCTTATGCATAATTAACTGGCCTCGGTACAGTATATGCTGAATAATACAGCTGCTTTTAGTGGCTTTAAAGATGGAGGATGTGCACAAGTCACCCCAGCCCAAGCTTGCCCCCTCTGCGTGCCATATTTGTGGCAAGCGCATGCATGTCATTAGATAAGGAGGTTACGGTCACTCTAGCATGATGAAACGGCCGAGATGCCGGGTGAGATTTTGCTTCCCCGACACATAAACCGTGTACGCGTGCAGGTGTGGGCGTGGAAGGAGAACGTGTGGGAGGAGGAGAAGGGCACGCTCCTGGAGCGCTACACGGTGGAGCAAAGCAGAACGTCGGCCGAGGGTGGCGGCGTCCTCTCCACCCTCACCATCAACAACGTGATGGAGTCCGACTTCCTGACCTCGTACAACTGCACGGCCTCCAACGCCTTCGGTCCCGGCACCATGATCATCACCCTGGAGGAGACCGGTGCGTTGAAGCATAAAACTGTTGCTGTTTGTTGAAAACGTAGTGCTCGTGTTTGTAAAATAATCATGCTGTTTTCCTTTTTTCAGAGGAGGTGCCAGTGGGGATAATAGCTGCTGGGACAGTAGGATCCACCATCCTCTTGTTCATCTTCCTCCTGATCCTTGTACTCGTCTTCTACCGGCAACGCAAAGGCAGTGAGTTACACCTTCAACATCATGAAACAAACTCTGAAGAAAAAAAAAAAGTTATATGCAGCTCCACTAGTCTAAATATGATATTCTGTTTAATATTGCATTTGTGAATTAAGCAGCAAAATCCAGCCGTTTTTTATCCATCTCAAGGGGCGGCCATTTTGCCACTTGCTGTCGACTGAAGGTGTTGCTCAGGTCTCAGGTAACAACAAATCACAGCACAGCTTCAGAAAACAGGTGAGCTCTGATTGGTTGTTGCCTGAGCAACATTGATGTGGCAAAATGGCCGCCGCCTGAGATGGATGAAAACAGCTGGATTTTGCTTAACAACTCAGATTCCAAAAATGTCATATTAATCAGAATGTCCTGTTTAGACTAGCGAGGTCACATATAACGTATTATTGTCAAGAAATTTTTCAGGTCGACAAATTCAAACTGTAAGCGTCATGCTCAAAATAAACTCCTTTGGCTGGATGGAGGCCCCTGCTGAATTGCACTTGTCAAAACACGCAGCGCAAGACGTGCGTGTGTGTGTGTGTGTGTGTGTGTGACCTTTGCATGTTGTGCTTCCAGGTCGGCGAGGGGTCACGCTGGGAAAGCCGGACATTAAGGTGGAGACGATAAACAAGGAGAGCCACAGCTTGGAGGAGGACTCGGGCAGCGTGTCCACGGCCTCGCGCATGGTGAAGGCCATGTACTCGGTGAGCTGTGTGTGTGTGTGCGTGTAACCTCGTTTCCCTGTGAGTTCTCCTTTATTAACACCTTGAATTCCATTTTCTTCTTTTGTGTCACGTTTCGTTGCATCCTTCCCTCATTTCCTTGTCTCCTTTTTGGTTTGGTTCTCCTCTTTGACTGTTTAGTTTCTCCCCTCTGTGTCTTTCTCTCCCTCCAATCAGCCCTTTAAGGACGACATCGAGCTCAAGTCGGACCTCCGCAGCGACACCCTGGACACCCGCCAGGAGTACGACCTGAAGGTGAGCGCTCCCCATTTATTTGATGCCCATGCGCAGAGCAGATATAAAAACAAGTCAATGCAAAGACATGCATGATCTTTTCTGCATTTTGACTCCTGCGGGGTTGGACCGAGGTAATGAATCTACTTGATTTTCATGAAGCTGTCAAAATGTTGCCCCGCGCCCTGCCAAGCCTCCAGTCTGAGGACGAGTCAGATCATTTTAAAGGAACGCAGACATGAATCCACCCCGGGAGGTGGTTAGATGAGCCACCGCCCTGCCTCCGCTGCCTTAAGCACCAGCGCTGTGGAACAATGGCCGAGTGAGGCGTCTGGTTACGTGAGAGATGATGGGATGGAAGATTCATGTCAGGAATAGTCAGTCTTCCTGCACCCAGTTTGTTGGCGAGATTCCACTCTGATTCATGCACTTGAACCATAGCAAGGCTCTGAGCCAGGGGCGGTTCTAGGATCAGAGGTTTAAGGGTGCTCAGCCCCGGCCGGGCCAGGGAAGCTAAATGTACATTTTAACACAATTACTATGAAGGAGTACCATAACACTTTTTGAGGAAGTCTGTGACTAACTCAAGATTATTTAAATGTGGATTGATTTATAAAACAGACATATTTATCTCTTAATTCTGGGGGGAAACATCTAATTTTGATACAGCATTTGGATCTTTTAGTAAACAAGCCAAGCCAGTAAAATATATATTTTTTTACCTTGGATATGTAAACACAATTTACTTTGAATATTAAAATGTCAAATCCTCTCTTTTCCCCCCTTATAGGCAAGGCCGAGGTTTTAAAAAGTAAAATTTTCAATAATTGCTAATACTGGCTGTCACATGTGTTCTTCATGTCATTTTTTGGGGGGAGGGGATGTCTAAGCAGGGCACGATTGGCTACTGGAGTTGAGTATAAACTCATTTGCTCCCAAAAACATATAAATATGTTCTATTTTAAATGTTTTACGTGTCCCAAAGATGTATTTATACGTTTAAAAAAAAAATTATTTTATGCTAGAACATACAGAAAGCTTTGATGCAAACTCTGAACTGCAGAGAACAGGTGAAGCAATGGTAGTAATTACAAAAACGGCCAGCAGGTGGCAGCAGAGTATAAGAGATCAACCAGGGCCATGTTGCAAAAAGCTAATTTACCCACAGTTCTAAACAGATTTGTGAGTAATGTGAAACTTAGCTATATTCTAATGCTAATTGCTACAAAAAACACTTTGTTCCTGCTGAAAGATGAGACTCTAATCTTTCTTTTGGTAGGTTCCATGTTTTTATAGCAATAGAACACAATATTCTGTGGGCCTTGCAAAATCAGTCAAAATACAGTAAAACTGCCGGGAGTGAAGGGGCTTGCTTCAGGAAAAATGGCTGGGAGTGAATGAGTTAATTGCCTCAAATTCACTTTCACAGTGCAGTTAGGCATGAAGGAGGAGCAAGACGAAAGAAGCATTGAAACATTTTGTACTAATTAATGTGCATTGTCTTAAAAAAGAAAAGAAGCCAGTTTGTACTAGTTAGGCCCAAGGACAACATGGGTAGCCTAAAAATAGCGTACCAGTGATAGGACACTGTGACTTACTAAGAACAATTAACATTCTTTATTGTGTTTATCCAGGATCCCACCAACGGCTACTACAACGTACGAGCTTCCACGCTTGACGAGGGCCGTCCCGCCTCCCGCTCTACCATGCACTACTCCGACTACCGTTCCCCCACCGGGACCCCAGGCGGGGCCACGTCCATTAGCGGCAGCAGCGCAGGAGGTTCGGGGGCCACGGCCAGTGGCGGAGGCCCCGGCCCGCCGGGCCCTCTCACCTCCCCGGGCCGCCCCCAGGCCTGCTACGACCCGCGCCCCCCGTCCAGACTGTCCCACATCAGCTACGCGCAGTTCAACACGTTCACCCGCGGGGGCCAGAGCCAGCAAGCGCCGAGCAACCCCGCCCCAACCGCGGGTGAATTCCCGGGCGATTGCAGCCTAATGGACTCCACCTCCCAGCTGCCGTACGACAACTACGGATACCCGTCGCACTACCAGACCTACCGGATGGGCTTTGCACCATCCAGCCTTGCCCCGCTGGAGGCCGGCCCCTCGTATGAGATGTACGGGGTGGGATCGGGCGTGGCCGGGCCAGGGGTCGGCGTGGGTCCCGGGGTCGGCGTGGGTCCCGGGGTCGGCGTGGGTCCCGGGGGCGCCGCACCTTCGGGCTCAGACACGGGACTCGGAAAGTACGGCAGCTCCACTCGCTTCTCCTACACGTCGCAACACTCTGACTATTCCCACAGCCGACACACACAGCGGATGCAGACTCACGTGTGAAAGCGACCTAACAACATGAGGAGTGTCTTAGATATTGCATTGCAGCTACAACCAACACACACATATTTACACGCACACACCAACACGCCCCAGTGACGAGATATGGCACATGCACAGTTATAGAGGAGCGTGCCCGTGAGATGGGGCAGGAGGGAAATGGAGACAAAAGTGCGGGCACGCTGCACACTGGCCAACGTGTTTGGAAACGGGAGCTCGGAGAGAGCAGACGGCGCAAGTCACAATCACGACGAGGACGACGAGGAACCAACGCAGAGACTGGAGCCACTTTGGTTTCCACTAAAAGTCAAGACAAACTGCGGTCATTTGATTGGCAGTTAGAGTAGTGATCACCAAGACAAAAGGACCGGGCAGGGTTGTGAACCCTGGTGGCTGCCATTTTTTCTTTCAACTTTTCCCGTCATGCTTAGCCAAGGGAAAGTGGTTGTTGGTATAAAGGTCATCATCCTTTTGCACTGCATCAACAGTATTCATGCTCGGACGTCTTTCATCTATATCTGTCGTCTTTTTATTTTGCACACCTGACTAGAGCTTTGTATTCTATTTTTTAACATTACAGAATTATTTTTGTCAATGTCAAACATGAAATAATGTGTATGTATTGGACCAAAAGTTGGAGGGGTCGTGCCATCAAAAAGGGTATACCAGTGTATAAAAAGAAACCTAGTGCCAAGTGTTCATATTGTCCTTCAGCGTAGACCATGTACAGTAGATGCAGTAGAAGCTCCTTCTATTAGCGACTGTTGCTTTACAAACCAGGTGAGAGACCTTGGGTCAGACTTTTTCCTCAGCTTGGGCCTTTTGTTCCCTGCCCGAGCTCTAAACTAAAAGACTGGTGCGGACGGTGAGAGAAACACAGACGCGGGGTTTAGAACTGAGTGGCCTTATCGGGAGAACATTATCGTTTCTCATCGTCTGCCCGCCCAAAAGGGCCGGAAGAGAATGTGTATGGATAGATTCCATGAAGGCTGTCTCCAATATTGACATGTAGTAGTGAGTGTGTGTGTGCGCGTGTATGAGAGAGAGAGAGTGAAAAGTCAAGATGGAGTGTGTGGGCATTGGCACGCACACCAATTTGTACAGCGTGTTTGTATAGATGTGTGAATGGATACATGCATACTCCAAACGTGCCGCGTCTGACTCATGTGTGCGTGGGACTGTTGTATGCATGTCCATATGTATACAATACGCGTGTATGTGTATGTGAGTGTGTATTTCAATATACGTCTGTATCATTTCTCTCACGATCTAGTACTTTTATACCTCTGGTAGGACTGTATCCTGTATTATTGTGTCTTTGAATTTAGGAAACCACAATGTTTATGTTATTGTACTGTTCCGTAGCAGGATAAAAAAAACTGTTTAAAATATGTAATCGAACTTTTGTTTTTTATTTCTCTACCTTCAATATTTTTTAAAAACGTATGTAATTATTTTTCCACAGTATTACATAAATAAAAGCACTGTTTTTTTTAAATAAAAACAAAGTAATGTGTCTTCCTTTTTCGTCTATCATACAGTATATATCACAAACATAACGTATAAAAGTACAACTTGTAGTTGACTTGTACTTGTACTAATGGACATTACCAGTTGGCGGCATTCGCGTGCGTTACTTCCCCCCATAAGACCGGTGAAGAAGACTCGATGACGTCACTCGCCCGAGCTGGGTCGGCTTGTCAACCAAGATGGCGGCCCAAATGTTGAGGTCGCTTACCAAACTAGGACGTCCTTCAACAAAATTCATCTTAAATCCAATAAATAATCATATAGGGAGCCCTTGCTGCGCTGTCTTTCAAAGCAGGTAAGCTTTGTAGCAAGGTTGAAATGTTACATCGGTTTCGTACTGTCTGTCGCGTTAGTCTGAGCTGCTAAACTGGATGCACACGCAAAAGCTAATGTTAGCAGAATGCCAAATTACGCAGCATTTTGACCTGTAATGCGTAAAATATCTTTAAATTCTTATGACATATGATAGAACGACTGCATGCAAGTAGCCTCAATAGAAATTCAATTGTTATGATGACTCATTGACTTTTACAGCCACATTATGAGAATAAGAGCAGCTATTCATTTTACTGTAAGGTGGCTGACTATTCTGTTGATTATTAGGAAGAAGCAGTGGCAGCCAGATGTGGAGTGGACTGAGCAATTTGCCGGCGCAGTGATGTACCCCACTGCTATTAATAAGAACTGGAAACCACCCCCATGGAATGGTAGCATTTCCACTCTCTCCGAAATACTACATTTATTCACTGCATATTTTTAAGCATTCCATTTGTTTGGCCAGACAAAGATCCTGTGGCCGTGAAGGACGTATCCAACCTGACCCTCAACTTTGGGCCGCAGCATCCTGCCGCTCACGGGGTGCTGCGTCTGGTGATGGAGCTCAGTGGCGAGTCCGTTAAAAAATGCGACCCTCACATTGGCTTGCTTCACCGTGGCACGGAGAAACTAATCGAGTACAAGACTTACTTGCAGGTACGACAAAAGAATGTAAACAAAATGTACTTACAGTAGAAACACTTGACATCCTTCTTGTACCAAAGGCTCTGCCCTACTTTGACCGCTTGGACTACGTTTCCATGATGTGTAATGAAGAGGCCTACTCGCTGGCTGTGGAAAGGCTGCTCAACATCAGGGCGCCACCCCGTGCCGAATGGATAAGAGGTAACATATTACAAGACGGACACGTGGCCCTCAGTGCAAGATTTAACTCCTCTATTGCGAAATGCTAGTTCTGTATGGAGAAATGACCCGCATCCTCAACCACATCATGGCTGTCACCACTCACGCTCTTGACATCGGCGCCATGACCCCGTTCTTCTGGATGTTTGAGGAGAGAGAGAAGGTGACGGCTAAAAACACACTGGAGTTGACACCAAGAGATTTTACATTCTGTCTTTTATTTCTTAGATGTTTGAGTTCTACGAACGAGTGTCCGGAGCCAGAATGCACGCCGCCTACATCCGACCTGGCGGCGTTCATCAGGTAACTAAAGTTGTCTTGTTTTTATTATGTGGGTTTATGTGCTGAGGGGTTTTTCCGGGTTCATACTGTGTCCCCCTTTTAGAGGCAAAACTTGAACCTTGTTTTTTTCCCTCCGTCTTCCTTCTGTATTTTTTTTTTTTGTCAAGTCCGGCTTCCCGTTTTATCTCCCCCTGTTGGCCATTGTTTTTGTGAGTGACTGGGGGAATCGATAAAGTAATCTGAATAGCAAATCAAAGTGGAATCAGTGCGTGAGCGCTGATTGGCCAACTCTTCCGCCGTGTCACAGGATCTTCCCTTGGGTCTGATGGATGACATCTACGAGTGGTGCAAGAACTTCTCTATTCGAATCGACGAGGTTGAAGAGGTGCGTTCTTGCGTCGGCGATGTGATGAGACATCAGCGACAACTCTGAGCCGTTTTCTGTCCCCTTTGACCTTTTGACAGATGTTGACTAATAACCGCATCTGGAAGAATCGCACTGTGGACATCGGTGTGGTGACCGCAGAGGAAGCCCTCAACTATGGCTTCAGGTCAGGGTTGAACGATTGTCTTTTTTATTTTTCGCGATATATTCCCATGCCCATGTTCCTCCCCCAGCGGTGTGATGCTGAGAGGTTCCGGCATCAAGTGGGACCTGCGCAAGTCGCAGCCGTACGACAAGTACGACGAGGTGGACTTCGACGTCCCGATCGGAAGTAACGGCGACTGCTACGACCGGTGCGTAAACGACGGGGCGCTCCACTCCTCCCTCGCACCCTCCTCAGCTCAACCTGGCCTCGCGCAGGTATCTGTGTCGCATGGAGGAGATGAGGCAGTCGCTGCTGATCATGCATCAGGCCCTTAACAAGATGCCGGAAGGTGAGATCAAGGTGGACGACGCCAAGGTGGCGCCACCTAAGAGGTCTGAGATGAAGGTGAGTCCAACGCAAAACAGCAGAAATGAACTACAGTGCGCTGACACTTTTTGTTGTTGTTGCCAGATGTCCATGGAGTCGTTGATCCACCACTTTAAGTTGTACACTGAGGGCTACCAGGTCCCTCCAGGGGCCACATACACCGCAGTGGAGGCCCCCAAGGTGAGGATGTAAAAATGGGGAAAAAATTGTCTTATGTTAGTAAAATTTGGAAAAAATCTCAAATGAGCTATAATGTGTCTTCTCCGTTAACTAGTTGATGAAGAAAAACATTTAGGCTGTTGTGATGCAAAATTTCTTACTGGTATTTATTTGCGTGTTTTTGCCCCCAGGGGGAGTTTGGTGTTTACTTGGTGTCGGACGGTTCCAGCAGACCCTACCGCTGCAAGATCAAAGCGCCCGGATTCGCCCACCTGGTACGACGCTGAAATATTAAAAACACAGCCACGCGTCGCGTCCTCGAGGCTACTCTGACTTCATAAAGCACCGACAGTGCTGTTTTTATTTATACACCGTCTGCTTCCTTCCTGGATTGTTTTAATTGAGTTCTTCAAAGTTGCTTATTAAGTGATAGTTGTTTTCACTTTTCTAGGCCAGCTTGGACAAAATGTCCCAAGGACACATGCTAGCAGATGTAGTGGCTATCATTGGTGAGTGACATCATCAAAATGACCGTCCTCCTTTTTCCTGCTGTTATGGTCACAATTTTTTTTTTCTTCCAATAGGCACGCAGGACATCGTATTTGGGGAGGTGGACCGCTAAGCATGATATTGCCCACCTAATATTCTGTGATGTATTATGCCGAATAAATATTTTATGGTCAGACTCAAAAAGCGGACTGTTATTTGTAGTGCGAGTGGAAAACAAGGCGACAAGAGAGCAAAATGGTTTGACTCAGCTGTGGTTTGGTCGTCAAAAGAGGGAGTGGCCTGAGCAGATCTGAGGCAGATGGACCTTGTGCTCAGACCACAACTTCCCCCTCTCAGCTGTGACTTTTTTGGTGGATTTTTTTTGTTTGTTTTTTTGCTCTTAGTCATTCTTAAGAGTACAGAAAAGCAGTTTGGTCATCCCGTGTCGTGGACCCGGTAAAACCATGACCTTGTGGTGCAGGAGCCCGTTACTTGCGGCCCTTCCTCTGTGGATGAGTTTCGGTCCAGCTGGTGAGTTTTGGAGGGTGGGCACTGAAGGAGACAACTTTTTTATTTATTTTTTAAGAATTTGTGCTATTTTCTCGCCTGTGAAAAGAGAAGTTGACTTTCTAAGGCGTTGCCTGCCGTGAGCGGCTCTGATGCTGCGTTAGAAAACCACACAAAAAATAACCCTTTTAACTTGAACTGACATGAAAGTTGGTGATTGTCTTCTGTTCATCTGTCCGACTGATTGATTTTCGATTTTGGAGCCACCCACCAGCCAAAAGTAGTGACTGGACAAATGTCACTACCGTCATGTGATCAGTCCTTTCAAGAGTGATTCATTTCCTTTCAATTTGAGCACAAGACTTAAGAGTGACTGGACACTTTATTAGGTACCCCTGTATCATAACGTAGTTTGAGAAATATTCATACTGAATTCATATGTACATTTTTAAGAAGTCACAATTCCATTTATCTTCTTTCTGTAGCCGCTCTCACCGAACCCGAGATCTGTTACGTGCTGGATGGTATTCTGTTGTTCTATGGCATCATCCTGACCGCGCTCTACTGCAGACTCAAGGTTAGCATCTCTTTTCCTTCCCAACGTTTGACACACTACGAATCCTTTAATACAGTAAACATCACTTGAATGCAGTGTGTCAGTGGATGTGGCTTCACTTCCTGCGTGATTGTGAAAGAAGCTTGAAGGGGGAAAAAAAAGTGCCAGTACATAGAAATAAGAGCAGAAGATGCGGTTTGATGCCTTATAAAAGATAACCACCAAAGAATAAATACCAATATGCGGTACCTCCAGATTCGCAGTGCGAGGAAGTCTGCAGAGGGGAAGACAAATGGCCAGAAGGTAAAATGCAGTGCACATGTTTGATTCTTAATGTTTTGAACAACATTTTTTTTTTCACCTCCTCTGATAGGGTGCTCCAGAAAGTATCTACATGGTAAGTCTTTAACACACTTTTAGTGATTGGGACCCATCAAAATGACTGACTTGTGTGTTGCTTATTGTCTTCTCAGGGTTTGACTCCTCATGTCCAGGACACATATGCAATAATTGACACCAAAAAGTGACAAGGAAGGAGAGCACAAGCACTGTTTATATTTTATTTTTTTATGCTATGCTTTTTCTAGCCGGCTTTGAGTGCAATGCAAATTTGACAACAAAAAAATAATTATAGAGTTATGTTACTCTTATGATTTATGTTCTTGATTATTTTATTGAGAAGTTACACATAACAAGGAGGGACATGAATGTAACAACTATAACAATATGAATTACAGCTTCAATTTTGGAGCCCCTGCTATTTTCATTTGATTTGCTGCCCCTGGGTTCCTTCTTAACAAAGTATGGTATTTCCTTTCACTCCAATGTGGATGACAACCAGAACTATGTCCCGCTGGGCAAAAATATTTTAAACGATTTTAAATTGGATCGGCAAAGAAGAACATAAGCACTTAAAAAAAAAAGAAAAAAAATGTTGTGTTACTCACTTTTCCGTATTGAACAGTTGCAAATAAAAAGGAAAGGATGAATAGAATGTAAAAATTTTTGCTTTATTTTGACACGGGCTCTTTCCGGTGTGCACGTTTTAGCCACTTGGGGGCAGTATAAACAGTCATGTAGGCTAACGTATGATAAAACTAAGTCACAAGAGTATGCTTCGTTGAGTACGAAGAATAAAATACCTGTGAGTAAAGTGTTTTTACACCATTTTGGTGATTACATTGTTACCGCAATATAGATTCTATAATATTTAGCAGTGCTAAATATTATAGAATCTATGCTAAATTAGCACGGTTGTTTTTAAATATAATTGACAATTCGGCCAAGTCAAAATGGCGGCCTTGCGTGGTGAAATTACCCTCTGCGCTTGTTGAAAAACATTGGACTTTTGAGGATTATTTTGATTTCAAAATGTGATGAAATGTCGTTTGACTACTATAAAAATCTGCCCAGCCACATAGGCAAAGGCGTCGTTTGTTTTCACCATGGAAATTAAGTGCTAAATATTATAGCATCTATGCTAAATTAGCACGGTTGTTTTTAAATATAATTGACAATTCCGCCAAGTCAAAATGGCGGCCTTGCGCGGTGAAATTACCCTCTCCGCTTGTTGAAAAACATTGGACTTTTGATCATTGTAATTGGATTTTTGAGGATTATTTTGATTTCAAAATGTGATGAAATGTCGTTTGATTACTATAAAAATCTGCCCAGCCACATAGGCAAAGGCGTCGTTTGTTTTCACCGTGGAAATGAAGTGCTAAATATTATAGAATCTATGCTAAATTAGCACGGTTGTTTTTAAATATAATTGACAATTCCGCCAAGTCAAAATGGCGGCCTTGCGCGGTGAAATTACCCTCTCCGTTTGTTGAAAAACATTGGACTTTTGATCATTGTAATTGGATTTTTGAGGATTATTTTGATTTCAAAATGTGATGAAATGTCGTTTGACTACTATAAAAATCTGCCCAGTCACATAGGAAAAGGCGTCGTTAGTTTTCACCGTGGATATGAAGCATTTCCATTATATCTTGAAATGCATCCATTTTTAAAACCCTAAACATTCTTGAATAAGGGTGTTAAAAAAAATTGGGGTCTCCATAGGTGCCGAACCGCGAGTGTGCAAGAGTCCACTGTACTTGTTATAACTGAACAAAGCACTAGCTCAAATACACAAAAAAGTGGCCGATTTGGTGGCTTTTCTGGCAGTCAGTTTTTGTGTGCCTGGGGGATTTGTGTCTTGTCTGCAGCCACAGGCAAGTAAAGACAAGAACAGAAAAAACTGTCGCCCGGCCTCCGCCAAACCGGAAAGTTAACTTGTGGAAAGGGAGGTGGAAGCAAGTGCACAGGTAACGCAAACAGGTGTATCACTGACAGGTGAGCCTTTTTTTGCTCTCACCATGTGTGTGATGAACCACCACAGAAAAAAGACCGAATGCTAGGATTTTGGCTTAACACAGTATTTAGGACTCTATATACCAGTATGTTAAACAGCCTAGGCTGATGATTTGTAGGCTCAAGAGGTGCAGCAACTGTTGGGAGGATGTCCTCCTGGCTCAGAGGGCTCTTGCCGTGTCTCCTAGTCCCATGGATCTCTGGTAAGGAGACTTTAATGTTTTTATCGTGGGATCTATCAGTCTTCCTCTAGGCTATTGAACATACACTCCTAATACTATTATACGCACACCAAATTTGAGTATGTCAACAAAAACTTGTTTCCCCTGATCATGTAGGATTCGCAATAAAGTACCATATATTCTGAAAGTCCGGAAGAAAACACACTTAAGTGGAGCAGCCTTTCAAAACAGGCCGAGAAAAAACTAAAGTGGCGTGCGGTTGCCTGACGTATCAGGAAAAACAGGTTGCTGTTGATCAATTTTTTTTTTATAGTGTAATAACCTCACACCACACATTATATACATATTTGTGTGTTTATATATGCATTTTTTTATCTTTGTTCCTTAGGGACTAATATGATCAAAATCAGGCTACAAAGGCGTGCATTGCATGGCCAAACAAAAACGTAAAAACACTTGTCAAATTCAAAACAGCAATCTTGTCCAAATCTGCTACTTTTCTCGCTGGTGCTTTTTTAGCATGTGATCGACTTAAAAGTGTTCAGGAAATTAGCATATATTTCAGGAAATCCAATGTTGTCCCAGAATGAGCAAGAAGCCTGTTAAACTTGCTAGGGTGACTATAAAACTGCAATGAATAAAGTATTTTGAATCGGAATAATGATCTTATCCTGTTTGCACGTGCCAATGCTTATTCTGTTTGTGTGAATGGCATTTTGTGGTCTTTCACTATATGTCACTAACATAGACACAATGAACAAAGATATGTGGTTATATTTTACACCTTTTTTTAAGGTCCTGACTCATATGGATTTAATGATTTATTAATCGCTTAAAACTTGACAGATATGAATTACAGGCAGAACATTTGACTGTTTAAATTTGTCCTTTTGCTTACAACTTTTTTTGGGGGTCATGTTTGATTGAATGTCCTATGGTGTTCCACAGGGTTCCCTTTTGGAGCCCCTGCTGTTTTCATTGTAATTTACGCCCCTGGGTTCCATCTTATGGGGGCAAGCTGGTGTTCATGGGAAATGCATGAATCACGTAACGCATGCAGTCCCGTCCACACCGCGCAGTGAATCATTGTGAATCATTGCCTTTGTTACTGTGACGAAAGACTTGCATTTGTTGTAGTGATGTGAAAATATGAAACCAAGTAAATACAAGGTCAGCATAATCAGTACGGACACTTTAGCCTAATCAAGTTGGATTCATATTTTTCTTCCTTACTCTAAGATAAATGTAACAGGATGTCTGAAGTGTATGTTTGCGGTTTGAGGGTCATGTGGCTGCTTATCTGTACAGCAAAGCCATTTGTCAACAGGCCGCATACACGACACATTGTGACTGTCATTTACTTGCGTACCTTACGTCGTTAATTCCTGCCGTGTCCAGACACGAGGCGCTATGACAGGTCGTCTCACGTAACTCGTCAAGCGACATATCTCTGCCTACCCGTTCAACACAGCTCCCCTTGTTTCGAAAAGGACAAAAATATCGGGACACTGAATTTGAAATCTATTCTATTGTCACCGTTTCGTAGCATTTTTCACTGTCGCTGTTTCGTCACAGTGACTCGAGGACAATTTGTCGAGCGGCCGCCGGATGACTCCATCATCTCCCTGGCTGAAAAGGAGACGGTCCTGCCCTGCCGCTACCATCCTAAGGAAATGGAGTTGGTGGTGCAGGTCACATGGTACAAGGAGGTGTGGGACGACTGGGAGCAGATCATCACAGCTCACCACATTGACGGCCAGACTGGTAGTTACATGTACAAATCATGTAAATAATGTTCCGTTTTTTCCCCACAATTAAGACAAATGTGATGTGTTGTTGCCAGCTTTTGGGGCGTGGTCTGGCCGCGTGCGATTCAACAGCAGCGTCCCCACTGAGGACTCGTCTTTGGTGCTCTTCAGCACGGACGTCTCACACGAGGGGCGCTACAAGTGTCACGTCAACTCCTACCCTATGGGAAGCTTTGACCAAATAGTGACTCTCATTGTCTGGAGTGAGTTTCTCATCTTTTTCCAAAAGACAGAATCAAATAAAGAGCGGCTAACGAGTAGCGGCCGAGAGGAATGATGACACAGGTGAAGCCCGTCAGTCGGTTGATGAGATGGATAGAAAAACATCCATCCACTTACAAATCAACAGTAAAAATGTATTTATTTCATCCAGGATTTCTCCCACCAATATCAATATTAATATATTTTTTAAACTTATTGTATTACAGGCAGTAGAGGTTTAAAAATAAATTGATGAATTATTTGTAACGTTTAACTTCCTCTAGGCCAGCGGTCAGCAACCTTTCCTGTCTTTAGAGCCATTTTAAGGTCAAATAATTTAAATAACCCAAAATGTGTGTGGAGCCGCAAATCAGATTGTGATGAAGGAAACAGCGTGTTAGTGTTAGTCTAATGTACTGAGGGCCCAAGAAGGCCCTAATTAGAGCTGCACCACAACACAAAATAGACAGCAGAATCCATCATGTATACACATTTTTTTCCACCTTTCCTCTTCCCTTTTTGGATTTGTTTATTTTTATTTTTCATACTTCATTTCTCATACACTTTTAGACTTTTTTGTCTTTCTGACAAATGTCTGACATTTTATGGACATAGGGTCATTTTCTGGCTCTCATTCCTTTTTTTGGACATTTTATGGCTATTTTGGGACATATTTTTCAGACTTTTTTTGCTATCAATTTTATGACATTTTGGCAATTTTGTGTATGTATATGGTAATTTTCAGGATTTCTTCTTTTGTTTTTGGACATTTTATATACTTTTTGAATGTTTCTTTTCTGACTTTTTTTTGTCAATTCCCAATTTTTTGGTCTTCATTTTTTGGGATTTTTTTCCCTGAACATTTTATAATTACAGTTGCAGTTTATAGTTACTTTTGGAACATTTTTTTTCTGTCTTTTTGTGTGTGTGGCAATTCCAAAGATTTTGGGGGATTTGTTTTTTTGTTTTTGGACAATTCATGGTTCCTTTTTGAACATTTTCTTCTCCACCTGTTTTTTCAATTTTTTGGGGCAATTTTTCAGTGATTTTATGGTAAATATCTGATTTTCCTCTTCGGACATTTTATGGTCACTTTTTGGACATTTTAGTTTGTTTGTTTTTTTTACAGCCTTTTCATCTACCTTTTCTCTAAAATTTGGACTCTGACCATTTTTGAATATTTATTCATTTCTTATCTAAATGAGTTTATTTAAAGAATATTTGATCTAAAAATTAAAAGTGAATATGTAAAATTATTAATTTCTAAAAATGTTTTTTTAGAGATCCCCAGGGAGCCACAGGAGAGGGATTAAAGAGCCACACGTGGCTCCAAAGCCGCAGGTTGCAGACCCCTGCTCTAGGCTAATGCCAAATAATAACAATCTGGTTAATGAAAAGTAATCAGAAACAAATGATTTTGTTGCTTGCATGCTAAATACATCTGTATCAGATTATATTTGATGAAACAGTCTGAGCATGAGCATGTTCATATTGTATTTTGTTTTATTCTTAACAACTGTAGTTTAGATGATGACGCTTGACAACCATCGCTGACACATTTTTCAAATAGTGTCCCAATTTTCCAGTTCCACTGAAATAGGCTATTGTTATTGTGATTCCAAACTTCAGAGATATTTGACATCATGTTTGTCCTGCAGCCATCCCGATCTCCTCCGTGGATCCTGTGATTCTGGTGGAGGGACAGTCGTATCGGCAGGCGGCGTCGTGCCGCTCTTTGGCCCGCCCGCCGCCGCAGCTGTCGTGGGACACCGAGCTAAACGGTCGGTCCATCAACCGTTCATGGGTCAACGGGGCCATCACCACCGACTTCTCCTTGCACCCGCTGAGGAAAATGAACGGGAAAAAGCTGGATTGTCTGGTGTGGCATCCGACGCTCACGGCGGGCCCGCGTAGGCACCAAAACAAGCTGGTTGTACACTGTGAGTGGGATCCCAAATTGGATGAGCAAATCCGGTTCCAAACATTGCGTACGTGCTTAACTGGCTTGTATGTGTCCTTCCCAAGTTCCTCCCGATTCCGAGATATCGGGCTACAATGGGGACTGGTATGTGGGCCTGGAGCATGCGGCCCTGACGTGCGTGAGTGGAGGAAACCCCAAACCAAAGCAATTCACCTGGGCCAGGTACAGTAAGACCAGACAAATGAATGGCTGTCTGTTGACTAAGTGTCTGGTGTTACTTTTCCAGTAACCGTGAGTGTGATTACACCTTGACATCAACATTGGCATATTGCCTTTGCGTTGAACCCGCCGTACTGGAGTCATCGTGTGCTTGCTCAATTTGGGGGATTAAAATCAGTCATCAGGGTGAGGCAGAAGACGTTATGGTTTAAGAGGAAAAACAACATGTGTCGATTTATTTTTATCGCGGGCAACATCGTAGTTATTGCTTGGGGTGCAATCACGTTTTTTTTGTGTGCTTTGGGTTTTAAGATTCACATTAGTACAATGAATGAAGAAAAAAAACCTTGCTTATGATGTAAACAGGTGAGAAGTCTGCTTTAAAACTACATTTACATTAAGGATACAATAATTTGATACCTGTGCCTAGCAGGGCTATAATAGTTTTGAACTTTTCATGATAGTTATTTTTTATTTATTTAATATTCAGTTAGTTTTCATTCGTTTTTAGAGCTAGCTCGTTTGTTAATTATTATTATTACTATATATTGAAATGCTTCGTTTGAAGTTAGTTTGATTAGTATTAGTTTTTGTTTTTTAATAAATGGAGTATTTGTCGAGTGCAAGACAACAACAAAAAAGCTCATGTATGATATTAATTGAGAACGACGAAAACAGTTTTGCTATATTTATAGTTAGTTTTAGTTAGCTTTATAAACTTGCTATATAAAGATGTAGCTTCAGTTAATTTTCGCTTTTTAATACTTAACGAAAGATGAACGCTGCAGTTTTAGTTTGAGCTATTTCATTAGTCTTTCCTGAGCTAGCTTGGCATGGTTAAGCTTAGATTACCTTGTTGCGTAGGGCAGGGCGATTACGTCTACGATTGCGATTAGTGAGTGTAATAAGTTTCAGGTTGATTGTGAGCATATACTAGATCAAACATGGCGCAAATGTGTGCCAATCAAGGTCGACCTTTTCCTGCCAAATTTAGTTTGTGTAACGTGGAGCAGAAAGGATTTGTCTCAGTTGTCTTAGTTTGATTTATCTGCTACAGTAATTCATATGTCAATAAAATAAATATTTTATTTCTTCTTTTTTTTTGCCATATTGTTTGAACTTGCAGTCTGACCCAAGTGTTTTTTGTTTTTTTTATGTTGATTGTAACCATCAGCCAACACGCACAAACACACGTGGCGGGCCAAACCTGTTGCTGTTGTCAATAACAGGCATCTGGGTGAAGCAATCGTTGATGGCACGCCGTCGTGTTTGTGCTTGCACAAAATGTAAGTTGGAGGAAAAGGGAAAGGTAGCCAAGATTACAGAAGGAACTGAAAGAGTTTGAGCAAGACGGCCGATGAGAAAGAGGAACAGAATGGATGAAGTCATTCAATGTTTGGCTGCCTCAAAATGGTGCAATTGCTTCATTTTATTTCACGTAATTGTTGTCTCGTGAAGGTCGTCCACTCGTTTGGGTTCTGTTTCCACCTGTTCTCGTCAACCTATCAGCTGCCTCCAGCTTGTCCAGGTGTGCCTCATTGTCTCGTCTGCTTGTATTAAATTCTCTGGTTTCTTGTGGTTCGTGTTGTGTCATTGTTGTTGCTGGCATAAGTCATGAAGCTTTTGTCATGTCTGAGTGTGTTTTGGTTCCTTGTGTTCCTTTGTTGCTTTGAATCTTGATTTATTGTTACCTTATTATTTTTATTTTAAATACAAACTTTTGGGGAGATCCCGCCTTCTCTCTTGGCTTGCCAGTCTTGCTTCCCTGCATTAGGGTCCAGTTTGCTTTCATGCCATGAAAAATCTTGAATTTAATGTTATTGTGTTCACTTCAACTCTTTAGACTTGTATCTATGTGAATAAATGCATTAATTGAACCTAAATCTGAGGTAAAGAACAAGCACAGGTACAATTTTCGGGGGGGGGGGGGGCTTTAAAGTGGATATAAAAAGTATACACACCCCTTCTCAAATGTGGTTGGTAATGTAAAGAAATGAGACCAGGACAATACTTTTTCTGTACACAACTCAATTTAAGATGGAAGGTTTTTTTGGGGGGGCTTACTATATTTGCAATCGTATGAGTTTGAATGTGATAGGTCAACTCCAGTTTTAAGAGCATGTGCACACTTTTGAAATTGCATTATTTTCATTGCTTAATATTACTTCCTCTTGAAAAGATTAACTTTTTTTTTCTTCGTTTCAATGGTTAAGGCCATAAGACATATTAACTCATTCACTGCCATTGACGGCTAAAAACGTCAAAAATACATTTGAAATATTTATTAGTTTAACATTTTTTTCCTCTTTTGTTAACAAGAGTATGAAAAGCTACAATGTTTTATTGTACATTTAGAACAGATATAAAATGTGTGATTAATTGTGAGTTAACTAGTAAAGTCATGCGATTAATTATGATTACAATTTTAATCACCTGATGCTCCAAATGTTTAATAATCTTTTCTTTGTTTTAATTCATTCGCTGCCATTGACGGCTATAAACGTAGAAAATTCATTTGAACTAATTTCTATTAGTTTAACATTTTTTTTTACTTTTGTTAACAAGAGTATGAAAACCTAGAATATTTTTTTATTGTACATTTAGAACAGATAAAATTTGCGATTAATCGTGAGTTAACTAGTGAAGGCATACCATTAATTACAATTAAAATATTTAATTGCCTGTCGCCCCTAATTTTTTATACATATTTTTTAATGAATTTATGGCAATGAATGAGTTAATGGTGGATTTGTTTTCCTTAAAGGATCAGAAACATTTAAAGAATTGAATTTTATAGCAGGTGAAGAAGCACAATGCTTTTTTTAACAACTTATTTTGTGTCATATTGTGTTATAGACACGGAGACAATTTGCCGGAGGGTTTGATTCCTCACCCCAATGGAACCCTGGAGTTTGGGCGCCCTCTCAACCTATCGGACAGCGGCACCTACCAATGTGTGGCGAGGAATGAGGTTGGCGTGGACACTGCGGAGGTGGAGATTACCGTGTCAGGTAGATGACAAAAGTTGAGACTTTGACTCCCCTCTGCCCATACATTCACATTCAGATGACTTTATTGATCCCTAAAAGTCCAAGAAACATGAAAACAAACAAAGCCCAAGCTCTGCCCCTTTAAAGGGGAGCACAGTACGAACCTGGATAAACATAATACCACAGACAACTCGGCATAGTCCTAACCACTCCCTGCTTTCCCTACTGCAGAGTTTCCCGAGAGACAGATGATGACGGAGAACATGACGATGGTCATCGTCGGGGTGATAGCTGTGGGGCTGCTCCTCTTCATGTTGGCCATCATCATCACTGTCACCTGTCACCACAAGAGGCTGAAGAGGGAACTGAGCGAGAAGAAGTATGAAATGCGATGAATACGTTGTTCAGTGAGTTTATAGAACCGGCGATCTCATCTTTTATTTTGCACAGGGAGGAAATCAACACTCTGTCCTGGCATGCTTCTTTGAGGAGGATCAACTCGGTCAGCACCGATGCAAGAGGAGCGGTACAGAATGATTCTCTCTCCCCCACGACACAGAACAAACATCCCGTTTTCTCATCCGTCTGCGCGACCCACTTCTGCCTATGAGGCAAAACCATCCGATTTAGTCAGTGCTTCTTTGTCAGACATGAAATGAAGACATAACGAAGCACTCGGAATGAGACAGGAAAGCATTGCTTTGCCTCTCTTGAGGAAACTGGAACGTTTGACGTGCGAAGTTGCAGTAAGTTTGTACGCGACTATAAAAATCTGTCTGTTTCCTGTCATTGCAGACGGAGGAGAGCATCCCGCTGAGGGTGGAGGGAACCTTGTCCTCCCTTGGGGTCAGTCTGCTCACTGCAATGATCAAACTTGATACTTGTTTTATTCCTCTCTGACTCTTGAGTGTAGACACACACAAAAAAAACATTGCCTGACAAAGAGCCCCTGGTTCTGTTCCCTTCCTGTGGTGCCATTGAATAAAACACAGTTACCAAATCATCAAGTCACTCAGCTTGGTGCAAAAGAGGAACTTCTCACCATCAGCCTCTTGTGATCTGCGTCTGTTTCCTGTGCTGATAGGAGCTGGCTCCCAGCCGCGAGAGCCACTCGACTATCTATGGGAGGTCGGGAGGAGGGGAAGGAGGAGGGGGAGCGTACGACTACATGGGTCGACCGGTCCTGCTCAACTCGCAGAAGGGCAGAGAAAGCCTGTTAGACCGTGATGAGGTACCATCCCCCCCCCCCCCCCCCCCAGTTTTACAGTTGCACCTACATTAAATAACTGTGTGTTTTGTGAATGTGTGGAGCAGGGAACTCTCCTTCCATGCTGCGTCCCAACACCGTTGCCTATCAAGCCCATCGTGCCGCTAAATGAGGAATGGTCAAGGGCAGGGAGCTCCGTCAGATCTCTGCGTCACCCCTCCCTGAGCTGCAGCTCTCCGTCCGTGACCGACAACGACGACGAGGTGGATGAAGGCCTCGGGGGTCCCGCTAGCCGGGAGCTTGGCGATGACCGGGAAAGCCAGAGCACGCGCTCCCAAGTGTCTGAGGAGCACAGTCCGGGAAGTGAGCTCATAAATGGCACCAAGACTTTCAAACCAAAGACGAGCCCCGCCGTTGTTAGCCCTCATGCCTCCTTGGTGCACAAGGCCCAGATTGTGTAGCAGGAAGCTGCTCACAAACAAGTTTACAAGATGTGCTCCTTCTGTTCCAAATATGTGCCATAACAAGCTCCAAATATGGCAAATATTAAGTATTATTTTGTCTCACATCTGTACTTTAGTTTCATTAACATCAGGATTTGTTTCCCTCAACACTAAGAATATATTTGAATTCAATTTGACTACAAAACCTTTTGGGGGGAGGATATTTCCACGTGCCACTTTCTTACTTTGGTACGCTCCTTTTGTTACAAATAATTGTTGCCTAGCAAGAACCCCAAATATGGCAAATCTGACATTTATTCTCATTTATTGCCACTTCTCCAACCTAATGTTTTTTTTTCCACAAGTTTGAAAATCATTTGAATACAATTTGACTAAAAACGGTTGTTTTGGCATCACCGCAGTGGAAAGCAATTTGCACAAAAAATTCCGTTGTCTTCAGCGTCCTTTAGTGGCGATGTTGGAAAGTGCAGAAAGTGTGACACTACAAATGCCTGCAGGTATATTAGTTAGAGCTTACAAACATGTATATAAATATTGAAGAAGCAGATTTAACAGGTTTGGATCGCCGTTTAACAACTGTTACTGCGTTATAAGACTTGAGAATATGTCTTTGTTTTGACCCAGTTAAATTGCACTTTTATGTGTGATAAGGGTGAATATGATGTAAACATATTCAAAGTTGTGTACGATACGTTTTATTTTCAGTGTACGACTTTTTTCTTGTACCACGCTGTTGTTCGTACGTCACTGTTTTTGTACGTTTGTCAATGAGCAATAAAGTTATGGGGAAAAAAACAGGAAACATCTGGACAGCTAAGATGGCGGAGGAGCAGCAAGAAGCATCACAGGGGGAGATGGAGGGTGAGAAAAGCAAAGTAGAAACAACACAGCAACACGCAGCGAGACCACTCAATTCTGGAGGTTCAAGTCACTTCGAACCCGAGTGGTTTCGTCAGTTTAGGGCCTGTGTCCTTCCGTGAGACGAAGCGGTTGACACGCAGCGCCCAAATAGAGAAAGGAGCCATAGCTTGTTGGCTAATGCTAACATTGCTGCACAAAGAAAACGCTTGTTTGACCACTTTGTCAGGCGATTTACAGTCCTGGGATTTTTTGACATAAAATGAGTGTTAAAGCGATATAGTAGACGTTAAACGTAAATGACGTAGGGGGCGATGTGTTGTTTTCGAACTCGCAGACGTTGTAAATACATACCACGTCACGTCATTCTCATTTCACCTGTTTGATTGATTCGAGCATTCACCCACAAGTTCATCTACATATATGACTCTGCCCTCTTTAATAGGAGTGAATTGCTTGGCGTACGATGAGGCCATAATCGCACAGCAGGACAGAATTCAACAGGAGGTGAGAATTTTACCTTAAAGAACTGCCCTCGTTTTGAAGTTAAGATTCTAATAAAGTGATTCTTCCTCTAATCGTCCATGGGTGGCCCGTGTAGATAGCCAACAGTAACCCGTTAGTGTCGGAAAGAAAGGAACTGTCAGTGCTGCAGAGGGAGTACTCCGAAGAAGACACAGTTTACCAGCTCAAGATCAAGGTCAGTGAAACCTCATCAATTTGTTCTGCATTTCACCCATGGCAATATTGTTTTGCTGCTTCGTCACAGGATTTGTACAAAAAATATTCATACATACGCAAGACAAGACCGGACGGCAACTGTTTCTACAGAGCCTTTGGCTTTGCGCATCTCGAGTCTCTACTAGATGACAGCAAAGAGCTGCAGAAGTGAGTGCTCGTTGTTACTAAGCTTAAGCAGTATAGACGCGTACGCAATACCATCGTTGACTCTCTGCTCAGGTTCAAAGCGGTTGCGGCAAAAAGCAAGCTGGACCTTGTTAATGAGGGATTCACCGAGTTCACCATAGAGGACTTCCATCACACTGTGAGTTTGACAAAACATTTGTCTTCCGTTTTGGAATTCCCCCCGTCACTTCGCCACTTTCCCGCTAGTTCATGGGCCTGATCGAGCTGTGCGAGAAGCAGCCGAGCTTAAAGGAGCTGCCTCCCCCAGCGGTGTGATGCTGAGAGGTTCCGGCATCAAGTGGGACCTGCGCAAGTCGCAGCCGTACGACAAATACGACGAGGTGGACTTCGACGTCCCGATCGGAAGTAACGGCGACTGCTACGACCGGTGCGTAAACGACGGGGCGCTCTACTCCTCCCTCGCACCCTCCTCAGCTCAACCTGGCCTCGCGCAGGTATCTGTGTCGCATGGAGGAGATGAGGCAGTCGCTGCTGATCATGCATCAGGCCCTTAACAAGATGCCGGAAGGTGAGATCAAGGTGGACGACGCCAAGGTGGCGCCACCTAAGAGGTCTGAGATGAAGGTGAGTCCAACGCAAAACAGCAGAAATGAACTACGGTGCGCTGACACTTTTTGTTGTTGTTGCCAGATGTCCATGGAGTCGTTGATCCACCACTTTAAGTTGTACACTGAGGGCTACCAGGTCCCTCCAGGGGCCACATACACCGCAGTGGAGGCCCCCAAGGTGAGGATGTAAAAATGGGGAAAAAATTGTCTTATGTTAGTAAAATTTGGAAAAAATCTCAAATGAGCTATAATGTGTCTTCTCCGTTAACTAGTTGATGAAGAAAAACATTTAGGCTGTTGTGATGCAAAATTTCTTACTGGTATTTATTTGCGTGTTTTTGCCCCCAGGGGGAGTTTGGTGTTTACTTGGTGTCGGACGGTTCCAGCAGACCCTACCGCTGCAAGATCAAAGCGCCCGGATTCGCCCACCTGGTACGACGCTGAAATATTAAAAACACAGCCACGCGTCGCGTCCTCGAGGCTACTCTGACTTCATAAAGCACCGACAGTGCTGTTTTTATTTATACACCGTCTGCTTCCTTCCTGGATTGTTTTAATTGAGTTCTTCAAAGTTGCTTATTAAGTGATAGTTGTTTTCACTTTTCTAGGCCAGCTTGGACAAAATGTCCCAAGGACACATGCTAGCAGATGTAGTGGCTATCATTGGTGAGTGACATCATCAAAATGACCGTCCTCCTTTTTCCTGCTGTTATGGTCACAATTTTTTTTTTCTTCCAATAGGCACGCAGGACATCGTATTTGGGGAGGTGGACCGCTAAGCATGATATTGCCCACCTAATATTCTGTGATGTATTATGCCGAATAAATATTTTATGGTCAGACTCAAAAAGCGGACTGTCATTTGTAGTGCGAGTGGAAAACAAGGCGACAAGAGAGCAAAATGGTTTGACTCAGCTGTGGTTTGGTCGTCAAAAGAGGGAGTGGCCTGAGCAGATCTGAGGCAGATGGACCTTGTGCTCAGACCACAACTTCCCCCTCTCAGCTGTGACTTTTTTGGTGGATTTTTTTTGTTTGTTTTTTTGCTCTTAGTCATTCTTAAAAGTACAGAAAAGCAGTTTGGTCATCCCGTGTCGGGGACCCGGTAAAACCATGACCTTGTGGTGCAGGAGCCCGTTACTTGCGGCCCTTCCTCTGTGGATGAGTTTCGGTCCAGCTGGTGAGTTTTGGAGGGTGGGCACTGAAGGAGACAACTTTTTTATTTATTTTTTAAGAATTTGTGCTATTTTCTCGCCTGTGAAAAGAGAAGTTGACTTTCTAAGGCGTTGCCTGCCGTGAGCGGCTCTGATGCTGCGTTAGAAAACCACACAAAAAATAACCCTTTTAACTTGAACTGACATGAAAGTTGGTGATTGTCTTCTGTTCATCTGTCCGACTGATTGATTTTCGATTTTGGAGCCACCCACCAGCCAAAAGTAGTGACTGGACAAATGTCACTACCGTCATGTGATCAGTCCTTTCAAGAGTGATTCATTTCCTTTCAATTTGAGCACAAGACTTAAGAGTGACTGGACACTTTATTAGGTACCCCTGTATCATAACGTAGTTTGAGAAATATTCATACTGAATTCATATGTACATTTTTAAGAAGTCACAATTCCATTTATCTTCTTTCTGTAGCCGCTCTCACCGAACCCGAGATCTGTTACGTGCTGGATGGTATTCTGTTGTTCTATGGCATCATCCTGACCGCGCTCTACTGCAGACTCAAGGTTAGCATCTCTTTTCCTTCCCAACGTTTGACACACTACGAATCCTTTAATACAGTAAACATCACTTGAATGCAGTGTGTCAGTGGATGTGGCTTCACTTCCTGCGTGATTGTGAAAGAAGCTTGAAGGGGGAAAAAAAAGGGCCAGTACATAGAAATAAGAGCAGAAGATGCGGTTTGATGCCTTATAAAAGATAACCACCAAAGAATAAATACCAATATGCGCTACCTCCAGATTCGCAGTGCTAAGAAGTCTGCAGAGAGGAAGACAAATGGCCAGAAGGTAAAATGCAGTGCACATGTTTGATTCTTAATGTTTTGAACAACATTTTTTTTTTCACCTCCTCTGATAGGGTGCTCCAGAAAGTATCTACATGGTAAGTCTTTAACACACTTTTAGTGATTGGGACCCATCAAAATGACTGACTTGTGTGTTGCTTATTGTCTTCTCAGGGTTTGACTCCTCATGTCCAGGACACATATGCAATAATTGACACCAAAAAAAGACAAGGAAGGAGAGCACAAGCACTGTTTTTATTTTATTTTTTTATGCTATGCTTTTTCTAGCCGGCTTTGAGTGCAATGCAAATTTGACAACAAAAAAATAATTATAGAGTTATGTTACTCTTATGACTTATGTTCTTGATTATTTTATTGAGAAGTTACACATAACAAGGAGGGACATGAATGTAACAACTATAACAATATGAATTACAGCTTCAATTTTGGAGCCCCTGCTATTTTCATTTGATTTGCTGCCCCTGGGTTCCTTCTTAACAAAGTATGGTATTTCCTTTCACTCCAATGTGGATGACAACCAGAACTATGTCCCGCTGGGCAAAAATATTTTTAAACGATTTTAAATTGGATCGGCAAAGAAGAACATAAGCACTTAAAAAAAAAAGAATTAAAAAAAAAATGTTGTGTTACTCACTTTTCCGTATTGAACAGTTGCAAATAAAAAGGAAAGGATGAATAGAATGTAAAAGTTTTTGCTTTATTTTGACACGGGCTCTTTCCGGTGTGCACGTTTTAGCCACTTGGGGGCAGTATAAACAGTCATGTAGGCTAACGTACGATAAAACTAAGTCACAAGAGTATGCTTCGTTGAGTACGAAGAACAAGATACCTGTGAGTAAAGTGTTTTTACACCATTTTGGTGATTACATTGTTACCGCAATATAGATTCTACTGCTAAATATTATAGAATCTATGCTAAATTAGCACGGTTGTTTTTAAATATAATTGACAATTCGGCCAAGTCAAAATGGCGGCCTTGCGTGGTGAAATTACCCTCTGCGCTTGTTGAAAAACATTGGACTTTTGAGGATTATTTTGATTTCAAAATGTGATGTAATGTCGTTTGACTACTATAAAAATCTGCTCAGCCACATAGGCAAAGGCGTCGTTTGTTTTAACCGTGGAAATGAAGTGCTAAATATTATAGCATCTATGCTAAATTAGCACGGTTGTTTTTAAATATAATTGACAATTCCGCCAAGTCAAAATGGCGGCCTTGCGCGGTGAAATTACCCTCTCCGCTTGTTGAAAAACATTGGACTTTTGATCATTGTAATTGGATTTTTGAGGATTATTTTGATTTCCAAATGTGATGAAATGTCGTTTGACTACTATAAAAATCTGCCCAGCCACATAGGCAAAGGCGTCGTTTGTTTTCACCGTGGAAATGAAGTGCTAAATATTATAGCATCTATGCTAAATTAGCACGGTTGTTTTTAAATATAATTGACAATTCCGCCAAGTCAAAATGGCGGCCTTGCGCGGTGAAATTACCCTCTCCGCTTGTTGAAAAACATTGGACTTTTGATCATTGTAATTGGATTTTTGAGGATTATTTTGATTTCCAAATGTGATGAAATGTCGTTTGACTACTATAAAAATCTGCCCAGCCACATAGGCAAAGGCGTCGTTTGTTTTCACCGTGGAAATGAAGTGCTAAATATTATAGCATCTATGCTAAATTAGCACGGTTGTTTTTAAATATAATTGACAATTCCGCCAAGTCAAAATGGCGGCCTTGCGCGGTGAAATTACCCTCTCCGCTGGTTGAAAAACATTGGACATTTGATCATTGTAATTGGATTTTTGAGGATTATTTTGATTTCAAAATGTGATGAAATGTCGTTTGACTACTATAAAAATCTGTTCAGCCACATAGGCAAAGGCGTCGTTTGTTTTCACCGTGGAAATGAAGTGCTAAATATTATAGCATCTATGCTAAATTAGCACGGTTGTTTTTAAATATAATTGACAATTCCGCCAAGTCAAAATGGCGGCCTTGCGCGGTGAAATTACCCTCTCTGCTTGTTGAAAAACATTGGACTTTTGATCATTGTAATTGGATTTTTGAGGATTATTTTGATTTTCAAATGTGATGAAATGTCGTTTGACTACTATAAAAATCTGCTCAGCCACATAGGCAAAGGCGTCGTTTGTTTTCACCGTGGAAATGAAGTGCTAAATATTATAGCATCTATGCTAAATTAGCACGTTGTTTTTAAATATAATTGACAATTCCGCCAAGTCAAAATGGCGGCCTTGCGCGGTGAAATTACCCTCTCCGCTGGTTGAAAAACATTGGACATTTGATCATTGTAATTGGATTTTTGAGGATTATTTTGATTTCAAAATGTGATGAAATGTCGTTTGACTACTATAAAAATCTGCCCAGCCGCATAGGCAAAGGCGTCGTTAGTTTTCACCGTGGAAATGAAGTGCTAAATATTATAGAATCTATGCTAAATTAGCACGGTTGTTTTTAAATATAATTGACAATTCGGCCAAGTCAAAATGGCGGCCTTGCGTGGTGAAATTACCCTCTGCGCTTGTTGAAAAACATTGGACTTTTGAGGATTATTTTGATTTCAAAATGTGATGAAATGTCGTTTGACTACTATAAAAATCTGCCCAGCCACATAGGCAAAGGCGTCGTTTGTTTTCACCGTGGAAATGAAGTGCTAAATATTATAGCATCTATGCTAAATTAGCACGGTTGTTTTTAAATATAATTGACAATTCCGCCAAGTCAAAATGGCGGCCTTGCGCGGTGAAATTACCCTCTCCGCTTGTTGAAAAACATTGGACTTTTGATCATTGTAATTGGATTTTTGAGGATTATTTTGATTTCCAAATGTGATGAAATGTCGTTTGACTACTATAAAAATCTGCCCAGCCACATAGGCAAAGGCGTCGTTTGTTTTCACCGTGGAATTGAAGTGCTAAATATTATAGCATCTATGCTAAATTAGCACGGTTGTTTTTAAATATAATTGACAATTCCGCCAAGTCAAAATGGCGGCCTTGCGCGGTGAAATTACCCTCTCCGCTGGTTGAAAAACATTGGACATTTGATCATTGTAATTGGATTTTTGAGGATTATTTTGATTTCAAAATGTGATGAAATGTCGTTTGACTACTATAAAAATCAGTTCAGCCACATAGGCAAAGGCGTCGTTTGTTTTCACCGTGGAAATGAAGTGCTAAATATTATAGCATCTATGCTAAATTAGCACGGTTGTTTTTAAATATAATTGACAATTCCGCCAAGTCAAAATGGCGGCCTTGCGCGGTGAAATTACCCTCTCCGCTTGTTGAAAAACATTGGACTTTTGATCATTGTAATTGGCTTTTTGAGGATTATTTTGATTTCAAAATGTGATGAAATGTCGTTTGACTACTATAACAACCTGCCCAGTCACATAGGAAAAGGCGTCGTTAGTTTTCACCGTGGATATGAAGCATTTCCATTATATCTTGAAATGCATCCATTTTTAAAACCCTAAACATTCTTGAATAAGGGTGTTAAAAAAAATTGGGGTCTCCATCGGTGCCGAACCGCGAGTGTGCAAGAGTCCACTGTACTTGTTATAACTGAACAAAGCACTAGCTCAAATACACAAAAAAGTGGCCGATTTGGTGGCTTTTCTGGCAGTCAGTTTTTGTGTGCCTGGGGGATTTGTGTCTTGTCTGCAGCCACAGGCAAGTAAAGACAAGAACAGAAAAAACTGTCGCCCGGCCTCCGCCAAACCGGAAAGTGAGGTGGAAGCAAGTGCACAGGTAACGCAAACAGGTGTATCACTGACAGGTGAGCCTTTTTTTGCTCTCACCATGTGTGTGATGAACCACCACAGAAAAAAGACCGAATGCTAGGATTTTGGCTTAACACAGTATTTAGGACTCTATATACCAGTATGATGATTTGTAGGCTCAAGAGGTGCAGCAACTGTTGGGAGGATGTGGTCCTGGCTCAGATGGCTCTTGCCGTGTCTCCTAGTCCCATGGATCTCTGGTAAGGAGACTTTAATGTTTTTATCGTGGGATCTATCAGTCTTCCTCTAGGCTATTGAACATACACTCCTAATACTATTATACGCACACCAAATTTGAGTATGTCAACAAAAACTCGTTTCCCGCAAGCAATCTTGTCCAAATCTGCTACTTTTCTCGCTGTTGCTTTTTTAGCATGTGATCGACTTAAAAGTGTTCAGGAAATGAGCATATATTTCAGGAAATCCAATGTTGTCCCAGAATGAGCAAGAAGCCTGTTAAACTTGCTAGGGTGACTATAAAACTGCAATGAATAAAGTATTTTGAATCGGAATAATGATCTTATCCTGTTTGCACGTGCCAATGCTTATTCTGTTTGTGTGAATGGCATTTTGTGGTCTTTCACTATATGTCACTAGCATAGACACAATGAACAAAGATATGTGGTTACATTTTACATATTTTTTTAAGGCCCTGACTCATATGGATTTAATGATTTATTAATCGCTTAAAACTTGACAGATATGAATTACAGGCAGAACATTTGATTCGTTTAAATTTGTCCTTTTGCTTACAACTTTTTTTGGGGGTCATGTTTGATTGAATGTCCTATGGTGTTCCACAGGGTTCCCTTTTGGAGCCCCTGGGTTCCATCTTATGGGGGCAAGCTGGTGTTCATGGGAAATGCATGAATCACGTAACGCATGCAGTCCCGTCCACACCGCGCAGTGAATCATTGTGAATCATTGCCTTTGTTACTGTGACGAAAGACTTGCATTTGTTGTAGTGATGTGAAAATATGAAACCAAGTAAATACAAGGTCAGCATAATCAGTACGGACACTTTAGCCTAATCAAGTTGGATTCATATTTTTCTTCCTTACTCTAAGATAAATGTAACAGGATGTCTGAAGTGTATGTTTGCGGTTTGAGGGTCATGTGGCTGCTTATCTGTACAGCAAAGCCATTTGTCAACAGGCCGCATACACGACACATTGTGACTGTCATTTACTTGCGTACCTTACGTCGTTAATTCCTGCCGTGTCCAGACACGAGGCGCTATGACAGGTCATCTCACGTAACTCGTCAAGCGACATATCTCTGCCTACCCGTTCAACACAGCTCCCCTTGTTTCGAAAAGGACAAAAATATCGGGACACTGAATTTGAAATCTATTCTATTGTCACCGTTTCGTAGCATTTTTCACTGTCGCTGTTTCGTCACAGTGACTCGAGGAGAATTTGTCGAGCGGCCGCCGGATGACTCCATCATCTCCCTGGCTGAAAAGGAGACGGTCCTGCCCTGCCGCTACCATCCTAAGGAAATGGAGTTGGTGGTGCAGGTCACATGGTACAAGGAGGCGTGGGACGACTGGGAGCAGATCATCACAGCTTACCACCACATTGACGGCCAGACTGGTAGTTACATGTACAAATCATGTAAATAATGTTCCGTTTTTTCCCCACAATTAAGACAAATGTGATGTGTTGTTGACAGCTTTTGGGGCGTGGTCTGGCCGCGTGCGATTCAACAGCAGCGTCCCCACTGAGGACTCGTCTTTGGTGCTCTTCAGCACGGACGTCTCACACGAGGGGCGCTACAAGTGTCACATCAACTCCTACCCTATGGGAAACTTTGACCAAATAGTGACTCTCATTGTCTGGAGTGAGTTTCTCATCTTTTTCCAAAAGACAGAATCAAATAAAGAGCGGCTAACGAGTAGCGGCCGAGAGGAATGATGACACAGGTGAAGCCCGTCAGTCGGTTGATGAGATGGATAGAAAAACATCCATCCACTTACAAATCAACAGTAAAAATGTATTTATTTCATCCAGGATTTCTCCCACCAATATCAATATTAATATATTTTTTAAACTTATTGTATTACAGGCAGTAGAGGTTTAAAAATAAATTGATGAATTATTTGTAACGTTTAACTTCCTCTAGGCCAGCGGTCAGCAACCTTTCCTGTCTTTAGAGCCATTTTAAGGTCAAATAATTTAAATAACCCAAAATGTGTGTGGAGCCGCAAATCAGATTGTGATGAAGGAAACAGCGTGTTAGTCTAATGTACTGAGGGCCCAAGAAGGCCCTAATTAGAGCTGCACCACAACACAAAATAGACAGCAGAATCCATCATGTATACACATTTTTTTCCACCTTTCCTCTTCCCTTTTTGGATTTGTTTTTTTTAATTTTTCATACTTCATTTCTCATACACTTTTAGACTTTTTTTTATCTTTCTGACAAATGTCTGACATTTTATGGACCTAGGGTCATTTTCTGGCTCTTATTTCTTTTTTGGACATTTTATGGCTATTTTGGGACATATTTTTCAGACTTGTTTTGCTATCAATTTTATGACATTTTGGCAATTTTGTGTATGTATATGGTAATTTTCAGGATTTCTTTTGTTTTTGGACATTTTATAGTTACTTTTTGAATGTTTATTTTCTGACTTTTTTTTTGTCTTCATTTTTGGGATTTTTTTCCTGAACATTTTATAATTACAGTTGAAGTTTATAGTTACTTTTTGAGAAAAAAAAATCGGCCTTTTTTGTGTGTGGCAATTCCAAAGATTTTTGGGGATTTGTTCTTTTGTTTTTGGACAATTCATGGTTACTTTTTGAACATTTTCTTTTCCACTTTTTTTTTTTTTTTTTTTAATTGGGGCAATTTTTCAGTGATTTTATGATAAATATCTGATTTTCCTCTTCGGACATTTTATGGTCACTTTTTGGACATTTTAGTTTGTTTGTTTTTTTTACAGCCTTTTCATCTACCTTTTCTCTAAAATTTGGACTCTGACCATTTTTGAATATTTATTCATTTCTTATCTAAATGAGTTTATTTAAAGAATATTTGATCTAAAAATTAAAAGTGAATATGTAAAATTATTAATTTGTAAAAATGTTTTTTTAGAGATCCCCAGGGAGCCACAGGAGAGGGATTAAAGAGCCACACGTGGCTCCAAAGCCGCAGGTTGCAGACCCCTGCTCTAGGCTAATGCCAAATAATAACAATCTGGTTAATGAAAAGTAATCAGAAACAAATGATTTTGTTGCTTGCATGCTAAATACATCTGTATCAGATTATATTTGATGAAACAGTCTGAGCATGAGCATGTTCATATTGTATTTTGTTTTATTCTTAACAACTGTAGTTTAGATGATGACGCTTGACAACCATCGCTGACACATTTTTCAAATAGTGTCCCAATTGTCCAGTTCCACTGAAATAGGCTATTGGTATTGTGATTCCAAACTTCAGAGATATTTGACATCATGTTTGTCCTGCAGCCATCCCGATCTCCTCCGTGGATCCTGTGATTCTGGTGGAGGGACAGTCGTATCGGCAGGCGGCGTCGTGCCGCTCTTTGGCCCGCCCGCCGCCGCAGCTGTCGTGGGACACCGAGCTAAACGGTCGGTCCAACAACCGTTCATGGGTCAACGGGGACATCACCACCCACTTCTCCTTGCACCCGCTGAGGAAAATGAACGGGAAGAAGCTGGATTGTCTGGTGTGGCATCCGACGCTCACGGCGGGCCCGCGTAGGCACCAAAACAAGCTGGTTGTACACTGTGAGTGGGATCCCAAATTGGATGAGCAAATCCGGTTCCAAACATTGCGTACGTGCTTAACTGGCTTGTATGTGTCCCTCCCAAGTTCCTCCCGATTCCGAGATATCGGGCTACAATGGGGACTGGTATGTGGGCCTGGAGCATGCGGCCCTGACGTGCGTGAGTGGAGGAAACCCCAAACCAAAGCAATTCACCTGGGCCAGGTACAGTAAGACCAGACAAATGAATGGCTGTCTGTTGACTAAGTGTCTGGTGTTACTTTTCCAGTAACCGTGAGTGTGATTTCACCTTGACATCAACATTGGCATATTGCCTTTGCGTTGAACCCGCCGTACTGGAGTCATCGTGTGCTTGCTCAATTTGGGGGATTAAAATCAGTCATCAGGGTGAGGCAGAAGACGTTATGGTTTAAGAGGAAAAACAACATGTGTCGATTTATTTTTATCGCGGGGAACATCGTAGTTATTGCTTGAGGTGCAATCACGTTTTTTTTGTGTGCTTTGGGTTTTAAGATTCACATTAGTACAATGAATGAAAAAAAAACCTTGCTTATGATGGAAACAGGTGAGAAGTCTGCTTTAAAACTACATTTACATTAAGGATACAATAATTTGATACCTGTGCCTAGCAGGGCTATAATAGTTTTGAACTTTTCATGATAGTTATTTTTTATTTATTTAAAATTCAGTTCGTTTTCATAGCTAGCTCGTTTGTTAATTATTATTATTATTATTATATATTGAAATGCTTCGTTTGAAGTTAGTTTGATTAGTATTAGTTTTTGTTTTTTAATAAATGGAGTATTTGTCGAGTGCAAGACAACAACAAAAAAGCTCATGTATGATATTAATTGAGAACGACGAAAACAGTTTTGCTATATTTATAGTTAGTTTTAGTTAGCTTTATAAACTTGCTATATAAAGATGTAGCTTCAGTTAATTTTCACTTTTTAATACTTAACGAAAAATGAACGTTGCAGTTTTAGTTTGAGCTATTTCATTAGTCTTTCCTGAGCTAGCTTGGCATGGTTTAGCTTAGATTACCTTGTTGCGTAGGGCAGGGCGATTACGTCTACGATTGCGATTAGTGAGTGTAATAAGTTTCAGGTTGACTGTGAGCATATACTAGATCAAACATGGCGCAAATATGCGCCAATCCGGGTCGACCTTTTTCTGCCAAATTTAGTTTGTGTAACGTGGAGCAGAAAGGATTTGTCTCAGTTGTCTTAGTTTGATTTATCTGCTACAGTAATTCATATGTCAATAAAATAAACATTTTATTTATTCTTTTTTTTTGCCATATTGTTTGAACTTGCAGTCTGACCCAAGTGTTTTTTGTTTTTTTTATGTTGATTGTAACCATCAGCCAACACGCACAAACACACGTGGCGGGCCAAACCTGTTGCTGTTGTCAATAACAGGCATCTGGGTGAAGCAATCGTTGGTGGCACTTCGTCGTGTTTGTGCTTGCACAAAATGTAAGTTGGAGGAAAAGGGAAAGGTAACCAAGATTACAGAAGGAACTGAAAGAGTTTGAGCAAGACGGCCGATGAGAAAGAGGAACAGAATGGATGAAGTCATTCAATGTTTGGCTGCCTCAAAATGGTGCAATTGCTTCATTTTATTTCACGTAATTGTTGTCTCGTGAATGTCGTCCGCTCGTTTGGGTTCTGTTTCCACCTGTTCTCGTCAACCTATCAGCTGCCTCCAGCTTGTCCAGGTGTGCCTCATTGTCTCGTCTGCTTGTATTAAATTCTCTGGTTTCTTGTGGTTCGTGTTGTGTCATTGTTGTTGCTGGCATAAGTCATGAAGCTTTTGTCATGTCTGAGTGTGTTTTGGTTCCTTGTGTTCCTTTGTTGCTTTGAATCTTGATTTATTGTTACCTTATTATTTTTATTTTAAATACAAACTTTTGGGGAGATCCCGCCTTCTCTCTTGGCTTGCCAGTCTTGCTTCCCTGCATTAGGGTCCAGTTTGCTTTCATGCCATGAAAAATCTTGAATTTAATGTTATTGTGTTCACTTGAACTCTTTAGACTTGTATCTATGTGAATAAATGCATTAATTGAACCTAAATCTGAGGTAAAGAACAAGCACAGGTACAATTTTCGAGGGGGGGGGGGGCTTTAAAGTGGATATAAAAAGTATACACACCCCTTCTCAAATGTGGTTGGTAATGTAAAGAAATGAGACCAGGACAATACTTTTTCTGTACACAACTTAATTTAAGATGGAAGTTTTTTTGGGGGGGGCTTACTATATTTGCAATCGTATGAGTTTGAATGTGATAGGTCAACTCCAGTTTTAAGAGCATGTGCACACTTTTGAAATTGCATTATTTTCATTGCTTAATATTACTTCCTCTTGAAAAGATTAACTTTTTTTTTCTTCGTTTCAATGGTTAAGGCCATAAGACATTAACTCATTCACTGCCATTGACGGCTAAAAACGTCAAAAATACATTTGAAATATTTATTAGTTTAACATTTTTTTCCTCTTTTGTTAACAAGAGTATGAAAAGCTACAATTTTTTATTGTACATTTAGAACAGATATAAAATGTGTGTTTAATTGTGAGTTAACTAGTAAAGTCATGCGATTAATTATGATTACAATTTTAATCACCTGATGCCCCAAATGTTTAATAATCTTTTCTTTGTTTTAATTCATTCGCTGCCATTGACGGCTATAAACGTAGAAAATTCATTTGAACTAATTTCTATTAGTTTAACATTTTTTTTTACTTTTGTTAACAAGAGTATGAAAACCTAGAATATTTTTTTATTGTACATTTAGAACAGATAAAATTTGCGATTAATCGTGAGTTAACTAGTGAAGGCATACCATTAATTACAATTAAAATATTTAATTGCCTGTCGCCCCTAATTTTTTATATATATTTTTTAATGAATTTATGGCAATGAATGAGTTAATGGTGGATTTTTTTTTCCTTAAAGGATCAGAAACATTTAAAGAATTGAATTTTATAGCAGGTGAAGAAGCACAATGCTTTTTTTAACAACTTACGTTGTGTCATATTGTGTTATAGACACGGAGACAATTTGCCGGAGGGTTTGATTCCTCACCCCAATGGAACCCTGGAGTTTGGGCGCCCTCTCAACCTATCGGACAGCGGCACCTACCAATGTGTGGCGAGGAATGAGGTTGGCGTGGGCACTGCGGAGGTGGAGATTACCGTGTCAGGTAGATGACAAAAGTTGAGACTTTGACACCCCTCTGCCCATACATTCACATTCAGATGACTTTATTGATCCCTAAAAGTCCAAGAAACATGAAAACAAACAAAGCCCAAGCTCTGCCCCTTTAAAGGGGAGCACAGTACGAACCTGGATAAACATAATACCACAGACAACTCGGCATAGTCCTAACCACTCCCTGCTTTCCCTACTGCAGAGTTTCCCGAGAGACAGATGATGACGGAGAACATGACGATGGTCATCGTGGGGGTGATAGCTGTGGGGCTGCTCCTCTTCATGTTGGCCATCATCATCACTGTCACCTGTCACCACAAGAGGCTGAAGAGGGAACTGAGCGAGAAGAAGTATGAAATGCGATGAATACGTTGTTCAGTGAGTTTATAGAACCGGCGATCTCATCTTTTATTTTGCACAGGGAGGAAATCAGCGCTCTGTCCTGGTATGCTTCTTTGAGGAGGATCAACTCGGTCAGCACCGATGCAATTCGAGCGGTACAGAATGATTCTCTCTCCCCCACGACACAGAACAAACATCCCGTTTTCTCATCCGTCTGCGCGACCCACTTCTGCCTATGAGGCAAAACCATCCGATTTAGTCAGTGCTTCTTTGTCAGACATGAAATGAAGACATAACGAAGCACTCGGAATGAGACAGGAAAGCATTGCTTTGCCTCTCTTGAGGAAACTGGAAAGTTTGACGTGCGAAGTTGCAGTAAGTTTGTACGCGACTATAAAAATCTGTCTGTTTCCTGTCATTGCAGTCGGAGGAGAGCATCCCGCTGAGGGTGGAGGGAACCTTGTCCTCCCTTGGGGTCAGTCTGCTCACTGCAATGATCAAACTTGATGCTTGTTTTATTCCTCTCTGACTCTTGAGTGTAGACACACAAAAAAAAAACATTGCCTGACAAAGAGCCCCTGGTTCTGTTCCCTTCCTGTGGTGCCATTGAATAAAACACAGTTACCAAATCATCAAGTCACTCAGCTTGGTGCAAAAGAGGAACTTCTCACCATCAGCCTCTTGTGATCTGTTGCTGTTTCCTGTGCTGATAGGAGCTGGCTCCCAGCCGCGAGAGCCACTCGACTATCTATGGGAGGTCGGGAGGAGGGGAAGGAGGAGGGGAAGGAGGAGGGGAAGGAGGAGGGGGAGCGTACGACTACATGGGTCGACCGGTCCTGCTCAACTCGCAGAAGGGCAGAGAAAGCCTGTTAGACCGTGATGAGGTACCATCCTTCCCCCCCCCCCCCCCCCCAGTTTTACAGTTGCACCTACATTAAATAACTGTGTGTTTTGTGAATGTGTGGAGCAGGGAACTCTCCTTCCATGCTGCGTCCCAACACCGTTGCCTATCAAGCCCATCGTGCCGCTAAATGAGGAATGGTCAAGGGCAGGGAGCTCCGTCAGATCTCTGCGTCACCCCTCCCTGAGCTGCAGCTCTCCGTCCGTGACCGACAACGACGACGAGGTGGATGAAGGCCTCGAGGGTCCCGCTAGCCGGGAGCTTGGCGATGGCCGGGAAAGCCAGAGCACGCGCTCCCAAGTGTCTGTGGAGCACAGTCCGGGAAGTGAGCTCATAAATGGCACCAAGACTTTCAAACCAAAGACGAGCCCCGCCGTTGTTAGCCCTCATGCCTCCTTGGTGCACAAGGCCCAGATTGTGTAGCAGGAAGCTGCTCACAAACAAGTTTACAAGATGTGCTCCTTCTGTTCCAAATATGTGCCATAACAAGCTCCAAATATGGCAAATATTAAGTATTATTTTGTCTCACATCTGTACTTTAGTTTCATTAACATCAGGATTTGTTTCCCTCAACACTAAGAATATATTTGAATTCAATTTGACTACAAAACCTTTTGGGGGGAGGATATTTCCACGTGCCACTTTCTTACTTTGGTACGCTCCTTTTGTTACAAATAATTGTTGCCTAGCAAGAACCCCAAATATGGCAAATCTGACATTTATTCTCATTTATTGCCACTTCTCCAACCTAATGTTTTTTTTTCCACAAGTTTGAAAATCATTTGAATACAATTTGACTAAAAACGGTTGTTTTGGCATCTGCGCAGTGGAAAGCAATTTGCACAAAAAATTCCGTTGTCTTCAGCGTCCTTTAGTGGCGATGTTGGAAAGTGCAGAAAGTGTGACACTACAAATGCCTGCAGGTATATTAGTTAGAGCTTACAAACATGTATATAAATATTGAAGAAGCAGATTTAACAGGTTTGGATCGCCGTTTAACAACTGTTACTGCGTTATAAGACTTGATGTCTTTGTTTTGACCCAGTTAAATTGCACTTTTATGTGTGATAAGGGTGAATATGATGTAAACATATTCAAAGTTGTGTACGATACGTTTTATTTTCAGTGTACGACTTTTTTCTTGTACCACGCTGTTGTTCGTACGTCACTGTTTTTGTACGTTTGTCAATGAGCAATAAAGTTATGGGGAAAAAAACAGGAAACAGATCTGGACAGCTAAGATGGCGGAGGAGCAGCAAGAAGCATCACAGGGGGAGATGGAGGGTGAGAAAAGCAAAGTAGAAACAACACAGCAACACGCAGCGAGTCCACTCAATTCTGGAGGTTCAAGTCACTTCGAACCCGAGTGGTTTCGTCAGTTTAGGGCCTGTGTCCTTCCGTGAGACGAAGCGGTTGACACGCAGCGCCCAAATAGAGAAAGGAGCCATAGCTTGTTGGCTAATGCTAACATTGCTGCACAAAGAAAACGCTTGTTTGACCACTTTGTCAGGCGATTTACAGTCCTGGGATTTTTTGACATAAAATGAGTGTTAAAGCGATATAGTAGACGTTAAACGTAAATGACGTAGGGGGCGATGTGTTTTGTTTTCTAACTCGCAGACGTTGTAAATACATACCACGTCACGTCATTCTCATTTCACCTGTTTGATTGATTCGAGCATTCACCCACAAGTTCATCTACATATATGACTGCCCTCTTTAATAGGAGTGAATTGCTTGGCGTACGATGAGGCCATAATCGCACAGCAGGACAGAATTCAACAGGAGGTGAGAATTTTACCTTAAAGAACTGCCCTCGTTTTGAAGTTAAGATTCTAATAAAGTGATTCTTCCTCTAATCGTCCATGGGTGGCCCGTGTAGATAGCCAACAGTAACCCGTTAGTGTCGGAAAGAAAGGAACTGTCAGTGCTGCAGAGGGAGTACTCCGAAGAAGACACAGTTTACCAGCTCAAGATCAAGGTCAGTGAAACCTCATCAATTTGTTCTGCATTTCACCCATGGCAATATTGTTTTGCTGCTTCGTCACAGGATTTGTACAAAAAATATTCATACATACGCAAGACAAGACCGGACGGCAACTGTTTCTACAGAGCCTTTGGCTTTGCGCATCTCGAGTCTCTACTAGATGACAGCAAAGAGCTGCAGAAGTGAGTGCTCGTTGTTACTAAGCTTAAGCAGTATAGACGCGTACGCAATACGCATCGTTGACTCTCTGCTCAGGTTCAAAGCGGTTGCGGCGAAAAGCAAGCTGGACCTTGTTAATGAGGGATTCACCGAGTTCACCATAGAGGACTTCCATCACACTGTGAGTTTGACAAAACATTTGTCTTCCGTTTTGGAATTCCCCCCGTCACTTCGCCACTTTCCCGCTAGTTCATGGGCCTGATCGAGCTGTGCGAGAAGCAGCCGAGCTTAAAGGAGCTGCCTCCCCCAGCGGTGTGATGCTGAGAGGTTCCGGCATCAAGTGGGACCTGCGCAAGTCGCAGCCGTACGACAAGTACGACGAGGTGGACTTCGACGTCCCGATCGGAAGTAACGGCGACTGCTACGACCGGTGCGTAAACGACGGGGCGCTCTACTCCTCCCTCGCACCCTCCTCAGCTCAACCTGGCCTCGCGCAGGTATCTGTGTCGCATGGAGGAGATGAGGCAGTCGCTGCTGATCATGCATCAGGCCCTTAACAAGATGCCGGAAGGTGAGATCAAGGTGGACGACGCCAAGGTGGCGCCACCTAAGAGGTCTGAGATGAAGGTGAGTCCAACGCAAAACAGCAGAAATGAACTACAGTGCGCTGACACTTTTTGTTGTTGTTGCCAGATGTCCATGGAGTCGTTGATCCACCACTTTAAGTTGTACACTTGAGGGCTACCAGGTCCCTCCAGGGGCCACATACACCCCCAAGGAGGCCCCCAAGGTGAGGATGTAAAAATGGGGAAAAAATTGTCTTATGTTAGTAAAATTTGGAAAAAATCTCAAATGAGCAATAATGTGTCTTCTCCGTTAACTAGTTGATGAAGAAAAACATTTAGGCTATTGTGATGCAAATTTCTTACTGGTATTTATTTGCGTGTTTTTGCCCCCAGGGGGAGTTTGGTGTTTACTTGGTGTCAGACGGTTCCAGCAGACCCTACCGCTGCAAGATCAAAGCGCCCGGATTCGCCCACCTGGTACGACGCTGAAATAATAAAAACACAGGACACATGCTCGCAGACGTAGTGGCTATCATTGGTGAGTGACATCATCAAAATGACCGTCCTCCTTTTTCCTGCTGTTATGGTCACAATTTTTTTTTTCTTCCAATAGGCACGCAGGACATCGTATTTGGGGAGGTGGACCGCTAAGCATGATATTGCCCACCTAATATTCTGTGATGTATTCTGCCGAATAAATATTTTATGGTCAGACTCAAAAAGCGGACTGTCATTTGTAGTGCGAGTGGAAAACAAGGCGACAAGAGAGCAAAATGGTTTGACTCAGCTGTGGTTTGGTCGTCAAAAGAGGGAGTGGCCTGAGCAGATCTGAGGCAGATGGACCTTGTGCTCAGACCACAACTTCCCCCTCTCAGCTGTGACTTTTTTGGTGGATTTTTTTGTTTGGTTTTTTGCTCTTAGTCATTCTTAAGAGTACAGAAAAGCAGTTTGGTCATCCCGTGTCGTGGACCCGGTAAAACCATGACCTTGTGGTGCAGGAGCCCGTTACTTGCGGCCCTTCCTCTGTGGATGAGTTTCGGTCCAGCTGGTGAGTTTTGGATCGTGGGCACTGAAGGAGACAACTTTTTTATTTATTTTTAAGAATTTGTGCTATTTTCTCGCCTGTGAAAAGAGAAGTTGACTTTCTAAGGCGTTGCCTGCCGTGAGCGGCTCTGATGTGATGCTGCATTAGAAAACCACACAAAAAATAACACTTTTAACTTGAACTGACATGAAAGTTGGTGATTGTCTTCTGTTCATCTGTCCGACTGATTGATTTTCGATTTTGGAGCCACCCACCAGCCAAAAGTAGTGACTGGACAAATGTCACTACCGTCATGTGATAAAGTCCTTTCAAGAGTGATTAATTTCCTTTCAATTTGAGCACAAGACTTAAGAGTGACTGGACACTTTATTAGGTACCCCTGTATCATAACGTAGTTTGAGAAATATTCATACTGAATTCATATGTACATTTTTAAGAAGTCACAATTCCATTTATCTTCTTTCTGTAGCCGCTCTCACCGATCCCGAGATCTGTTACGTGCTGGATGGTATTCTGTTTTTCTATGGCATCATCCTGACCGCGCTCTACTGCAGACTCAAGGTTAGCATCTCTTTTCCACCCCAACGTTTGACACACTACGAATCCTTTAATACAGTAAACATCACTTGAATGCAGTGTGTCAGTGGATGTGGCTTCACTTCCTGCGTGATTGTGAAAGAAGCTTGAAGGGGAAAAAAAAAGTGCCAGTACATAGAAATAAGAGCAGAAGATGTGGTTTGATGCCTTATAAAAGATAACCACCAAAGAATAAATACCAATATGCGCTACCTCCAGATTCGCAGTGCTAAGAAGTCTGCAGAGAGGAAGACAAATGGCCAGAAGGTAAAATGCAGTGCACATGTTTGATTCTTAATGTTTTGAACAACATTTTTTTTTTCACCTCCTCTGATAGGGTGCTCCAGAAAGTATCTACATGGTAAGTCTTTAACACACTTTTAGTGATTGGGACCCATCAAAATGACTGACTTGTGTGTTGCTTATTGTCTTCTCAGGGTTTGACTCCTCATGTCCAGGACACATATGCAATAATTGACACCAAAAAGTGACAAGGAAGGAGAGCACAAGCACTGTTTATATTTTATTTTTTTATGCTATGCTTTTTCTAGCCGGCTTTGAGTGCAATGCAAATTTGACAACAAAAAAATAATTATAGAGTTATGTTACTCTTATGATTTATGTTCTTGATTATTTTATTGAGAAGTTACACATAACAAGGAGGGACATGAATGTAACAACTATAACAATATGAATTACAGCTTCAATTTTGGAGCCCCTGCTATTTTCATTTGATTTGCTGCCCCTGGGTTCCTTCTTAACAAAGTATGGTATTTCCTTTCACTCCAATGTGGATGACAACCAGAACTATGTCCCGCTGGGCAAAAATATTTTAAACGATTTTAAATTGGATCGGCAAAGAAGAACATAAGCACTTAAAAAAAAAAGAAAAAAAATGTTGTGTTACTCACTTTTCCGTATTGAACAGTTGCAAATAAAAAGGAAAGGATGAATAGAATGTAAAAGTTTTTGCTTTATTTTGACACGGGCTCTTTCCGGTGTGCACGTTTTAGCCACTTGGGGGCAGTATAAACAGTCATGTAGGCTAACGTACGATAAAACTAAGTCACAAGAGTATGCTTCGTTGAGTACGAAGAACAAGATACCTGTGAGTAAAGTGTTTTTACACCATTTTGGTGATTACATTGTTACCGCAATATAGATTCTATAATATTTAGCAGTGCTAAATATTATAGAATCTATGCTAAATTAGCACGGTTGTTTTTAAATATAATTGACAATTCGGCCAAGTCAAAATGGCGGCCTTGCGGTGGTGAAATTACCCTCTGCGCTTGTTGAAAAACATTGGACTTTTGAGGATTATTTTGATTTCAAAATGTGATGTAATGTCGTTTGACTACTATAAAAATCTGCTCAGCCACATAGGCAAAGGCGTCGTTTGTTTTAACCGTGGAAATGAAGTGCTAAATATTATAGCATCTATGCTAAATTAGCACGGTTGTTTTTAAATATAATTGACAATTCCGCCAAGTCAAAATGGCGGCCTTGCGCGGTGAAATTACCCTCTCCGCTTGTTGAAAAACATTGGACTTTTGATCATTGTAATTGGATTTTTGAGGATTATTTTGATTTCCAAATGTGATGAAATGTCGTTTGACTACTATAAAAATCTGCCCAGCCACATAGGCAAAGGCGTCGTTTGTTTTCACCGTGGAAATGAAGTGCTAAATATTATAGCATCTATGCTAAATTAGCACGGTTGTTTTTAAATATAATTGACAATTCCGCCAAGTCAAAATGGCGGCCTTGCGCGGTGAAATTACCCTCTCCGCTGGTTGAAAAACATTGGACTTTTGATCATTGTAATTGGATTTTTGAGGATTATTTTGATTTCAAAATGTGATGAAATGTCGTTTGACTACTATAAAAATCTGTTCAGCCACATAGGCAAAGGCGTCGTTTGTTTTCACCGTGGAAATGAAGTGCTAAATATTATAGCATCTATGCTAAATTAGCACGGTTGTTTTTAAATATAATTGACAATTCCGCCAAGTCAAAATGGCGGCCTTGCGCGGTGAAATTACCCTCTCTGCTTGTTGAAAAACATTGGACTTTTGATCATTGTAATTGGATTTTTGAGGATTATTTTGATTTTCAAATGTGATGAAATGTCGTTTGACTACTATAAAAATCTGCTCAGCCACATAGGCAAAGGCGTCGTTTGTTTTCACCGTGGAAATGAAGTGCTAAATATTATAGCATCTATGCTAAATTAGCACGTTGTTTTTAAATATAATTGACAATTCCGCCAAGTCAAAATGGCGGCCTTGCGCGGTGAAATTACCCTCTCCGCTGGTTGAAAAACATTGGACATTTGATCATTGTAATTGGATTTTTGAGGATTATTTTGATTTCAAAATGTGATGAAATGTCGTTTGACTACTATAAAAATCTGCCCAGCCGCATAGGCAAAGGCGTCGTTAGTTTTCACCGTGGAAATGAAGTGCTAAATATTATAGAATCTATGCTAAATTAGCACGGTTGTTTTTAAATATAATTGACAATTCCGCCAAGTCAAAATGGTGGCCTTGCGCGGTGAAATTACCCTCTCCACTTGTTGAAAAACATTGGACTTTTGATCATTGTAATTGGATTTTTGAGGATTATTTTGATTTCCAAATGTGATGAAATGTCGTTTGACTGCTATAAAAATCTGCTCAGCCACATAGGCAAAGGCGTCGTTTGTTTTCACCGTGGAAATGAAGTGCTAAATATTATAGCATCTATGCTAAATTAGCACGGTTGTTTTTAAATATAATTGACAATTCCGCCAAGTCAAAATGGCGGCCTTGCGCGGTGAAATTACCCTCTCCGCTGGTTGAAAAACATTGGACATTTGATCATTGTAATTGGATTTTTGAGGATTATTTTGATTTCAAAATGTGATGAAATGTCGTTTGACTACTATAAAAATCTGCCCAGCCGCATAGGAAAAGGCGTCGTTAGTTTTCACCGTGGATATGAAGCATTTCCATTATATCTTGAAATGCATCCATTTTTAAAACCCTAAACATTCTTGAATAAGGGTGTTAAAAAAAATTGGGGTCTCCATCGGTGCCGAACCGCGAGTGTGCAAGAGTCCACTGTACTTGTTATAACTGAACAAAGCACTAGCTCAAATACACAAAAAAGTGGCCGATTTGGTGGCTTTTCTGGCAGTCAGTTTTTGTGTGCCTGGGGGATTTGTGTCTTGTCTGCAGCCACAGGCAAGTAAAGACAAGAACAGAAAAAACTGTCGCCCGGCCTCCGCCAAACCGGAAAGTTAACTTGTGGAAAGGGAGGTGGAAGCAAGTGCACAGGTAACGCAAACAGGTGTATCACTGACAGGTGAGCCTTTTTTTGCTCTCACCATGTGTGTGATGAACCACCACAGAAAAAAGACCGAATGCTAGGATTTTGGCTTAACACAGTATTTAGGACTCTATATACCAGTATGATGATTTGTAGGCTCAAGAGGTGCAGCAACTGTTGGGAGGATGTGGTCCTGGCTCAGATGGCTCTTGCCGTGTCTCCTAGTCCCATGGATCTCTGGTAAGGAGACTTTAATGTTTTTATCGTGGGATCTATCAGTCTTCCTCTAGGCTATTGAACATACACTCCTAATACTATTATACGCACACCAAATTTGAGTATGTCAACAAAAACTCGTTTCCCGCAAGCAATCTTGTCCAAATCTGCTACTTTTCTCGCTGTTGCTTTTTTAGCATGTGATCGACTTAAAAGTGTTCAGGAAATGAGCATATATTTCAGGAAATCCAATGTTGTCCCAGAATGAGCAAGAAGCCTGTTAAACTTGCTAGGGTGACTATAAAACTGCAATGAATAAAGTATTTTGAATCGGAATAATGATCTTATCCTGTTTGCACGTGCCAATGCTTATTCTGTTTGTGTGAATGGCATTTTGTGGTCTTTCACTATATGTCACTAGCATAGACACAATGAACAAAGATATGTGGTTACATTTTACATATTTTTTTAAGGCCCTGACTCATATGGATTTAATGATTTATTAATCGCTTAAAACTTGACAGATATGAATTACAGGCAGAACATTTGATTCGTTTAAATTTGTCCTTTTGCTTACAACTTTTTTTGGGGGTCATGTTTGATTGAATGTCCTATGGTGTTCCACAGGGTTCCCTTTTGGAGCCCCTGCTGTTTTCATTGTAATTTACGCCCCTGGGTTCCATCTTATGGGGGCAAGCTGGTGTTCATGGGAAATGCATGAATCACGTAACGCATGCAGTCCCGTCCACACCGCGCAGTGAATCATTGTGAATCATTGCCTTTGTTACTGTGACGAAAGACTTGCATTTGTTGTAGTGATGTGAAAATATGAAACCAAGTAAATACAAGGTCAGCATAATCAGTACGGACACTTTAGCCTAATCAAGTTGGATTCATATTTTTCTTCCTTACGCTAAGATAAATGTAACAGGATGTCTGAAGTGTATGTTTGCGGTTTGAGGGTCATGTGGCTGCTTATCTGTACAGCAAAGCCATTTGTCAACAGGCCGCATACACGACACATTGTGACTGTCATTTACTTGCGTACCTTACGTCGTTAATTCCTGCCGTGTCCAGACACGAGGCGCTATGACAGGTCGTCTCACGTAACTCGTCAAGCGACATATCTCTGCCTACCCGTTCAACACAGCTCCCCTTGTTTCGAAAAGGACAAAAATATCGGGACACTGAATTTGAAATCTATTCTGTTGTCACCGTTTCGTAGCATTTTTCACTGTCGCTGTTTCGTCACAGTGACTCGAGGAGAATTTGTCGAGCGGCCGCCGGATGACTCCATCATCTCCCTGGCTGAAAAGGAGACGGTCCTGCCCTGCCGCTACCATCCTAAGGAAATGGAGTTGGTGGTGCAGGTCACATGGTACAAGGAGGCGTGGGACGACTGGGAGCAGATCATCACAGCTTACCACCACATTGAAGGCCAGACTGGTAGTTACATGTACAAATCATGTAAATAATGTTCCGTTTTTTCCCCACAATTAAGACAAATGTGATGTGTTGTTGACAGCTTTTGGGGCGTGGTCTGGCCGCGTGCGATTCAACAGCAGCGTCCCCACTGAGGACTCGTCTTTGGTGCTCTTCAGCACGGACGTCTCACACGAGGGGCGCTACAAGTGTCACATCAACTCCTTCCCTATGGGAAACTTTGACCAAATAGTGACTCTCATTGTCTGGAGTGAGTTTCTCATCTTTTTCCAAAAGACAGAATCAAATAAAGAGCGGCTAACGAGTAGCGGCCGAGAGGAATGATGACACAGGTGAAGCCCGTCAGTCGGTTGATGAGATGGATAGAAAAACATCCATCCACTTACAAATCAACAGTAAAAATGTATTTATTTCATCCAGGATTTCTCCCACCAATATCAATATTAATATATTTTTTAAACTTATTGTATTACAGGCAGTAGAGGTTTAAAAATAAATTGATGAATTATTTGTAACGTTTAACTTCCTCTAGGCCAGCGGTCAGCAACCTTTCCTGTCTTTAGAGCCATTTTAAGGTCAAATAATTTAAATAACCCAAAATGTGTGTGGAGCCGCAAATCAGATTGTGATGAAGGAAACAGCGTGTTAGTGTTAGTCTAATGTACTGAGGGCCCAAGAAGGCCCTAATTAGAGCTGCACCACAACACAAAATAGACAGCAGAATCCATCATGTATACACATTTTTTTCCACCTTTCCTCTTCCCTTTTTGGATTTGTTTTTTTAATTTTTCATACTTCATTTCTCATACACTTTTAGACTTTTTTTTTATCTTTCTGACAAATGTCTGACATTTTATGGACCTAGGGTCATTTTCTGTCTCTTATTTCTTTTTTGGACATTTTATGGCTATTTTGGGACATATTTTTCAGACTTGTTTTGCTATCAATTTTATGACATTTTGGCAATTTTGTGTATGTATATGGTAATTTTCAGGATTTCTTCTTTTGTTTTTGGACATTTTATAGTTACTTTTTGAATGTTTATTTTCTGACTTTTTTTTTGTCTTCATTTTTGGGATTTTTTTCCTGAACATTTTATAATTACAGTTGAAGTTTATAGTTACTTTTTGGAGAAAAAAAAATCAGCCTTTTTTGTGTGGCAATTCCAAAGATTTTTGGGGATTTGTTCTTTTGTTTTTGGACAATTCATGGTTACTTTTTGAACATTTTCTTTTCCACTTTTTTTAAAAAAAAAAATTGGGGCAATTTTTCAGTGATTTTATGATAAATATCTGATTTTCCTCTTCGGACATTTTATGGTCACTTTTTGGACATTTTAGTTTTTTTTTTTTTTTTTTTACAGCCTTTTCATCTACCTTTTCTCTAAAATTTGGACTCTGACCATTTTTGAATATTTATTCATTTCTTATCTAAATGAGTTTATTTAAAGAATATTTGATCTAAAAATTAAAAGTGAATATGTAAAATTATTAATTTCTAAAAATGTTTTTTTAGAGATCCCCAGGGAGCCACAGGAGAGGGATTAAAGAGCCACACGTGGCTCCAAAGCCGCAGGTTGCAGACCCCTGCTCTAGGCTAATGCCAAATAATAACAATCTGGTTAATGAAAAGTAATCAGAAACAAATGATTTTGTTGCTTGCATGCTAAATACATCTGTATCAGATTATATTTGATGAAACAGTCTGAGCATGAGCATGTTCATATTGTATTTTGTTTTATTCTTAACAACTGTAGTTTAGATGATGACGCTTGACAACCATCGCTGACACATTTTTCAAATAGTGTCCCAATTGTCCAGTTCCACTGAAATAGGCTATTGGTATTGTGATTCCAAACTTCAGAGATATTTGACATCATGTTTGTCCTGCAGCCATCCCGATCTCCTCCGTGGATCCTGTGATTCTGGTGGAGGGACAGTCGTATCGGCAGGCGGCGTCGTGCCGCTCTTTGGCCCGCCCGCCGCCGCAGCTGTCGTGGGACACCGAGCTAAACGGTCGGTCCAACAACCGTTCATGGGTCAACGGGGACATCACCACCCACTTCTCCTTGCACCCGCTGAGGAAAATGAACGGGAAGAAGCTGGATTGTCTGGTGTGGCATCCGACGCTCACGGCGGGCCCGCGTAGGCACCAAAACAAGCTGGTTGTACACTGTGAGTGGGATCCCAAATTGGATGAGCAAATCCGGTTCCAAACATTGCGTACGTGCTTAACTGGCTTGTATGTGTCCCTCCCAAGTTCCTCCCGATTCCGAGATATCGGGCTACAATGGGGACTGGTATGTGGGCCTGGAGCATGCGGCCCTGACGTGCGTGAGTGGAGGAAACCCCAAACCAAAGCAATTCACCTGGGCCAGGTACAGTAAGACCAGACAAATGAATGGCTGTCTGTTGACTAAGTGTCTGGTGTTACTTTTCCAGTAACCGCGAGTGTGATTACACCTTGACATCAACATTGGCATATTGCCTTTGCGTTGAACCCGCCGTACTGGAGTCATCGTGTGCTTGCTCAATTTGGGGGATTAAAATCAGTCATCAGGGTGAGGCAGAAGACGTTATGGTTTAAGAGGAAAAACAACATGTGTCGATTTATTTTTATCGCGGGAAACATCGTAGTTATTGCTTGAGGTGCAATCACGTTTTTTTTGTGTGCTTTGGGTTTTAAGATTCACATTAGTACAATGAATGAAAAAAAAACCTTGCTTATGATGGAAACAGGTGAGAAGTCTGCTTTAAAACTACATTTACATTAAGGATACAATAATTTGATACCTGTGCCTAGCAGGGCTATAATAGTTTTGAACTTTTCATGATAGTTATTTTTTATTTATTTAAAATTCAGTTAGTTTTCATAGCTAGCTCGTTTGTTAATTATTATTATTATTATTATATATTGAAATGCTTCGTTTGAAGTTAGTTTGATTAGTATTAGTTTTTGTTTTTTAATAAATGGAGTATTTGTCGAGTGCAAGACAACAACAAAAAAGCTCATGTATGATATTAATTGAGAACGACGAAAACAGTTTTGCTATATTTATAGTTAGTTTTAGTTAGCTTTATAAACTTGCTATATAAAGATGTAGCTTCAGTTAATTTTCACTTTTTAATACTTAACGAAAAATGAACGTTGCAGTTTTAGTTTGAGCTATTTCATTAGTCTTTCCTGAGCTAGCTTGGCATGGTTTAGCTTAGATTACCTTGTTGCGTAGGGCAGGGCGATTACGTCTACGATTGTGATTAGTGAGTGTAATAAGTTTCAGGTTGACTGTGAGCATATACTAGATCAAACATGGCGCAAATATGCGCCAATCCGGGTCGACCTTTTTCTGCCAAATTTAGTTTGTGTAACGTGGAGCAGAAAGGATTTGTCTCAGTTGTCTTAGTTTGATTTATCTGCTACAGTAATTCATATGTCAATAAAATAAACATTTTATTTATTCTTTTTTTTTTGCCATATTGTTTAAACTTGCAGTCTGACCCAAGTGTTTTTTGTTTTTTTTATGTTGATTGTAACCATCAGCCAACACGCACAAACACACGTGGCGGGCCAAACCTGTTGCTGTTGTCAATAACAGGCATCTGGGTGAAGCAATCGTTGGTGGCACTTCGTCGTGTTTGTGCTTGCACAAAATGTAAGTTGGAGGAAAAGGGAAAGGTAGCCAAGATTACAGAAGGAACTGAAAGAGTTTGAGCAAGACGGCCGATGAGAAAGAGGAACAGAATGGATGAAGTCATTCAATGTTTGGCTGCCTCAAAATGGCGCAATTGCTTCATTTTATTTCACGTAATTGTTGTCTCGTGAATGTCGTCCGCTCGTTTGGGTTCTGTTTCCACCTGTTCTCGTCAACCTATCAGCTGCCTCCAGCTTGTCCAGGTGTGCCCCATTGTCTCGTCTGCTTGTATTAAATTCTCTGGTTTCTTGTGGTTCGTGTTGTGTCATTGTTGTTGCTGGCATAAGTCATGAAGCTTTTGTCATGTCTGAGTGTGTTTTGGTTCCTTGTGTTCCTTTGTTGCTTTGAATCTTGATTTATTGTTACCTTATTATTTTTATTTTAAATACAAACTTTTGGGGAGATCCCGCCTTCTCTCTTGGCTTGCCAGTCTTGCTTCCCTGCATTAGGGTCCAGTTTGCTTTCATGCCATGAAAAATCTTGAATTTAATGTTATTGTGTTCACTTGAACTCTTTAGACTTGTATCTATGTGAATAAATGCATTAATTGAACCTAAATCTGAGGTAAAGAACAAGCACAGGTACAATTTTCGAGGTGGGGGGGGGGGGGGGGCTTTAAAGTGGATATAAAAAGTATACACACCCCTTCTCAAATGTGGTTGGTAATGTAAAGAAATGAGACCAGGACAATACTTTTTCTGTACACAACTCAATTTAAGATGGAAGGTTTTTTTGGGGGGGCTTACTATATTTGCAATCGTATGAGTTTGAATGTGATAGGTCAACTCCAGTTTTAAGAGCATGTGCACACTTTTGAAATAGCATTATTTTCATTGCTTAATGTTACTTCCTCTTGAAAAGATTAACTTTTTTTTTCTTTGTTTCAATGGTTAAGGCCATAAGACATATTAACTCATTCACTGCCATTGACGGCTAAAAACGTCAAAAATACATTTGAAATATTTATTAGTTTAACATTTTTTTCCTCTTTTGTTAACAAGAGTATGAAAAGCTACAATTTTTTATTGTACATTTAGAACAGATATAAAATGTGTGATTAATTGTGAGTTAACTAGTAAAGTCATGCGATTAATTATGATTACAATTTTAATCACCTGATGCTCCAAATGTTTAATAATCTTTTCTTTGTTTTAATTCATTCGCTGCCATTGACGGCTATAAACGTAGAAAATTAATTTGAACTAATTTCTATTAGTTTAACATTTTTTTTACTTTTGTTAACAAGAGTATGAAAACCTAGAATATTTTTTTATTGTACATTTAGAACAGATAAAATTTGCGATTAATCGTGAGTTAACTAGTGAAGGCATACCATTAATTACAATTAAAATATTTAATTACCTGTCGCCCCTAATTTTTTATATATATTTTTTAATTAATTTATGGCAATGAATGAGTTAATGGTGGATTTTTTTTCCTTAAAGGATCAGAAACATTTAAAGAATTGAATTTTATAGCAGGTGAAGAAGCACAATGCTTTTTTTAACAACTTATTTTGTGTCATATTGTATTATAGACACGGAGACGATTTGCCGGAGGGTTTGATTCCTCACCCCAATGGAACCCTGGAGTTTGGGCGCCCTCTCAACCTATCGGACAGCGGCACCTACCAATGTGTGGCGAGGAATGAGGTTGGCGTGGGCACTGCGGAGGTGGAGATTACCGTGTCAGGTAGATGACAAAAGTTGAGACTTTGACACCCCTCTGCCCATACATTCACATTCAGATGACTTTATTGATCCCTAAAAGTCCAAGAAACATGAAAACAAACAAAGCCCAAGCTCTGCCCCTTTAAAGGGGAGCACAGTACGAACCTGGATAAACATAATACCACAGACAACTCGGCATAGTCCTAACCACTCCCTGCTTTCCCTACTGCAGAGTTTCCCGAGAGACAGATGATGACGGAGAACATGACGATGGTCATCGTCGGGGTGATAGCTGTGGGGCTGCTCCTCTTCATGTTGGCCATCATCATCACTGTCACCTGTCACCACAAGAGGCTGAAGAGGGAACTGAGCGAGACGAAGTATGAAATGCGATGAATACGTTGTTCAGTGAGTTTATAGAACCGGCGATCTCATCTTTTATTTTGCACAGGGAGGAAATCAGCACTCTGTCCTGGTATGCTTCTTTGAGGAGGATCAACTCGGTCAGCACCGATGCAATTCGAGCGGTACAGAATGATTCTCTCTCCCCCCCGACACAGAACAAACATCCCGTTTTCTCATCCGTCTGCGCGACCCACTTCTGCCTATGAGGCAAAACCATCCGATTTAGTCAGTGCTTCTTTGTCAGACATGAAATGAAGACATAACGAAGCACTCGGAATGAGACAGGAAAGCATTGCTTTGCCTCTCTTGAGGAAACTGGAACGTTTGACGTGCGAAGTTGCAGTAAGTTTGTACGCGACTATAAAAATCTGTCTGTTTCCTGTCATTGCAGACGGAGGAGAGCATCCCGCTGAGGGTGGAGGGAACCTTGTCCTCCCTTGGGGTCAGTCTGCTCACTGCAATGATCAAACTTGATGCTTGTTTTATTCCTCTCTGACTCTTGAGTGTAGACACACAAAAAAAAAACATTGCCTGACAAAGAGCCCCTGGTTCTGTTCCCTTCCTGTGGTGCCATTGAATAAAACACAGTTACCAAATCATCAAGTCACTCAGCTTGGTGCAAAAGAGGAACTTCTCACCATCAGCCTCTTGTGATCTGCGTCTGTTTCCTGTGCTGATAGGAGCTGGCTCCCAGCCGCGAGAGCCACTCGACTATCTATGGGAGGTCGGGAGGAGGGGAAGGAGGAGGGGGAGCGCACGACTACATGGGTCGACCGGTCCTGCTCAACTCGCAGAAGGGCAGAGAAAGCCTGTTAGACCGTGATGAGGTACCACCCCCCCCCCCCCCCCAGTTTTACAGTTGCACCTACATTAAATAACTGTGTGTTTTGTGAATGTGTGGAGCAGGGAACTCTCCTTCCATGCTGCGTCCCAACACCGTTGCCTATCAAGCCCATCGTGCCGCTAAATGAGGAATGGTCAAGGGCAGGGAGCTCCGTCAGATCTCTGCGTCACCCCTCCCTGAGCTGCAGCTCTCCGTCCGTGACCGACAACGACGACGAGGTGGATGAAGGCCTCGAGGGTCCCGCTAGCCGGGAGCTTGGCGATGACCGGGAAAGCCAGAGCACGCGCTCCCAAGTGTCTGAGGAGCACAGTCCGGGAAGTGAGCTCATAAATGGCACCAAGACTTTCAAACCAAAGACGAGCCCCGCCGTTGTTAGCCCTCATGCCTCCTTGGTGCACAAGGCCCAGATTGTGTAGCAGGAAGCTGCTCACAAACAAGTTTACAAGATGTGCTCCTTCTGTTCCAAATATGTGCCATAACAAGAATTCCAAATATGGCAAATATTAAGTATTATTTTGTCTCACATCTGTACTTTAGTTTCATTAACATCAGGATTTGTTTCCCTCAACACTAAGAATATATTTGAATTCAATTTGACTACAAAACCTTTTGGGGGGAGGATATTTCCACGTGCCACTTTTTTTACTTTGGTACGCTCCTTTTGTTACAAATAATTGTTGCCTAGCAAGAACCCCAAATATGGCAAATCTGACATTTATTGTCATTTATTTCCACCTCTCCAACCTAATGTTTTTTTTTCCACAAGTTTGAAAATCATTTGAATACAATTTGACTAAAAACGGTTGTTTTGGCATCTGCGCAGTGGAAAGCAATTTGCAAAAAAAATTCCGTTGTCTTCAGCGTCCTTTAGTGGCGATGTTGGAAAGTGCAGAAAGTGTGACACTACAAATGCCTGCAGGTATATTAGTTAGAGCTTACAAACATGTATATAAATATTGAAGAAGTAGATTTAACAGGTTTGGATTGCCGTTTAACAACTGTTACTGCGTTATAAGAC